>NC_084603.1:23381675-24091675 GCF_033807715.1 Cololabis saira
CTCCCCGGTGTCAGCACAGTTCATGAATCTCAGCCCCTTATGCACCAGGCGATTAGTATGGTGCTCTGTCTGTGGGGCTTTGCCAGAAAATGAGTTCTCTTTAAAACATATGCCCCCTGCTGATTCTTTTCCTTTTCTGATATGAAATTCCAATTTTTATAATGAACACCAATTCTCTGTAAAGAGAAGAGGAAAAATTAAAGTTATGCACTTGCTCTTGCTTTGGATGACTGCAGTTACCCTAAATTAGGCAAAAGCTGCTCTGGACATCGCACACGGAAAGGATTTAGATCGGTGTATTTCCTTTGCAGGGGGGCTAATCAACACTCAGGTATATGAGCAGAGAAATTAACTGGCATAATTTTCCACATTGCATGTGCACATGACTGGCTCGTTGGAAAATGGAATTACCAAAAGTGTAACAAATTCAATTAAGTCATTGATTTCTAATTAATTGGCGTAATCACCAGCTGTTGTCACGCTAAGATTGTTGTGTCACAAGTTTGTCATGCTTGTCGGTCGTGGCTGCATAACAAAGGCGGCCGAGTCTATTTAAAGGCTTTAAAAGGGCATTTTTTCGCATCATTTCAGTTTCAGTGACCACATCCACAAGCTACACATTTGACAAATCAGATTAAATAATTTTACATGAGTAGGTCAAGATTCAAAATTTTATTACAACCTCAGGTGAATTCAAACATGAAAACAGGTAATTCTGTGCAGCAGGCTAAACGGTGATTCACTGGAGCGAGCTTTGCTGATCCATCCATGGTGTTGTTAATGCTGCAGTCAGTCTGTCTTTTTCTGCTGCTCTTCATTTATTTGAGAACCTCTTTTCTCGATCAAAGTGACTGGAATCTTCATTAATCTGAAGAGATTAAAATGAGACATCCATACATAATTCAAGATGCGCCTTGATTCTTCTTTACTCCAACAAATATCTAATTTAAATACATACGATGCCTGACAAGTTTGAGAAAAAACAACATTGTGGCTGTTGCCATTCAAAGGATGTTCAATCAATCATGCACACACTGTATTCAGTCATGTAAAAGCGGAAAAATAAAAACAGTCATTGAGAGGCAGCGCACATTAATATTGTACAATTGAAGAAGAAAATGGTGATAAATTATGTATAGTAAGAACTTACTACATTGTACTGTCTAAGTCTCTCTTGGGTTTGAGCACTCGTCTCCTCGGGAAGAGACACCACTCCTCCCGTGCCCATCATCTGAGTACAAGAAGATGAAACCAAGGTTGAAATTTCATTTTACCTCAGCTCAACAGCTGCAGCATTTCAGAAAAAGAAAAGTCAGGCTTAAAAAAGATCAACTTTATGAAGGCATTCCTGTTCAATTTTGCTTTAATTTAATACAGTTACCACATTTCCTGAAACTGTAACTCCACATGAAATAATCACTCACTCTGATGGTTGCCTCGAGCTCTCCCACACTTCTCTTTCCACCTGGTAGCCATCCATACGACCAGTGCTGGCACAGGGTGACCTGAACCACCAACGCCAACAACAACACCTGCACCATAACTCTGCTGCTCGCCTCCATTACAACTGCAGGGAAAGCCAAATATGTAATAAAAACAATAATGTCACAGCCTCCTCACACACAGCTCCACAACCCACAGATCAGGGGTTACACAGCAAAACATCATCCAACACTAATAAACAATATTTTAGACAGATATTAAGACAAAAAAAGCAATTTTAAGTTAATGAACACTGAAAAAACTTCAGCGCAGACTAACTCACCTCTGTATTTGCCTTCTTACCATGCGGTGCATTAGCCAAAGGGGGATTTTATAGGCGTTGCACATGGCTGCTGTTCGGATTATAATCCCCTCTTTGCAGGTGTGACACATTTACTGACTAATGGGACACAAAATACTACTAATGGAGCTGGCTAAGTGCTCAGATATACTGACATCACTGCGAGGGTTCAAGCAGCATTAAATATATATCATAAAACATTTCTGAGATGTATTGAATGCATCTGTGCAGAGGTACTCAAAAGAAGACAACACTTGGATGAAACCTGACGTTTATCTTCATTTATAATTTATTGTATTCTGCTTTTAGCAAACAAATAGTTCTTCAAATTGGCAGAGTTACAAAAGGCAGAAACATCACTGAGACAAGATGCTTGTGCATTTGTTACATGAACTGCAAGGCCTTGATGTCATTGCCCTTATTTGTTATTCCTTCAGTACAATAGTTGATTAAAGTGAACACAGTAGTTAGTGATGATGAATGACTACAACAGTTATTCATGTACCAAAAAAGAAAAGACAAAAAGACCACTGTTCCAGTATTAACTAATTTAATAAATGTAATGGAGGTACAAGCACTGTATGTATGCTTTTCACCTTAAATCTAAACTGCTATGCTTCATGCTTCACAAAAAAATAAGCAGAAGCCTTGCAAAAATATATGGATTTGTTTTTGCAGCAATACTGGGGTTTAGATATGAGTCCGCTCTGTGGCTTTCATCAGTCTGTGTGTGACTCATATGGTTGGCTGAGCACTGGCCTCTGGATCAACAATACCACCTTAACACACATTCCTAAAATGCTTCTTTTTCTTCTTCTTTTGATTTCTAATACTTATTGGAAATAACTAAAATTAAGGTACATTTATATTGTATTCTTTAAAGTGTTTGTACAACTGATGATCCACACATGAAACCACTATATATAAGCAACACACCTTTTCAAATGTAACTGCTATATCTAAATTAAACATACAGTAAACAACTGGCTTATCATCATTAAAATTGTGTCACTTTGTGACAAGTTGTCATGATTAGAATCCCGTCTAATCGATATGGCACTGCTTTATACAAACATGCAAGTGTAAAGTTTGCTTGTTAAAGTATATAAAATCTTTTTTCTTTTTTTTTTCCCACGCGAAATGTGATGCTTGGCTGCAATGATACATTTGAATTCATGAAATAATACATTATTTTCTGCCTGTTCCAATGTGGGCTAATTGCATTTTGCCAAGTCAGGCACCAATCCACTAAGTAATATTGCCACAGGCAAAAAAGTAAGTTAGTGAGGTTGAATAAAATTGTAACAGGCAGCAGCTGTTAGGTTATTCCCAGACAGAAGTGAGGTAATTTACAGCATCTAACAGAGATGTGTATGAAATTTTATGTTTCTGTTCAAACCAAACGTACATCATAAATATTATTTACACCTCAAACAAGACAATTATTTGAGTTAAAAGAATTCACCATTTTATCCTTTTCTCAAACACATACATCAATTTCTCCACTAAAAGTTAATATGGTGTTGCTTGGGAAACATCCAGTTGAAGCCCGTAAAAGGTATTGTTCTCATGTCTTATAAAATACTGCACATTACATACATATATATATATACTGTATATATATTGACATTCTTGACAAAGATAGGCTGTCTTGTGTCATCACAGATGTCTTATATCAATCATATTGCAGTATGTTCATTTTTTTCTAATTCTGTACTCAAGTGCAAAATGTAAAAAGCTTTAGAAAACAACATTCACAAAAAAATTGCATACTTTAATTTGACTGATGGAGACAGAAAATGATCTGACAGGTTTTATTTGAAATTGGCGTAGTCTGAGAAAATGTCAATAAAATCCTGGACCACTCTGTAGCAGAAGTCGTATTGCTCCTGGAAGGAAAAACAAAAAGCAAAACACAGAGTCACCGTGGGTTTATGAACAGCAACATGTTCCAGACACCACAAAAAGTTCATTAATTCTGCACCAAGAGAAATTGCTGCAATCATCTTTGCTTTGTAGCTACTCACCACAGTTTGAACCATGTGTGGTCTCTGCATACGCAAACTCTTGACGGTCTGAAAAACGTCCAGGAGGCCTTCAGCTTTCACTCTCTCGAGAATGTTGCTGAGTGCGATGAAGGTTCCGGTCCGCCCCGCTCCGGCACTAAAGATAAGTACAAGAATCATTAACAACTACATTAGAAAAATAAATCTGAGGTTTATTAACAGAACTGTAACTGTGGCTGAGAAAGCAACGGTTAACAATTGCAGAAGTAGAAGAACATTTCCTTGTATTCTTTTATTTCCTCACAGCAACACTGCAGTTCAACTCTTGTAATCTCTGCACATCTGTTTTCCATTTAACTTAAAAAGTTTGTTAGAGAAAAGGTGACCTTTGTGTAATGACGCTAGTAATTATCCTCACTTAAAGGGAGGCTAATCCAAACGCTAACACTAATCAGTCTGGAAGCTCAGTGTTTGACTGAGTCAATGTTTACAATGATAGTGGGATTGGGAGAGAGAGAGAAAGAGAAAGAGGGAGAGAGACAGAAAGAGACGGGGAGCAGGCGCGAGAGCGATGTGCGATTCTGAAAAGAAAAGTGTGGAGAGACGTTAGGGATTGCAACGGGTTAGCCCCGCTCCCCTGAGAGACAGAAAAAGCTTTAAAAAGCCCCTCTTAGACAAGTGGTGATGAAGGAATAGAGGAGAGTGATGACACCATTTCCTGTCGTTAGCTCATCTTATCAGATTAATCATAGTGGGAGTCAGAGGAGATTTCACTTTGAGAGGTTTTAATTGACTGTGAATCAGTGGATTGGATCAATCCCATCGGGGCATGCTTCTTTAGAATCACTTCACCTGAAGCTAGGTTCTGATCAAAGCTTTCACCGCTAAGTCTTTATAAGGGATCACATAAGTGGTTTCAGCGTAGAACACCAGGTCTTCTGAGGGAAAATTAACAATTTACTGTAAAAGACATGCAGGAACAAAAAAAAGAAAAAAAATGCATCCATAAAATTGGAATTCCTTCTAGAATCACTTAATTAGTTAATAAAAGCACAGGGAAAATCAAAAGTGGCTTCATTTAAAAGCACAAGAGGACAGATAGATAATATAATACAGTGCATGTATAGTTTTTTTTTTAAATTATTATCATTTTTTATTATTTTATGATGCACATCATGCTGCAGAATTATTAAACTGAAGGTCCTCACCTGCAGTGCACAATTATGGGACGGTTTCCAGACTGCTGCTGCTGCCTCTGCACAGCGGCAATGATGTCAATCATCCCCCTTCCTTCTGTTGGTATTCCGATCTCAGGCCATCCGTGGAAGTGAAAGTGGCGGACGTGTTGTGACTGCTTTTCCTGGAGAGATAGGGGAAATCAGTTTTACTTTCATCCACCTAAAAACAGAACATATGATGACTTTCAGTTTTTTCTCTGTTTCTTTACACATGTAACATCACGTACTGGTTTGTAGGTGAGGACCATGTCTCTGCGAGTGAAGGTTTCACCCTGTGTGTCTCCAGTCAGCTCCAAGGTATAATCTCCAAATGTTACACTGCCCTCTGATGGCCAATACTGGAAACACTTTTCCTAGTTAAAAAGATCACAGGGAGATCCAATAAGGTATATATATGACTGATTTAAATCCTGTCTTTGTAATAATATTTTCGAAAAAAATAAAAAAACACTGTTAAGCAAAGTGTTACATGTGCAAACTGCTGGGAAGAGTCTGAAATAATGAAATAACAATAATAACAAAGGAAAAGAACAGATTATTTAAAAGTGCAACTCTGCTTCTACTGATACTGTACCTGCTCTCGCTCTTTGAGTTCGGTAAGCATAACGATTGAATGACACCTCCACTCCCACACCATCCTCCAGAAGTCCTCCACTGTGTGAGACAGGGGGCCCTGGGTTGCGATAAAATAGTCCTTCTGCCTGTAGCCCTGGAGGGCAGATCACCCAGTAAACAACACTTGAGAGTGCAGCAAAACATAATATTTTGCATTGTTTGTAAAGGGAAAAAAATGAGCTTTATTTATACTTCTATGACAAATCTATACAAAAGATCGTGAGGGAGCGCTTACATCAATAAAGGAGGCATTGACGTAGTCGGTGAACTCCTGCCCTCTTTTCACAGAGAGTATTACCCGGTTGAAATCATCTGCAAAAAGAAAAAAGAACAAAAAACTTTCCATAAATTATTCTTAATAAAATAACTTTAAAAGGATTGATGGAAAAAGAAAAACTGTTAAGTAAAATCTATGCTTAGTTATTGAGGCCAAAAAAAAAGTAAATCAATGGAAAATTTCAGTGTAAAAAGTTGATGCCAGCCTTTTTCACAACTCAAAGCAAAGTCACAGTCCCTGTTTAAGTCATACTTTATATACAGACATGAAATGATTAGGCAGATATCTGTGTACAGCATCTATCAAATCAGCTCTTTCAAGTGACTTGGATATATTGCATTGCAAAGCAGTTTTCCTTACAGGGAATGATCTGAAGCACACGGTTTTTCCTCATGTTAGCAGGAAGGTTCCCAGTCCTCATGTTCTCCTTCATGATGCGAACGCTGGTTAGCTTCTAATGACACAAAAAAAGAGCGTTAATGATCAAAATCCATTTAAAAGCATTGTTTATGGTACATGGTGATGAGTACAAAGCTGCTACACGTGAGCAATTTATAAGCTAGTAAAAGAACAAGTAAAAGAACAGAAACATGTCTTATAGGCAGAAAAGAAGAGACCGATCCCTGTACTAAGAACCATTGAGGGCTGTAAAACAATGATGAGCAGTTTCAACAGAAATGTAATCACTTCTAGGCAGCAGATGGTGGGGACTTGTGCAGTTTTAGTTCTTCTAAAGGATTATTAAGATTTCAATTCATGCTTGGTGGGGATGTTTAAGAGGGAACTTGTTCCTCCATACCCTGAACTCCTCCTCCAGGCCCAGCCTGTCGTGGGGAGCCCTGGTGTTGTGCAGCCTTTGCAGATGACCCTCCAGGGAGCACACATCTAGCTCTGTGTCTCCATACAGATAGTACTCCAACAGAGCCTGGTAGATGAAGGAGTACTGCATCTGAGGAGAAAGGAAGACAATGACTGAGTACCTTCAGTTTTCCAAACTGTTGCCTACTACTTTTCACACCACAGTCATGGATGTTTTTCCAAATCCTTGCTCGTTTACGCTGCGACTGGAGCAGCAAGTCAGAGCCGTCAGTTCAAGGCACAGAAGGTCAGGAAGGGTCAATTCTTACATCTGTTTGGATAAGTTGACAGCGCTGCTCTCGTATTCTGCTCACAAAGCCAAAGACATCCAGTCGCTGCTCCGTGTGCATCATGTCGATCATGCTGTCGATGACGATGAACGTCCCGGTCCTCCCAACTCCGGCACTGAGGAAGCACAAATAAGGAGAAAGTCTTCGCTGTAACAAATAGTCAAGTGTTCCATAACACAAGCCAACAAGTCTTTATAGCATAACAAGTGCTAACACCAATCTTTTTCTCACTGAATATAAATTGAACATGAGACATCATACTTTTCGTGCTCTTGTTCTTTGCATATTACTCCAATAATCTTAACAAAGGAGCCAACTGGGGACGACATCGAGCATATGTGGAAGTGCTTCACCTCTGAAACCCAAACACACCCCTAATAGATTTACAAGGGTCATTTCAGCAGACTGCACTCCTGGGAGCACGCAGCCTGGATTCCAGAGTGGGGTGTCGAGCGTCATCAGTGGGCCCCGTTCAAGAACAACAGTCGGTCTCCCCAGGCACCTGTTGCAGCAGTTGCTGCTGTCAGCTGCAGATTTCTCTGGTGAGGCGTTACACTGATTGGTCAAACAAACATAACACTACTGTAGATCATGTAGTTGAAGCCTTTGGGCTTCACTCAAAGGCTTCGTACATTAAAAGTGAGCATGTAAAAGTTGTTTTTTTTCCTGCATCAACTTAAGTACTTTTAATGTAAAGATTGTGCTCAGATGCGCTCTTCCTACTTCATTCAATGTACCAGCTTTTTTTTACCTGCAGTGCACAACAATAGGTCCAGCGTAGGATGGATTGACCGTCTTGACTTTCTTGAGGAATTTCAGCATGCCGATAGGTGTGAACGGCACCCCGAAGTCTGGCCAGCTGGTAAAGTGGAGCTGGGTGACCAACCGAGGAGCGCGGGGCCCATCGCTGCCTTGCTGTGAAGCACACACACACACACACACAGGGGTTGCACTGGAACACGCCATGAAGAAACAAATCTACACACTTTTTAATATCAGAAAATGAACCTTTACCAATATTAAAACAAAAAAAAGATTTTTTTTTTTTCCTATTGTGCTTTTTGGGACAGATTGTAATTATCAAACGCTGGATTGCCTTTTGCCGGGATCTCTCTCGAGAGCATCATTTCGCTCCCTTGAACACTTGGTTACTCCGTGTTCAGAGAGCTGAACCCAGTTTGTCAGTTTGTAGCGAGCAGCTACAGCGCAGTCACAGTCTTTTGAGTCAGAGAAAATATCTGTGCTTCTCTGATGGAGAGGGAACAAAGTGAATTTTGATATGTGATGGCTTTGCAGCACACTGAGCTGGCATCCAACGTGGCAGCCAAAAAGGCAGGAAAAGAAACAGAAACACTCTGTGCATCAATGTTTTACGATCAAAGACCGATAAACTCTGAACATGAACAGGTAGCTTACTGTACGTTTAAATAAACGTGCATATTTATAATTCATGAAGTCTGTTATCTGCATTGTTTAACATTCTTTAATGTGTTTCAATCTCACTTCTTCATTCAGTTTTGTTTTGAGTTCCCTTAAATGTTGTAAAAGTAATACATTTGCGCTTTTCTACCTTACTTTTATAACTGGTTGTGCGTTTCAACCAGATTTTTTGTGATGACAGTAATGAGCTGAAAATCCATGCACTATTCAAATATTTCTGATTCTTTGATTTGTGAGTTTAACTTACGTATTGCAGACAGAATTTCCTGATGGTGTAGTCCACCAGCACAGTGACGTCCTCCGGGGTCACTCGTATATTTCCGTGCATCCAGCAGCCTATTTCTGGCCAGTACTGGTAACATTTATCCTGGGGACGTAATCACGACACAGAAAAGGCTATTTTTGGAAAGCAGGGAACAACAAATGATGCCTCTAAAATACATGCAACAGTATAATCATTGGATTTAAGGTCAGATTACTGTTTTTATTAAATGTTTATGTATAGAGACACTTTTGTTTTTCATGTGTGTGGTCCACAATCCAATTTAAAGGCAATCACAGCGACTTTGTGTGACTCTGACAGTCAATAAGGACTTCACTGTGACGTTTCGACCCATTAACTAGATTCTCTAATTATCATGAAGCCTCTTAGGATCTTATCAACAATTATTTCATCATTGATCCCCATTGCCGCTATTCTGCTCCATCAAACCTGCTGTTGAGCACTCAATTATCCCTTTGAGGCGGAATTTAATGCAATGCTAAGTAATCTGCTGGGTGACACTTTTAGAGTCTCAGTTGGGAAGTGAGGCGCATAAATTATGCCCGTGACTTTGGGGTCGTGAGATTACAAAAGTATTTTGTTTTTTTTTAGGAACTAGAGCCGTATAAAATCAGTCGTTTCAGTTTGTAGTGTTGGAATAATGCAGTGCTGGTGATAATACCTCCTTCCTTTCTTTCAGATTTGTCAGCATTACTATCGTGGCAGTTTTCTGTTCCCAAATCATCCGCCAAAAGTCGGCCACCGTCTCAAGCTTTGGGCCTGAAACAGAATCAGTTTTTTTTTTTATAAATGAGTAATAATAATAAATCAACACCTTGCCTGTCTGAAAATACATAAAATGTGACTTTACCTTGAGCTGCAATGAATTTGTTCTTCTCTTTATACCCCTGTGTGACAAAAATGTAGTATTCAGGATTGTTCTGGAGAGCAATCATTGGGAAGTTAATTGTTATTAATACTCACATCTATGTAAGATGCATTTATGTAGTCTGAACAAATATGTCCATCAAGATGACTTAGCGCCACCCTGGAATGATCATCTGCAAGAGAAATGGAAACAGAAATAAATAAAGATGATTTTTTACTTTTTTCTGCTCGGGCTGCATTGCCTTTCCTCATGATTTAGTTTCCAATAAACCTGCAGCAGAATATACTGCAGGTCCTCACTCACATGGTAAAATGTTTGGGTATCTGTTTTTCTCTCTGTTGTGCTCTCTGCTCGCCTCCTCAAAGGACCCATGGTGAGAGTAACACGGCAGTGACTATAAAGAGAGAAGCCAAACCTCATGAGATAAAAATAAAGCCATGGCTACAAAGCCATCTCACATAACATTTTATTGCTTTCTTTCTGTACTTGTTGTACGCTTGCAGGACAAACATCTTCATCCACACCAAATAAACTCGCGCTCACATTGAACTCCTCTCTGAAGAGCTTGCCATCGTCAGCGGAGCGTATCCGGTACTCCTCCTCCAGCGAGTCCAGAGGGATGGGGAAGTACCTCTTGGATGGCGAGGGAGATCTGGGGAGGAGGACCACCGTTTGCTCTCCTGTGTTTGAAGGAATATATGGTGGTCAGGCTGTAAACCTGTCCCAGCAGAGAACATTACAAGCTCTCACAGCACCTGCACAAACAAGCCTGCTGACTATTAAGAGTTCCTACCTCTACAAGTACAAGACGGAAACGACTTCTGGAGTCGTAAAGTTGGTGGTGCAGCACGAAACTACTGCAGCTCAGAATGTGGCCGAATAAAAACGCTTTTTTTTTCTTTTTTTTTTAACTTGACAAGATAGTTTATGTGGCTCCTGGTGCGCTATGAAATCCTAAAACCTTTCCAGATCCTTGGATCACAAGCTTTCCTTTGTTCATAAAGAGTTCAAATTTATAAATCAAATAAAAAACTGAAATAAAAAGCAAAAGCCTGCGTTACATTTTCATGTTCTGCTGTTTATCTTGAAAACAGCACAAAAGTACCTTGTTCCTCTAAGAAGCCATTTGGTATCTTCTTATCCACCGACGTAGTGATAGCTTTCCTGTGGTTTTTGAACCTAAAATAAAGAGAGAAGAAGTGAAGAGAGAAAAAATATACATTAATGAATTATAATGAGTTGACCCTGAGCCCAGGGGTCATTAGGCACATGAAGCACGTAAACAACAAAGACAATATCAACCATCTAAGAGAGGTGAAGCTGTTCCTCCTCATGCCGTCGTCAGGGAGCGGAGGCTTGAGCTGACTGTGGCCTGATCTGATCCGGCGGTTTGAGTTTGCTGTCTTACTCGAGGTGCAGCTGTCTAACCACAAGCCGCTGCTAACCGCCTGCTTAAAAACCACCCCCATGCTTAGTCCCAGCCACATCATGTCACGTTCAACCACATTAAGACAGACAGAGACAGACAGAGGAGTAAGTGTGCATGTGCACGTTTTTTCACCGTAGACAGTAGATTGTCAGCAGGACGATGATGATGAGAAGCAGGGATATGACCAGTGTGGAGGGCAGCACGTGTGCACCCTGGTGGGCGGGGTTTTCTACAGAGAAGCACAGTCAATTACACACACATACACAAAAGCTGATACCATTTTATCATTTTTTTGTGAATGTAGCATCAAAATAACTAGGGATGCTATATGAACAATAAATGTATTTAATTTAAACCCCATATTTAGTGAACAATTCTATAAATATGACGTTAAATGGTAAAACCAAAATGTGGTGCCATGTTGGACCCCAACAGACGTTTTTGTAAATGAGTCTTAAAAAAGGTGCATGCTATCCATGAATTTGCTGCAGTTTTTAAAAGAGAAACCTAATATTAATAACTTAATATTGGCAAGTGGTAGCCTAGGGCTTGGGTCTTGAACCCAGGTTCAAGCCCCCAGGATGGCAACCAAGATAAATCACTTTCGGCCCCCTGAGCAAGGCCTTAACCATAATTGATCCCCGGGCTGCCAGAATAATGGCAGCCCACTGCTCCTATTGTAACTAGTGATGGGTTAAAAGCAGAGAACACATTTCAGTGTATTTCCATGTATACTGACAAATATAGAGATTATTATTAACATTGAGTGAAAAAGGCAACTGTCTGTTGTCGAATTATTCCCAGTCTCTTGTTGCTACAATGTTGCCATCAAACTCACAGACTGAGACTTTGCAAAATACTTTGGAAAAATAATATATTTGTTTCAAAAAAAATAATTTAAGTCTTTATATACAAGATTAAATAATTTGCAAATCAATGCCTTTTCTTTGTCTGCATTTTACATGAAACTTTTTTTTTAAATAAAAATGACTGAAATGTAAGTGTTAAAATGATAGGCTGCTGTTTAAAACAAATCACTGGTTAAAGTAAGAAATAGCTTGCAATCCTTCTTACAACCTGTATCATATTTGACAAACAGCCGCGAGGATAACTTGAAGCAAGAAAGATAATTGTTTCGCAGAGTTCTGCTTTTACAACAACATCACACTTCAGTCCTCCGATCAGACCCTTTTATCCGTTCCAAGAACATATTTTAAAACTAGAGGAGATCACGCTTCCCAAACTATTACCCTTCGACTATGAGCCGCTCTACCTCCTGTTTTGCGTCTGGCCAATAGTTTTGACTCTTTTAAAAACAGCTGAAGACACTTTTATTTAAACAAGCTTTTATTTGACTGGGCAACTTGACTTTCATTGTAATTGTTTTTGTGTATACATTTCTTTTATTTTTAAATTCATCTTAGCCTTTGTGTCTGAACTTATCATTTTAGTTTACTCTGCATTTTATTGTAAAGCACTTGGAATAACACAGGAATAAAGATTTGTAATCTTGTTAAAAAAAGAAAAAAAGCTCAATAGTTGTTACCTGCAGTTTGATTCTCATGAGTTGAATTATTCACGGCAGTGGTGACCCCAACCAGAAACACAAGCATTGTATCTGTGGATTAAAAAAAAACAACAAAAAACAGCCACTTTAACAGCGAAACAGTTGCCTGTGATTCTCCATAACTCTCACAAGGGGGCGCCAAACCGATATGAAATGTAACTGCATGTTGCAGCAGCGTTACAGGGCACAGATGCTCTGCTTTGATGTGGCTTGAGAGTGATGAGAGGTTAAAGTCATTACCGAAAATCTATTGGCAGTTTTGTTCTGTCAGTCTGACTTGAAAGAGTAAAATCAAACCAAAGGGGATGCTTTAACCCGCCAGTGACAGTGACCCCCGTGAATCCCAGGGAACTGGGCCCAGCTAGGACTTTTAAGAAGTTATCTCATTTTGCTGTTTTTGATGTGCAGCACTGAGAAAAGCAAACAGCTTGGTGATGAGAAGACATGCATAACTTATTTTAATATAAGTGGGAACTTCTCAACAGTCTAGCTGCCTTTTAATCATTTTTTTAATTAACCAAACAGAATAATGGTTCTAACATATCTAGCATATCTAGTTATGTCTCTGTTGAACCATTATTTCATACAAAACCATATTCTCACTCCTGCTTTGACAATATATCCAGAAGCTACTTGTGATGTGATTGCAGGGAGCATCCATGATCGTTGCTACAAAAGAAACATGATCTGTCCGCTTCTTCATGCTGTAACTACACGAGCATTAAATGAATACTGCCGCTTTATCTCAAGTCCTTTTTAGCTCCAGTGTGCAGCAGCCAGTGTCTCTGAACTCACATTCATTTCCTCTTTCCTTCTCCACATCCTCCTAATAAGAGGGTAGGAAATCATAGAACAAATTGGGCAAATGGGGGAAATGTACCTAAATGGCCTTGATGGAATAAATGATAAATGCAAAAATCGAGTGGCCTGATTTATCCTCTGTTCTGAGTTCCCTTCTTGTTATGGAGGCCAAAAAGCTGAATAGAATAACTGATTGTGTCAATTTACTTCTTCTAGAAATGGGCCATCGAGGGGCCTAATTTGTGATGTTTGAGAGAGTTTTCTTGCACACAACCCTGAGGGGGTTTCCATGAAAACATCCCCTAATGCGTCTGTATAAAACTTAGCTACATAATCATGCTCTAACAATGTTCTCCGAACAAATGCCAGAATTTATAAAACTATTATTGGACAACAAATCAGGGGCTTTGGATTTTGCAAATTATACAGTGATTTCCCTGAAGCTCAGTGCAACATCAAAGATGCTGACACCCATGCAGGCGCAGATTTAAGCTCATGCGCAGGAAGAAATACATGTACACAGCTGAAACTGTTCAGTCTCATGTCTACATTCAACCACGTAACAGCAACTAAGAATAACGTGCGTGCAAACATATGTCACACAATGCCTTTTTCACATCGCATGGATGCATGCTTGTAAATACACGCAGCCAGAGGCTATGTGTTGCATATGTGTCACAGTCTGTTCACAGAGCTAATTCTCTTCCCAGCGTTAACAGGGTGATGGATGCCAACACCTGTTCCCCACGCTCCCCTCAGCTCAAACCGCCCCGTCCCGCCGTCCAGTTCAGTGCCGCAGGGCATTGCTGGGCATACGGGTCACTGCACAGGCCGCTGCATTGCTGTAATTGTACATGTCTGTGCGTTTGTCTGTATCAACCCAAAAAAGCGACAAACCAGATACAATCGAATGTGTTACCGTGGAGCTAAAGAGAAAAAGAGGAAGTGGTTATTACTAAAATGAGACTTTGAGATGTGGGTTTCATTATGACAACCCCCACGCTCCAACCAACAGAGGAAATTACTGTCTCTGCTTATGTATATACAGTACCAGATACATTAGCAATAGGAGACAAGACAAACAACATTTAGTTTCTACAAGGTGATAAATCATATCTGGTTCACTTTTTTTTCTTTTTTCAAATCTAAAACACTATATCAGCCTTAGAGGATTTCAAAGTGTTACAACCTTTGAGTGTTGTAATGGCATGCATACATAGCTTGAAGTTCCATAGTTCATATGCTGTGTACTAATCAGCAGCTGATCTGTCCCTCACACGAAGCAGGACGCCTGCTTTTGAATTATTGGTTCGTTTTTGCGTCAGACTTTCTGTAACTCTTTCACTGGTGTGAAAACCAACTCTGTGACATTTCAAGCCTGCAGCTCCCATCTATATACTTCCTGTCGCTTAAATGTTGTCGTGACATAAAAACATGTCTGCAGTTTGTTCTGCGGACAGATGAGATCACCACATTGTGTTGTATTTGTGTCACTGTAGCAACCACACCAACATATCCTGTGCATCTGTCAAATCCTGACACTTACGCCAGCCTGGAAGATCTAGTTATGCTTCACTCACATCTCCAGCATCTCCACTCTCACACGAAGGTGAAGACACACAGACCATCAACCGTGAGAAGGTGTTTTATTCCTTCTGCGGACCAGCAGCCCATTCACTCGTCTCAATTATTAATTCTAGCTGTGCAGCGAGCGACAATGTATCACCACCTTCCAACCAGGAGCATAAATGTGTTGATATGTTAGGAGGGGAGAATTCTCTATTAATCATCATCTTGACAGATTTGCCTCACATGTGTGACAGGAGAGAATCTATTCAATGACTATCATCAGTGGTGCAAAATAACATCACGGTGCTGAGCGTTTTAAAGCAAATTCTGGTGAAAAAACTGAAACTTACTTGTAAGAAAAGCCTCTCGTTTCTCAAATGCATATTTAACGCATCTTAAATAATATGAGCTTTAAATCAGTTACAGGGGTGTTAAGTACTGTATCTTTAAATGTTAACAGATCCACCAGCAACTGAAGTAACTTCAAAATTAATCTGTCATATTTTATTTCTGCTGACTGGCCCGACATGCAATCTGTTGTCTTGCAACTGGATACCGACTCCTCCACAGATCGCTTGTTAGTCCTGTTTCCACACTATGAAATTGCTGCTCAGAACCATGACATCGGGATGGTATCTGTTATTTTACTTTGTTCACAGCTCAGCTGTCCTGATAAAATCTCAACGGCAATGGGGCATTAAATTATTGTCACGGTTGATGATTCCTTGTAGTCGCTATCATGTTGGGAAATTGTAAGATTTTCCGTGACATTCATATTCCCATACAGCGCTCCGTTTCAAAAACAGCTTATTTCATCATAGATGAGGATGGTTCTTTTAAAGAGGACTTGAGATTCAAATGGACCCGTCTGCTCTGGAGCAGAACCCTGTACATCTTAAACACAGGTTTTCATCTTCCTCTTTCTGTGGTCATGTTTTTCTTGCAGTGTACACGAAGATAACTCAAGCCCAAGAGCGCAGTCTCTCTCTGCCTGCACTTATTCACCAAAAGCATGCTGCCATGGTAACAATGACAACATTAATAGCATGGTGTTATTGTTAATTATCAGTAACAAATAACACAGGCTTACCAAGGAACTGAGAGAATGTCATTGATTTTAAAAGTATGGTCATTAAAAAAAGTAGAACAAGTAGACTTCAGATTGCCATTACACGCAAGGCACAACACATATGGGGAAGTGAGCTCTTTTAAAGCTGTGGTAGTGACCAGATCCAGGCAGAGCTGAGGAAGAGGCGATGAGGAAGTTGAGCTTGTCTAAAAACGAGAGCAAGGAGGTGCAGGTTTTAACCAGTTCTTCCTCACATGAAATGGAAGAAGTTGGAGCACTTTTGAAAGCACTCTGGGAAACATTAGTAATTGAAAACAATGTGTTTCACCAAAAGTGACTGCTGGAACAGGTTTTGGACTCTTGACACCCCAGGAAATAGAAACTGCACACAAAGTAGGAAGACTAGAAAGAGGACAGATTGCAGTATTTGTTAAACATATATATATATATATATATATATATATATATATATATATATATATATATATATATATATATATATAGATTCGAGTATAATCCTGGACATGTTACATTCTTGTTTGTTTTTTTATTCAGAGCCGTCATTTTTTCTACCTCATATTGCTGCACCTTCAGTTCTTTAATTGTATTTAATTGTATATATGTCAATAAGTGCCACATTTGTTTATTTACTGTTTGATATTCTTTAAATCTAAAGAGCGAAATAACCGAAGTCAACTTCCTTGTTGGACAATGTTCGAACCTGGCCAATAAAGACGATTCTGATTCTGATTCTGATTCTCATCCATTTTTTCTACTGCGAGTTTCATCTGTGACACCTGCTGATGCTGAAAGATTCATATATTTCTAAATCTGTAATTTATGCACCATGTTCCATTATTAAAACTGTGTCGAGGATGTGTTGTTAATCTTGCTTGGTTCCTGATCTGCGACTAAAGAAACATTTCTGAATATAAACAAGGTTGAAACACATTTTCATATCACTGACAAAAAAGAAAAAAAATTGTGACAGTATTTTTTTTTTTTTTTTTTTACATCCGGACAGTTATTTGTTTTATAGAGAAGGTAAACAATGTTCTTTGACACAATTTTTTCAAATAAATAGCTCTGTCTAGCCATGCTTCAGTTTCTTCAGCGATCGATAAGACTTCAAAGCTCCACATTTTGTGAATATGCGGCATGGCTTGTAGGGGGAAAGATAAAAGATTTTTTGTTGTTGTTGTTTGCACAGAACAGAGGAACAAAGGCACCGGTGAGAGGGAGGGATAAAAAGCAGAGACAGCCACTACTACCATTGTCAAGTGCCAGGGAAAAGAATGGAAGGAGAACACAAGCACATGTCGGTACAGTGTGGCAGCAGAGTGAGGAAACATGAGGCAAGTGATGAGGAGAGGGAAGAGAGAAGAGGAGCTGCAGGAGATAAACGTCTAGATTGTGGCTTCAGAGATAACAACCCTAATGGAAAACATCCTCGGTGCACAATGGCACTAAAAAACACTAATGCTTCACTGTCTGGCACGTTACTGCGATATCTTCAAATGCATCTCTTTGTATTTCCATGTATGAGGGGAACTTTGCAGCAAGCCTGCCTTTCAAACATCCGTCAAAGTCCAAGGAAAACACATCACAACACCTCTTATCAAAAGAGCACTTGACCAAACCCTGGAAAGGGTGTAATGTTCCTAACCCCCATTTTTCGACCATGTTTAGATTACACTAGAATCAAATTAACTGCTTCTAGAAAGGGTATTATTGACATTATTTGACTACATCCCAATCATTGATTGATACCCTGACAGAGAACTGAGATGGCCGTATGGATTGACAAAAGATCTACACCTTCAATCAAAGCCACTGTGATCTGCTTTCGGTTGATCTGCTGTCAGTCCCTCACAACCACGGGGACTCGGCTCCTTTTCCGCTTGGATTTAACGTTAGGCGTCAGACTCAGATCCTCTATGCTGACAACAGAACTGGACGGAGTGATGACTGAAGTTGATGGCTGTGTGTGATGGACCGAGGAGGCCATGACCATCACACCGTCTCTGAGGCTGCCTCGGGTTTGTCAGACTGGAATAAAAAGGCACAGGAGACTGAATAGCTGGGAAAGAAAACAATTTTTAAAAATGTATGAAAGGATCACAGAGGTTTTTCTAGGTATCGTGTTGTTAAGCAGTAACGCAGGAAGATTTTCTAGGATTGTGTTTGAGGTTGACTTTGACACAAAAAGGGAAAGTTTTTTGGTTACACACCAATGCACAAAAAAGAGAGGTGCAGTCACTGGGGGTTTACTTCTTTGAAATGCGTCATGATGACTGTGCACTGCATTTAATCGGCTGGGTGAGTGGGAGAGAATGTGCCACCATTTGTATTTGCATGGCCAATATCTGTTCACAGTCCAATACTCTCCTCTGCACCGACGTCTGTTACGACTTAAACAATCTACTTCTGCAAAGACAAAAGCTGTAACAAGGTATTTGACACGACTGTGACATTTGCAATCAGTGATGTCGAATAAAACCCTTTAACACCCACATTGCACTGAATCTACCCACAAAT
Source organism: Cololabis saira (assembly GCF_033807715.1). Lineage (NCBI taxonomy): Eukaryota > Metazoa > Chordata > Actinopteri > Beloniformes > Belonidae > Cololabis > Cololabis saira. The sequence goes on from NC_084603.1 coordinate 23,400,307, forward strand.
ATGCCATAACAACAAAAAAAAAAAAAGATGACACGTCATTCTTTGGTTTCTGCATATCATCGTACCAGAATCTAAGAAAGAAAGCATACCCTTGTTGCCCTCTCTCTCCCGTCCGCTGCCCACAGGTATGAGGCATAAAGCCATACTGTAGCTGCTGTGACACGGCTCAGCAGAAACCAGAGACGTGAATTAGTCACCCGGCCCAGCTGGATGAGCTGCTGCGATGAAAAACTAATGAAAAAAGTGTGGAAAACACCTCTTTTACCCAAGTATGTGAACACTGGGCTCAACTTTTCCAAATGTTTTAAAGCTGCTGGCATTGTAATATTAGAAAGTTTGTCATTAAAAAGGACCCACTTAAACTGGACAACTGTAAAACTGCTGAAAGGATCCTTCATGAATAAGACTTTTAAAGTATGTTGTAAAAGTTTAATATTGTTGCTCTATACATGTGGGAGACTTTCAAGAAGTGAGTTATAGATTTTTCCGCCCCTTCTGTGTTAGAACCAGGGTTTTATGGAAATGTGGTTAACGATAGACATTTTAACACATCCTTAAGGCTGGAAATGTTGGGTCCGGGCTGATCATTTTGAAATGTATCTATCGACATTTGAAAATTAGGCTAAAATTCCTCCTGAAGTATGTGCAACTGCTGGAAAAACAGCATAAAGGACTGGGATGACTTTGAGTGTGGGAGTGCAAATACACACATCCTGTACCACTAGGCGGTTTCATGCGATGTAAAAAATTTTGCGGATCCCCTTTTTGCACTTTTTTCAACTCTGTACTCCGGTTTGTGCATTTGTAGAGCTTTTTTTTTAACTGTCACAAACTTGGTTCAAGACCCAGCACCTCGTTGTTGCTCCCACTGTAGAGAGGGAATGCCAGCTCAATTTGATTAAAAAAAAAAAAAGGGGATCAGTAAGTTGTTCCCACAGTAGGGCTGGGTTGTACCATCTCAATAATTATTAATGTTTCCCTATGAATTCATAAAAAGCTGATGCATTTTTCCACAACTCAGTGTGCAACAGCAGCATCTGATGGAATCTGCTCTCACGCAGACTTTGGATACTCCCAATAAATGTGTCCTGATGTTGCACAGCGTGCAAAAACTTTGCACTCCCACTGGAGATAAAAATCACATTAACTTGTTATACCCTCCACTTCATTACTATATTCCACAAGTAAGTGACTTGATGCATACCTCTCACATCAGTAAATCTTGTTACTGAATCTATCACAGATTAACATATGTCAGAACAGTAATAGTGAACGCATGTCTGGACTGAGCATATTTAAGCTTCTAAGTGGAACATCCAGCTATGTAGCCTTTTTTTTTCACCACTTCACGTGCTTTCCTGAAGTCTTCATGAAATGTGACATCATCAGGTCAAAATAACTCACAAGCTCCCATTTCATTACATTTTGGGCTCTACGCCTCTTTTCAAATCAGTGCTCGGTGCAGCATGATGTCCAAGTTGTGGGTGGAGATTAAGATGGGAAAGCTCTATAATGTCAATGTGGTTTAGTTTGAGACGGGTTTGTGATGTCACAATGCTCTGCGAATCTGAGCTGCTTGTTGAATGAGGGTTTCATTCAGTGAGCTGCTCTAAAGAAAGTAATAACAGGATCTTGTTTCGTCTTTTAGACACCGTTGTGGCACCAAAATAAATGCTCTCAAGAACAGAAAAAGAGGATTATTTTCACAATATGGTGCCTTCAAATTGTGATGCTATTATATAGAGGATTTATTTAATAAAGGTACAAATATATTCATCCTGGAGAAAGCAGGAAATACATTACTGAAATAATATGCCTCAGAGGATTTTTGTTTTTTTAAATCATGCTTTCTTATTAACGCTACAGTAAAAAGCCAAACCTAAACAGTGGATATAAAAGACGATATGAATTAGCTTTGTTATTCAAACAGCTTTTCAATTGTCTTTAAGTCCTTTATTGCACTTTCATTAAACCATCTTTACACTCTGATTCTTCCCTTTCACTTCTGCACATTGAGTAAAATGTTAAAAAAAGAGGGAACGCTCACAGCCTTCAGTCATAGAGGCACAACCAGTTCCCGTCTGTGCTGCTCAGCCCATTGACTAACGGCGGAAACATGGAGGTCATTAAAGTTTTATGTGAGTGCACTCATCACCCAGTATTCTATGGTTCAATCACTAATTCATACAAAAACAGGCAACACTGAGTACTGTACTTCCTCACTGCCATGATGTAAATCTGTTTGTTTTCTTAAATAATTCTAATTATGACTCTTTTGCCCAAAATATTAGCAAGTAATGCACATGACCGATGCATTGGAGATGTTATTATACATCCGAATAGAAGTTCAGACAACAGTGTCTTTATCTTGCCCAATTTGATTCTTGAGGTTCCCCTTTGAAACTGCCTGGGGGTTATTCCAGCATGAAAGAAGAGACTAAAATGACGAAACAAGATTTGTTACAACTTTCCAGCCACACAGAATCTAATCCCTAACTGGATGGTCTACTTAGCATGTCTGCAGAACCTGAGCCTCAGATGCTCACACTTTCAAATGAGCAGTCATCGCCGTGGGAAATAGATCAGGAATTTTATTTTTACACCCCTGTTTCAGAGAATGAGCAGAGTAATCGTGAGCCTCCAGTTTGAGGACTCTCAATATGACACTTCTAGGACAAAGTGGAGGTGATAATGATTCCAATTACACTTTCAGCTCAGGCAAGTATAACAAGATATACCGTATCCTTTGTTCCCAAGCATGGTATATAAAATGACCACTGCAACAAACATAAACTGGCTCTGTTGAGACCATGCTTCTTGTGTAATATTTCGGACATCTCCATGGCCTCATTTTGACCCAAACAACTGCTGTTCAGGGGAGCACGGTCGTGTTAAGTCTTTGCCCTCTCTATCTGCCCTCATTAAGATGAACACTTGCTTCCTTCTCCAAAAAAGAACAGTGAAAACACAAGTACTTCCTGTGTTTAAAATGAGCTGCTGTATACAGTAAGTTAACTTATGACAAAACAAGTGCATTATCCTGAAACAGAGCCTGTGAAATGACAACACACAAAACAATAAATAAATAAGATGTAACCAGAAGTCAGAAGTTAAGTGGGCAGAAAATGCATACTCTAAATTGGATTGTGACGCAATGCTGAACATTATGTTTATTAGTGCAAATATGTTGCCTACTGTACTCCATGTCTAGTTGCATTAAAAAATGTAAAAAAAAAAAATCCCATTCTCATTGTCATAATCAAGGTTGCAGTGCCCTGTCCATTAAATAACCACTGGAGTGTTTCATGAGGTCAATCCCATCTATTTGTTCCACACACACAGCTCAGACTCATAAGTGCGCGACTGCAGTTCATACACGTAATCCTCTTTTTTCGTAGAAATTGTGACAGACAAGAGGATGATGTAGAAGTCAGAGTCAGATTAGAGAATTATGGAAAAAAATAACCCAAACAAATGATGAAAAGGGTTATTTCAAACTATATCACACTGACTTAAATGGCATTACGTTAAGTAATGATATTGCCGTGGGATCACTGTGAGATTACAGTACAAACTGTAACAATAACGTGAAAAAAGTGAATGACAATGCATCGAAAGAGCATAGTCTGTACAACTACTGACCAAAAAATGTCAAGAGTACACAAAATTTCTATATAAGCATCACAACTACAGCATGTGAATGGAACGCCGATGTCACATCTAATCTGATTAACACCAGCGTAGGTCAGCACATCAATGAAAATGTTCAATATTCAGTATCCCAATTCCTGGAAATATAATAATACTTAACAGTGGCTAATATGATGGTGCTCTTTTTTTCGACATCTGAGAGATATATTTAGACACATAAGCCCTGCAAGTGTCAACACTGGATAAACACCTTTACAAAAATGTTGGTTATGCCCAGGAAAACTGTTATTTTCTTTAACAGACGATACGCCGCAACTGCCAGATATGCATTGTTTGTCGGCCAGGCTTTTCTTTGGGCTCTTATCTACATAAGTATGTAACAATATGAATAACTTGTGCCAGAGGGGTACTTTGTATCCATCGTGTAAATTACAGCTTTGCTCACACCTGGTCAAACCAGAACAACACCAAATCACATTTAACAAGCATCATCTAAAGGAGCATCTATGGAAACCTCTGAATTAATCCTCAATGACTTGGAGGGATGGATTACCATTCACGCTGCTGTAATATCAAATGTACATTTCAACAGTGCAAATTGATTCCTGTATTACACACATGTATTATCATTTTTGTATTTGCATGTGTCTAACTTTAGCTGGTGAATCCCCCAGGTGATGAAGAAGTGGGTTAACTGGGCAAACTGTTCTGAGGTCATTCTGAAATTAGCATCCGCTTTTATTAGGTCATTTAATCAGGGATGCCATTGAAAGTTGACTTATTGTTAATGAGATATGAAGAACATGTACACTTCAAGTTTAAACATGTCATTTCCAAACGCTTTGACGATGTAAATAAAGTATAAATAAACCATCCTGGGATCAGGGCTGCACTATGCCATGACATAAAACTCTTTGTTGTTGTTTTTTTCTAATTCACATGTGCTTTTGTTAAGAGCTTACATGATTTAGATTTCATGCGTCAGCGTATTATTTATTGCTGCTACAAGGAAAATGTCTCAAATATGTGTGGGGGGGAAATAGTGGAGATGGTTTGCCTTTTTTATTTTTTTTAAATGATGAAACCTAAACTTAGACTATAGAATGGCTGCATGCAATTTAAAGATTCATTTGTTGTCTTGTAATAGGAGAAAACAGCCTGTGGTATGTAGGCTCCAGCATTTACAAGCATGAAGTCCAGGCCTGTACTGTACAGGAGGCTACTGTATTCACCTCTTGCAATGTCTCTCTATAAAATAGTAGCTACTCCTTTAACAAAATCCAAACAGGATTGGAATTCAAAAATAGGACGATACATTCGAATCATTGAGCGCATTTGATTAAATGTAAAAAGGATCACCCTCCACATACCGGTGGCCGCATGCAGGGAGCGTGTTTTTGCTCCACTAACCCACATTTACTACAGTCCATCTTGACCGAGTCCAGGAATGACAATGTAGTATCCAATCATGGTGACCTGCATGCTTTTTCTTCCTTAGCTCTGTTAGGATTACAAAACGTTTTTGTTGTTGTTGTTATTTTAAATAAAAAATGTATTTGACAAGAAGCGACGTGCGTGAAGCCTGATGCATCATAGCTTTCACGTCGGTGAATGAAAAAAAAAACGCCATGCACTTGGAAAATAACCAAGAGAAATCGGTCGATATTTACGCATAAATACACACAGTTAAGTAGATTGTTTTCTTTCTTTTCTCCCCCCCTCCAGCGTCTTACCGTAGTGCTGCGATGACCTCGTCTCACACGATGCGGCGGTGATGATGTCGGATCTCTCGGTCGGTCCGCACCGACCGACGGCCGTCTCTCCTCCGGCGTCCTTCGGAGAGAATAACGCACACCGTCCGCAACAAAAGCTGTCGAACCGTCTGACCGGAGCCCAGGAATGCGTTCACGTTCCCTCGATGATCATGTTTCCGGCAGATCAGATCTGTGAGAGGATGCGCTTCCCCCCCTCCTGCCTGCACGCATGCCAGAGCTGGGCCATGTTATGGCAGAGAGGAGGCAGGAGAGACCCTCCCCCGTATCAGGTGGACGCTCAGCATCCTTCACATTCCTGCATCACTGGACGATGAAGGGCAGGCCTGCTGTGCGTGAAAAAAAACACGCTGTTTACCCCTTTCCCATATGTCTTTTTTCTCGCGGTTGGCATTTTATCATGGCATTTGTTCAGTACATAGAAAAGGCTTCGAGTTGTAAAGCCTGAATTATGGTTCCGCGTTAAATCGACGCAGAGCCTACGCCGTAGAGTACGGCGTAGGGTACCCGGCGACCCGCGCCTCAACGGCGTAGTTTCTGCGTTGGTGTAACGCGGAACCATAAATCAGCCTTAACGTTGCGGTAGTGCCGCTCAGGGCTTGATATGAGGAATTTACAGGGATCTAACATTGTCTCAGATGGTTTCTCATATCATAAAACCTATAGCAGATGTACACATTGAGAGGGTTTTTTTTTGACAGCTTTGTGAATTTGATGTAAAAATAAATACATTAAAAAACAAACTTTTACTGTGCAGGACTGGATAAAAAAAGGAACTTGTCAAAGGATTTAGACTATTTGTTACGCTTTTTCTCTAAGCAGAGCCACCTGCTGGCAATGATAATCCTATGTGCCACATTCAGTGCACTGAAAAAAAGAAATCTAAGCGCATGTAAATATAACATATTTAAATCTGTGATATTAACAATTAAAAATGAAGTTTGTTGCTTTACATGAATAAATCTAGTTTTGAACTTAATCCAAATTTTTTCAAAAAACAAGACATTGTGCATTTTTTCCTTAACAAGCATATTATGTAATCCCAGGCAATCTTTTCATTTACACAAACAACAAGCAATGATCTTGTCGTATGTAACCCAGGTGGAAAATCCAGCTTACTAAGCTGTAAAATAGTTAACTGGGTTAACTAAAGAAACATTTTATTTTTATTAAAATATATTATAAGTTGTTTTATTTTGAGAACATGTTAAAAACGATCTACCTCTACAATTACCTCATTAGTTGGTTTGACTAATATAAAAAGAGGTGTAATTAGAAGCAACACTAGATGGCAGCACACGTTACATGCAATCCCAACGTCTCAGATGTGACGTCATCGCATGCGCTCTCTCTCTTTGACGCGACGTTGATGAGGACAGAAGCAACCAGCAGACGCTGAGAAATATAAACTCATAAAACAGTATTAAACAATATTAAACTAACAAAACGTTACACCAGCTGTTGTTAGCTGTGTGTTAGTTGAGTCAGGGGGTGAACCCAGCAGCAGTTGGTGAATGAAAACCACGTTATCCCACTCGGCCAAACCCCCTTGTGAGTGTGTCCAGACGTCGTCGTTGCTAGAGCATTGGATGTGATTCGGTCAGGTTTTTGGATAAGGTTGAAGATCCGGACAAGATGGCGAGCCACCACCCAGGACCAAGACCTGCTTGAGAGCTACAGACGGACTGTCTGTGTATGGTATGAATGTCAGTCACCCGACTGGTGCTGACTAGAACGCGTGATTGAGAGTGCACTCCAACGAACACAAATTGATAATCCTTCTGTGCACGGAGCACAGGAGAGGGACCAGACCGCCGTCTGGTTCTGACCGGTCCAATTGACTGTGACCAATAACGACAGTGACTTGACTGATTTTTGAATGAGCAGAGCTCGGAACAGTGATAAGAATCACACAAAGACATTTTTCTTTTCTTTTATTATTTTTGGGGGTTATTTTCATGCCGGCTAATGTACCTATGTCAATTTTAATACATGTGCACTATTTCATATTGCAATTGCTTTAAAAAACTAAACGAGTGCCCGTTGGTTACTCAACTAAAGCTACTTGTGTCGTCTGATGTGATTGTGTGGTCATTTAACAGTTTTACTAGTCCAATAGTAACAGCCCAAACGAACCTAGAAATCTGAAGCGCCCACCGTCGTACACACTGGTCCGTGGTGAGAGGGCTACACGTATTTACAGTACTTTTCCTTTGACAATTTTAATCTATTGGACACATTGACCAACGTTTAGATGAAACATGCTTTATTTGTTTAAGTAGAACACCACAGTAAAAAATATCTTGCTTGATCTACTTTAAAAAATTAAGGCAACTTTTTCGCATGAGATTTTTATGTAGATCAAGAAAGACTAGTCTTTGTATAAACTACTTAATTTTTAGTACAAAATTCATTTGCAAGTAAAGTCAACTTAATTTTGGTAAATAAAGTAAACTTAACACAATAAAGTTGACTGTACCTGCAACATTTATTATTTACATACAAAAAGTAGTTTATACAAAGACTGGTCTTTCTTGATCTACGTAATAATGTCTTGCAAAAAGTTGACTTGTTTTTTTAAGTAGATCAAGCACAATATTTGTATCAATGTGGTTCCCCAAAAATCAATGAATCCATCAATTCATTCATCCGTTCATCCATCCTCTATACCAGGGGTCTTCAACCCTGGTCCTCGGGACCCCCTGTCCTGCATGTTTTAGATGTTGCATTGCATCATCACACCCGATTCTAATTAATGGTCATCATCAGCTTGTCATCCAGATCTGCACAAGTCTGTTAATGACACAGTCATTTTTATCAGGGTGTGCTGAAGCAGGGAAACATCTAAAACATGCAGGACAGGGGGTCCTGAGGACCAGGGTCAAAGACCACTGCTCTACAGGTGCACAAAAGCCAATAGAGGGCTAGTCTGCTACACGTTTTAGATGTTTCCCTGCTTCAACACATCCGATTCTAATCACTGTTATCATCAGCTTGTCATCAAGGTCCGTACAGGTCTGTTAATGACGCTGTCACGTCTACCAGGGTGTGTTGAAGCAGGGAAACATTTTAAACATGCAGTAGACTGGCCCTTGAGTACTGGCTTGTGTGCACCTCTGTCTAAATGCTTGTTCTTAGTCAGGATCACAGGGGCCTGCTGGAGCCTATACCAGTTCAGGCAAGCGGCAGGGATACATGCTTGATTGGTAGCCAGTATTTTCAACAAAACAAACAAACAAAAAAACATTATTTCACATGCAACACAGAGCTATGGAGAAGGTTGACACTTAGGGAGAACCAAGGAGGCCCACGTCATGGGGCTAAATAAAGGCATATAAGCTGTATTAAAGATATTTTTCTTGGCTATTTTAAACATATCAGTCAAAATTATTTTAGTAATCAGTCTGTGTGTATGTGTCTTCATTCTGTTGCCGTTCATTTCATGTTTACTTGGTGTTAAATAGGCTGCTACACAGCTTGTGGCATTTGAGTGTGACTCACTAGTCTGATGTTTGAGCTCAATGAAAACTCCAGGGCAGTTTTGTTAAAGGGCATCTGTGGAAAAGTTTATCTGCTCACAGGATTTATAGACACAAGGGTAAATTTCAAGTCTTTGGAGGCTGATAGTATCCTTATCATTGTCTGTGACCGCTACAAAATCTGCCGACTGAAGGCATTTAACAGGTAAAGGATCTTGTGTTAGAATTGACTAAGATAAGCTAAATTAGCTATCTTGTAATTGACATAAGCGTTGCAGTGGGACCATGCTGTTTCCTCTCTGATCCCTCCGTGCTCAGTCTTATGTTATTTTAATCAGTCCTGTACTTGAGGGGAGTTTATTGTAGGGTTGGAATTTAATTTGTGTTTCTTATATGTGCATGTATGTAGACGGGGGCTTTCTTTCTTATGTTTGTGTGTGCAATTTTTTTTTTTGCATGAAAAGTGATTTAGAAATAAACATATGTTATTATTTTTATTATAATAAACTGGGAATCTTCTGCAAAGCTGCAAAGCTTTTTTTTTCCTACCCATTTTTTTTTTTTTTTTTTTTTATTAAATGGGTGTTGGACAGCGTTAACCTAGTCAACATCACTGCCATCCTTGCCAAAGCTGAATACAATATTTAAAAGTCATAGACAGTGTCATCCCAGAAAGGTGTGTCCAGTTGTCTTTACTCCCGGTTCTGATCCCCGGTTCTGATCCTACCAGTTTTGTGTCCTTAGTTGGGGTTTGCTGGAGACTATTCCAGCTGTGAAGGGATGAGGGGTGGTTTTGATTTCAGTTTATTTTCAGTGAAACGCAGAGGTAAGTGCTTTAAAATCACAAAAGACGAAGCCAAAAGACACAAGCATTGAGATAAATACAGAAAACCAATTTTCAAAACTACAATGAAAACAAAAAGGAATCAACTAAACAAATGGGATAAAACAGTGTACAAAACACAAAAGACCACTTCAATATTGTAGAGTATAAAAACTGAATTAAATATAAGCTCTATCAATGTTTTGAGCTTTGACTTACATTGAGATAGATTGTTTTTGTCCCAAACTAGAACAGTCGATCCTGGCTGAAAGCGCTGAGCCCTGTTTTAATCTGGGAGTTTCTAGGAAACTCAAATTAACTGGTATTCTGAAACGGAGGTGTTCTTGGCTGAGAGAGAACGATAACTTCATCAAGATAAGAGGAAGCTGCAACCCTTAACCCGCAATGGTACAATATTGCCATTTGGTAAAAGATCCATTAAATTCCTTCCACACACACACAGACACACAGACAACAGACACACACACAGACACACAATAGCTTCACTTTTAAGTGCACTGAAAGAGAGATGGGATCCTAAGAGAACCAATAACAGTGTTTTTTCTGGAGGTAATTTTGACACCTTTTTCTGCAGAGCTCTTCACAGGGATGAGCTTCACCATTTGACTCCTAAGAAATCATTAAACAAAGTATTTTTATTACATTTTTTGACAGCGGAAAAATACTCTACAATAAGTGAAGTACGTTCGCTATTTTGTGTTTTATTGCACTGTATTTGATCATTTAATAATGTTAAACTGTTCAAATGTGGACATTGCCATATCTACTCTATATCTACTATGATAATGCATTCTGTGAGTCCTTTCTGCATTGCATATGCTTATATTTGTCACTCTTTTCTTCAGTTTACAGAATGAATGCAATGTTTTATAAACCCTAATGGAAGAAAACCAAACTAGCCCTCCTGGTAGAAACTAGTGAGGATGAATTAGGATTTAGTGATGAAGAAAACAAGCAGCTTGCATCCCAGCAAGGAGAGAGTGAGGATGATGGAGACAGTGAGAATGATGGAGACTATGAGCCAGAGAATGAGGACAGTGGAGACATCAATGACAGTGGGGGCAGTGAAGACAGGGTGAGGGTGAAAGTGCAGTTACAGTTCACTGTGGGTGAAAATATCTTTTAAATTGTTTTTAACTTTCAAATGAGTTGCACTGTTAACTGTCAATGCTACTTGGGACCGTTTGGACAATAACCTGAATTGTTAATGTTTTTAGAATTATAAGCCAAACTTTCTTGCTGTGTTGCTATAGGGCAACATTTACAAAAAAAATAACCAAAAAATCATATCTTTTAAAAATGTCTCTTGATTATGTTTACTTGGTCTATTTTATTTAAAAAAAACAACACCCCAAACATGTTTTTTCTAATTGGCATCGTAGTGTGTACCGCAGAGGGTTAAGGATTTTTATGCCACAAGACTGATTTTAAATTCTGTTTCAAATTATAAAGGAAACTATTGTAAAGGGGCAAACAGTGTCTGGTACTGTTCTTGGCTGTATCAGTCAGTCCTCTGGTAATTGCATTTTGGATCAGCTGAAAAATGTGACAGCAAGCTTGAATTGCCACTACGAAAAACGTCGTTATGGGAAAGAATGCTCCTAATTTTGGCAATAATACTTGGGTAAAAGAAAGCTTATCTTGGGACCTGCTAAATGTCAGAATTAAATAAAAATCCTGGTCAAAAAAAGGCTCCAAGGTTTTACACAGAATGGATTTGAAATTTATTCCATTGATCAACCTTGTTTTTTCTGAATTTTCTTAACCCTTTTAAGGGTGTGTTAAAGGTCTGTAAAGTAGGCTTCAAATTATTACATACATTATCAACAAATGAAATAAAGTAAACAGAATTTTAATATATGAAAACAATGGATAAAAAAGTACATAAAATGACCCAGTGTATATATAATGACACAAAAATCATTATTTAGGAGCTCCATCGTCCGCCGCTTATAGGTTCCCGGGTCGCAGGGGGGCAGCAGTCTCAACAGAGATGCCCAAACTTCCTTCACCCCAGACACTTCCTCCATCTCTTCCAAGGGGAGTCTGAGGCGTTCCCAGGCCAGCCGAGAGACATAGTCTTCCCCGGGGTCTCCTCCCGGTGGGACATGCCTGGAACATCTCCCTAGGGAGGCGTCCAGGAGGCATCCGATACAGATGCCCAAGCCACCTCAGCTGACTCCTCTCAATGTGAAGGAGCAGCAGCTCGACTCCAAGCTCCTCCCGGGTGACCGAACTCCTCACCCTATCTCTAAGGGAGCGTCTAACCACCCTGCGGAGGAAACTCATCTGGGCCGCCTGTATCCTCGATCTGCACTGTCCCCTTCCTCCATGCGATGTCGCAGATGCGTGTCAACCAAGACAGCCCTACGACATCCAGAGACTTGAGGTACTTGAGGTAGTGCGGATCTCATCCACCCCCGGTGCCACCAAGGAGCTTACGAACTACCTCAGTGACCTCGGATTGGGTGATGGATGAGCACGTCCCCGAGTCCTCACCCTCTGCTTTCTCAGTGGAAGGCATGTCAGTCGGGTTGAGGAGATCCTCGAAGTATTCCTTCCACCGTCCGACGATGTCCCCAGTCGAGGTCAACAGCTCCCCACCTGCACCATAAACGGTGCCGGCAGAGTACTGCTTCCCCCTCCTGAGGCGCCGAACGGTCCGCCAGAATTTCCTCGAGGCCGACCAAAAGTCTTCCTCCATGGCCTCCCCGAACTCCTCCCAAACCCGGATTTTTGCCTCCAGGACTGCCCGAGCCGCGGCTCCCTTGGCCTGCCAGTACCCATCTACTGCGTCAGGAGTCCCAGAGGCCAACATAGCCCGGTAGGACTCCTTCTTCAGTCTGACGGCATCCTGTACTTCCGGTGTCCACCACCGGGTTCTAAGATTGCCGCCACGACAGGCACCGGAGACCTTGCCACCACAACTTCGAGCCGCCGCGTTGACAATGGAGGCAGAGAACATGTTCCACTCGGACTCAATGTCCCCCGCCTCCTCCGGGATCTGAGAGAAGCTCTCCCGGAGGTGGGAGTTGAAGATGTCCCTGACAGGGGGCTCAGCCAGACGTTCCCAACAGACCCTCACAATCCGTTTGGGTCTGCCCGGTCTGTCCAACCTCCTCCTCCGCCAGCGCATCCAACTCACCACCAGGTGGTGATCAGTTGACAGCTCAGCCCCTCTCTTCACCCGAGTGTCCAAGACATGCGGCCGAAGGTCAGATGAAACGACAACAAAGTCGATCATTGACCTCCGGCCTAGGGTGTCCTGGTGCCACGTGCACTGATGGACACCCTTATGTTTGAACATGGTGTTTGTTATGAACAAGCTGCGACTAGCACAGAAGTCCAACAACAAAACACAGCTCGGGTTCAGATCGGGGAGGCCGTTCCTCCCAATCACGCCTCTCCAGGTATCACTGTCATTGCCCACGTGAGCGTTGAAGTCCCCCAGTAGAACAATGGAGTCCCCAGTTGGAGCACTATCAAGTACTCCTCCCAGGGACTCCAGGAAGCCCGGGTACTCTGCACTGCTGTTCGGCCCGTAGGCACAAACAACAGTGAAAGACCTTTTCCCGACCCGAAGGCGCAGGGAAGCGACCCTCTCATTCACCGGGGTGAACTCCAACACATGGCAACTGAGCTGAGGGGCTATAAACAAGCCCACACCAGCTCGCCGCCTCTCACCCTGGGCAACTCCAGAGTAGTGGAGGGTCCAGCCCCTTTCAAAGAGCTGGGTTCCAGAGCCAAAGCTATGTGTGGAGGTGAGCCCGACTATCTCTAGTCGGTATCTCTCAACCTCATGCATAAGCTCCGGCTCCTTCCCCCCAAGCGAGGTGACATTCCATGTCCCCACTGCGAGGGTTTTGGTCCAGGGATTGGGTCGTCGAGGCACCCCGCCACGACTGCTACCCAGCCCACATGGCACCAGCCTATCATGGACCTTCCTGCGGGTGGTGGGCCTACGGGAAGGCGGGCCCACGTCGCCATTTCGGGCTGAGCCTGGCCGGATCCCACAGGCAAAGACCCGGCCACCAGGCGCTCGCCTTCGAGCCCCTAACCCCAGGCCTGGCTCCAGGGAGGGGCCCCGGTGATGCCGATCCAGGCGACGTTACGGTCCTCGCTGCCTTCCTCTTCATAACAAGCTTGTGAACCGCTCTTAGTCTGGCCCGTCACCTAGGACCTGTTTGCCAGGGGAGACCCTACCAGGGGCGTAAGTGCCCCAGACAACATAGCTCCTAGGATCACTCGGGCACACAAACCCCTCCACCACAGTAAGGTGGCGGTTCAAGGAGGGGTATTTAGGAACTGTTAGACAAAATTGGGAGTGTTTTTAATTTCAAGATATAATAAATACTTCATATTAAAAAAAAAAAAGATTTACTGTGTATTATGTTATATCTCTAGCATTAAAGGGCTAATCCTTACAAAGTACTAAATCCTCAGAAAAGCACCTGGAAAAGCACTTGCAGCAGAACTTACCACGGAATGAGACAGTGCTATCCAAGAGGAGCTTGTTAAGGGGACAGTAAAATGTTTGAGATGCCCTGTCTGCTGACACTTCTCGTTCTCATCCTCGCATGTTTTTGGTTGTCAAATGGGAATATTCTCAAATGAAATGAACAAAAAAAAAAAGATAATTTCAATATTTTATTGGAGACGTAAGAATGATAACATTTTGTTCAGAGATGCCATTCAAATCCTTAAGGACACCGTACAAAAAAAAATCAATGATACAAATAAAAACAAAAGAGCAATAGGTTAAAACTATAGCAAAATGCCAACAAATTAGAATAAAATCCTGACCAACAGAAGTGTGTCCTGACCAACGTGGGATACTCCAGAAATAAAAAGGTTAGTCTCATCTCAGATCTGAAGATGTGGAGAGAGTCAATACAGAGATCTTAAGGAAGAAAGTTCCAGAGATGAGACAAATACTCTATTTTTGTCATAGTCAGCTGATGTTTTCTGTATAAGGAGACAAGTCTGCTTAGAGTATCTAAAATAACCAATAATTTGTCCTATAATAGGTAGTATATTACATTTCAGTAGCACGACTCCAGTAGCATGATTTGAAAAATAACTCCTCAAAAGCTGCAATTTTAGAACAAAATTGAACAACCTGTGTATGTACCTCATGTCACCTGGGGGCAGTGTTGCTTTAAAAATGTGTCATACTAGTTTGGTTGTACTGAGTTGCTAACTGAGTTGCACACATGCATGAGTACAGATTCATGCACGTGTGTGCAAAAATGGCCTGATTACGTGCTTAACAGACTTAATCACATAGCAGCGAACAAGAGCGAGCCATTTGTCATGCTTGCTTAAAAATGATCAAAAACTATCAATGTGAATAATCTGGATTTCTTCTGTAAGTTTCATTAGTTGCAATTAAAAAAAACAACAGCAGCAATCCACATTCACTGGAAAGCCATTGCTCTACCTTACGGTTATGTCTTGTTCTTGTTTATTCATAAAAATGAAAGAGTGAGGCAGCACTGCCACTTTCAGTGAAGGTCATTTTGTGGATGGAAACGTAGGCACTGTTGGAGGTATATTCACTTGTTCAAGGCTCAGGAGACCTTTAGGGAAGAAAATGATTTTCCACCTGCTTGTGAAATAGACCTCTGTCCAGAAAAATATCCCAATCTGACCTTCATCAGTTCATTTCATCCCACCTGAGAGAGGGAAATCTTCACATCAGAGGTCTGTGCATTGGGTAAGAAGGTTTCTATACTTTTTTCTTACATTGCTTGCTTGCAGTGAACCGATTCAATTCATAAATGTTTGAAACAGGAGAGAAATTCCTGCTCCAAGCTATAACAAACCCACCCTACATATCTTAAGTCTTGCCCTTGTACCTGAAGCATCCACAGTTTGGTGCTGGCAGGTATAAAGCTCTGAAATAGGCCAGGATGACAAGTTGTTCGCTAGTGACCGCTGGCAGTGAGGTACATTTTTCTTTCTGCGTCCTGCTCGCTGGCTCCTTTGCCGACACAAGGGGAATGGCGCTGCTGTAAGCTTTATGACAAAATGCTTTATCCTCCATTAACCTTGACAGAGTGGGCATCGGAAGGTGGGAAAAAAAAAATCATCAGTGTCAACAGACAGGTGTGTCAGTGAGCTAAAAGAATATGACAGGCTAACATGAGCCACCTTCTGTCCTCTATTTCTCCCCTTTTTTATTTTGGGGCCATTTCCTTAGATGGGTTCTGACAGCAACTGCTGATAAGAAAATGATTAAGTATCATGGACTCAAGCCCAATCCAGTTCACTTTCCCAGCTGCCCTGCAGACTACAAGAAAAGCTGCATTTGAAGCTTTTTTTCTCCTTCCCAACCCAAAATAGAAGCTCTAACAGCTTTTTTTTATCACTCTTTAAGAAAGCCATATGAGTGTTTAAACCTCCCTGACTTGAAGCTCAAAATCCATTTACAGCACATTATGTTTCTGAATGTGCCACATGATATAAATTCCCGACATGGAGCAGTGTGAATACTGGCTCAGGATCAAAGAATTCACCTCTGTATCTGACATGGATCAGTCATGGCTGACACGCTGCAAAAACACAAACACACACACAGACTATACGTACAAAAGCAGATTTAGCCCACAGGGATCAGCACTCAGCTGTGACATTCCCTCTGTGAGGCATCTGAGCATCCATGAAAATGGAAATGGCAGCAGCTGATCTGTCGGTGGGGACCAATCTGCCTCCTCATCAGTGCTCTTCATTAAACTTGAGCACTGTCTATTAGTCCCTGTAATTCTCCTCGCTCGTTGCCATATATGACCTTGAGGTGGAACAGTAAACACTTTTTTAACAGCTCCTGAGTTCCCACCGAGGTGAAGTTAATGTCGCACACACTCCGGCTACTAGATCTCTTGGGTAAATAAGCTGTTATGAAGGAGGATTTAAAGATCTCTCTCCACTCTGCAGTTCCTCGCAGAACCGTATGTCCTATTACAACAAATCATAACTAGTAATTTAACTTAACCTCATGATGCTCATTGCACAGTGTGAAGTTTTTCACTGTCAGTGCTGGAATGTGATCATCCCTTGCTCACCACGCTTGGTGCCTAATTGAGCTGGATGTGCGTCAGTGATTTCACTTAGAGGGGGATCATCAAGATTCAGACAAGCACCTGGTCTTTTATGCGCCTGTAGAAGGCTGGCAGGAAAAACGATTACCGGCCTCATTTGTTCTCTATAGACAGTTGTGACCTTTCCATTTGGCACATCCTCTTACGAATATGACAGCTTTTCTTTCCCGAAACCTTGAGTGATCCTGCATTTAATATGCACATAAATTGCATTTTTTTAATTTTTTTTTTTTACTTATTGGGAAGCTTGGAGTCAGAACATACTGTACAATCATGATGGCGGTTCTTTTTTGACATCGGACGTCAAAGTCCACCCTAGTCTCATTGTCTTTGCCTTCCAGCTCCCATCCCACAGCTCTGAGAGGAGTTTCTTTCAGCAAATAGTTTCAGCTCAAATGTAACTTCGTTTAATGTCCAGTGGTGAATAAATAATATTTTTTTTAAGAAAGATGGTTGCATGCGTGGTGTATAGGGATTACAACAATTTTCATTGGTGGTGTGAGAATTCAAATAGTGGAGAAACGTTTTCAAATAAGAGAAGCTCTCTGATGCCACACCATTATAAACTCATGTTTTACCTCCTGCAGCTCCTGAGTGTGTCTGAGACGAGGGCCTGTGACTATTACAGAAAACAAAAGACAAGCAAAACCTGGTTGATTGACAGAAAGGGGAGGAATAATTTCAGTTGACCTGAGCAAAAAAACATCCTTTTTTTTTTCTTGTAGAGTTCCAGCCTCATAGATTACAGATATTTCCCATATACATTTTTAATCACCAGAATGTAAAAGAATTCAACCAATAACAAAAAAAAGTTTCTCAAAATGATTATCTACTAAACTTTTAAATCTTGACAGTTCAGCATAGCTTTATTAGGTTTTTACAAATTTTCTTTGTATTTCAACTAAATCCAAATTACAGAGTGAAAAAAATAATTAAACAGCGGCTTTCTAACCTTTCTTGAAGTGCTGTGCAGATAAACTAAATTACACAACTTGGAAAAGTTGTTTGCCCATGGCAGAGGCATATGAATAAAAATGATCATGCACATTCACTACTACAGATAAATTAATCTTTTTTTTTTTAAACATTTGGCCACAAGACATGAGAAAATTCATCAGTTGTGTCAGTAGGAAATTTTGTCCTAACAACTTGTTTTCATATGTTAAAGCAACACAAAGGAACTTTTTCTCTTCATTTCAACTGAATACATTTTTTGCATAATATCATAAAGGGGTGCAGGGTTGTAACATGAGAAAACTCAGATAGGATGCCAAACGTAACCAAGCATGCTTTGTAAAAGTAAGCAAATATTCGTTAAAATGAAATTGAAACTGACTTTAACATGAAAAGAGAAAATTGTGCTGCTCTAATGGGACAGACAAACAATCTTTAAGACTTAAAAAAAGCATTGCAGTTTAATACCCTTGAAAGTACCAACTGAGACCAAGATCTACATGAAACAATATTCAAAACAAGGCAGTTGGAGTCCAAAGAAGCTTTGTTAAAGTAGAATTTAAGGACAAAGTCATTGTATTGGATTTGAAATACATTTTATTTCTATTTTTCATTAAGGGGATACGAGTTAATGATGCGTTTATAAAACTGCTTTCAAATCATCCAATTCAGAAACAGCATCCTCCAACTAAGAACCCTAAGACCTTAGAAATGATTATTTATGATGATTAATCAAAGTGCAGTGTGGAAGTATAAGGAAGTTATAATATATACAAATAAAAAGTACTGATTTTGAAAGATCGAAAATGTTTTTAAAAGCATTTTTCTTAGCTTTTTACCATGTGGATGCATTCATTTATTAAAATAAATATTGTATGAATTAATTTTGTTAAATTTAAAGCAGTGAGAGGTGCAATCTTGCAGAATAGTTTTGGAATCTTGTACTTCTCTTTTTTGTTATGTTATTTTTTACTCTGTACTTATCAGAATCAGAATCAGAATCAGAAAAAGTTTTATTGCCAGGTCAGGCATAAATCAGACGAGAGAACTTGACTCCGGTTTACACCAATGGCACTATTAATACGGACGCTTATCTGTTCCTTTTAAAATGTTTGATCCTTGTCTTCTTGTCACATGCTGTATTTTAAATATCATATTTAATATAATCAAGTTCTTGAATTGCTTGACAGTATAAAATGTTCTTCAGAGAAATACAAAATCTTCTTAAACCAAAAAATAATGAGACAGTTACGATACATTAACTGGTGTTGTGTGGCTTGATTTTGGCTATAAATGGGGTGAATCTGAAACACATGATGTGAGTGTTCAGAAATCCACTAACCATAAAAACAAAATAACAAAAAGACCATCTTTAAAGTTACATCTAAAAGTAGATTGGGTTCAGTCTGAACACTTTGCAAATGGACACTGTAGATGAGAGACATACAGTTTCTGACATTAATAAGTCATGTGCAGCTGCAACAAGATGAAGAAAGGCAATATTCCTCTAGAGCCATATTCACTGTTTATTATGAAGAACCCAAGAAATGAAGACAAGATACACACAGGGGAGATTGAAGGCACAACACAGCTTTTACAGTCCATTCCAATAAACTCTCCAATCTCCGTTATACAGAGTGGTCAGATTGTATCGTAAAACGCATTTCTGGTGAGGAGCTGGGGATTGGAATGCAGAGAGGGTTGCCAAAATCATTGTTTGCCTGAATGGATTACTTCTCAGCGGAAGTGCTTCAAACTGGGATCACAGGGGAATATCTGGGCAGAATGAACTGACAGGACTATCAAAAAAAATACATATAAATATCAGAATTTGCAGTCTCAGTTGATGTTTTCGTTAAAGTTTTCCGCCGTGTAAATCTACCTTCGTAATCATCAAGGTCATATCATTTCAATTCTTTTGAACCTACTATAGTGTATGTTTCACATTATATATTAATTTCTTACAACTTGTTAGCAAAGAATTACTTGCACTGACGAGACATTTTCGGATTATGAAGTAAATAGAGATTATGAATGTTTTGTACTCTTGATCAAATAAATATAGTTTTTAACCTACAATATTTATTAGTTGGAGAACTAAAAACAACAATGAAAGACGATGGAGCAGCTCTACACCATCAGCAGGGTCCTGGAGGGAGCATGGAAGGATGCTCCGTGGACTCACAGGCATTTGATTATGTCTCACTCGTTGACTCCTGTGGGGGTTACACTGGGAGGATGGATGGATAAAATGACTGCGATACAACCATAAAAAGGTAGTGAAACTGAGGCATACAATATATGTATGACATGACAAATTAAATGCATGGTAGAAAATCAAAGACTGGCAGAAATATTTTTTCTTTTTCTATTATTTATTTTGTTACGTGATAAAATGGAAAAGTTAAATTTTGGCAGCTTGCAGAGAGAGATGTCAGGCAGTTTTTTCACTCTTTGTAATCCTTGGTTGCGCTCCCCCAAGGTTGATCATCATCTCTTTTCTCGCCGTCTTTGGAAGCTACCTCCATATAGTACACACTGTGTTCCAGGCCAACACGTACACTCATAAATAAGTAAAAGGAAAACCCACACGTACGCAAGCAGTACAAACAGAAAAATTAGTTCACAGACACAGGGACACCTCTTTCTTGTTTTGCCTGGATTTTGTGTTCGTGCTGCTCAACTTCAGGGGTCCCTTAAGTCATTCTGTCCAG
Organism: Cololabis saira; assembly: GCF_033807715.1. Classification (NCBI taxonomy): domain Eukaryota; kingdom Metazoa; phylum Chordata; class Actinopteri; order Beloniformes; family Belonidae; genus Cololabis; species Cololabis saira. Next base: position 23,420,821 of record NC_084603.1, read on the forward strand.
AGGCTCCTCTGTACATCACTGCTGTCATATCTTCAACCTAAGTGGAGTCCAGTCAAAACCTGGATCTGAGTAATGATGACCAGAGGCACAACAACCATCTGTAATGTGTCCGTTCCGCCCTACAGGGAGCTGGAGAAAGATCTGCTGTCACTCTAGCAGGGGAAACATCTGTTCCCATTAAATTACTGCTTCCCTGCCATGCAAGTTATCTCCACTGCACTCCATTTTACCGCCAGAGTCCTGTGCCTGTCGAGAAGGGGATAAAACAAGATTAGTTAAATGACTGGGAACTGGGGAGGTAGTCAGCGAGTCAGAGGGGAAAAGAAGAAAAAGAGGGAGACGTCTCTTCCCATGTCGCTGGCTCTCTTACCAATTAGGATCAGTGGGCTTTCCTCAAGTAAAGCAAAAAAGGGATAAAATCAGCTCATCCATCAGCTAACTTGTCACCACATGTGCTAAATCCATTAGGCGGATAAAACCGTGAGTGGCCTGTAGGAAGAAGCTCAAGCTCCTCGGGCAAGTAACTGCCTGGGCAAGGTTTTGGAAGCCCAGTCGCCAACCCTCATTTGTCTTAGATGAAAAACGAGGACTTTATTTTAAAAGTCTAACCGGGATTTCACCAGTTATATAAATGATGAATGTATAAAACATGTTGTTGTTGTTGTGAGATAATCAACATGAATATATTGGCTTTAATTGAATCCGTCCAGAGTGGCATATTCGTAAAGATGATGGCTGGATTGTTAATGTGGCTGAATACACGAGGACGCTTAAGACTAACCAGGGCAGCAATCCTAACTAATTTAACATACAATACAAGGAATTTGTTTGGTTTATCTTGATTCAGTTTTGATTTCCAGGTGTCACTACCCACACATGTAGTGTAAACTATCTCCAGATACCAGGTAAACAGTTAGGGAAATAATCTGAAAAGAAAGTGCTGATCAACCAGGTGTTTTTTCACCAGTGATTGAAAAAAACTGTTGCATTATATTCTCATAGTCCCGTATCTGACATTTACCACAAAGTCTTAACAGCATAGCTTTCTGGTGTTAATTTACAGCTGTCTATAAAATGCCATTAACACGAAACAAATAACCCAAATGATATCCAATTAACACACATTTTACTCAATACAGTATTGTAGGATTTAACTAATATTAAGGAAAAAAATCATTAATTACATGTAATCTGTACCTCTCTACAGTGGACTTAGGAGCTCAATAACATCTACAAAACATCGATCTTAAATGCTTCCTTTCCCAAATCACAACACAATACACAACTTAAAAAGACAACTGTTTTCGTAAATGTTGTTGATTATGTTCCGTTTCATAAAATGTTACTTTATCTGAGATGTAGTCTTTTTCTACTCCATCTGTTTAAAGCCCTGCCATGTGGTTTATCTAACAATGTTAACCATCTGCAAATAAAAAAAAACATCTTGCACCTGAAAAAGCCCTCCATTTCAAAAGCACTTCTTTGAAAGTGGTATTGAATGGAAAAAAACAACAAATAAACATATGGCCAGCGTGTTTCAATGATCATGAACGAACTAGAGTTAATATGTCATGGGGCCAGACAGGTCTGTGCTGGCGCATAATTACAACCTGTTTCATCTGGTTTATTTGTAAATTAAACACCAACAGTTTTGCTGTGTATCTTCTGAAGGACACCTCCGTAAAGCACGAAACCATTTGGACAAAATCACACAGTAAACATGAATTATATATAGCAAATAAAGGGTTTAAGTGTGAACCTCATATGAGAGCTCAGTAACAGACTTTGCATAATGTGCAGCACTGCAGATTTTTTGTTACAGATTGTAAGCATTTATACATTTAAATGTTTAAATTGCCAAAAGGTTGTATCATGCAATCAGATGGAGAAAGTGCAGTGTTTTAAACAATATTCAAAACCATAAACTATGACCAAACATTGAAACAGCTGCTGCTGAAATAGAACTACAGGTGGAAGCACTAGTTAATGGTGAGGTTTATATTGTTAAATAAAGCCACCATCCAACCATAGCTCCACATTATAAAGACTGATTTGCTACTTTGCTGTGTAGTTTGCAACAAGTTTCAGGTTAAAATGAAGGCTTGCTGCTGTCACCCTACTGCGGTGAGGGTTGTGTCTGGGAAAGAGCAGGGCTGGGCAACTCCAGTCCTCGAGGGCCTCCGTCCTGCATGTCTTAGTTGTTCTCCTGATTCAACACACCCAGAAACAAATGACTGTCGTTAACACACTTGTATAGACCTTAATGACAAACTGATGATGATCCATTAATTTATATGAGGTGTGTTTAAGCAAGGACACATCTAAAACATGCAGGACGGCAGGACCAGAAAAGCCCAGCTGCTCACACTCTTGTTTGCATGCAGAATTACTTCCAGGGCCCCTGTCCCTATATGTGACTCTATCAAACAGGTCAATGTTTAACTTACATTGGGGCAGAGCCGGGTTTTGCGATGGAAATGTGAGCAACCGCCCATGGCGCAATCTTTGTGAGGGCGCACAAGCATCCTAGCATAGAAAAAAAAAGACTACCGCCGCTCGTTTCCATTAGTCAGGTGCGCGCGGGGCGTCCTCATTGTCACCCTGTCACCTCAACTTGCTGCTGAGAGTCAAACAGGTTGTGTGTGTCAGAAGAGGTGAGGAGGAGGGGGACGGGGATGACAGGTGAATGGACGGTGTTGGAAGGTAATACAAAAGTTAATGATGTCTTCATCTTCATCTTCATCATGAAGCAAACTAGTAAAAAACCAAACAAGCCATCAGGTGCCAGTTCAGAAGAATAGAAGAAAGGGGCAAAAGATAAAGGTATGCAGATTTCTATGAGTGGGTAGGAATGAGTAGGCTATATGTTATTAATTAGCCTCTTGCTAATATGTTGCTATTAGCCACAGAAGACGACTGTGTTTGTTTTTTAGTTTAACTAAACTAACAACATTCCCACAGCTCACAGCTTTTAAATAACATAAATAACATATATACACACACAAATATATATATATATATATATATATATATATATATATATATATATATATACAGTATATATGTATATATATATATATATATATATATATATATATATTTGTGGATCTGGAGTAGGCATTTGACCGTGTCCCTCGTGTCATTCTGTGGGGGGCGCTCGGTGAGTATGGAAAAAAGCTGGAGAGAAAGGATTTCTTTCTCGCTCAGGAAAAATACTTTAGAAATGTAGCAGAGAAGGATTCGGTTGTATATTTGGAAAAAATCAGGGAAGCTGAAAGTCGTTTGGAGGCTGAACGCCAGCTCACACTGGTCTACGAAAACGAGCTCAATCAGTGCAAAGGCATTATTGAGGATCTACTTCAGTCCTCCAAAACGCTTGAAGAAGAGGACAGTGAGGTTAAGTCCAAACACGCAGAGGCTCATAAGTCGGTCCTTGACGAAATAGAGAACTTAAAAAAGCAACTGGAAGAAGAGACAAGCTTTAATCTTGATCTGATCACTAAACTGGAGGCTCAGGAAGCAGTGAACCAAACTGTAGAGTTTAAGTTTGCAGAGCTAACGGAGCAACTGAAGTCTGCCACGGAAACTTCTGAGATAAGTGCAGATGAACCTTCAGCAACAGTAAACGTCTCAGAAATGATAAGTGTCTCATGTGAACCGGAGGACTCTGCTTTTCAGAATGTCTCTGAAGAAAAGGAGCTCACAAATCTCCCAGCAGAAGTCCACGACGAAGTCGCTAAATCAGAGGATTTTCTTCCAGACAGGAACTATGTGGCCGCAAAAAAATTGGTCGAAAAAAAAGAAACTTCAGAACCAGAGGGGGTCTTGGAACAAGAAACAGAGAAATCATCACCAATGGAGCCTGAACACAGCAATGGCAAGATGTTAGAACTTGTTGTAGATAGTAGCCATAGTGAACTTAAGCAAGACTTTGCTGCACAAGTGGGAGTGTCAGGACCAGAAGAGATCTCCGAGCTGAAACAGACCACTGAAACACAATTGGATTCCAAACAAGATGGGGTTTCTGAGCAAAAAGCAAAGAAGCGTAGACGCAGAAAGAAGAAAAAGTCAAAACAATCTGAAGATGCTAATCACGTCATCGACAACCTCCCTCAACCAGAAGATGGTGCACCAACAGAAAATTGGATGATTTTACAAGAGTTGGCTACAAAAGTAGGAGTTTCAGAACCAGAGGGGGTCGCTGAGCTGGTGTGGGCCAATGAAAAGGAATTGGTCTCCAAACCAGAAGATATTTCTCAACAAGAAACAGAGAAAGCGTCACCAATGGAGCCTGGACCTGACAATAACAAGATGTTAGAACTGACAGAAAAAAGTGAACAGTCTGAGGTCGGTGCTGCAAAAGTGGGAAAACCTGAACCAGAAGAATTGTCCAAACCGGTACCAACCACTGAAATGGGATTGATCTCTGAACAGGATGGGGTTTCTGAACAAAAAGGAAAGAAGTGTAGACGCCGAGGCAAAAAGTCAGAGCTTACAGAGAATATGAACCAATTTGGAGTCATTGAATAACTTCCTGAACCAAGGGATGCTGTTAAAAAAGAGGACTCAGATTCAGATTCAAACTCCAAAATGGTTTATAATCCTTCTCTGTGGAGACGTTTTAAGAAATTCCTCACCCCGGAATAAATGCTACTCCTCTATTTCTACTGTAATCTGCAGGTGTGTGTCTTCCAATGATGACGAGCCTTGTTTTTCCAGTGAGGGAGATGCCGCCCCACATCATCACAATGCCTCCACAAAAACATGTTAATTTATCGGTCCAGCAATCAGCATAGCGTTGTCTGCATTTTCTCCACACTTTGAACCTATGATCCAACTACCGTAGGCAGAATCTGGACTCATCGCTCCACATAACATTCCACCGCATGTTCAGGTACCAGTGCATGTGTTGCCGACACCAGCACATACGGGACTGATGGTGAAATGCAGTCACAGCAGACCTCCTGGCAGCCCCGTGACACCGGAGATTGACTGTTCTGTATTGTCTGGGAAGAAAGCTGTCAGCCATATCATTTTGCAAACCTTGACTGCAAATCCGTAGAAGACTGGGGGTCCCAGACACTTGCAACTAGAGTCAATAGCAAATGCAAAACAAATTGTTTGGCATTGGTACATTTTTCATGGGCGCAACCCGCATACTTAGCTCTGCAGCTCATCACACAAATGCATGTTCCCTATAAATTTGGCACCATTTGAAAGGGAAATTAACAGGCTTTACAACGGTACAAGATTTCTTGCTAAAAGCATTCTAAAACAATAAAGAAATAACATCTACCAAACACACATTTCCTTACTTTTTGTACTGAGTTTATGGACCCATGTTGCTCTGTAAACTGATGGGAACACACTAGGGCTGCAACAACAAATCGATAAAATCAATAAAAATCGATTATTAAAAGTGTTGGCAACGAATTTCATTGTTGATTCGTTGTGTCGCGCGATTTATGGGTGACTCGCCATTTACCTTCATCTGCAGAGTTAAAAAAATAACAAACAAAACAAAAAAAAAATTTCATCTGCAGAGCTTTTTCAATGATGCATGACTGAAATAAGCCTGCAGAACACAAGCAAGAACACAGTTATGAGACAGCAGGTGCATTAAGTCAGTTTTCCTAAGTAAAATTCATCATTTGGGTCAAGTTGAAGTTGTTTTCAAGCGTAAGGAGAGTTTGGTTTGGAAAACTTCTGCTTTCACGTCAATACATTTCACGTTTTTGGAATGGGCTTCAGGCACATTGCTGCGACCCTTAATTCATACTCAATGTTCAGCTTAGATCTGCATTTTGTTTTCAGAGAAGAAATATCAGGAAAGCTGGTCTCAATATGAAGTAGACAGGCTTAATATTAACATTGTGTAAGTGGAGTCTGTTTTGTTCAATGTTTAACATTAGTTCTCCTCAGTACATTTACCCTCCTAACAAAAAAAACTAAAACAAGAGAGCAATGAAGGTAAAAACAGTACAGAGGAAATGGAGGAATGAGGGATGCTGGTTGTCAGAAAACCCCGCTGAGTGTCATGAGGAACTGAGGCGACAATGACAGAGGTAAAAATAAGGATCATCAAATGTCAGGATGTAAACAAAATAAAAGCAATGAAATGACTGTGTCCCCAACGCAGACCTACTGCACACACACACATCAGATCACATACAGTATGTCCAGAGGGAAACAAAATGTTGCGAATAAGATCTGGAATACGGTAAACAAATAGGTCACGGAAAAGGCAGAAGAAAAAAAGTGTAAACTCCACTGATGGCTCAAAAAATACTGTCATTGTAGAATATTTCACTTTTACAGTATTGTAAAAGATCAGTTATCAGCTTAAACATGACGTGCCAGATGGCAGGTTACACAATTGAGAGGTCTTCACTGGAACATGTTTGGAAAAGAGCACTCACTCAAAATATGATCTTCAGATGATAGGATGAACCATTTCTTGACATGTTTATTATGGACTTGCAGCAATTCATCAGATAAATGGAGTGGAGGCAATCAGTAAGCATCAGAAGAGCTAAAACATCATTTCCAAAGAACATTTCAAAGGAAAAAAAGTAGTTCTACTCTCATTTTTTCCTTTATTTTCAAAGAATAACTATTTCTCAGTTGCGTTCAGTACTTATATTTTGAGCATCTCCTGATTCAGACCTGCCATTGCTGACTGTCATGCTTGTAGCTGACTGTAGAGTTCTTCGATTGGTCCAGAACAGTTCATTCTCCCACTATTACACACCGAAATGTTATGAGAATCCGACTGCCTTCCAAGGTTACAGGTTATCAGTCAAATATTTCCCCAAATAGTTTATAAGTAATTAACTGTTAAAAATTGACGTTTTAATATTCAGCTATTGGTAAAAAGCAGGGGTGTTTATTATATTTCATAGTTTAGTTCTTAAAACTGTTTACCGCAGCTCATTGTTATGCTTTTCATTATAATGTGCAGGAGCTGTGATAAACACATTTTTAATTGCAAGTGCCTGAAGTGTGACCGGTGTCGAAACTTTGCGTGTTACGTGCCCTCTGAATCTTACCTAAAATGCAAAACAATAGTACTGCTTTTATCATTTATATAAAACAGAAAAATGTTTCCTTTTTTAGTTTTTGTTTTTCCTTTGTGTTTCTGCGCTTCTCTACGGTAGATGACTTCATTTTCTACACAGATGACTTCAGATAATACATCACCATTTTGAATATAAATATAAGAACTAATCGCTGTATATTCAAAATTATTATTACCATCCTCAACATGTCACCCATCACAGGCCATCTTTATTCAGGGGTATGCAGATACCAGCAGGCTTTATGAGAGAGTCTTATGAAGTAATGATGGCTCCTCGGTATTCAATGAATAATAGACATCCAATTACTCAACATGACGCAAATGAATAATAAAGAAAAAAGATGCAAAAAGACTTAAATTTTATGTTGAGTTTTAATTACTATCATGAAATATTGCCGCCCCCTCCCCCCCGCACACACACACACTAACTTTTTTTTTTGCATGAAAAAACAATCAATGACATAAAAAGAGTTGAGCTAATCTATCATCTTCTTTAGCCTGTCCTTGTCTCCCTTTCACTCCATCCATCTGCCTCTAATGAAATCGACTGGTTCATGATTCCCGCCATCATTCAGACTCCTTTTACAGGAACGTTTTGAAAGCAAGATATCTTGGCCGCATCCATAATATAGTTTTTCAGGGGTTTGTATTGTTTGCCTGGCGGAGCTTCTTTTCTTGTTTGATAAACAACACTTTTTAATATGCATTTCACCTTGAAAAATGTTTTAGCTGTATCATCACTGGCTTATCACTCCACTTCATAAAAATACGACGAAAAAAAAGTGAAAATGAAAAATAGGGTGTGTGGATAACAAAGCACCACACAGCTTTCAGCTTTCATCAGTTTGTGTTCTGTAGCAAAACGCTGTATCACTGTTGTGTAATACAGGCACATTATGAAACTGCTTTCACAGCAAGCTAACAAACACCCTCAGGCCCTTTATGCCACATCATACGATACGAGCCATTCATCTTGCACACGTTTGTGCTTAAATTTTAAAGCATGTGCAGACAATATCACTGGAGCATTCATACTGTATGCAGTCTCCATTTTTGTGCCTTATTCCATATCATGCCAAAAAAGGAACACAAAGACAGAACACTGAAATCTCTGCTGTGGCTGGCCTTTTTAAATTGTTCCCTTTCAATTATTCATCACTAAAATATCTGTCAGTTCAACCCCTGTCTGCTGTAAAGGGTTTTAAATATTGAAAAGGCTTAGCATCTAATAGCACCAAAGCGCGTGCTCAGCTGCACAAAGTAACCATCAGGCAATGCATGACTCACATGCAGGTTATGTCAGCAAAGCTCAGACAGGAGAGGAGAATCCCGTTACATGTGTCAGCATCACTCCCAGTCAGCTACTGTGCAGAAGGAAGAATGGTAAATGTGTTCAGGTCGTCCACTGAATCTGCCTCCCACTCAAATTCTCCCTGGTTGTTTTTTTTAACTTTTTTTCTGACAGTGAACTGGTGGGAAAGAGAGGAGTGGGTCAGATGCCCGCCATCTCTTCACTCAAAAGACCTAAGAGTTCAAAATTGGCTCCACTTGTGGTTCTGTAGCATTTTGCTGATTTATTTATACAAGTCACAGACAGGAAAAAAAAGACCTGTCTTTAATTAGACATTCATTTCATTCTATTAACAAAGACCCATTTTCTTCTTACTGATAAAACCATTTAATACCAATATAATACTGCTGTGATCAATGCAAACAATTATGGAATTTAATTAACATTTAGCATCTTTACCAGCGTTAGTTTTGCCATCTTTGCAGGACCTGGCATGAGCTCCCTTTGGAAGGTGTAAAACATTATTTCTTATTCCTTTCCTGTTGTAGTGCCATAAAGGGTATGCTGTTGTTTGATAACCCTGCATGCTGAGGTCAACATTCTTAGGCTTAAACACTTAACTTGATAGATACTTGATATAGCCTTTGAACGGAGGAGAAATCAATACAAACTGGCTGCCAAATAACTGGTTCAATGCAGTAACATGCAGCTAAATAGATAAATAAATAAACAACAAAGAAAACTTGCAAATGCACAGACATGCAAAAACCTTGTTTTGTAGAATCATTATTACTACTTGCAAAAAAATGTATTGAAATACGGCTAAAAATCCAATTAGAATAGACAGGTTTGTCCACCTTAGAGCATTTGTACTCTTCAATACATGTTTAGGAGACTGTTTAAGTTAAGAACTCGTAACTTTGAAATTTCAGAGGTCTCTACTGTTTTGCTATTGAATTGTTACTAAATATGCACCTAATCTAAAAGTTAAGTAAGAGATGTGTCACAATGACGAATTGAATGTTGGTCATGCAAAGAACGGTGTAATTGAATTGACCAGATATTTTGCAAAAATCATTCATTTATGAAATTACAGCATATAATGAGATACAGAAACACCATCTTATGATGATATATGCCCACACAAGTGTAATCACACAAACATAACAATAAAGGCTTACAACATCAAGCATGTCTATCCATACATCATCTCAAACGGCTTCTCATCATTGCAATCAATATCCTCTTTAGATTATTTATTAACCTCGATATTACTACTTTCTATGGTTCCAGTGTAAGTTTTACATTTTACAGTTTTACAAGCAAGTTATAGATCAGCATAGGTCTGTTAAATGCTATGATCTCATGTATAAAATCTAAATTTCTAACCTTAGACTTTAATAAAACTAAGCATGTAGATTGACCTATTACACTGGTGTTGTATTATCTCCAGTCCAGTTCAATGACAGTTATACTCAAAGTGATAATATAAAGCAGGGGAATATTAGATATCCTTGAGAAATGAAATCAGTGCTCCGAATGACAAAGACTTTATAAATAATTTTCTGCCTATATTGAAATGATTCTTCAAGGGCTCTGACTTTATGTTTTCGTTTATCTGCTCAATACCTCATGGGAGATTTCTGATTAATCACAAGTTCAACAGAAATTTAACACTAAAAAAAGGCTGGCTAGTTCAGTGAGACACCCTGAATAGATCAAAGTAACAAGCAATGCTCTGAGGATTTCTCCAGCGTTGCTCAAACAGCATGTGTTGAGTGGCAACTGGGGACAAAGTGAACAGCAATAAAAGAAGATGAGTGAGGGATTTGGATAAGTCACCCAGGATCACCCCATTATATGAGCTATTCTTTTTAAAACCCTCATCAGCATAGCAGGGATTTCCAGGGCTGCTTTACCACAGCTCAGGCAAGACTGCAGCCTCCCGGGAGGGAGGGAGGGAGGGAGGGAGGGAGGGAGAAAGAGCGAGAGAGAATGAATCCTGCTACATGACGCAACTGTCATCTTAACAGCTCATGAAAGTAAAAGTGTCTTCATTCATGTGAACTAAAGTGATAGTGAAGCAACACCTCACTTTGAGGTAGTTTCTCACAGAAACTCAATTCTGAAGAATTGCAGAGTGCCCATAAAATATCAACAGCAATCTCAAGACACTGTTTAATAGCAGAAGTAAAAGCATTTCTGAATGTACAGTGTGAAGATAATGTCCTGTAGGTATTGGTTATAGACAGCTGTGTAGGTTAAGTGCACCAATTATTAATCTAGAAAAAAAAGAAAAACCTCCATTTACTATGAGGATTTTCTTTGTAAAGATTGGAATATGGAGCAGTCTGGGGTAGAGGTAATGTTGTCTGATGACCAAGGATTTACACTGTTCCAAAGTGATCAGGGTAAGAAAAGGCTAGGATGAAATTATGTACTCATCATGCACAAAGCCTTCTGTACAAAAGTATGGGTTATGGGAAGTATGGAGTACTGGTTCCAATACTACAGACCTTCTTATCAGTATACAAATAGTGCCGAAGTTTGATCTTCATTGCCAGGTGGGACCTGCACTCTGCAAGGGTTTCCCTCTGCCACTGAATCTTTTCATAACTACCGTGAACATAATTTCTAGGTACAGCCAGGGGACGTAAGGGTTCTGGTTCGGTAGTGTCAGGATTTATTCTCTGTTGTGTTTTTTGTGGATGATATGGTCCAGTTGGCAGACATCAAACCCGAGACCTTCAGATCTCACAATAGCTGAGTGTGAAGCAGTAGGGATGAGAAATCAGCACCTCTGAATAGGAGAAGATAACCAGAAAAGGATCAATAGTGACATACTGCCTCATGTAGACCCTTACTCTTGTTCATGAGTGAGACTGACAGTCAGAGGGTTCCAGTCTGTTGTGGTGCAGAGAGAGTTAAGCCAAAAGACAAGATTCTGGTCAATCTGTAGTCCAAGACTCATCTACGGTCATGAATTGTAAGTAGTGTTGGGGGAAAAATTAGAATGAGACAGGAAACACTTGAGAGATTATATTCCATAGTTTGAGCAGAAACACCCTCTCAAAAGGACTGTGAGAGATTGCTGGGGAGAGGGAAGTTTGTGACCATCAGCTCAGGTTGCCACCCCACAACGTGCACCCAGAAGAGGAAGTGAATGGATGGATGGATGGATGGATGGATGGATGGATGGATGGATGGATGGATGGATGGATGGATGGATGGATGGATGGATGGATGGATGGATGTCACATTCTCATTTGGTGATGACGAACCCTGGAAGTCTCATTTTAGCATCAACACCTTTGAGCTGTAAGATATTTTTTTTATATGCAGTTCAGCTGTTACGTAATGCAGCCACATACAGTATCTTTAAAAAAATACAAACGTCATCCTCAAACAGTTTTGGATAGCTTTCTGTAACATTATCCCAATGGAAAGGGCAATTATTTCTGTCAGTGTGAAGTGGCTGTGAAGATTCTGGACATGAGAAACAAAACATGACCCTTTAGAAATGATGAGAAGAGAGAGGAAATATATTCTATTTGAGATTCACTGATATCCTCAGAGCTCTGACTGTACTGTATGTTTATTTCTTTCTTCTCATTGTAGGTCAATATAATTTTCAAAGAAGGTGACCATTAAAATGAAAGCGGTCTCCCCTATCCTTTACCACCCCACACCCCCAAACTGCATTTTTCTTCAGCTGCAATATGTGCTTTATTGATCACACGACTGAGGCTTGGAATGCTTATTGAGGGAGATTTCATTGCTTTTTCAAATGGGGCAGCCTCACAACCAATTTAAAGAAGTTCTGTTGAAAGAAAGCCACTCAAAGCGTATTCATTGTCCATGCACAAAGCGTGTGTGATGTCAATTTTATCATGTGAACCATGTCCACAGGAATCCACAAAGTGTTTCTGCAGTTGACAGTGTGACAAGAAATTTTTCCAAAGGAAACCTAACATGGGATCTAAAATGTAACATTCTGGGAGTATTTCAAGCTTTAAACAGCTCATGTTTTTAAATGAATTCATCTTTAACAAACTTCTCAAAGGAGAGAATTTGTGTGTTCTGTGTCCACTCATTCATCCATTTTCTTCCACTCATCCAAGATCAGGTCACAGGGGCAGTAACCTAAGCAGGGAAGCCCAGACTTCCCTTTCCCTAGATACTTGGTCCCGTTCATCAGCATGGTTCCCAAGACATTCCCAGGCCAGCTGAGAAACTTATGGCGCTTTTACACTAGTACCTACTCAGCGCGACTCGACTCGCAACGCCCCCGTTTTACGCTTTTACACTACGGGTGGAGGCGGGTGGAGGCGTGCCGAGTAGATACTTTTTCTGTGTCTATTCTGCAGAGGTTCTAGGCGGGCTGAGTCGGCCCTGTATATGACGTCATCACACTACACGCCACCGATTGGTCGGGGGGCGGGGCCGTCAGACGTTTGAATCAGGAAGCGGGAATCAGTCCAAGAGCGGCTCGCAGCTTCCTCATTTTATTCAACAAGCAATGGCAGCGCAAACGTCTGTTTGGTGATCCAACTCTGAGGTGCAGATGTTCATAAACCTGGTGGCTGAGGAGAGAATTAAAAAGGGTTCTAGACGGGCGATAAGGAAACACCAGATCTACCTGGCGCTTGGTCACTTCTCAGCCGCTCACGGCTCCCAGCTGACTTTTCATCAGCGCCGAGACAAACAAACAAAAAAAAAGCGTTGCCGCTTGAAGCTTCTTTCACTCTCATTTTTTAACTTGATATGGAACACAAGCCACAGATCCAGCAGTACATATATCATCTCCTCCAGGTTCTACATCTTTAGCGTTTTTGTCTTCTCCGTTTAGATCACACAATCAAATATGTCACAGCAGCTTCGCTCCAACCCGCCCAGTTCTCACCTGGATGTCTAAAAACAAACGAGGACAAGGCGAGTGGAGGCGAGACGAGGTGTGGCTAGTATAAAAGCGCCATTAGTATGTCCTGCGTCTTCCCCGGGGTGTCCTCCCAGTGGGACATTCCCGGAAGACCTAACTGGGAGGTCTTTAACTTGAATATCGTTTAAAACTACTTCAGAGAGAGAAGAGCTGATGTTCTGACAAGTCTTTCTCGTGTACTTGAAGTGATCTTTTGACACCATGCACTAAAGAGAAAGAATAATGTACTGATTTCACTTTTTCAGCAGGAAGTGGATGTAGTTGAGTGCAGTAAAAAAAACTAGTTCATTATGTATGTGTACTTAAATCAAGTGGCAAAATAATCACTTAAGATGACATTCAGTAGTTATTGTAACAACCTAAGAAGTGGTTTAATGTTGTCTTTTAAGGCAGAAGTGCTTTTCTACTGTATTAAATATCAGTTTGAAGTTCACATACTGATGTTGACCAGTTTGGCAATTAGCCAGTGTATCATCCAAGCTAATTGGATTTGTGCTGTAATGTTTTATGCTGTACCATAAGAGCCTAAATGACATTGTCAGTGGCCATTCGGGTGAAGGCTTGAGGTCTTCAGCAGACGTCACACCTTTCTTTTCCGTAACTGTATTGCGATCTTTGCCATGCTATACTTGAAGATATATCTTGTAAATTAGGTTACTCTATAAATTCACTTAGTTCACAACAAATCATCCCAGGGTACTATATTTAAAATACATAGGATGGCATTAAATTTAGCAGATGCTTTTATCCAAAGTGACTCACAATAGAGAAATACAATTGGGCCACAGTAATACACTAGATCACAAAGTCAGTGTAGATAAAGTAGTTTTTAAATAAGTGCAGTGAAGCGCCACTAAGACAGCATTCAAGTGATTGGAAAGGTATAGGGGTAGTGCAGTTCACAACAGAATGTGTTCTTGGAAGAGAACAGTTTTCAACACCTTGAATGTAGAGAGGGTTTTGTGGGTAACTTGTTTCAACATTGAGGAATGACATGAGAGAACAGTCTCGACTGAGATCTCCTTGTATGAGGAGAGGGCAAGGCCAGAGTAATTCAGTGCCCCATGAAAGGGTGTAAGCCTTCATGATCAAGTTCATATCGGCAGGTGTGGATTACGGCAAAAGTCAGAAATGTGTTTTATTTGAGCAGCAACAGGTAGCTAGTGAAACTCAATAAACCGAGGTGTGAAATGTACCCATCTGGGTTGATTAAAGATCAGACGCACTGCCACACATTCTGGGCATTTTGTAGTGGTTTGATCTCACAAGCTGGAAGGCCAGCAAGGATGGCATTGCAACAAATCAGGCGCGATGTAACCATGGCCTGTACAATTGCATATTGAGTCAGATACAGTCTACAGAGAGCACAGCAACATGACTGGGACACTGAGGCAACATGGTCAGAGGAAGATAACTAGTCATTAAATATGGCTCCCAGGTTATTTGTAACCTTCATGGAACTACAGTAGTAGAGCCAATAGTTATGTTGACATTGAGGCTGAACGAATGATGGGCAGGGATAACCGAGACTTCAGCCTTGGACAGTATAAGGTGAAGGTGGTGAGCATTTAAGGTTGGGACCAGATAGGTCCTAACTACCTACTTTGTCTCTTAAAAAAGGAAACAAAGCAGTCACCTGAGTAATTCGAGACAGGTGGAGGTGGAGCAGGGTTCTGCACCAAGTTGAAGTATTGTATGTATGCAAGTATGAAGTATATTTCAATTTGAAATATCTCTGTGGTACAGCTAATCTTGTCACTGTATTAAGTCATTTTGCTTTAGTGGTGGCAGTAAAGAACGAGGCAACAATAGACTGAAAGTTTTTGAAATCAGCAGAATTAGAGGTTATGAACCATTTCCTTTCTGACACTCAGAAATGTATGCAAGTTATGGACGTTATCAGTCAGCCATGGACCAGTACGAAGTCAGCTTTGCAGTTTCTGGTGAAAATGAAGTCCAGCAATTTACTACTGTACCTTTGTGAGTTGGAGGACAGGAAGCCAGTTCAAGGGTAAATTAACTCCTTGGGGTAAGGTTTGTCTAAGTGGGTGTTCATGTATATCTGGGACGGAAGACAGTGGTGTATCTAAGTCAAAGTCTCACAGCAGTCCTGGTTGATAGTAAATAACAAACACAAACTTTAACCAGAGTTGTCACCAAGATGGCATTCAAATGTTATCAGGTAGCAGCAGAGTGAATTTATGTTTGCCAGAGATGAGACCAGCCCTGCCTTCTTGCCTCAAACAGTAGGAATTGTCAGAAAAGGAGAAAAGGAGGGTAATGCAGCTGGTGTAGCTGTATAATTAAAACTGAGCTATAAACCAGTTCAGTTTAATGCAGAACAAAGTAACTTTACTCAGCAAGTCCCCCTGCATGGAAGTTAAGTTGCTTTTACAACTCTGACTTAATTTGTTTTGCCTCCTTCCAGTGTCATTTTCTTGTTTCTTTCTCATCATTAGTTTCTTGATGCCAACTGTTGCTCTGTGAGCAAGTTTCATCATTGTTGATGTGCGACATATTGCCATAAAGTGATTTGCAGCCAACTAGGGTGGCAGTACCCTTTCCATTTAGAACCAAATTCAGTTTAATGTTCTTATTACAGTCAAATTAAAATTCAGTTCATCAGAATTCTTAGGATAGAAGCGTTCAATGGGCAGGCTACATCTCAGTAGAAGCTGTGTAGCTCCGCAATAACTCACTTTTTGTCATGGATTTGCAGATATCCATCATGAGCAGAGGTGTTGCCCTGGTTTGAGGCACACAGATAAAAGGATTTTGAACAGGAAAAGAAAAAATCAAAGAGCATCAGATGTATCAGTGGTAATAATGTAGCAGAAAGCCATATCAGTTGAAAGAGCAGAAAGTGGTATTTTGCAATGATTATTGGCTTGTTCATTAAGACTTTATATGTTTTCAGTACATATGCTGTTTCAAGTTTACATTGGAGAGACAGACTCAGCTGAGAGTTGTAGATATAATAAAATATATAGATAGCCATACACCAGGAGGGGAGGGGCATTTGAATTTTAGACATTGGTGGATTTGTGTTGGTGCTGGTCATAAGGTCTTTAAAGCTAAAACAGAATAAAACTAGAAGGTAATACACTGAATAACAATCATGTGAAAGTATTGAGGAGACATGTAAACTATGCAGCTAATGAAACTTTCATCATGCATAAAATGACTGAGCTGCAACCTGTGGAATAAATCTACTCACCTTTACAAAGAACTGACTTGCTTCTTTAAAATAAGTCAACAAACATATTGAGCGTTACTGATGTAGTCTGGTGGTAAATGTAGGTATTAGTAAAGGTTACATGGTCTAATGCAGTGTTTCCCAACCCTGGTCCTCAAGGCCCACTGTCCTGCATGTTTTAGATGTTACCCTGCTTCAGCACACCGTGATACAAGTGGCTGTGTCATCAACAGAATTGTGAAGACCTTGATGACAAGCTAATTAGGACCATTAATTAAAATCAGGTGTGATGATGAAGGGAAACATCTAAAACTTGCAGGACAGTGTGCCCCGAGGACCAGGGTTGGGAAACACTGGTCTAATGTAATATTTCTTTCCTACAAAATAGTCCCTCAACTTAGTAAAAGTAAACGTTGATTAATCTTGAATAAATAAATAAATAAATGGCACATGATTTTGTAATGATTAAAATACAGGATTACATTGCATGCAAAGTTAATAAATAAATAGTTATTAATTTTTTCATTCATTGAAATTATTAAAATAGGACGTTAAAAGTTTATATAATTTATTTTAAATAATATTACGAGAGGTTTAATACTTTTATCATGTCGCTCTGTTATTACTTTGTATTGGTCAGTGTGATATTCACCCTGCTAAGTGATTGGCTACGTGAGCACGGATAGGGGGGCACACGTGACCTTGTAAAAAAACTAAAACCGTAAAGCTCTTTCTCTCTCTTTTCGCTGGATCCGCGTGGTGCGCGGATGTATTTTTGTGTCTGTAGTGTTCTTATTCTTATATAAATAAAACCACCCGACCACCACATCTACCCAGGATCCGGACGGAGTATTTCAGCGAACTCAATGTTTTGCAAGAACCAACAGGTGTGAACCGTTTGTTACCGTGAGTAGACTTAAAGGTGTGAAGAGCCCGGCTTTATAAACGTTTCTAGAGGCAACCTTAGCGCGCTCTGAGTTATGACGGCTGTCCACGTGGACGTCGCCGGTGCAGTGTTTGATGAAAACGTCATAGGCGTCCGGCTGCCATTCATTTTCTATGCAAGCTCGCTGCAACAGGCGCGATGGAGACTCAGTTTGAAGTTGGGAGAATTTGAACTTTATGCAAAGGAGCAGCTGCGTCCAATCACAGACCGGTGTTCTGCCAATCCTTGCTACCTGCCGAGAAATGATACTTTGTGGTTCTACGCATGCGGACAGTGGATTTTCAAAGTTTGATTGCCACGCTAATTTTTTTTTATTTATTTTTTATTTATTTATTTATTTGCACAATGACAACAGTAATTTTTTTTATCATACAAGGACAAATAATTTGTGCAGCAGAGGAAAAGAAGCCCGAAGGGCTTATAATCCTCCCCCTCAATACAAAATCACCAAAACAAATCAATCAATAGAAAAAGAATAGAAAGGAAAAGAAAAGGTAAAAGAAACAAAGAAAAATACAATAAACACCCAAACAAAAATATCCATGAAATGGCAATTTCGTTTTAGTACGAATAGCCTGTTAATTCTGACTATATAAAAGATACCCCATTAAGTTGGTCCTAAACATTTTTAAGGATGACACTAACTTAAGAGATCTATCTAAACAGTTCCAGAGTTGAGGGCCATGGAATTTGATAAAGGATTGGTGACTGCAGGTACGACAAAGAGGTAAAGTTCTTCCCACCTCTAACTGAATAAGAATGAATATCTGATGATAACAGAAAAAAATTATGAAAAGTGCCTGGAATGTCTTGTTTGAAATGAATGAACTTAAACATAAACAGGCATGTTTGAAACTTATTAACTAATCATTTATTGCACGATGTAAAATTGATAATATGGGATGTTGAGTATTTGATCCTTCAAAATACACTACCCATGACATGAATTGCCTTACACTTTGTGAACATTATACGATAAAGAGGAAAAAAACAATTCTATCGCTTTATTTGATATTCATTCAGTCATTCGCCTTTATTTAACCAGGCAGGTCATTAATAACACATTCTTATTTACAATGACGGTCTGGCAAGCGACAAGGACCACTTGGGGGGAAAGGAAGTGGGCTAGGGAATAAAACACACCGGGATTCCCAAAGCAAGAAACCTTGCCCAAGGCGGGAGAAAAACGATACAAAATGGAGGAAAAACTAATTTCCACCGCAATATTGCGGTGGAAATTTGGAAAAAAATAAAAAACTGGCTCTGCCGTCCAGACTGGTCCCGCTCTGGCGCCCCTCCCATCCCTTTCACTCATTTCTTCCTGCATTAATGACTCCCCCCTTTTAACCCCTATTTATTTATTTAGCTTTATTTACTTATTTACTTTTGGCTGCATTCCTCTTCTTAAGAAAACATAATTGTACAACACCATCATACTCATACAGGCACACGACACGACACGACAAACGATAGCGAGATGTCAATGAGAAAACAACATATAACTTAAAATCTGTTTTTTTTTTTTTTTTTTATTAGGGACAGAGCAGGACACCGAGGCGCTGATTGTGTGGCGGTCGGCCAACGAAGCTTCTTTAGTGGGCGGCGAAATGCCGCCCAAAAAGGATTTGAGAAAGTTAGGTTTTTATTAGTTATCTTAGCGTGCTTGCTAGGTAAATAAAAGTGATTTAAGTGTTATGACAACGTTATATATATCGGGAGTTCGTTGTATTTTCATGAAATAACTACTTTTCATTGCTGTGTTTTGACAGAGTATTTGTCCGGGAGAGGCCACTGCTGCATCCTGGAAGTGGTTCACACTTATGCAAGAGTCACTGGGACGGAGGCTGAGCATTTTGCCTCCGGTCACCATTGACTCATCCAACCAGGATGTGGTGGTTGTCTCTCCTCCCTCAACCAGGGAACCCCAGAATGATCATGGCACCCCTGCCAAAAAGAGGAGGGAGCCGGACTGGGTCCACCTGTTTAGACAGGTGTCCGAGAAAGATGAGGAGAGAGAGAGGGGTCTAATTGAAAGAGAACAGAAGATGGGAGAGCGGATGGACAGGGAGAAGAAGAAGGAGATGGAACGGCTGGACAGCGAGGAGAAGAAGAAGGAGATGGAACGGCTGGACAGAGACGAGAAGAAGGAGAGAGAATGGAGATAGTGGTGAGAGAGAAGGAGAATGCAGAAAGGGAGGAGAGGAGACAGAGATTTTATGGCAGTGTTGGGAAAAATATTCACAAATTAATAAAAATAAATACAAGGAATTTAATTGTGGTTTGTGCGCTGAACTTTGTAATCAAACAGAGAAACGTAGAGCTGCACTAAATAAAAACCCAAACATATGTAGCTTAATAAAATTAAATTCAATAGACTGATATGTTCATTTTAATACATTTATTAAAATTGCAACGGCTCTGATGTACAGACAGAGCAGCAGCGCTGCTTCTGGGGCTCCAGTAAAAACATGAAGCTTCACTTTATATTCAGACAAACTAATGTGGCAGCTACAACTGTTAGATTTCATCTATTAAACCAGTGTTTCTCAATCCTGGTCCTCGTGGGCCCCTGTCCTGCATGTTTTAGATGTTTCCCTGCACCAACACACCTGATTCTAATTAATGGTCCTCATTAGCTTGTCACCAAGGTCTGCACAACTCTGTTGATGAGACAGGTACTTGTATCATGGTACGCTGAAGCAGGGTAACATCTAAGTCATGCAGGACAGGGGCCCACGAGGACCAGGATTGAGAAACACTGTATTAAACCAACATTTATCTTCCTAAATGATTTATTTCAGCCAGCGGTAATTCTCCACAGAGCTGCAGGTTTCTCCCCGGGACGACGGCACAGGTTGACCACGTCTGTCCCCCGGCCGTGAGCTGCTGCTGCTCCCGAGCCGACGGCTCTTCTCATCCCCGAAAACATCGGAGAAAATTTCTTAACAGAAACTATTTGGATAAACTGAGCCCAGGTTGGGGATCTTAACGGTTACTTTTACGCCTGAAAAAATATTAAAACTTAATAAAGTGGCATATTAACAGCGCTACAGCAAAAATTAAAACAACTTTTAGCTCTCGGCTTCCGCTGTCGTTTTGGTGCTAAATGCATTCTGGGATACTTGGCTGCTACTGCTGTGCGAAAGGTCTGCTGGAGCGGCGTATACTGAATCGTTCATTTAGTAGGCAGTATACAGTACGATACTGATGCAGTATGTAGTATGTTAGTATGCGATTTCGGATACAGCCTCAGTTTGAAGTTGGGAGAACCTGAACTTTATGCAAATGAGCAGCAGCGACGCCGCAGCATATTTGAAATCATTTCTTTGCCTTTTGTCAATTCACAAAATAATCGTAATCGAAAATCGGATTTTGAGAGAAAAAAATCGAGATTTTATTTTTGGGCAAAATCGAACAGCCCTAAGCAAGTCATCAATTTTATAAAATGTTTAAATAAATAGTTATTTGTTCAACACTGAATACTTCCTTTTCTCATGGTTGTGGTAACAGCAAATATAACTTAGTTTAGTCAATACAGCATCTAAGTAATGGAAGAGTGAGTAAATTAATTAATGAGACAATATAAGCAGGTAGAAGACAAAATATTTACTACATACCTGTGTTAATAATCTTGTATTCATGTTAAACACTATATTAATTAGTAAAGCAGAGTGCGTTGAAAATGTGACTGCACTGCATAGAAACTTTAATTACTACAATTAGCAGGTCAATATTTTGAATTATACATTTTGACACTTGTGATTAGATTCTATCTTTGTTAATAATATTAACAACTCTAAACTATACATGGTGTGAACAATATTATTTCTGAACCAGACAATGAGGAACAAAAAAAAAATTGCCAACACAAAAAGGAAAATATGCTGCTTAGTTTAATGTTGTTGGTTCTTAGAACAACCTTTTGGTGGAAGGTTAGAACCTAGATCGTTCCCTGGGTTGCTACTGCACCCTCAGCTGAAACGTAGGAAGCGTAGGATACATAGCCTTCACACATGCCTCCACATTTTCAGGGCTCATACCAATGACCCGCCAGTACATGCGCCACTGAGGACAGAATACCAAAAGTATTGTCTGCAATCATCCTTGCTTGAGACGGCCTGTAGTTGACCCTTTTCCCGGGACAGAGGTTGGGTCCTAGAAAAGGCCTCATAAGGTTCCTGCGGAGGGGAAAAGCTTCATCTGCTACAAACACATGGGGTTGTGGTCCCAAGGGCTCAACTCCTGAAAGCTGGGCGTCTTCAGGGATTTGAAGAGTAGCATCGATCAGTGCCTGACCAAAGGTGGAGTTTGCCAGGGTCCCTCCATCGCTGGTCCTCCCATAACCACCGACATCAATCACACGGAAGCAGTATTTATTATCCAAACCTGCCAAGAGGAGAACAGAATGTCTCCTTGTAGTTGTGGACGAGTGACCCAGAATTCTTCGGAGCCTGGATCACTACATGCTTTCCGTCTATCGATCCCGGACAGTTTGTAAAGTTCCAGCGGTGGAAGAAGTCAGCAGAAATGGCCCTCCAAACTTCAGCGGATGGAACAGGCATGTAGTGTTCCACCAGGCAATCCCATATTGCCCTGGATACTTCTGCCACAATACTGCACTGTGGAATGCCCCACGTGGTAGCTGTATGCTCTGGTGCGAAACAAATGTTGCAAGGTATTGTAGAATGAGAATATATTGATTACATTCATCATTTATTTTGTGTGTGAGTGTGAAGTGTTTGTGTGTGCACATTGTACTTTTGTGTACACACAAACATACACACTCACACGCGTACATGAGCATAACTGCACACACAAACTTATTTTATCAGGAATTCATCTATTTCATCTAGCAAACTGACATTTTTGCTGATTTGACTGCCCTTTTTACCTGAACTTTGCTCATGTGAAACACGTAACTGATCATTAAGCTGGAAGAGTGCACTGAACTGAGCAGTGCTTATTTATCACAAAACACAATTTAATGGTGAAATGCTGAAGATGTGCATTCTCTCTCTCTCTCTCTCTCTCTCTCTCTCTCTCTCTCTCTCTCTCTCTAATTCATATATATATATATATATATATATATATATATATATGTATGAAGATTTATCTATATACACTTTTTTCCTTCCAGTTCTGCAGTGCAGATTGAAAGCCCTGCGCGTACTGCAGGCGTCCTGAGCGACCACAGGCGGTTTTTGAAGCTGTCGGTGTAGGTAAGTGGGAGGGAATGTTTTAATTTCATCTAAAAGGGATACATTGTGAATAGAGTAAACAAATAAAATGTAATAGTTTCTGTAAAAGAAGAAAAGGAATTCATCTAAACAAAAAGGGAATAATTGCTGTAAAACTTGGGGGTTTATTTAAAAACAAACACACTGATTTAATTTAATACATTTATGTAAATGAATAAACAAGGCTTTTACCCAAGTTTTGGCTAAATGTTACATGATTTCTGGGTCTCATTTATTTTAATTAGGATAATATTGTGTTAGTACTGGTTGATGAAACTTATTAGGTGCAGCTTCGTGGTTTCCCCTGCATCTGAACCGAACCCAAGCACCCACCATCCTCAAATAAGTAGCACAGAGTGGCTGTGTGGGTGCTACACTGAAAATGATTCATTTAAAAGGGGTAAAGGATTGTGTGAGAGCAATTTGTTACTGAAGTTGTCTGCCTGAACTACCTCACAATTATGAAACGCCTTTTCATGAAAAGCTGTCTTTGTGGAACAATGTTTCCTTTCCTTTTAGATCAGTGTAGACAGAAGCGGCAACTTTCTTTCAGCGGAAATGACTTATTTTTGACTGTAACTAGAAAGTTCAGAAGCTTCTTGAATTAATTCAAAATTGTGTTGTCACAGGTGGATTTTAGGACCCAAGTACAGCACAAGTCTTTGACTGAATCATCAACAGGAAGGTTCTTCAGCTGGAAACAGGTAACAGTGTTTGGACGACTCAAGAAACAAACAGAAAACAGTGCAGGCTAGTGAGAGCTCTGGAACATGCACGTTCCTGTGAGTTCGATGAAGGCCAGAACTCCGTGGCGGGGCTAGCAGGAATTGTGATCGAGGCAGAAGCAGTATCAAAACCAAGCAGACCCACAGCAGGGCAAACAAAGTCCAGAGGGGGCAGAGGGTCGATCAGCAGGGCAAATTACATCCAGAGAGAGCAGATGACAGCTTTGTTGTGGATGAGCAGAAGGTCTGGGCATCAATCCAGAATCAAAACCAATACATCAGTCCGATACTGAGTGCTGGAAAGCAGTGGATGCTGCAAAGACAATCTGGCCCAGAGTGAAGACACAGTGCAGCTTACATGCTGGCTGGCTGATGAGCAGGGAGGAGCCGCCGCTGGGACCAAACATGCGTTGGACATGAAGCTGATGAGGAGGTGTGGCAGGGCGGTGAGTGAACTCACTCACCACGGTAGGAGCCAACAGGGCAGTGTGACAGGTGTATCTGCTTTAGAAATGTGGGGGACTGGCCTTTTGATCAGTAGCCTATAATGTTCAAAAAGGATTGACAAAGGGCATGGCAAAGAATAGCGGATCGCCTGAATGCCTAAACATCCTAAAATACACATTTTCTAAACACTACTCTGAACAGGAAAAACTTAGAATCATAATATTCAAGGATTAACCTAAACATCCCATCTCCTCTGAAAGCCCTTCTCAATATAATTGCCTCATCATTGACAACGTCAATCAAAAGTGGGCAAAAATTTAACTTTTTAAAAAAAAAACTCCAAAACGGACATAATCAAAAGGAATCATGGCCAAAAATTGATTTCTGATCTGTGTTACCACAGACTGAACACATGAGCCACCAGGATTAACTAAGCTGTTAGCCTGGTCTGGAGCAGGCTAACGGCACAGGATATATCGCCATGGTTACTTATGTGCTACTGCCTTTGTGAAACCTAATCCAGGCTTAATTCAACCAGGATATCTGGAAAATCCCAGCTTAATCCACTATCCTGGTTTTGTGAAACTGGTTGTAGTTGACTCAACAATAGCACTTTTCATTTGACACAACCAACCAATGAAAACATTGTTCTTCTGCTCATTACATTTTCATCCATGTTTCTGTTTCTTTTTACCCCTCTGTTAAACTTTATTTGCTTAAATAAATTCACATAAACCACAGGTAAACAGGTGACAGGTAAACAGAGCACAGCAGAAAGAACATGGTGTGGAGGTAAGAGTCATTCAGTACTGGGATTGAGATACACCTGCTGCTCCCACAACAGCTCTTCACCAGCATGGGAGTTTTGATAAGAAGGAAACAGATATTTTATTTATTTATTTGTGTATATGCTGTTAGAGAGCCTAACAATAGCATGAAATGCATTTCCAATTCCAACTCTGCGCACACCGTAATCACATTATGCATTAGCTGGTCCTTTTACCTGCACCATGGGATGTCGCAAAGTGTATGGCTCATTTTACAAAAACCAATCTTGCTCCTCTTTCAGAAAATAGTGTGACATGCATAAAATGATTACACATATTCATGTGCAGTTGCAATTGGAATGAAACTAGGAAATGGAAATCAGTAGGAAGCCCGTACAATTATGTCCAAATGCTAGCTTTCAAGTTGCCTTATACGTTTAAACGAATACAATGGATTGGAAAAGCAGAGCGCCCTCATACTTCCCCTTGTACTTCAGCACAGACCACAGAGGTGAACCCTAAATTAATGACTGACAGGAGCAATCAGGGTTCTTTCTCCCAGTTGTGTGATTTTCCCTGAGCACTGTACTATATGTGTT
The DNA here is from genome assembly GCF_033807715.1 of Cololabis saira. Classification (NCBI taxonomy): domain Eukaryota; kingdom Metazoa; phylum Chordata; class Actinopteri; order Beloniformes; family Belonidae; genus Cololabis; species Cololabis saira. The sequence goes on from NC_084603.1 coordinate 23,446,046, forward strand.
CATTCGAGGCCCAATTGGCATATCACTTAAGTGGGCTAACTCCTAGCAATTCCTCAGCCTAATCAACTGAAACCGTTTTGTTTTAAACTCAACTGGCATTGCCCATACATCACAGCTACTGTGCAAATCAAAGGAGAATGTCAACAGGACTCATGTGGAATACCTAAATGTTAAATTAACACTTCTAGCAGTCCTGCTTCCCTAAAGAAATAAATGTGATAAAAAGCAGAGGAAGGGAATCTTGATAATTGTAATATTTGTACAAATTTTTTTTTTAAATGCCAAAGTTTCTTAGTTTTTTTTTTTTTTTTCTTTTCCACTTCAGTATTGTCCTTTTGCCATTGAATGTTCAACTGAGCTATATTGAAATATTTTTAACTACACAAGGAAATTAAGGTATTCGGTCTTCTTCTAATGATAGTTTAGATTTTAGATATACTTGGGTTTTGAGATAAAATATAAAGTCTATGAGGACTACCTGCGATGGTGACTTTTGTGTAGACATGGTATGGTCTGTGGGATAACCCCGGGGTTAATTATCTCCAGTTGTCCAGCAAAGACTGACGGACAATGTTATTTCAATTACTCTGTAAGTTCATTATTAGTACGCACAGTTCAGACTAGTATTGTATCTATGCAGCTGGATTTAGCTGTCTTACATAACTACATAGATTTAACTGCATGTTACTGGGTGCATGTTACTGCATGCACCCAGCGGTGTTCTGGTAAAACTGCTGTACTGGCGACTGTCACTCCGACTGTCACTGTATATTATATCATTTAAGTCTTACTTAGATATTGCAGTCATTTAGTGGTTTCAATGTATTTATACAGAGATATTAGATACTTTTTTTTCCACAAAAGACTCTAAAATACAATAGAGTAAAGACTGTGCAATCCTCCTTTTTTTTTTTTAATCAATTAAATGTGCTGGGCCTAAGAAATTAAGTACACGCCTGCATTAGGTGGTTAGGTTCAGAGAATTTTCTTAACATAGGGAAAAAGAAAAGTTTTAGGACTGTAGCAGCATCCAAGAACCCAGACCTTGAAACAGATGCAGAGCTTTTAAGTGCATTACATGGAGGTAAGGTGTAGTTTTACAGAGTCTCCAACGTGGAACATCTTCATTACCAGTGACAGCCACACAATGAAGATTTTCAGGATCCTGTAAAGGAGTGGAATTAACTGTCACCAAGAGACCGAAACAACTTTTATGTCTCACAAATTTTGTATCTGGGATCTTCCACAGAAAAAAGAGAGAAAGAAAAAGGAAACTCCTCTCGCAATCGAAACATTTATGACAAGCACCTCCCTTTCAAATATAATTTAAAGATCTGTGGCCCTGAAGACATTTAGGCAGATATCTTTCTAGCACAATGGAAATGAGAAAATGAATTGAATAAAGCCTAAGTACTGCCAGTGTCATTCCCAGAAACAATTTAATTCAGCAATAATCAGTTCCTTTTAATGAGAGTTCTATGTGTGTTGTGTGTGCCACATGCATTGACAAGTAAAGCCATACTATTCTGTCAAATAATGAAAGTCATTGAAGCCTCATAAGCCTTACACCATCCAGTTATAGGCTAAAAACAACAGATTCTAGATTGAGATCATCAACCAAGACTCACACAGCAATATTAAACCTTCTAAAAAAAAAAAAAAAAAGAAATTAAATCCATTGAAAGACATGGTTTGCAGAGTAAATGCCATCGAGGTAAAATCAGTAAAATCGCCGCTGGGTTTAATTTTCTTCAATGATTTTGTGCAGAAATAAAGCATAACAATTTTTTTTAAAAAGGGCCCACACTGAATATTTTTTTTCTTAATCAAATATGAAAGATTTTCTGTTATTCATTATTTATTGTTATGATTATTTATTTCAAATACATGCTGAACCTAATGGGAATTTATTATATTGCATCAAACCAACAAGCATGGTGGGAACATATTTCCCACAGTGTGGATAACTGCAAGAATCAGTTCATCATCACCCTGTTTAATGTCTTCTGGGCAAATCCTACTGAAACAGTTGAAGGTGCTAATTCAAAAATCTAACTAAATCTAGCATGCTGAAAAGAGAAAACTGCTTGTAGGTGGACATATGAAATAATAACGCCTACAGTGTGACTTCAGCAAATGTAAAGGGAAACCATAAAACAAAATGAGTGTCTGAAATATATTACAAACCTTTCAGTTAATGGACTCTGATGCTCGATGAATGATTGTCTGTGATGGTGGATTCTGCATGCCCTCCGTGTCCCTTCTTCATCATGTGGGGCAGAGAAAAGAGGCGCAGCCTTGACAATGAAGAGAGGAAAAGCTATTGATTCTTGCTTTGACAACACTTGCTTTACACTGCTTTTAAAATGAAAGTTGTGCTCCCCTTAAATGAGACTGGTGTAATGGAATTCATTTAACAATATTTGCTTCATTTGCTGTACAAAAGTCCTTTTCAAATACATATTCCCCATAAGGTGACAGTGGTAGCCACTGTGTGCTTTTTATTTTAACAAAGCAGGTCAAGTAGAGTAATTTGTTATTTCATCTTACAAGTTTGCAGTTTGCTAGAGGCACAAGTGTACTTAAGCAAAAATTAATAAAAGCTTGAATCAATGGACGGTAATGTATCCCAGAATCAGCCCCACCTCCTCCTAAAGTGTGGGGATACTGTCAGACATGTTGTTTGGCAATTTGGGAAAATGCTATAAGACATTGTTTTAACATGAAAATGGCTCGGGAAAAACACACACACACTAAAAAATAACTGTCTAAAACTGGGACAGATTATGATGTCCCTTCATTTTTCATGCAGATCTTATTTTTCATTTTCAAGAACATCTACTGAAACCACCCATACCGTTGTATTTATAGAGGAATTGTAAGTCATGGAGGGATTATTCTCTATTAAAAAGTATTAAATGCTATTGTAGACTTCAAACAAATATTCAAATTGTGCACAACTGGCAGGGCTTTATCAGTTTCATTCAGTATATCCCAGTCAGTCATGAAGTCTATTTTAGGGTCTTTTTCTAGGGCTTACATGCACATTTAGTCTTTTCCTCAAATATCTATTTTCTACCTAACTGATGAATAAACAAGGCTCTCTTCTTAACATTTTGGCCTTTGATGATTATCAAAACAACCCCCCACCCCCCTCCACCACCACCACCCGAAAGAATTGCGCAAACCTTCCAAAAAAACATGCTTCATTGGGAATCATTTATGGAAAAAGAAAACATACATGTATCATTACAGCAGAACAGCACACCTGTCTATAAATAGTTTCTATAGAAATACGTTTTGCTAATAAAATTTATGAGGAAAAAGTGAAGCCTGGATTATAATTCCCGCTTTTGTCTTGTACAACAGCCGGAGGTGTGACATTTACTGTATGTGTCACTGGAAGGTCATGTAGTGGTGGATGGCAGATTTACATGGAACATGGCTTATGCCTTTTTTATTCATTTGCTGCAGCCCTGAACTTTTCAAGAAAGTACCCACAGGATCTTTTCAAATCAGTCAAACTGGACATTAAATGTACTGCTCCTTGGTACAAAATCCATGTGATCTGATGGAGGCCATGTCCGAAAAATGCCATAAAAATGATTAAACAATTCAGTGTATGAGGAAGGATGTTCACGATGAATATACCACAAGCTTGAAATGAAGAGAATAAAAACACTGCGCAAAAGTGAAAAAAAAAAATAATAAACTGTCATCCCAGTGAGTCATTGGAACTCAGAAAGCTGGCGACACTCTGGAATTGTAATGTCTCCTCTATGACACTACAATTTGAGGCTAAAAGTCAGTGTTCAATGTTAAATACATTGCAGAAGTCATTTTTTGGTGGGATCATGCTTTATTATTTTAACACTTTATTTCAGAGATGTTTTATTCAAACCATGTATCCTAACCAGGGCTTTTTATTCTACAAAAAGTAGGACAGGTGTTCTCTATAGATCACTATACCTGCTGAATGTTTTCCAAGCAAGTAAGTGAAGTTTAGGTTTTGTTTTCTAGCAGAAAGGTTAAATCGGAGCCACCAAAATATTCCACTTGAGAAAAAAATAGAAAGAGATGTAGGACAATAAATGTGTGTTAATCTGGAATATGGGAGTTAGACCTAAAAAAACAGAAGTATTCTATGCCATGACAACAAGCACGGATTTCACTCGAAAGTGATCAGTCGGTTTTGGTGGTTGCCTCCCGTAGACAGCTTAATCCGCGAAACCTGTGTTGTCCCGTTGTATACCCGTCTGCCACATCCTCTGTTACCTTTGGCCTCTGGAACTGTCAGTCCGCAGTTAACAAAACTGAATTCATCAGTTCACTGTTACATCTCTCAGACAATCAGGTCCTAGCCCTGACAGAGACTTGGATCCGCCCCCAGAAAACACGGTTACACAGAATTCACTCAAACACCTCGCTCTGCTGGACGAGGTGGCGGTACAGGCATTCTTATGTCCAAGTGGATTTTCACATCCATCTGTCCCATTGCTAACTACTCATCACTTGAATACCACGCAGTAAAAATCTCTAAGCCCTTCACTGCTTACATTCTGGTGATATACCGCCCTCCAGGAGACAACATAGATGAGTTCATCTCTGAAATGGACATGATTCTCTCTGACATCCCTGATGATGGCTTTCCACTAATTGTACTTGGAGATATGAACATTCACATCGGCAAAACACGGGCAAATGAGTTTCTGGTTCTCATCCACTCTTTCAATCTTACGCTGGTCCAGACTCCTCCAACACACAAAGCTGGTAACATCCTTGACCTGGTGCTGACCAGAAACTGCACTACAGCTGACGTGTATCACACCACTGCACCTCTCAGACCACTTTCTGGTTACATTTTCCATCTCCCTTCCTCATGTCACTCAGCTGACTCCAAAGATGGTTTCCTACCGCAGAAACGTACGTTCTCTCAGCCCTACACAGCTGTCTAATGAGATCTGCTCTAACCTCCCTTCCCTCTCAGACTTTTCCACACTGTCTGTTAATGAGGCTACAGAAACACTCTGCTCCTCACTCACCTCTGCTCTGGATAAACTCTGTCCTCTGGTGTCCAAGCCAGCCCGACAGAAACCTCCTAGCCCATGGCTCACAGAGGTTCTGAGGGAACAGAACGGCAGCAGAAAGAAAGTGGCTCAAATCCAAAGAGCGCACTGACTTTTCTGAGTACCGACAAAAACTCTCTTCTTTCACATTCAGCTTGAAGGCTGCCAAGGTATCCTTTTACCAGAACAAAATCCAGAATACTCCCAACTCCCAAAATCTCTTGATGGCATTCAACTCTCTTCTCTCTCCACCACCTGCTCAACCACCCTCTGGGTTGTCTGCAGAAAGCTTTGCTTCCTACTTAACTGAAAAGGTTGCTACTATCAGTAACCAATACTGTGAGCCTGCCCACCTCAGCCCACTCCAACCGGCCACTGGTGCCTCTCTGCTCCTGCGTCTCTAAACGAGGACAAAGTCTCTAAACTTCTAGTCGTCTCAAAACCTACGACCTGTCCTCTCAATCCTGTCCCTGTCCCGACATTCTGCAGAACATTTTACCAACAGTCAAACCGGCAATTACCCACATTATCAACTCCTGTCTAACTTCTGGCATCTTTCCCTCTGCCTTCAAAGAAGCTCGTGTCACCCCGCTGCTGAAAAAACCCACACTCAACCCTGCCCAGGTTGAAAACTACCGGCCGGTCTCACTGCTCCTGTTCATGTCTAAAATTCTAGACCGTGCAGTCTTCAGCCAGGTTTCGCAGTTCGTTCACGACAACTGCCTGTATGATCCAAATCAGTCTGGCTTTATGCAGGGCCACTCGACTGAAACTGCTCTTCTCACTACGGCCTGCCAGATCGGCTGGTCTGTCATCAGTTCTCATACTGCTCGACCTGTCTGCTGCCTTCGACACGGTCAACCACCACATCCTCCTCTCCTCACTGGCAACACTTGGAATCTCAGGATCTGTCCTCTTATGGTTCATGTCTTACCTCACAGGAACATCTTTCAGAGTATCATGGCAAGGATGAGTGTCCAGATCACATAAGCTGGCAACAGGGGTGCCACAGGGATCGGTGCTTGGCCCTCTTCTCTTTTCACTATACACCACTTCATTAGGTGAAATCATCACCTCTCATGGCTTCTCCTACCACTGATATGCTGATGACACCCAGCTCTTCCTTTCCTTCCCACCTGGTGACACGGCCGTCTCAATGCGAATATTGGCCTGTCTTTCCGATATCTCTGCTTGGATGAAGGACCGTCACCTTCAGCTAAATCTGTCCAAAACTGAGCTCATTGTTTGTCCAGCCAGTCACTCCTTACCTCCTCAGATAAGTGTGCAGCTAGATTCCACCACACTTGTGCCCACATCTTCTGCCAGGAATCTTGGTGTCATTTTAGACAGCCAGCTGACCTTTAAGGAGCATGTTGCCTCGGTTTCCCAGTCTTGCTGGTTCGCTCTCTACAACATCAGGAAAATCAGACCCTTCCTGACAGAACATACGACACAGCTTTAGGTTCAGGCTCTGGTCATGTAACGTATTGACTACTGTATTTCCTTGTTGGTCGGCCTCCCTGCGTGCTCAATTAAACCTCTACAGATGATCCAGAAAGCAGCAGCACGTCTGGTTTTCAATCAACCCAAGAGAGCTCATGTCACTCCGTTGCTAATCTCTCTGCACTGTCTTCCAGTTGCAGAACGCATCAAGTTTAAAGGAGCACTTCGACATCTAGTAAGATGCATGCACTTACGTCAAGATGGTGTCTTCTTAAGGCTGTGTTATGGTTCTGCGTCAAAGCGACACCGTAGCCCATGCCGTCACTGATACGTACCTTCCAAAAATTGTAACTACGCGTCGAGGCGACGCAGACCAAACGCAGACCGAGAGGGCTGTGATTGGTTCGCTTGGTAGCAACGCATTTCCAGTTTCCGGTTAGTGAAGCAGTCGTGAACTTTCAGCGCTCTTTTCTTCGTGTATGTGTGATTTTTTTTTTTTTTTTTTGTTTTTTGCACAATAGTTGTCCTTATCTCTTTGATTCACTGTGACCGGAAAAGTCGGATACACCATTCAGGAAAAGATCGCGACCTTGCGGTCGCGGAGGGTACTGAACCGCGGCGAAATGGAGTGACGGAGAAGTCCGAAGGGTTCACGACGGCGTCGCGGTGACGGCGTAGGCACGGCGTAGGCACGGCGTAGGCACGGCGTAGGCACGGCGTCGATTTGACGCAGAACCATAATTCAGGCTTTAGACGTTAAAAAAAAAAAAAGATATTCTAGCACTGGCGTGACAGCACCTGTGTCCAACTGGACTCTCAGCTGTCTGACGAGCACTTATCCAGCTGGACATGATCTGATTATGATCTAAAGCTGATTGCTTGCTGACCAGAGTTAACAGTCATTATGTTTTCGATTTTGATCCATTTAAGTTAGATGTTTTTTCTGTTTTTCTTTGTATTTAAAGAGCTTCCCAGATCCGAGAGCCCGGATTTTGTGAACACGTATACACACAAACATACACACACACTGGCTACAAGGCTACATGTTTAAACAACATATTTGTGCACCATGGCAGATACGTCGCATAAAATGGTTTTATTTATAATGAAAATCTTATAAAGGGTTGGGTTTCTCTCAAATATTTGTAAATTAGTTGCAAAGAAAATAAAATCAGTAACAGAACATGAATATTATTCTGTTTATCATCTCTTCCCTTCTATTATAGTTAGTAAACAGCATGTGTCAGTTCAAACAGATTTAATAAGGTATGCTTTTGTAGTTCTGCTTTTGAGGTTTTTTTAGGCTTGACTCCTTTTTCATTGAAAAATCTCCATAAAAATTGGGATATTAGACATCAGGGAAGTGCACCCTAGATATTGCCAATTCATAATTGATGTGAATAAACATAGTTTCCATATCAGTGACATTCAAAATACCTTCAGATTCTGTACACTGCAGTCACTAAAGGCTTGTGTGGTGTTTGTCAAGTGGCAGCTGTCCAAATGGTCTCTTTGTTACAAAGGCAAAAAGGCTGTTGGTTAAAATGAAGTTAAATGCTCCGATGGCAGTTTAAAGTTGCCAATGACACAGGCAAGCCAAGAGGTCTGAGTATTTTTTTTTTCTTTTTTGGGGTATTAGCACACTTGAGGCTCTAGAGTCATTTATATAAAGTTTGTGACAGTTAATTCCACTCTGTGATGCCCGTTGGGATAACAAGAATTCTTCTACGGACTTTTAATAGTGTTTAAACCAACATATTAGTTTGTGACGGCATCAAATTTATGGAGAAGAGTAAAGTACACAAATACTGCCACAGTAATGTTTATTTGCTTTAACTGAAAACAGCATTAGCTTGTAGAATTAATTATGTGACTTATTTCATCTTGGGGGCTGATGAATCATAATATCTCAAAAGTGCTACTATAAACCATTAACATACATGCAGATCACAGCTTCTATGTCGTGAAATCTTCAAATATTGCAGCTGTTAATTAAATGGATCTGGTTTCAGATTAGTGAAACTTAATTACAATAGAAAGCTGCTTATTCAAAGAAGTAAGTCCTTTTCTGTAGTGCTGGGCGGTATGACCAAAAGTTTATATCACGGTATTTTTCAAAATTATATCGGTATCACGGTATTTTTTTTTTCATGCACAACTGGGTGTTAACCACATTTTCTAATGATTTGGAAAGGAATTGCTGCAGTAAATTGACTTAGAATGGCCTATTTTACTGTAATGAGGACGAAATATTGTAGAAAAACATTAATGTCCACACTAGTATAAATACAGGTTTGCATGGCCTCACAAATTGATGCTGTTTACAATGAGGTGGCGGCACTTATGATTCTAATGTAGGGCTGAACGATTTTTGAAAATAATCGAATTGCAATTTTTTTCCTCGATATTGCGATTTAATATGCGATTATTTTTTTCAAGGTCCTGTTGTCATGTATTTTTTCAACTACACAAGCAATAAATGAGTCTGTTTTCAAGTAGATTTTCACTTGAAATAAGTAGAAAAATCTGCCAGTGGAACAAGATTTTTTTGCTTGTAATAAGAAGATAAATCTTGTCCCACTGGCAGATTTTCCTACTTATTTCAAGTGAAAATTTACTTGAAACAGGTGAAAATGGTCAAATAAGTTATTTTTCTGGTGATGACTCTAAATGTTGAAATAGCAGTAAAACCACATTCATTGATGAAATTACATAAGGGATGGAAAGGGGGGATGGCAGTTTTACAGGTGGGGATGATTTGGACTGTTTTTATTTCAGGGGGGGGATGATTGGGACCGTTTTTATTTAAGGGGGGAGGGTGCCATCACATCACCCCTCATACCCCCTCAACTCGAGTACTGCTCACACGGAACTCAGAACTTAAATAACTCAAAAATCCCAGAGAGAAAAAAAAAAACACCAGCAAACTAATAAACAAACCAATAAAGCTCACAGAGTTAAGAAAACGAACCAGCAATGAACAACTGGCAGCCCCGCTGTTTTAACCTCTTCTCCTGATGAGTTGACGGGCTGCAGGTGTGGTTTAAAGCTGATTTATGGTTCCGCGTTACACCAACGCAGGCCCTACGCCGTGGGTTACGCCACTTACGGCGAAAGCTCCGCGTCGATTTAACGCGGAACCATAAATCAGGCTTCACAGCGCGACTGACTGTGCGCCCGGCTCGTACTCCTCGCCGTGCGCAGCTCCTCGCCAACTCCACCCTCATATATTTAATAAATTTATAAAGCCCATATATTTATAAAGCCTCACTTGGCCGAGCCCTAACGCTGTGGCCATGGTAGATTTAGGTTACACGCGGACACGCGGCACTGTTAACTTTTCCCTGCCGGCTCTGCTCACTGCTCACTCGCTAAACAGTCCCTTCACAAACAGGGTCCAGCGGCGCGGCGTTCCCAATGTTGTGTACGCTACTCACCGGTATTACGGTATATGAAAAATTAATATCATAAGAAAAATTAACACCGGTATTTGGTATGAACCGGTATACCGCCCAGCACTACTTTTCTGTACTCGGAAGGAGTGTGGGAAAGGAGATCGTTTCAAAAACACAGGTGGTATCTGAATATGAATGTTCCCTTATTTACCATATTTACAATTCTCATCATGAGCTACAATATTTAAATGAATAAAACAGCCGTTAATGTAAGGATTCAGCCCCCCTGTGTCAAAGTGATAAAGCTCCTGCAAATAAAAGATAAATAAATAACATAGTTCGTTAAAATTAGACACCAAGTGATTGGACTGGCTAAACGCATTATATTGCTCAGCTTGCATATTAAAAGATAAAGGGTTATGATATTCAATAGAAACTTGCCTGGCCCTGGTTTTTAATGAGGCCTTACTGTGAGCTGCAAAGATCTGTAGCACTGCGTATTTCCACGGGGACCGTGTTGTGTATCGACCTCATACACCGGCCCTTCATACTTCCATGAACTGCTTTGTTCCCACTCCTCCTCCCTGGCCACGGGACGCTTTATGCTTCGTTGCATCAGTTTATACAATGCAATAATGTATTTATTATACAATAAATTCCATTTTTGAAACATACTCTCAAATGAGCCGTGTTGTTTGCTTTGTAAACAACATTATATTGATTTTCTGATATCGTCATACTATAATACACAACAGACCAGGAAATTGTACAAACATACACACACACACACTCCGACACTCTCAACATTATAAGTCCCACTCATTTCACAGGTCATGCAGGGTGCCCAGTGATTGGATCAGAGTTTCTCTTGACATTATTGTTGTTGGCTTTGTTACTGCTACTACTACTACTACTACTACTACTACTGTCATTTAGCAGATGCTTTTATCCAAAGCAACTTACATCTGAGAGAACAACACAAACAAGAAATCACATAGCAGAGTACAGCATGGATACGTGCTGGTCTGACTGCTGTGAGTCCAGTTGGACACAGGAGCTGCCATGCCAGTGCTTAGAAGTTTTCTGTTGGTCAAATGTTTATTTTAAAAACTATCCAATCGGGGCATTCTGGCTTGTATGTTATTACTGAGAGGCTTACCAAATCACAGTAGTCTTTTTGTTTGTATATTTGTCTCAAGACACATCAGTTCTGACCTTTGTGTTGTCACTATTCATACATTGTGTCCATTTGTCAGTGTATTACTGACATTTTTGCTGCCGTCTTCTGCTCCATCTGGAACCTTTTCAGGGTAATTACAGTGGCATTTCCCACCAAGTGAAACTGAAGATCCCCCACACCTTTCATTTTTTCTTCATGACTTCTGCTTGAGCTCCTGGTCTTTGACCCTGCAGCCACTGCTGGAACTGTGTAGATCAATAAAAGGTCCATGAAAGCTGCACTTCAGCTAGACATGTAGACAGGAACTGCTGTCTAAATGGAAAGTGATAAATTTAGGGACAGGAAAGAGTGCAGGAAAAAAAATTGTATCCTCCAAGTTGGCAACCTCCACATTATCTCTTACCTGGCCATCTTTGGTCTGTGTGGCCTCAGACAGAGTTGTCCCCTTTCACTACTCATTTTCACAGCAGTTCGTTTTCTTATTTACCCTGTTTAGAACTGCCTTTATTCTTGACATCCTTACTGCTGGTCACATAGCAGCCTTGTGTTCATGCTCAACGGGTGGTGCTCCTGACATATCAGTCCTGACATGCTGTCATACCATAAATAACCACATTTATTCCTGTTCACTACACAAATAAGCCACATACATTGCAAACCTTTTTTTGAGAAAGTGAAGCTTTGATTTAAGAAAATTATTTTTGACTATATAAGACTATTTTGCTAGTTTAAAGCAGCACTATGTAACTTTTCCACCTTAATCTAATATTTCATCATCATCATTGTGATGGTACATCAACTTACAACAGGTTTAATGACACCTCCGTCATGGTCTGAGGGGTCTGTATCGCCTTCACTGGCACTATGTAACTTTGAGGTGCATGGTAGGAACCCTTCCACACTACTGGTAAAGCACTACCGCTTTTGTCCAAAGGAGCCGCCAAACTCAACAAAAGCTGAAAGTTACATTGTGCTGCTTTAAAGAATTTTAGTCAATAACATTTTTCTTACCCCACTGGCAAAGATATTGTTCCTTAAAATAAGGCAATTGTGACTAGATTTATGGAATTCTAATCTTATGTCTAGAGTGGCTATTTTCACAGTGTACTTTGAAACTGTCCTCCCCCTATTTACGATTAGACTGAAGTAACGTTCCTTCCACAATGCCTGGAATCAACAATCATCTTTGCCAATTTATGACGTCACCTCCTTCCAAATGAACAAACAGTGACACTTGGGACGCATACATAGTTTGTGTATGGTTATGTTTACAATTCAAGAATCATAGTTTCCTTTTTATTTTATCATGTACATATATGACAAATGAAACATTACTTAGATACATGGAATGTGTGATCAAATAATTAATTTCAGGCAATTACCTAAGCAAACAATGCCTAATTATGACATTCATTTTGCTGTTCTAGTGCATTCAAGTCTGTGCAGGATTTGAGAAGCCCTTGAATTTTCAGATAAACTTTTGTCACCTCGAGCAAGGGAGTTTAAGTATTTTGAGGTCTTGTTTAATCTCTAAGGTATAGGCTTGTGTTTCAATGAGAAAAATAGGATACAGGGAAAAATTATGACAAAAATGTATGACAAACAGATGACGCCGACAGGTGATTGCACTGATGTTACACTACAAAGCAGTGTCAAAAACCAAGCAAGATTGATAAAGAATCTCCCCTTTAACAAGTGCATGAAACAAAAGCATTGACATGTTTTAATTTGGATATTTCTGCTTTTATAGGGCATCATTAAACAAGTCAAGGAATCTTGAGGGATTTCAATGTCTAACGGGTTATGGGGGAAACCTAAGTTTGACATTGATTATCTCTATTCCCAAAGACAGCACTGCATCAAGAGCTGTCAATTATGAAAAACTAATATGTTGACTGCAGACAAGTTTGCTTCCTACTTTACTGAATAGGTTGCTACCATCGGCCACCAATTCTCTGAGCCTGACCATCTAAGCTCGCTCCAACTACTCGTGCCTCCCTCTGCTCTTTCTGAGCTCTAAATGAAGACAAAGTCTCTAAACTTCTAATCGATTCAAAACCAATGGCCTGTTGTCTTGATCCTGTTCCTACCGAAATCCTGCAGAGCATTTTACCTACTATCAAACCTGCAATAAACCACATTATTAACTCTTCTGTTAAATCTGGTGTCTTTCACTTAGCCTCTCAATGCAAATATCAGCATGTCTTTCTCATATATCTGCATGGATGAAGGATAGCCACCTTCAGCTAAATCTGTCCAAGACTGAGCTTATTGTCTGTCCAGCCAGTCATTCCTTACCTCCTCAGATAATTGTGCAGTTGGGTTCCAGGGGCAAACTGTCCTACATGTTTGTCCATGTCCTACCCTGCTTGGGCACACCTGAAATGAACAGTTGTCACCAGCTTGTCATCAAGGTCTGTACAACTCTGTTGATGACACAGCTACTTGTATCACAGTGTGCTGAAAAGCAGGGTAGCATCTAAAACATACAGGAGAGTGTGCCCCAAGGACCAGGGTTAGGAAACACGGGGTTAGACAGCCAGCTGATCTTTAAGGACCATGTTGCCTCAGTTTCCTGGTTTTGCCAATTTGCTCTTTACTACATCAGGAAAATCAGACCCTACCTGACAGAACATATGGCACAGCTCTTGGTTCAGGCTCTGATTATGCCACACATTGACAACTGTAATTCCTTATTGGTTGGCCTCCCTGCAAGCTCAGTTAAACCTCTGCAGATGATCCAGAATGCAGCAGCACGTCTGGTCTTCAACCAGCCCAAGAGAGCTCATGTCACTGCGCTGCTAATCTTTCTGCACTAGCTTCCAGTTGCAGCATCAAGTTCAAAGCTTTGCTTCTGGCTTACAAAACAATTACCCAAATGGCTCCTGCCTACCTTCACTTCTTCTTCCAGAGCTACACTCCCTCTCCACAGGTACCTTCAGGCGGTGAAAGCACCAGCACTAGCATGGCAGCACCTGTGTCCGACTGGACTCACAGCAGTCTGACCAGCACTTATCCATGCTGTACCTTCCTATTAGATTTTCTTGTTTGTGCTGTTCTCTTGGAAAACAGTGACTGCTAAATGATTTTCATAAATGGCAAGTGAGTCAAAGAATGTCATACCAATGTGTTGTTGAGGAAAATCTCAGATGATAAGACAAAACACAAGTATATTTAAGAACTTTATAATACATATGCATTAATGTGCTACCTTTCAGATGTTGGATATAATTATATCATAGTTTTATAAAATCTACTTTCAGTTTAAAAGTGAAACACAGCAAGAATGCCATATACCATTTGTAAGCCTTGGTGTGGGGGTTGGGCATTTTTTGTTATAGCCACAGGAAAAGGGCACCTTGTAATTTTAGCTGCTGTACATATGACCATACATTTGAATAACTACATTTGAGTTGGTTGTGTTGATATGCTGTCATTAGTTTTCAAGTGTGCAGATCTCAATTGTTTTATTTTTATCTCCAGTTTTGAGGATTGAACTGCAGTATGTGACTTTAGACTGAATTTATCAGGGCAAATGCCCCTGGAGTCTAGCACGTGTCCTGAACAGTTTTCACTTATAAATGATCTTTCTTCCCGGAGACTGACGGACTCTGAATTATTTCAAAATGACCTTGTGATCCCTCCCGAATTGAGGGGCAGTATCAAATAATTCTCTCTCCGATCATTACTGGCCTTTTGTCCTTGCCATTGTGTCAACCTAGAGTCTTGCCACAATTTCTGCTTTTATAGGAGGTGCTCACATGTGCTGAGGATCAGTTAATTAAGTGCATTTGATTAGCAGGGCCCGACTGCTGCTTCACCTCTTAATTGCTTTGGAAGCAGTAACGCTGTCCTGTGTATCTGAAGGACACACACACACTGCTTTTGAATTTTAGTTAAGTTCAATAAATAATACATTGTCATATTTTGGGATGTAGATAATGTGACTTTCTGTTTAGCTCATTTTAAGACCTTTTAATAACCAGATGTCCTAGTATTTTTAATCTTAGAATTGAAAGATGCTGCACTTTATTCCCAATGGCTGTAGAGTTCTAGATGAATATATAAAGCAGTATGTCTAGCTTTTGAGACATTTCACTTTGTATCCATGTTGTGATTATCATTTAGCTGAAATATTAACCTCGAACATTTTGATTTCAAAGCAGTAAAAATAAATTTCACTGGAGCCTCACAGGTATTTGCTACCTGCTATAAAGAATTAAAGTGACGTGGCTTTTAAGACTATTTTATACTTTCTCTCACTTCACTAGTCTTCTGTTCTACATGATTCATTAATTTCTCACTGCTTTGTGTTGAAATTTTACGAAGTGATTAGAATACAGACAAACTGTATACAACTAACTAACTTAAGTGGGTACTATGTTTACATTTGCTTCATATTGTTTGCGACACAAAGTCATGAGGTGCTTTTCAGCTTCCTATTGCTTCTGGTTACTAATCTGTAATCTTGTTGAGCGGACTTGGGAGAGGGATCTGACTGCCATAAATTGCTATGGTAGATCGGATAACTTTTTTTCCAAATGGTGCATCGTTAAAGAAAAAAAAGCAGACTGTTCAAAGAGTGAGAATTATTGTTTTCATGATCAAAGAAACAAACCAATTTGACTATGACAGTAAATAAATGCAATGCACTTATATTTTTTCCATGCAAGCTCAAAAATCATCCTTTAATAAGCTTGCAACTGATATTGTATTAAAAAACTCAGAAAAAAGGAAGATTATATAAAGCTTGTGGAGGGCAGATAAATATTCTTTTGGGCATCTCAAACCACAGATTATCACAACCAAAGAGTTGTGTGGTGTGAAATTGCAGGGTGGTGTAGCGTAAATGATTCCGTAACTTAATCTTTTTCAGATACAATAAAAAAATCATACGACACTGCTGTTCTCCTCTAATCCATTGTGTAAAAATAAATGTCTGTGGGTGCTTTGAATGATAAAAAAAAGTGTTCTACATTTTCAGTTGATATCAAAAGATCACCAGATGTACAACAGTAATCAGATATTATCAGGTTTTAAAATTCTTTATTTTTCCTACTTTGAAGGCTCATTTACAGAGCCTCGATTATACAAAGAGATTTTTTCATTTACTTCTGTCACGTTCAGAAAGTGTCTGCTTAGCTTAGTGTTAGCTTAACAGTTTCTTGGCACATATAGGCTATATGAAGAAATAAAAATGTTAGTTCAAGACATAATCAGAACATAATCAGAACTTTTCACATCCTATATTGAATTATCTCCTGCATCAGAGACTGCATCATGATGCTAATGTTATTTAAGTTCACTGAAAAAAAAAAAAAAATAACCACCAAACTTTCAACTGATGATCCAGAAGATTTATCAGGTTTTAAAGGTGGACATAAAGTAGGGTTTAATAATGAAAACATTGTGCGTAAAGATGCACGCAGAGACACAGGCTAAGGGTGTAAATTGAAACTCACAAGTAATGTGGACCAGACAATACTTCAGGATGAGCTGGGAATGTGCAGGGTATTAGTAGGCAGGATAACAGGTGAAACAGATGAGGGCACAGTAGGGATGGGAATTGATAAGATTTTTTCGATTCCGATTCCATTTTCGATTCTGCTTAACGATTAGATTCTTTATCGATTCTCATTTGGAAAAAAGGAAAAGAAACAAATTTAGTATCAAATTTAGTATCAAATTGTTTCTTTGTTTCAATTTCTTTGTTTCTCTGATCTTTTTTGTTCAAAGATATAAAACTTTTATATCTTTGAACAAAAAAATATAAGTGAGGTCTTAAGATACCCCCAGCCTTGGGCTCCTCGATGGTGCCAGGGGGTCCCCACAAAATGATTTGTAATATACAGTAAAATATGTATTTAATATAAAATAATAATAATAAAATAAATATTCTTCTGTAGAAGTTAACTAAAAACAACAAATTATTTTGTAGCAATTGCACAAGAATGTCCAGTAACATGTTCAACACCACAAACTTAGTCACTGCTGGTAACATTCATCTATTCTGGCCTGATACTCTTCCCTGCCTTGATGAAAGGAGAATCTAGCGGTAGATGCTCTTTAACTTCTCCATAGATGAGCTGACGAGCTGCAGCTGTGTCAGGAGCTCCGCTGTCCGCCAGAGTACCCGGCACGTCCGCGTGACCGAGATCGCAGCTCTTCTAAAGCATGAATTATGGTTCCGCGTTAAATCGACGCAGAGCCCTCGGCGTAGGGTACGCGGCGACGCGCGCCGTACGGTGCGTGTAGCCGCGAACCCTACGCCGTATGCTCTGCGTTGATTTAACGCGGAACCATAAATCAGCCTTACCACACGCCGGCTGACTCCGCGCTCCCAGCGCATCAGCCGGCCGAGTCCTAACAGTTTCCCCCCTTTGTTAAAATGTCCACATTGCAAGAATTGTCGCCCTGTTGTCATCCTTTTTGGTAAAATGTAACCAAACTTTTGAGCGTTTATGCCGCTTTGTCCCCGTGTTTTCCTGCTGGGCGCGAATGCGCACGTTGCGCAACGTGCTTGGTTACGTCATTCGCGCCCACTGGAATCGATAAGGGAATCGTTTGCGAAAAAGGCAAACGATTCCAAGGAATTGAAACACTGGGAACCGGTTCTCAACAACACCCGGTTCTCGATTCCCATCC
This sequence comes from Cololabis saira, assembly GCF_033807715.1. Lineage (NCBI taxonomy): Eukaryota > Metazoa > Chordata > Actinopteri > Beloniformes > Belonidae > Cololabis > Cololabis saira. The sequence goes on from NC_084603.1 coordinate 23,463,775, forward strand.
CTAGGGCACAGGTACAGTTCATGATGAGGAGAACTGAGGAATGTTGGGAGTTGTAGTTTCAGGACCAGTGCTCAGAAGGCTGGCGGTGCTTACCATGGTAGCGTGGGAGGACTGCGTATGACAAAGATCCTTTTCGGAATAAAAGGTGCAGTACAGAAACTTCCACATCCCATTTACCTTTCTGTTTTTCATCCTCAGATCTGCTTTTGTTTTCCAGCAGTGTGTAAAACATCAGTAATTTTGTCATGAAACACAGAAATTTCAATATTTTATTTTCATGAGACTAGTGATGCACCGAAATGAAAACACTTTGCCGAATACCGAACAATACCAAACATGGTTCTTCAGCAGTTTATTTATTATTTTGCGAATTTTTTCACCATTGCATAAATCAAATACATTTGATTTAGGCATGCTTTTCAAAGAAAAAAATCTTTTATAAAAAAATTACAAGGTAGAAAATATTTATTGAACATAAAAAAATGAAAATTTAATTTCCCAGCATTATGTTGTTTTGGTTCCACCTCCTGGTGATTGTTAGGTAAAATTCTTATGGGGTTAGTTTTTGGTTGGCCAACGATTTATGTAGTGCGCAACGTTACGGGACGGAGCGGCCAGTCTATTTCCTTATTTTACAACGCCGTTATTAATTGTTCGGTTTTTTCCCCCACTTATTCCACCGAACACCGAAAGTGTTTTTTTGCCATTTTCGGCCGAACAATTTTGGTTACCGAACAATCGGTGCATCACTACATGAGACTTTACATAAAAATCTGTGTACTTAGAAGAACTGCGGAGGAAATTAGATTGCACAAGATTTACTTCTTCCCTGAAATTTGAGAATCCACCATGGACTTTTACAAGCTTTATTTTTAGGAACACTAGTCTCTTTTCACTGATCACCATCATTTACATTGTAGAAAGTAGTGACTAAAAATACTTCAAGGGGACACCGACCCTACTTTTCCTGAAGGGATCTGATCGATGTTCAGTTCCAAATTGCGGGACTTCATTATGGTTATGTTCAGATTTCCAAATCTGATGTTTAGCATATCCACTGTATATAGATACAAATTTTGATGAGCCAAAAACCACATGAAATGCAATTTTTCCTAATCCTTTTCACCTACGGAGATGGTTTCGAATGCAATTCCAATGTAATTTGCACAACTGCTTCCCAGTCTGAATGGTCTGGTTGCCCAGATTCCAATAGTCATCTCTGCCATTCGTAAACAAACTAAACTAAGTTTCTTAGAGCAACAGAAGTGATGGGGATGCCTCTCTGGTACTTTAAAGTGCAGAAAATGTACACCTCGGGTCCATTTACTGCAACATCAAAGCCAGTTCACCACCCTTCATTTTGGTTTGTTGATGTGTTTATGTTCACTCTTTTCAAAAAGATAACTATAGCAGGGATTAAAGTTCTCCGTCTCTAGACGGATTTCCGTTAGTTGGAAAATTAGGAAAAAAAAAGAAAGAACAAAAAAACATTTGCACGTGCGTTATCATGTTAGGCGAGCCAGAGCCTTGGTATTAGCCAATCAAAAAAAGAGGAGGGCGTGTTGGATCAAGGGGGGTAGTCTGGGGGAGCAGTCGCCCCGTCGCCCTCCTCTCCCCGCCACCGGAGGCGCGGTGGCCCGGCCCGGTTTTCGCGGGGTGGTGTCCGACACCACGCGGAAGGCGGACCGGCGGGGGGGATCGGATACGGCGGCGGCGCGCGCCGGGCCCTTCTCACAGATCTCCCCAGCTGCGGCGCCCGTCGGCGGGTCGCCTCGGCTGGCGCCTAGCAGCTGACTTAGAACTGGTGCGGACCAGGGGAATCCGACTGTTTGATTAAAACAAACCATCTGAGGCCCACGGGGGGTGTTTACGCGATGTGATTTTGAAAAACCTTCAACAATAACATCATCTCTTTGTCTGCACTAACACCATCATTGATTGTCCATGAAACAGTCCAGGATGCTTTCATCACCTTGGCCAAAGCCTTGCTAAGTGCAGTGACATCAGAGCAGCTGGTCAACCGGATGAAGAAGTGCAGCTTACCAGGTTGACTCAGATCTAGAACAGGCCAAAGGCTTTAATGAGAGTAGCCTACTGCACAAATTGATGTGGACTATAAATTAAAAGCAAACTGACAATAATAAAACTGCTCAAAATCGCCTTCCTCCTATAGTTTACTGTACAGGTAGATGGAATTTCCTGCTAGGCATTGCTGCCTGTCGCACCCCCTCCGGTGCCCATGGGTCAGCTGCAGGGTCATGAGCCAGGAACCACCTTTCATCAACGTTTCACCCCTTTAATCCTGGAACGTCTCCTGGTGGCGGGGCAGTGACAGGGACGTCTCCCTGCCACCCCCTGCAGCTGATAGGTGTTCCCCCCTGCGGCTGTTGTTAGTGTTAGTGGACCTTTCCCCAGCTCTTGTCCTTCCTCCTCAGCCAGAGCCAAAAGCTTCCTTTTTCAGCCTCCTCCGCCAGCTCTTTCATCGCCTTCTTTAGCTTCCCCCCGGTCACTCCTGCATTCCTCAAGAGGCGTGTGGTTGACAGCCCCACAAAGCCTCGGCATCCGATCTCCACTGGGTAGATGGTGGTCTTCCAGCCTGCCTCCCGGCACTCAGCAGCTAGGTCTGAGTACTTAGCCTTCTTGCGTTCAAAGGCAGCCTCAATCCCCTCCTTCAGTGGTACCGTCAGCTCGATGAGGTGCACCGATCTTGCCTTGGTGGACCACACAACGATGTCAGGACAGAGAGATGTGGTGGTTATCTCAGTGGGGAACCGAAGCTGCCTGTCAAGATCAACCCTCATGTCCCACTCTTGGTCGGGGGAAAAGGGTCTTGTTGTTTTTCTTGGCGTGGCCTATAAAATGCTATTGGTCTCAAGTATTTGAATAGTGTTGGTTAAAGTCTTCTTACACCTTAAATGCTGCATTAGAAAACAGAAGGGCTAATACAGCATTTAACTTTTTTATTTGAAACCTTTGGGAAGCGACCGCACGGCAGAAAAGGGGCCATTCTTAAAGGGGACCTAATATGGCATCTAGTACCTATTTTAAACAGGCCTTGAATGTCTTAAAAACAAGCTTTTGATTGTTTTTGCTAAATAAAATAGAAATTCAGCCTCTGAGCCATGTCCATTCTCTAACCTCATTATCTATGCGGAATTCTGAGTGGGCGGGGAGGCTTTGATAATGAGGCACTGTGCTGATTGGCTGCCTGAATGACCCGATACACCGCTACGAAAAAATGGCGGAAGCTCCAGTTGTGGGTGTGGTTTCACGCATCGGAGGCCGACCTATGTAAATCGCATTTTCGTTACGTAATGTTGTGCAACTCAGGTAGATAAGCTGATCAGTTATCGAAGGCTATTAATTAATATTATTAATAATTATTAATAATTAATAAAGTTGACTATTTATCAAATTGTATTATCAAAATGATAATAATTCTCGTAGGGGCACCACCCCCGGGGCCTTACTCCGGGGGAAAATGATAACTAAACAGCAGAAAATCAGTCTCATATGATTTGAATTATCCTGCATAACAGCAAATCCTACTATCACTTACAGGATAACAGTTGAAGGCGTGATATCCGAACACTAGGCTCTGCTTAAGCAATCAGTTTGTGACCAAATCTTGCATGAAATAACAACAACCACTCATTAAAAATCAATCAGAATTTATTTACATTAGGGTATCAAAGATCAAAGACATGTACGGTTTAAAACATGGCTGCGGTGTTTAAAGAAGCCGGGCTCCTGTGGTATTTTAAAGATGGCGGAACTGTAACCACGCCACATGCAATTAGAACGGGTGGTGATCCCGGTGTTTAAACCGTGATCAACTGGCGAAACGGCGCTTTAAAACATGAATGACTAGCAGAAAGTGGTGACTACAAATTAATGACAACAGTCATGATAATGATGCTGATGTAATCTCAGCTCTGAACACAGATTTAGCTCTGTAACACTCCCAGTTAAACTCATACACCCAGGTCTCTAAACCTCACGCCTCCTCGGGTCTCCGGGTGCCGATCAGGGGTTCCTGCCGGGTCTCTGGTCGGAGTCCGATCCAAGAGTCCTCCCGCCTCTCCCGCTCCTCCTGACTCTGGAATCACGAGAGGACGGGGGTACAGTCCGAAGCAGCCGGCGCTCCCCCCCCGGTCCGGAGGCTATCACGTCGTCTCGGGTGCGCGCGGGGCCGGTCCACTTCTTCAGAGTGCGGGTGCCCGTCGGCTGGTGAGCGCGTGGCCCCGGGACGGGGCGGCGGGATGCGTCTCGGTTCTGCGCGGGGCAGGCTGTCCACAGGTCCTTTCAGGTGAAGTTTAAGAGCAGAGAGAGAGGTTAGAACAGAGGAACGGGTCTCACCCTGGGCCGGGGCCGAGCTTCGAAGCGGCTTCCCCTCCCTTTCCAGCTCCCAGGGACCGGGGACACGTGAAGCAGGAGTCGGAGCTCCGGATGAAAAGTTGAGACCGAGTTAATGGGAGCGGCTCCGCGGCTTCAATGGGCTGCAGGTCCAACGGAGCGGCCCGATCCGATGGGGGGGCCTTACACCTCCCCCCAGCCGGGGGGAGAAGGGAAGATGGGACCTTGGCCCGGAGCCAAACGTCCTGCTGCTCAGGAAGAGAGGTTGATCGGAAGCGAGAGGAAAAGGAGAGAGAGGGATGCAGCGCCGCTGTCTGCGCCGCGGGTCCTCGCTGATCCTCCGGCCAGACCACGCTGCAGACCTCTCCTCTTATCCCCCCCATTTGGTGGGGGGGGGGGGGTCGTGGTCCCTTTGGCCCGGAGCCAGAAAGACGTGCTGACCCGCCAGTTGAATGAAGGAAAAAGAGAAAGATGAACGAGCAGCGCAGCGTTTTGATCCTACGCGCGCTGCGGTGACGTCATCGGTGCCTCGTTGCGATTGATGCGCGCCGCTTGTAGGCGCCACCCCCCCCCACGCAAGGCATGCTGGGGGTTGTAGTTAATGGCAAGACGGCCATTTTTGGAGGCACATTACAGCCGATTTTCAGCTGAGCAGTTTCAAAGTTGAATGTACACACTTACAAAATGTTCATATACATTTATAAGTTCAGAGTTCACATGGGCATATGGGCGACCCCAACAGTAACGATGGACGTAGAATCTAAACGGCTCGTAGAAGCCACATCAGACTGGATGGCTCATCCGGGCGGCTGTACAGACACTGCAGAATTGGGTTGCTTTCCTCCTTCTCTGAGTTGGCAGGCTGAGGGGAGACCACTTTATATATGTTAAAGCAAGAAAAAAACTTGTTTTTCATAATAGGTGCAGCGCATAGATGGCGGGGGAATATGAACTGGCCTGAAAAAAAAATTTCAGTCAAAAATATTTGTTTTGCTTTAATCCCTGCTATAGAAACCATGTGGATTAGTGAACACACCAGCAAGGACATCAAATCAGATCAGTCAGTCAGAAAAGTCAGGTTCTGAAAAGATGCTAGAAATCAGTGTGAACCCAGCCCATGTGACCTGGATCAGATATATAACTATATCAGATAAATAGCTATGCAACATGAATATAAAAACACTGATGAAAATGTATGAGACTTTTTGCCTATAAAGTATGCACAGAGTAACATTGATTAGCACATGTGCTGAGGATCGTTGCTCAGCCACTTGTTTTGCCCAGATCTGCATGCCTGCTGAGAAATGAATCCTCATTAGAATAACATACAATACTTTATACTTTAGACAGTTACAAAGGTTTTACATTTCAGCAGTGATGTTTGAACGTCTGTATTTTTTTGGTTTTGCTGTGTGCCTTCCCACTGTGGGAGAGTTGTGCTTGGAGTTGGCAGGCATATACAGCTCAGTGGCAAAGCAAAAAAAAAAAAAATCAATCCTTTCCTCCTTTTAATATATAGGTGGACACATATTTTACATCCTTTGGAGCTACTGTAAATCTCACAATTTACCGCTTCAATATATCATTAATATGACATTCAATGATGAAGTTGATACAAATGAGATATGCTGACAGGATCTGGTGCACAGGTGTGCCGTTTCAGGTGGCTTTCACATTCACATGTTATTCTGATGCAAGACAATTGTACTTATAACCTGAATCATGAAATCAGACTTTTAACATATCAGAATTGTGTTGGAGTTGGACGAAGTGGTTTGGAATATGAATGCAATATAAACGGCCTAATTATGGTGATTGTTCTCTTGGGATTTTCTGAAAAGTTTGATATGGGGCTTACAATTCTAATGCTTGATCTCCACCATAGTAGGTTGCATTTAATCTTTCCCGGGGCAAATCTTGGGTTACCTGAAGCAGCTAAAAGAGTTCTATTTTTTCATTTACATTTTCATTAAAGTGTAAGGTACAAGATAGATTAGGCACATTACGTCCTTTTTGACATGCTACAATGGTCACACAGAGGCCGACAAGGCAGTCAAACCAAAGCTCTATTAATCTGTTAATGTTAAACATTTCTACAGGTTGATTCATGAGCTTAACTTCATAAATGCATCACGGCCAAAAAGTGACCTTTGGCCTGGTAACTTTAACATATATATTTTTTTAAACATTAGCAACTAAAGCAGCAAGAGCCTTATGTGTGCAAACTTTTCTAAAATTATAGTAATGTAAGCCAGTTTGAAAAAGTGGCAGACTCCTTAGAACCTCTGCATAGGTGGTCTATCCTTGCAAGTCAGCATTTCTACCCATAAAACACACAGAAAAAAAGTGTGCTTGTATTCTTTCAAAGTCATTGCTATTCTGTAAAACTACTTTTCAGTCTCCATCAGCCACCTGGAAACTCAAGTTTACTGCAGAGGAATTTAAATCCCTGCCGCGTCATGTTCCATTTATTAGATTCTGTCTCATTTCCCATTTTTATTCTGGAAACTGCTCCACTACAACACTTCATCTGACCTATAGGTCTCATCAACACTTAAAAAAAATCTATATTTATATACCAACTGTTATAATGAACTACAATATTGTGTGTAATTTTGAGTCCCATGTACCATATTCTGTATACTATACATATACAGTGTATTTGCTTTTCTAATATTGCTGATACAACATCTCCAGCTTGACCAAGCTTTGCTTTTTTCCCCCTGTTTTTGTGTATAGACTACTGCTTGTAAAATAATGCACATTAGGCTCAGTACGGTTATGCATGCACATGTAATTTGTATAAAAGAAATTGCAAAGAACACAGCCATACACTCTGATTATTCAGACACAAACTGAACAATATGAAATGCCATGTTGTATGTCTGTGTGCCCCCAGACCCCGCCAGGAAAATGCCCCTTTATCAGGCTGCTATTTTTCAGACTACTAATCAACCTGTAAACCTGCAGCTGCCTGGACGAGGCACTCTGCAGCCTTCACATACCCCCATAGCCCTTTTCTCAATTCCCATATTTCTCATTGTCGCTATCAAATGGCAGTTTTAAAAGAGATTTGCAGATTGGATTCATAGAGCTTTGTTCGCATTGAAACTTCCAAACTTGTCAAAATGCAGCGAGTCAGGAGCCATGGAGTTCTCTGCTCTGGACTAGATGAGGGTAATAATTAAATTCATGGAGATTCCCTGTGGTCACAAATGTTCTTACTGTAGTTACACACTGTGGATTAATTAAGGTAAAAGATCCTGAAGTTGCAACAGCTTGTGGATGCTCAGTGGATTGATTTTGTGCAGAGTCGCAATCTTAGAGTTGAGGATCATCACGAACACCTTTGTCATTTTTCACCTGGTATTTTACAAACTCTCACTAGATCCCGCTGGGCATAATGGATAAACCGCTGCGTTATTGATTAAGATGGATGGTCTTTTTCCCTCTCCTGCTATTAATCTTACATCGCACTGACATGTAGGTTGCATCGACGGCAGCAGGAGTTGCCCACCATGTGGAGGGTAAGTCGTAAGTTTATGCATGCCTTTGTGATTCTCCAGCTAAGGTATTGCTGGTTCAGTTAAAGTGAACTAAGCTCTGTTTCTTTTAATATAATTTATTCTTTATTTCATTCATTGATTAAAATAAAAGAACAATTTTAATATAAACACAAACGTTTCTAAATTCTGAATGAACGGGAGCAGAAAGAACAAGAATCTTATTTAATCTGCCCCTTTACTTCAAGAAAATCAATTTACAAAGAACATAAATTAAAAAACAACAACAACAAAATAAACAAAAAAATAAAATAGCTGCTGGCCAACACAGACAGTCACATTGCTTTTTAGTTCCCAAGTTACAATTCAGTTAATACCATTCAAACAATAACTAACAATGTTTATACCTTTCATGGCAATAATGTCAATCAAACGTAACTAACATATTTCCTTACATTACTGGCTACTTTTGAATGCAATATTTGATTTGGATTCTTTGGTTTCTTTGTCAGATTGCTCCATAAACTGATTCCTTTCACAGAAACACAACGTTCCATCAATTTAGTCCTGAATCTTGTTTTTTTTTAAGATCTCTATTCTTTTTAAGTTAAACTTGCTTTTCCTTTTTTCAAATCTTCTGTTTGCCCAGTTCTTGTTTTCATCTGAACTGATCCAACAGCTGCTAACCAGAAACCATCAAACCTTGTGAACATTTTAGAAAAGAAAACACTGCTTCTCTGTTTCCCTTTTTTCAATAAAACAGAAATCAGTGATACTTTATTAATCCCCATGGGGACATTACATGAGGTTCTGCACATCAGTATACCCAACACACTTGACAGTACAGTGAGTATATTTAAATGTGGGGTATGTGTGTTATTAAAATCAGTCTTCGGGGAAGCTCATCAGCCATTCTTGGCATGTCGTGAACAAAACACAGTAACTTCCAGAAGCTTTTTTATTTTTCTTTTTATTGTTTTTGCATCCTGCTGAGAATATTTATCCCGGGGATAATCTCCCAGTGTGATATGCAAAAGTTTACAAGAAACATGTAAGTGTACTAGTGGGAGAACCTAAAATGTGACCCAAATGATGTTTTTGCAGATATTTTTGAATCTGCTTTATTTAATCATTTTGTCCTTTGTGATTGCAAGTTTCCATGCAAAAACATCAAAGCGCTCAAAGATTAAAACAAAAATCACCTCCTGTATACATGTGAGTGTAGTTCCTTGTACTCATACTTTATATGTTAATAATATTACATTCCTAACAAGGACAATTCATCATTTACACTGAGATAAAAACTACAGTATCATTTTTATTAAGAGGAGGATGATGCTGCAGTTTTAGGATGCGTCAGGGGAGTAAGTGTTCGGTCAACCAAAGGAAAAAATAATGTCAGTCAGTATTAACAAGCACTGTTTTGTTTTTCTCCAATGATGATTGGAGTACTTGACTGTTCGCAATGACGTTTTCATGTAGCAGCAGACCTCAATTAATATTCAAGCAACTGTCCACTGTCACTGTCAACAGCATGCAACATCTGAAGAAGCAGCAAACCGCATTCAAACAATCTGTCCATCAACAGACTCATTGTCCAGTACAGTAATTGCATTGCATGAAGCTGCTGCGAGCTGATAAAAGCAAAGTGAACATCACCTCTATTATCACAGAGTAATAATCCAAGACTACCAAACCTCTGCTCACATGTTTCCAACATCTTAGCTCATCGTTTATCTGAAAGAAACTTTATAGAGATGATTACATGACGCCCCTGTTATAACTCACCATTTATAAAAGATTGATATACCCCTATCTAAATGTATAAGATAATGGAATAGCAAATGTGATGCCCTTAAAGAAATGGTTGTGTCTCTCTGCTGTATTAAAGACTGAGATGCATGATTAATGCCTGTCGGAATCAAGTACTCAAGAAAATGTACTATAGACTGAATAATACAGTCAGCTTGACGGTTCAACCTTCCCTCAATTTATATGGAGGTCATCTAAAATAGCTTTTTTTTAATGATGACATAGAATACAAAGAACAAGCTGGATTGCTGTAATCAATTGAACTGATTTTACGGTTTTAATTAATGGCTTTAAAATCAAGATGTATTTTAATTCTGTTTTATTTATGCAATGCCAAATTAATGACACGACACAGAGAGAATGCCAATAATTCCTTAAGGCAATGGATAGACTATTGTCAGCTGAGGAGAACATTTGTCATATGCTTATATGTATAAAAGGGATTAAACAAAAAAGAACTTGTTATGATAATGGAAAAACTGTGAAATTGTTCTTTACGCACATATCATTGCTTCCGATATACAATCACAGGGTAATTATGACATGACCATTGCATTTGTGTATTTCTTTGGAGGTTATAAATTTCCAATAGGTTGAAAAGTGGTTGTTTTCCTCAATGGATTTTATTCTTAAGGAAATTAATCAGGGTCTTTGTGAGTGTGAGGAATTGCATTACTGTGAATCTGTGTCAAAATGGCTCTAAATGTCTTACCAAGTTGTTTGTATTCTTTAAAATGTTACCTTTTGTAAAACAATCTAATAGTTATATAGTATTTAAATGCAAAGGCTTGCAAATGTTTAGGTTTTTAGTAACAACTGCATCAGCAACCCAGTACAAAAACATCAGCACAAGCATTCACTCTCTTTCTCTGCAGAAGGCATAAATTGACTTGAAATGGAGTCTTGGGTTATTCAAGCACATGGCTGTCTCCAGAAGATGGCTTGAGGGCATTTTTGAGTCTGTCTCCCATTCAGGCGCATAATGACAACAAGTACGTTCATCTAGCTACAACTATTTTTAAAATATAGAAAATGGAAATCGTAATGAGAAATCTGAAAATGAGAAAAGACGGACTGTGTCATCCATTCAGGCTGTCCAAACAAAAACAGGTTAATAGCTTAAGTGTTTGGAGCGCTTAGCAAGAGGAATGCCGACCTGACCATAGACCGAGTTAGCCTGCAGTCTAAATTAATTTCCTAACTGCCAATCAGGATGGGATTGCATCAAATGAACTTAATGTTTGGCTGGAGAATGAGAAACATCCAGAACAAGAAATTGGTTGTGATGTTATGAGACCCTTTAGATCCTGTAAACCTCAACTGATTGGCTCTCCTTCTTTGCAATAGAATTACATCAAATCTGAGATTGAGTTACTGACCTCTGATATTCTTGCTCCGTGTTCACCACTGAGTCTGCACAGTGACTGACAAAAAGGATGGCTGCAGTCATCAGAATATGGTCATTCAGATGGGTGAGAGTTTTGATCCAGAACAAAAGTGAAAATGTTTTGTTAAACAAAACCTAACTAGAACTTCTGGCTGATGAAAAATGATGTAAAAATGACAATTAGCTCTTGATTAATTTTGGACTCCCATATCGTCAAATATGCTGTATATAACATATTTTTAAGCTTTTTATCAAATGTGTACACTGTTTCAAAGCTGAATCATCCATGGGAATCCTATAGTTCATATGACCACTAATTCTCTTAACCACACAATCCTACAGATGAGTTTCCGGGATGATGATGTTTCAGTAACCACAGTTCCATAGGTGAGAGAAGGAACATACATCGACCAGTAAACGGAGAGTCTCATCTTCTGGCTCAACTCTCTCCACCACAAGAGACTAATAAAGAATTCACATTTTTACAAAACACCACACCAATCTGCCAATATACTATCCTTTCCCCACTTGTGAACAAGACTATGCTTAAGTATGCTTAAACTCCTCAACTTGAAGGAGCACCTCACCCTAAACCTTGAGAGGGAATTTCTTCTTTTTAATGACTGATAACTATGAGATTACTATGAGGGTACTGATTCATATTCTTGCCAGTTCACACTTGAGTGTGAAAAGCAGAGATAAAATCCTGAGGTCATCAAATCAGAAATCTTAAACTTAAACTTAAACTTTATTTATTTATATAGCACCAACTCATGCAGTGTAAGTGCAACTCATGGTGCTTTACATACAGAGATAAAATAACAATCAAAAGTACAATTTAAAACATCCCATACGACCCCACCCCCCACGCATACACACCCCCTCACTCACACTCATACACATGTGCATACACTCACACGCCCACACACACACACACACACAATAAGTGGACTGGTGACATGGCTTAGCACTAACGATCCAGGTGAGGAAAACACTACCTATGGGTGGCCGTCCACACCGAGAGGCTCCACCGGCCATGACCACAAGGAACATCAAATGGTGGCAAAGAGCAGCCTTTGTGGAGTCAACTCCCACCTCACTGCTTATTTACTGCTAGCAATGCAGACAAAACGCTTGCTTTGTTTGTAGAGACTGGCTAGCTCGTAGCAATGGCCCTAGTATCCCATTCACCTGGAGAACCTCCCTCACTGGCTGCCCTAACGAACTCAGCCAACTGCAGTCTGAAGTCCACAAATCACAGATGAACCAGTTAAGCAAACTCCTACTTCAGGTTTCTAGCAAAGGTACCAAGCTGGTCCAGTGTTGCATAGTCAGGGCATAACCCTCATTGTTCCTTCTGAATCTTAAGCTCAACATCCTCCCTGCGCACGCTTGGTAAAGCACTACTTTCCTTACTCGAGGTGCTTGATGGTTTCCCAGTATGAAAGTCACTGACCATAGCCTCACCAAACTCCCCCCACACATGTGTTTTTTCCTCAGGTACCACCGAGGCTGCACTCCACTTGGCCCACCGATATCTCGCAATTGTCCCTCAAATCCCACGCGATAACCATGATAGGACTCCTTGTTTATTGTATCAGCCTCCCTCACATGTGGTGTTGACCACTGGGTTTGTAAACAGTATCCCCCCGTCGCGGTGAGCTTGAAACTCCGCCAGCTGTGGGAGTTGAAGATCTGTTTGACAAGTTCCTCTGCAGACATTCCCAGAAAAGTCACACATCTTCCCCACCATCTGATTTGAAAACCACCAAGTGATGAACACTCTCAGCTTCACCTGACTGTTCAAAATATACAGCTGCAAATCAGATGATACAACTATATGGAGCTAGAACAGTCTCATAATTGACAAATGCACAGGACAAGTTTTACAAATGCACAGACCGATTTGCAAATACACACACCGTTTCACACATGCACAGAACAATTCACACGTGCGTAGGACAAGATATACAAATGTATTTTTGATGCACACACAAATATAACCCTATTTACAAACGTTTTTTTTGTCTGTGAGCTGCGCTGGATTTGCGTGTGACTTTTGAGACTCCTCTGACGTGACTCGATCCACAAATACGTTTTTTTTAACGGAATGATCTGCAACCAATCAGATTAAAGGGGCAGATACACCTGCTGTTTTGAACTGCGTTCGCTTAGAAAAGTGATTAATACAAATACAGAAATATCTCCGCTGTTTCTCATCATCAGTTGCTGCATCGGCAGGATTTGGAGTGCAGTCTCCTGACGGCTCTGGTTGAACGGCCCGACAAACCATCTCCGATCGCGCTGTTTTCTTTACCGAGATCACAAGAAAATCAGAACAGTGATCTCCTTTCCATCCTGTTTATTTATCTTTTATTTCCTGTTGCTGTTTATTTATCTTTACTTCACCAACTCGAAATATTATTCACTTTTCTAAGTGAACGGCGCTAACGCAGTTCAAACAGCAGGTGTATCCGCCCTTTTAATCTGATTGGTTTACGAGTAAGTCGTTTTTTATCCACTGCTCTGCGTCTCCCACGTGGGGTGCGCTCTTATGATTGGCTGGAACAAATTAAGACATCTGATTGGTTGCAGATCCTTCCGTGTTAAAAAAACGTGGATCGAGTCACGTCAGGGGAGTCTCAAAAGTCACAGGCAAATCCAGCGCAGCTCACAGACAAAAAAACGTTTGTAAATCAGGTTATATTTGTGTGCCCATCAAAAATACATTTGTATATCTTGTCCTACGCACGTGTGAATTGTTCTGTGCATGTGTGAAACGGTGTGTGTATTTGCAAATCGGTCTGTGCATTTGTAAAACTTGTCCTGTGCATTTGTCAATTATGAGACTGTTCTAGCTCCATACAACTATGAAGTCAATCAATGAACTTCAGCCAAGGATGTCATATAGATATGGAGTTTGTTATGGACAGAACTTCAGGAAACAGACAACACATGGAGTCAGATCGAAAAGAAATGCACACGGTTTGACTAATAAAAAGACTAAATCAAGTTTTGGTGCTATAATTGACCTTAACAAATGGAATATAAAGCACATACCACGGACGTATAATACTCAACTTTGCTGATTTCTCAGGGCAACCATCTTTGTGGAGATGTACCATCAAGCTTTTTGTGTGTTATATTTATAAATCTAGAGAAGGAAAAATGTAAAAACTGCCCCTCCTCGCTCTGGATGTAATAATACTGCTTTTCTTTTTGATAGTGTCACTGGTAGGGGGATCATCCAAGAATGAAGGAGAGAAGTGGAGAGTTTCATGATTTACAAGCCTGACAGGAACAATTAGGATGGCATGCTCAGTCAGCTATTACACAACACGCAAAATAAAAATAGTTTATTTACTTACACCCATGCAGCCAAGAGGAGAGCAAGTAGAAGCATTGCGATTTGTTTCCAACTAAGAAACCCACTGGAAGGAAAATGAGGTCTCATTTACACTGTACTTGATTATGTCCTGTATTTTTGTAGACTGGCTGCATTTCACACGCCTGAAGTATTCTCAAACACAGTGAACTACAAACACTGCATACTTACATGTGAAGAAATGAGTGTTGTTTCCCCTGTATAAGTACTAGTTTCTGTTATGACTTTGTCAAGATTGGACTTTTCATTTATCATAAATTCTAAACAAAGGGTTAATTTTTTTTTCCTTTTATGACAGTTTAAAACGGCCATTTTTGGCACGGATATGGAGACGGATCACAGTCCTCTTGTTGATCAAATACACGCGAATGAGTGTCCCATCGTTTCCGCTACATCAACAAGACCCACTCTGCACTACTTTTGGAATGTACTCTTAGACCCCGTCCACACGTAGCCGGGTATTTTTAAAAACGAATATTTCCCCCCTCCGTTTATAAAAAAATTTGCATCCACACATAACCGAAGATCTGCGTTTTCGACCACATTCATAAGCATTCTAACCTGTAGATCATCTGCGGCTCCCGGGAAGCTGCACCTCCGCGGGCACCGTAGGGCTGCGCGTCGCCGCGTACCCTACAGCGTAGGCTCTGTGTTGGTGTAACGCAGTAAGCGGTGGTCAAGGCCAGAGACCATTTATTTAATAGCTTGGAGAACAGATGCTGGATCATCTGTAGTTCTTTAGTAAACAAAAGGCGCACGTCAGAGCAGATTTGTTGTTGTTTTGGCGCATAATGTGACCTTCGAAAACGCAAAACTCCGGTTGTGTGTGTCTACACGCATCTACATAAACTGAGTTTTCAAAAATCTTCACTTTGCCCGGAGTTTTTTTAAACCTTCGTTTATTTGCGTTTTCGTGTGGATGACAGGTCAAAACGTAGGAAAATATCTCCGGTTTAGCAGATATCCGCAGATATCCGGCTACGTGTGGACGGGGTCTCAATGTGACGCTGTAGAGGATTATCACTTTCTGTAAAACACCACAGCACCCAGGATTACACAGTAATAAAGTTATATGTGAATCTGAATCATGAGATAAACAGTATAGTCTTGTAAATAAAAGACAGGATTGGCCCATATCAGTATGATTAAATAAGTTGTTTTAAAATTATTTTGTGTCTTTATTACCTATAAATCTTCTTCATAGTATTTATTTTCAGCAGAATTTAGCTCCCTGTGAGCGAAGGCAGACAGGTGAAGGTCTACTAAGAGGACAGCGCAGAGAAATGCAATTAGAGCAGCTGCAGCGCTTTTGGGCTGGCTTGCTGCGTGACATGTGAATGTAGCAGCGAGGGACTTCCAGCAGCTCTCTTCCTCACAACTGCTGAATAAATGAAGAGATCTCTCCAAAAAGCACAATATTTGTTGACAGCTGATCAGAGTAGAAGAGAACGATGTAAAGAGAAAGGCTTAAAACTTGTGTTTCCAGAATGTTTTGAACGCAAAGAATCAGTCAGGAGTCTGGGCACATACTCATTTCTGTTTTACAGGACCCAGAAAAAATATAGAGGCCAATGCATCACTGCTTTGGTTTAATCCTCCTCCCACTTGGTCCTGCTAGATTTTGGGTTAATACTACCTGCCCCGGCAAAAGCACCTTCCTAACCCCCCCCTCGTTCTGTCTAAGATTATGATCACTAACACCATCAGTTTACTCTTGAAAATGTCTTCCCTGTTTTCCGTCCTCTTCCAAAAAGTGACCATTAGAAAAAGCAAACAGATATAAGCTACAGTATGGCGAAGACGATGGTGATGACATTGTCAATGATAATGAGTCAAGTCTGGTGATCACTTGAAATTACCAGGCAACAATCGCATATGCTTCAAGAAGTCGCTGTACCCCGCTAATAGGTACTTCACTGCTGAGCACTTAGTACAAAAATATACTAATTAAAAAAAAACAAAAAGGCATGTATTTAGCTTGGGCATATTGTTTCAATAAAATGCTGAGTGGACAACATCAGTTGTCTGAAACTGCAAAAACGGATGGCAGTTTTCACATCGTCAGTTAAATATTAAATATTTATATCAAGTGTGATTGAGTGCTGCTAATAATATGAGTCAATATATACAATTTGATTCTTACTTGTTGAGAAACAAATATTTTTTTTTTATCACGCTCTGAAATGTAAACCCTAGAATTAAAGTTAAACTTTCTTTTTCCTTCTACAGCTCTGCTGTCCACATTTCCACTCTGCTTTTGAGTTGTTTCCCGAAATTTACTGCACCTATAAATGTAAGCTTTGTTAAAAGGGGCTCATTAATAGGAATCTGTGCAATTTGCTGTGCTGCATTTGAACCAGATACAAGATTCCTGCTGAGCTGAGCTTTTTCTTTGTCTCTCTCCTCACAGTACTCTTTAGTACCGCGCCTTTCAACAACAGACAATCATACTGCGTGACAGGAGTGACAGGTATTCATGGTAAAGATAATGCATATTATTTGTCATACAGTATATTGAAAATCTTATATATTTGCTTTGAATTATACTCACTCACACTTAATTTTGCTAGAAGAGGCTGTTTGTTTTGAAACTTGCAAGTTTGTAAGAGTAATACACTTGAGTATATCACACAGTGCTACAAATTACTTTGGTTTTGAATTGATATTAAACACTTAAACAGCCCTGTAGAAACTGCAATTCCGCATTTTTTATCAGTCTAAGCATACTTGTATATCTCTGTTCATGTTGCAGACTCACAACCCTAAAAAGTCTAAAAAAAGTGACGCCTGACCCAGTTTGACACCTGAGATGCTGTGATTTTACAGACTGCTGTTTGAATGCAGAACTTCTTGAGGAGAAGCCACCAAGGCTGGAGAGCAACATCCTAACAGCTGACTTTGCCTTTCTGCAGCACTCAGGTAACATTAGTATGCAGGAGGAAGCTTGCATCTCCCAAGCCGATGTGGCTGTTGTGCCTATTTTACAAAGCTTACCTGAGGAGCTTTCAGCAAGACCCTGATATACAACATTAGTGCTGTTTTAAATTGATTTCACACCTATCGTGTAAGCCAAAAACCCTTAACAGTCTGCACTGAACACTCGTTTTATCCACAGTTTTTGATACATAGCATGTATGAAATAATGTTTAACTGCAGAAACACATTTCTGTAAGTTAAGAGAGAGTAATCAGTAAGAGTCTGGGAAACACACTTTTATGTTTACATGCAAACAACCTCCTGAGTCCTGTGCCAGAACGCTCAATTTACTTATGACCTGTGTCACCCAGCTACAATAGCCTTCATCTAATTAGAGATGGGTCGTTAGCTCAGCTTACAGCCACATAATTTTAACTTTGCCAGAAATGTGCCCTTTTGGCTTTACATTTGTGTTTTCCATGAATATATGTACATGTATGTGTGTGTGTGTATATATATATATATATATATATATATATATATATATATATATATATATATATATATATATAGAAAATAAACAAATAAATTGAAGATTTTGCTGAGTCACTGCAGCTGGAGGTAAAATTTAAATGTGAAAACTGATGTTCTGGAAAGAGAGTAAAATGAGTGCTGACTTTTTTTCTGAAGATAGAGCAAGATTCCTCTACTCTTTTTCTTCGGGTGACATAATAGAAATAGCAGATATAGCATAATCTATAGTAAGAGTAAGTTACAGTGCAATTCGCCAGTTTCAGCAAAAAAAAAAAGAAGAAAAAAATGACACTGGGCCTTGTCTAAACTCTTAAACATTCAACAAGCAGTATAAAGTCCAGCCTGTAGAGAGATCACGGGTGGGTGCTCAAGAGCACAGTGCGTTAACCCAGTGATGAGTAAGCACTTCCACTATTGCTCCTGACAGATCTGACAGCTTCGCTCCAGTAATACAAAGAAAAAGCTTCATCTCAAGGGTGTATGGATTCAGACAGATTATTTGGGGAGTGATTCAGAGCTGTCGTTATAAAGTCCTCAGCGCAATATACTGCTATTGCATCAGGCTGCCTTGATCAGTGTATCTGTGAGATGAACAGTTCCTGAAAATGCAGTCGTCTCGCTGTCATTTCTGAGCAATCACAACAATGTGGTATTACTGAGAACATGCAAACTGAAGAACGCAGAAAGAAAGAGGATTCCAATTGTTTTGAAGAGCCAGTGGGTTAGAAAGGTGGTAGGGTACGGAGTTCACCCTACAGCAACTGATATATTCATGAGTCACCATGGTCAGAATTTCTATTCTGTATCTGCAGGTCCTAACAGCAAAACTACTGTTGCAGAAAGTGTGTGTTTTGAACCTCTTTGTATGCAGCTGAATCACCATCTGCATGTATTAAATAAATGTATTACGTGAGTGTTGAAGTTATGAGTGTGTGTACGTCTGACAGTGTTGAAGACAAGCCATCATGACTGGACAGGGGGAAAAAACGAGAGAATGGGGTTATACTAAGTCAAGGCTACAATCAAGGAAGGGTGAGAATGTTTGAACTAGGATCTACAAGGACGTTGGCATCAGAACACAAAAACACATGGCGTGACCATCAAGGTCATCATCGCAACCACCTTTTGCAAAAAATCAGAACAATTTTGACATGGTGCGATTGATTACCATTACACCAAAGTGCCACAGAAAATGAGGGGTTTGAGTTTATTTTTTACATCCAGCGTGGGAAAAACTGAGCATTTAGTCCCACAAAGGAGTTTATAACATTCAAAATACACAGTAAATTATTACCGTATTTTCCGCACTATAAGGCGCACCGTATTATAAGGTGCACCTTCAATTAATGGCCTCTTTTAAAACACCCTTCATATATAAGGCGCACCGCATAAGGCGCACTAAATACATGGTAAAATACCATACTATAGTGGCTGGGGTTGCGTTACGTATCTACCTGATGGAGCTGCGCTACAGGAAATGCTACAAAATCCTACAGCAAATGCAAAAAAATAAGAAGAAAAGTATCGTATGTCAAACTTTAACAAAATAAAAACCAGCTTTGCTACGTCTCGTCAAAGTCGCCATTATGCGAGTCAGCATCGCTGCTGTTGTCTTGAGTCTGTGACGATTCCTGACGTTTTTAGCGCCCTTACCTCGGCGACACCAACTACAGTAGCTACAATCCCCCTGACTACAGTAACAGAAATTACCGTAATGATCATATATAAGGCGCACCGCATTATAAGGCGCACTGCCGGTTTTTGAGAAAATTAAAGACTTTTAGGTGCGCCTTATAGTGCGGATATTACGTACTCTGCTACAGGGATCACAGAATACGATAAATGAAAGGCAGGTTTTGCGAGCAAAGATGTGTTTTATTGTGACCAATGGTTCTTTTGTTCAGGTTGAAAAAAAAATGATGCACGTGATTATTTACAATAGTGATCGGAAGCAGTTTACAAATTAAATCCAAAGAACTAAAGTTTATATAAAGAAAATGACTCCAATGTAAACCAAAGAAACAAGCATAAGAACTGGACCCTAACCTTAAAATAATAAATCCACTAACTAAACCTAACCTTTAACAAAAACAAAAGTACAACAAAATTACCTATACTAAACTGACTATTCTAAATCAATCCTCCAAAAAAATTAGGCTTTTACATAGTCAGGCGTTGGAGCCATCTAGTATTGATCCTACTGCTTCCATTCACAAGTGCTTCAACAAACAAGATTTAGCAGGAACCAAACTTAAGGGCAGAAAGGCTGAGGGAAACCAAACATTTGGCCCCAAAGCTCACACAATATCCAGGACGGACAGCACGTCTTCACACATGGGTTTGAGTGAGACGACTGCCAACGAGCACTGCTCCAGCAGCAGCTTTGTAGGGGGAGAGGTTCCCTCTGGTTGGCTTCTGGTAGAGGTGGGCGTCGCTCTTCATCAGCACACCTGCAGCAGCTCCAACTCCTCCCACACCAGAGGACCTGAGCTCACAGGTGATTTAGTGATGGCCAATTAAACCTCTGCACCCCAGTAGCAGACACTCATAAATGAATAAAAATAGTAAACAAAAATAGTACATTTACAGGGACGTAACAGCGGAAAATGCGGTATTTTAATCTGCAACTGCCTGGCATAAAATTAACAACTTTGAATGAATGAATTTAACAAGCCAACAGATAGTTTGTTTCGTTTGTTGATCGATAAAATTTTAAATGGGGATTGCATTACAGGCTGCAACCGGGTGTACTGCAAAAGAAGAGGCTGTCACAAGCAGGGCTGCACACGAATATTCAGCTATTATCATATTTGTTTCAGAGTTAGCTAACCAGTGTTCAATATTTGTTCTTAAAAATGTGTAAATAGTTTTCATCTCAGCTCGTCTGCCTGACTTTCCTGTTCAGTTCACCTCAAAGCTTTTTATTTTTTTTTTATTTTAAAAAATCATCCAGTGACAGATGGAGCAACTTTTTGGGAAAACAGTTGATAGTACTGCTCTATGAGAAACTTTTTTCCTGACACTAAGCACACGTTTCTGTTTCTGTCATCTGCTCTCATCTGGCAGGTGCCACATAGCTTTTAGTGGTTATTTTAGAGTCAAATAGACCTGAAATAACACTGAGGGGAGACAAGGCTTTGATATCCAACCAGGCAAATGCCCGCAGGCCAACATATTCTGTTTAGAACAGCCATAGTGACAAGCAAACACAATCAAAAGAATGCCAGTCAAATCTCAATCAAAGGAAATCAAATGGATGAAACAAACTGGACATAGAGTACA
The DNA here is from genome assembly GCF_033807715.1 of Cololabis saira. NCBI lineage: Eukaryota > Metazoa > Chordata > Actinopteri > Beloniformes > Belonidae > Cololabis > Cololabis saira. The sequence goes on from NC_084603.1 coordinate 23,484,950, forward strand.
TTGGACAGTGTAACAATTTTATCAACACTCCTGTGCACATTCAAAAGGCATGTGTTTTTTGGATGTCATAATTTATTAACAGAGTTTTGACTAAACATGTCTGTTATGTTGCCTTAACTTTATTTGTCTGGTATTGATTTATTGTGATCTTTCAGGCTTGTTGTTGAGAACAGTTCCCATCTAAAGTACTCCAAGACGTTTGTGTGTTTATCTGTGTGAGTGAGTGAGTGAGTGGGTGCCTAATGTTAACCGCATTTCTATCCCTGGCTGGCTACAGGCAATCACATATTATATTAAGTGTCTCCTGGAAACAGACAACCAAATGGCAAGTTGGATATCACTTGTGCTTTATTAATGTCGACATGTAACAGGACTTTTTTGTTCTCTACAGGAACACAACTTCAGTCTTGTCTCAGAACAAAACAAGCCTGCAATTGTAACATTCAGTCACAAAAATAGAGTTATTTCCATTTAGAAGAAGAAGAAGAAGTTATGTCCACCTCGATCTTGTCAGCCTGGGAAGACGGGGAGAGAAAGAAGCAGCGGTGGATTCCTAAATCCAAGTCAGTAAATCTACCAGGTAGCTTCATCCAGATGTTTGAAACAAATCACTTACAAACCATTTGTTAATTTGATGTAGGATTTGGTTTTTATGTCAATGTTTTTTTTCCCCAAGTAGTTATATAACTTACTTATGACATACATATTGAAGCACTTGCAGTCACACCTATTGTGATCCTATCTTCCGCAATCCTGAATGATTTGTGGTATTTCAACAATTTTAGGGGGGGGGGGGGAGAGCTTTTTCTAAGATTTTTGATTCTTTTCTGATTCTGCAAATCATTTTAGTTTTGAAAGTCTGCTTTTTTAAGAATATTTGTTTCTATATGATATGATAAGAGAAATCGGTACTTTTATGACTATCAGGTAGGTATTTTAATGCATTCTATTTCTTTTCATGCAGACTTTTGCTTTACCTTTGGTTCTTCAAATTCACTGCAGCTTTTCACCATCAGGTGTTACCCGTGAACCTAAAGGATACATTTTTTGTGTCTTACTTTCTTTGTGAAGATAACTATTTTGGTTAAGCATGTGCAACACACACAACCTGTAGTGCTTATATAGCAAGCACAGGTGTTCACCATGTACTGTTTCAGCAGACTTTGGCTTATATTCATCTCTCAGAATTCACACCTGCATTTTCAAATGAAATGCTGCCCTTGTAGTTCATTTATCAATTACTTTTGTAGGAGTGCTTTTGAAAACGGGTGGCAGCAACACTACAAACCATAAACCTATTACCATCTTCAGCTGCTATCTATTTCGGAACTGACAATGAAAATGCAGTGGAACCACCACCCTCTTGCACCAACTGCACAATCTATCCACTTTCTATACCTGCTTAATGCTAAAAAGTGCCACAGGGATCAACTGCACACTATGTCCCAATATATAATGTCCAGTGTATGTCAGTGTATAAAGAAGTACTGATAATTTATAACAGCATCTTACCATCTTTCATCAAACCAAAAAAATTCTAAATGCTTTCAGAACTGCAATGGTATTTATGGACAGACAGGTCTATATGATGATTTAGCAGCTTCCTGGCTCATGATAAATAGTCTCAAACATAAATATATCATTGAGATGTACTCTAAAAAAGTCAATAGAAATACTACTTGTAAAACGTGTTATGACATAAAAGGACCTTTTTTTCCCAAATTGAATCAAATTTGAGGTTTTAGAATACTTTTTTTCTGTACAATATTACATATTGAGATTGACGATCATTACACTGAACAGAGATTGTAGACATGTCGATGCCAGTATTGTCTTGAGTAATAAATGAAACTGTTTCAATGAAGAGTCAGCGGTTTATACCCATCCATGCTGTTGTGGCTTGAATGTTTAAAGATCTAAAGAGATTTAATTGGAATATTACAGCACACTTTGAAAAATTATAGCCTTAAATATACTATGTCTAAGCTTAACCTACTAATATTCTTTACCAAAAACATCTAACATTGTGTGTATGTCTGGTTTACTAAATGGATTGTGAAGTTAGTTATGGCTGAACAGTAGCATGTGATTTCAAACGAAGAAGCTGATCAGTAAAAGTGATATAATTTGGATGAGCAAAGATGACATCTACATGCATGAAGGAACTTCAAAGCCACATCTGATCATTCACAATTATGGCCAGCTAAAACTGGTTTCTTGAATTCTTATATTAGCCAAGATAAATCAAAGTAACTGCAACTGTGATTAATATTTTCCCTCATCTAGGCTATTAAATATTGTTCGAAGCTCATCCCTTTGACAGAGCAGCACACAGAGCATATCCTTTTACTAATCCCACATAATGTGTTCAGTTCTTCTGTGCTATTATGAGAGGCACATCTTTTTTTCCTTGATAAGATAAAACCTCCCTCAAAACGAGTGCATATCTGAAAATATCTTTTTAATAGCGAAAGCATAGGCTGTCTTGGAAACAAACATTTTCCCGTTTAAAGTCATGCATGGGAAGAGACATGGAACCAAGCACATCCAACATCACAGAGGCTCAAGGATCATTTCTCACTTTGAAGTGTGCTGTCGACCACAGCCTGCAGTTGGTGTTGACACAGACTGGGAGCAAACAAAATCTGGGCCATTATGTATTTAATGATGGAAGAGGAGGTACCCAAGAGACCACAACTGTTACTCTCTAGGATCTGTGGGCAGTAAGCTGTCAGTGCTAATGCAGAGACTTTAATGTAATTTGACAATATCACATCCTAAATGTGCAAATATTGAGGCAGCTGCAATGAAGCTATGATGATGATGCAACATCATTACTAGGAAAGGATGACAACTGGGTGATTATTTGCACTTTCAAAATGAGACTTTGTTGAATGCTGCATTGAATTTTTTACAAAGCTGCCTTGAGAGGGAATGAACAGCAATAAAAGTGGCAAAAAGTCAGGGCAAAGCAAGGGCTTACCAACTGAATCTAAAGGATTTAATAGAGACTTTTGCATATCAGAAAGTGGAATTAATTTTTTTATTGTGTGTGATTGTATGTGTGCATGTGTGTGTTTTTCACATGGAAAGATTTTACCAATCATGGTCTCACCTGTGCCATGGTGCTTCCATACTACTCTAATAGTGCTTTTTTCTTTTGTTTTTTCTTTAAGTAAAATTATTTCACCTGCTACTGAAATGACCACAGTTTATGTTGATATTGTTAATCTGACCATTTATTTTCATTAGTGTGTGAAATATTAAGACAATAAACTGTTAAGACAATAAGTAAAACAAAAGTCTAATAGTCTAATAATAATAATACTACACAAGTTTTATATAGTGCTTTAGGTAACCCAAGACGCTTTACAAAAACACAAACCAACATGCATACAAATACAGATTCTCAAAAACAACAATACAGAGAGAGTAGATAAGTAGAAAATAGTAGAGTAGAAAATAAGAAAGAGATGAAGTCCATGGCAGCAGATGATGAGACCAAGTGGGAGCATGTAGAGGAGGAAGAGGATGGGGCCAAGCCAGCCCCCGAATCTCGCGCTCAGAAGGCACGCCGATTTTTTCCATTGTCCAGCCGCGGTACTGCAACAAAAAATCCCATGGGGCCCTAGAAAGCTTTTTTCCCATAGACTGCAATAGTAAAAGAGAAGCCTCTAAAACTGGGCAAACAGGACACCTCCAGCTGTAATCACCGGCAATTACTAATCTTTGTATTCTATATTTTTAAGTCATGGACTTTATATCCGTCAAAGATGTTTTCTAACGGCCAGAAAAGTCAAAGAAAAGTCTCTTTCTGGGCGTGACGTCACGGATGACGTCACAGCCGTGTCCGTGCATTCCACGGATGTATTATATTAATATATATTATGTAATTATATTATATTAATACATTAATAATATATGTAATACTATACATGTAATAATATACATTAATTAATATATTATATTAATACATATCATATTAATATTCGCGTCATTGCCCCGGGGCATGATGGGAGGCCCCAGAGCATCATGGGAGGTGACTCAACTGCGCATGCTCTATGGGCCACTTAACGCGGAAGTAAACCCGGAAGTCAGGAACTTTTTCAGCGTATGCGCTGGCTGAGCAAATTGCATTGAAATGAATGGGCTGCCATTTTCCTATCTCCTATCCAGTTCTATTAATACATCCATGGGCCAAGCACTTAGCCTTGGTGGACTTCATGTGAGACAGGGGTGGTGTGGGATTTGTGATTGTTCATTGTGATATAGAGAAACCTTTCAGACACGCATGAGTTGAACCAGGAGAGGCGGAGTCGGTGATGGCTATGGATTTCAGGCGGCTGAGGAGGATGAAGTGGTTGATGGTGTTAAAGGCAGTACTGAGGTCTAGGAGAAGAATGGTGAGGGAGCCGGAATCAGAGGAGCGTAGGAGGTTGTTTGTTACTTTGATTAGAGCTGTTTCAGTGGTGTGGTGGGCTCGAAAGCTGTATTGGAATGTTTATATAGGTTGTTGGAGAGGAAATACGTCTTGAGTTGCATTGCGAGGGCTCTTTCCAGTAGTTTTGAGATGAACGTGAGGTTGGAGATGGGTCTGAAGTTGTTGGGGTCGTCAGAGTCAAGACCAAGTTTTTTAAGTGGAGGGGTAATGGCAGCAAGCTTAAGAGGTGGGGGGACAGTTGATGCTGTCAGTGATGACTGGTGGGAGAGAGGTGAAACAGGTTTTGACGACTTAAGAGGGCATGGGGTCCAGGGGGGGAGGTGAAGGATTTCATGGTGGAGAATATTTTAGAGGTCAGCTGTGGTTATCGGTAGGTAGAAAGCCGGTGGTCTGAGGATGAAGGAGGTGTGGGTTCGGAGACAGGCGTGGAGGCAGAGAAAGTTCAAAGCTTGTTGTGGATGTTTTCTATTTTGGAGTTGAAAAATGAAATGAGGTTGTTGCCTTTCTCCGGGGTGAATAAGGAGGAATTGTTGTCCTGGGGCTTGAGGAGTTTATTTATGATGGAAAACAGGGTGCGTGGGTTGGAGTATCCAATGTGAATGGTGCTAGAGTAGTTGACAGAACGGACTTTGTTTAGTGCTGATTTCTAAAAGTGTGTGTGCTCTTTGTATGCGAGAGGGTGTACTGTGAGACCGGTTTTCTTGTGAAGTCATTCTCGTTGTCGCAGTTGTTTTTTGAAGTTCCCGGGTGAACCAGGGAGCCGAGTGAGTGAAGGTGACAGCTTTGGTTTTCAGGGGGCCCAGTTTGTTTAGGGATGAAGACATTGTGCTGTTGTGGGTAATGACGAGGTCCACGGGGGTTGGATCTACAGGGAAGGAGAGGCTAGAGAGAGTGTTTGATGTGCATGTGAAGAGAGAGACTAAGCAGATGGATTTAAGGTTGTGGTTGTGCACTCCTGTTTGAGTTGGGGGAGCGGGAGCGTCAACGACAAGTGTGATGGCCAGGTGGTCGAATATGGCGAAGTCGATGCTACAGATATTGTGGATGTGGAGGCCAGTGGAGCAAACCAGATCTAAGATGTGTCTACGGTTTTTGAGTGGGAAAGTTGATTTGTTGGGTGAAGCTGAGGCAGTTGATAAGGTCCAGAAAGTCCATGGCATTTTTACAGTACGGGGAGTCAATGTGGAGGTTGAAATCGCAGAGGAGTAAAACAGATGGTGAGATTGATTAGATTTTTTTTTAATTTGATTTATTTTATTTTTGTACATGTAAAAAAAAAAGAAACAACACTTCATGAGAAGTTTAAGAAAACAAAACAACAAAACAAAAAATATCATCGTTTAAAACGTGCTATCTTGATTTACATGTGCCAAAAAAGGAGTAGGAAGAAGTGTAAACTTATTTAGTCCTACCGCCATTCACTGATCATTTAACCTGTATTTATAAATATTCACACACTGTACTAACACTGCTATTATTTATATATATTATATATATATATATATATATATATATATATATATATATATATATATATATATATATATATATGAAGGTATGTATGGGTGTATGCGTATGTATGGTTACTTATATACACATATACATATGTGGTGTGATTATTTGTGTAAGTAGATATATACATAGATATAGAGCAGATACAGTATGTGTGTGAGTATAATTACACTATATAATAATAATAATAATAATAAATATATATATATATATATATATATATATATATATTTATTATTATTATTATTATTATTATTATATAGTGTAATTATACTCACACACATACTGTATCTGCTCTATATCTATGTATATATCTACTTACACAAATAATCACACCACATATGTATATGTGTATATAAGTAACCATACATACGCATACACCCATACATACCTTCATATATGTATATATATGTATGTATATATATATATATATATATATATATATATATATATATATATATATATATATATATATATATATATATATATACACACACACACATACACCTATCTATTCACATGCATACATCCACATATAATTTGCTGCCCATTTCTGAACATAAATATACACAGATCTACCCATTCACCCAGTAGTGTTATCTGCAGGCCCCTAAAGGCCGCTAAACCCCTTCCTCTTTGTACCTCGCGAAAATCATGTTTTTATATTTGTTTTTAAACTGGTTAATTTTTGGACATTGTTTTACTGAATCCATTCTGTTCCATAGTTTAACTCAACTGACTGATATAGAAAATCTTTTCATAGTTGTTTGTGTTCTACGAGTCTTAAAATTTTGAGTACCCCTTAAATTATACCTCCCCTCTCTGTCATAAAACATTTCCTGCAAGTGAGATGGTAATACGTTGTTCCTAGCTTTATACATGAATTGTGCAGTTTGGAATTCTACTATGTCAAAAAATTTGATTATTTTAGAATTGAAGAATAAGGAATTGGTGTGTTCACGAAAACCAGCCTTATGAATTATCCTTATGGCTCTTTTCTGCAGTATGAATAGTGGTTGCAGTGAACTTTTATACGTATTTCCCCAAACCTCTAAGCTGTAACTTAGATAAGGCAAAACTAGGGAGCAGAACAGAATGCAGAGTGATTTACTATCCAGGAATTACTTTGCTCTGGCCAGAACTGAGATGCCTCTAGATACTTTGTTGTGGATGTGTTTAATATGAGATTTCCAGCAAATCTTGTCGTCTATAATTACCCCAAGAAATGTAGTTTCATGTACTCTTTCAATGTTTACACCCTCAATCTGTACCTGTGCTTGATTGTTTTTATTGTTTCCAAATACCATCATTTTTGTTTTGTTTAAGTTTAATGATAACTTTTTATTGTCAAACCATGTCTTAATTTTGTCTAATTCTGAGGTAATATTGTCCAAACTTTGCTGTAAATTCTCACCAGAATAAAATATGTTTGTGTCATCGGCAAATAGTATGAATTTCAGTATTTGTGATACTTTACATATGTCATTGATATAGATGATAAACAGTTTAGGACCCAACACTGACCCCTGGGGGACTCCACACTCAATGTCCAACCATTGTGACTGATTTTCTCCCATTTTCACAAATTGTTTCCTGTTCTTCTCATTGAGAAGAGAGTGTAATGAATTCAGAGACTAAGTAAGGTTAATATTGTTATATACTGTGATGGGCAAAACCTGCTTTGACCAATTTATATTGAATCTTATTGAATACTTTTTGTGGTAAACAAAGAGGAAACAGTGTTGCTTGCTCAACTGAAGAAGTATAAGACCTATGAATATCAGGGGACAGTGGAAAATTAACAACTATCTTCTCAGTAAGGTATGATCAAAAAGCTATCTTGCTTCATTTTAGCCCCCCAAAAAGCTACTCAGAGATTATGACTAACCCGTTCCACCCCAGACCCATCAGCAGAGAAGCAGATGGGCATTGGAAATAGCTTGGAGCTTAATGAGTTAAATTTGGTGTTATAGAGTCAGGGGGTATATAATCAGACAATAGAACACAGTTTTTGGCTTGTCCTTGGTACCAGTACAGACTTCCACACATGTATTTTCTTTTGTGCTATTATGATTATGAACTGTTCCTCCAAAATGTCCCTTGATTTTTATTTGACTGGCCTCTTTACAGATGTTCAAGCCATTTGCACAAACTGCCACATCTCATTAAACATAACCACTTAGAGGTTAAATTTAAAATGTTTCAAATATTAGACTATATATTGTTTTGAATAACAGAAAACAACTATTTGCCAGGTAAAGATGTAGTGGAGTAATAGCGTCCTTTTGTTCATAAAACCACTGATATCCCTGATGCCAGACTCAAACAGCAGTGTTGCAGCAACGCACAATGGAGCGTGTGTCCGATTCTTCTGGCCAATGCTGTCGTCATGGCCTGAGATTACCTATGCTTTCCATAGGCAATCTGCCAATCCTCTTTTTTGGGTGCATTCTGTTTGTCAGAACTGCAAGCCGAGAGGTGAATTGACTACACCATTGAGGAGTTTTTCCTCCATTGTCCTCTGATATGTGTTCAAAATGACCTGCTTTCGCTTACCACCTATCTCTGTGAACAAGTTCATTGGCTAGACACCAGCTGCATCGCTGTAACTTCATTGGCTGATCCATGCAATGACGCAGGAAGAGTTGAAGATTTTCCAACTATTTTTGGAGTCAACACAATGCACACAATTCATTTTGAAAATGGATTATGTCACCCCATTCAAAGTCAATGGAAACGGACCCAGGCAATGCATGCAACGCTGCTGTGGGATTTCGATGAAAAACGTGTTGTAATCCATGCTTGACCTACACGTATGTTTTAGTAACCAACCTGAACACATGCATGTCAGAACAGAGTAATTGGTAAATGGGAGATGTTAAAGTGCAGTTCAGAGCATTTAACTTGAGCTAACCTTCAAGACTGTTGTACGTCAAGGAAACCATGTTTTGTTGGCTAAAAACTACAAACCATAAATTAAAGTTTTAATCAACCCATAGTGATGTGAAAATAATAACTTTCTCTGTGCCTGAAATATTACAAAAAGCTTTAAAAAATCTGTAGAGAATAATTCCTGACTCCCTTTGTGCTTTCTATTGATCCAACAAAGGCATGCAGCTTTTTGTCCCCAGTGCCAGCTTAACTGTGTTTGAATGTGTTCTCAAGAGGCCTGGCCACCATTGAATATGCAAATAGATTTACAGACAACCAATTAAAGTGAAAAGTCTTCAAACAAAATTAAACCACAAAGGAGAGACCTGCCACAACTGCAAGGAGAGTACACAGAGAACAAAGAGCTAGAAGCACAGTGTGAAGAAGTTTGATTATTAAGTTTTGGGTTATGTAGGCCGTTTGCAGCGTCCAAGCATCTTGTAATTCAGACAACTTCACACCTCACGTAGCACTTCTTTGGGTCCTCTGCAATACACCCACCAAGTGTGAATTAGTTTAGATGAAGAGCAGCTGAGAAAAGGGAGGCACAAGCACAAGAACACACTATAGGTGCATTTCCATTAGCGGGGAGAATTGACAGGGCCTCTAACAGGGCTGACCGTCTCCATTACACTGTAGCGCCACACCAGAACCCTTGACCAAATAAATAACTGACCATGAGGTGGCAGTAATGCACAGTATTTGCTGTTTGCAAATGACCAGCAGTATAAAAACAGATGAAAAAGAAGAATGCACTAAAAGAAAAAAGAGAAGAAGAAACACATATGCAATGGATGCGGTGCGGTGGTAGCGATTGAGATTAAAGGTTTTTTTCTAGTACTCACCAACTTCATATACCCACAGCCAAATGTTTCTGGTCCAGTAGGCTCAAATGAGTTGTGTTCACATGAGAGTGCTCAACATAATTTAGAAATCCTGATTAGCAGAGACCCCCACCAGGAGGTTCCTGTTGGCCAACCTGAGAACCTGTCCTACTATAGGGGTGTTTTTCGCCCAGTTAATGTTCCGGAAAGGGAATTTTGCAGAGCCATTCCTGGTATTAGAGACACATCAACGATCTAGCCCCAAAAAATCTACCCTGAAGTCCCGTTAGTGGAAATTCACCTAAAAAAAAGATTCCTTCCTTTCCTGTAAATATAAATTAGGACTGAATGACTTTACTTGTATGTGTAAGAGAGACACTGAAACTACTGATCTGTCATTGTGTTTATGCACCATGATAAACAGTTGTCTGTAATCATCTGTAGCCAAGAGGGAAATTATGGCTTCCGTAACAATTCGATATTGCATTAGTTATTTGTTTTGTGTTTACATGCCATTGTTGTGAAAGGAAAATGAGTTAAACAGCATTGTCGCCGGCTTCTCTGTGGGAGTTTTTACAGATGGCTCAGCCAATTTTCTAGAGACATTAATAGTGATTAATGGGGCTTTGTTAATGCTGTTTGTATATAAGTGGGGCAGTTTGGTGGGAAGACTCCTAAAATAGAGCAAAAGTCAATGCTTAAAGAACCATTATCACCATAACAAGAACCCTATAATTTAACATAATAGCAAGAAAAAACAGCCTCTATTCGTCTAGTACGGGGTGTACAGTTCTGGATAGTAAAGGTGGATTTCCATTAAGCTTTTTCGCAAAACAAAGGCCAGAATTTTGAAATTGTGACAAAGGAACTGCTGTAGGGGGTTTCATTAAACAGCGTTTTCTTTTTATGAGCATGACTCTTCTAGTTCTCTCTCCATGTATCTCTTAATCTTTTTATCTTGTCCTGTGAGACTTCTCTTCAAAACGAGAAGATCTTGGATCTATGGACATATTATTGCAACTGCCTCTACAAATATTGCCAAAATAGTCAACAGAAGATGAAGGCAGTGGATGATCTTTCAAATGATTATTCAAAGTCAAAGCCCTTATGTAATGGAGTGATGCATAATGATTAAGGAGTGTTAAGGGGTGAATATACTTGCTGTTTGAGCCTGCGTTTGCGTCTGTTCACGAACAGCTGCGTTGTGAGTGTACCTCGCTTGCATAGCACGCAAGGAGAGGGCGTCGTACCAGCAGTAACCGATTGGGGGCAGTATGCAGAGCCAGTAAGAAAAGTAATAAAATATTTTGTATTAGTAGTATAATAAACCAGCTGGTGGAATAAAGATAAATAAACAAGACAGCAACACGGGATGAAGAGGATATCCCTGTACTGCTTTTCTTCTGATCTCGGTAAAGAAAACGGCGCCATTGAGAAGAGAGTGTAATGAATTGAGAATTGACAGGGCCTCTAACAGGGCTGACCGTCTCCATTACACTGTAGCGCCACACCAGAACCCTTGACCAAATAAATAACTGACCATGAGGTGGCAGTAATGCACAGTATTTGCTGTTTGCAAATGACCAGCAGTATAAAAACAGATGAAAAAGAAGAATGCACTAAAAGAAAAAAGAGAAGAAGAAACACATATGCAATGGATGCGGTGCGGTGGTAGCGATTGAGATTAAAGGTTTTTTTCTAGTACTCACCAACTTCATATACCCACAGCCAAATGTTTCTGGTCCAGTAGGCTCAAATGAGTTGTGTTCACATGAGAGTGCTCAACATAATTTAGAAATCCTGATTAGCAGAGACCCCCACCAGGAGGTTCCTGTTGGCCAACCTGAGAACCTGTCCTACTATAGGGGTGTTTTTCGCCCAGTTAATGTTCCGGAAAGGGAATTTTGCAGAGCCATTCCTGGTATTAGAGACACATCAACGATCTAGCCCCAAAAAATCTACCCTGAAGTCCCGTTAGTGGAAATTCACCTAAAAAAAAGATTCCTTCCTTTCCTGTAAATATAAATTAGGACTGAATGACTTTACTTGTATGTGTAAGAGAGACACTGAAACTACTGATCTGTCATTGTGTTTATGCACCATGATAAACAGTTGTCTGTAATCATCTGTAGCCAAGAGGGAAATTATGGCTTCCGTAACAATTCGATATTGCATTAGTTATTTGTTTTGTGTTTACATGCCATTGTTGTGAAAGGAAAATGAGTTAAACAGCATTGTCGCCGGCTTCTCTGTGGGAGTTTTTACAGATGGCTCAGCCAATTTTCTAGAGACATTAATAGTGATTAATGGGGCTTTGTTAATGCTGTTTGTATATAAGTGGGGCAGTTTGGTGGGAAGACTCCTAAAATAGAGCAAAAGTCAATGCTTAAAGAACCATTATCACCATAACAAGAACCCTATAATTTAACATAATAGCAAGAAAAAACAGCCTCTATTCGTCTAGTACGGGGTGTACAGTTCTGGATAGTAAAGGTGGATTTCCATTAAGCTTTTTCGCAAAACAAAGGCCAGAATTTTGAAATTGTGACAAAGGAACTGCTGTAGGGGGTTTCATTAAACAGCGTTTTCTTTTTATGAGCATGACTCTTCTAGTTCTCTCTCCATGTATCTCTTAATCTTTTTATCTTGTCCTGTGAGACTTCTCTTCAAAACGAAAAGATCTTGGATCTATGGACATATTATTGCAACTGCCTCTACAAATATTGCCAAAATAGTCAACAGAAGATGAAGGCAGTGGATGATCTTTCAAATGATTATTCAAAGTCAAAGCCCTTATGTAATGGAGTGATGCATAATGATTAAGGAGTGTTAAGGGGTGAATATACTTGCTGTTTGAGCCTGCGTTTGCGTCTGTTCACGAACAGCTGCGTTGTGAGTGTACCTCGCTTGCATAGCACGCAAGGAGAGGGCGTCGTACCAGCAGTAACCGATTGGGGGCAGTATGCAGAGCCAGTAAGAAAAGTAATAAAATATTTTGTATTAGTAGTATAATAAACCAGCTGGTGGAATAAAGATAAATAAACAAGACAGCAACACGGGATGAAGAGGATATCCCTGTACTGCTTTTCTTCTGATCTCGGTAAAGAAAACGGCGCCATCAGAGATGGTTTGTAAGGCCGTCGGGAGACTGGAGTGCTCGTTCGTCTTGCCGATGCAGGCAGTTGATGATGAGAAACAGCGGCAATATTTTTGCATTTCCTCCGTTTCGTTTGACGACATGTTACATGGGATTGTCCCGCTGATTCAGCTCAAAACCACACACGGCGAGTCCGAAACCACAGCAGATAGCTGGCTGTCATCCTTCGCTACGTGGCGACGGGGACGAGCTATCGAGCTGTAGCAGCCAGTTACAAGCTTGGAGGGTGCACGTGCATGTCGTCAGGAGATTCATTTACCGAAATATCTGGAGCAGTCGTGTCGGTCAAGCGAAGACTGAAGAACCTCTGTATCCAGCTCAGACGTTTGATCGGTGGACAAAAGAGCCCACCAGCACCATAACCGCTGTGTTTGCCCTGCATCTTCCGACGAGCACAGACATAACGAGCCAACTCTATCTGCACCCAGGACTGTGATGATTTGCCGCCCGCTTTTTTGACACGCATGTTTGTCAATATGGGGTCGATGTCACATCGTAAATGTGAGGATACCAGCTCCTGCTCAGCAGCCGCTCTCCAAAACAGTCTGCAAGTTTCTGACCTCCGTGTCAAGTCACTTGTGGTCAGCTTGTGCTCTGACCCACTCGTGTGCAAAGCGAGAACTGTACGTGTACGCGAGCGCATCATGGCCGAGACGCGTATCCTGCGTTCGTTTCACGTGTCAACACGCGTACGCGTTCTGAACAGCAAGTATATGTCCCCTTATAGAGCATTTAGATTGTATTAATGAGGCCAATAACAGATACCAACGTGATTTTGTTGGCTTTAGGTCTGAACTTGAGTTTGTGACCTTCTACAAATACCTTGGCCTCTGATTGGACTCGTCCCTCTCCTTCACTATCCATACACCTACAGTCAAAAGTCAAGGCTTGTCTGAGCTTCCTGTATCGGAACAAGGCTTCTCTCTCCCATACTGCCAGACACACACACACTTGTCAAAATGACCATCCTGCCCATATTTGACTATGGCGACAACATCTAGACAATGTCACCACAATCCACCCTCAGTAAACTGGACACTCTCCAACATTCAGCCATCCGTTTTGCTACAGGTGCTCCTTTCACAACCCATCAATGCGACCTGTATAAACTAAACAGGACATCCTTCCACACCAGACGACTGCATCACTGGTTTCAACTCATCTACAAATCCATACACGGCTGAACACTCTTATCCTTCTTCCATTCCATTCTTCTCTTCTGCACATCAATCACTCTGTTTTCAACCTATTGTCCAGCAAATGTATAAAACTTGCTGTCCCCAAAGTCCCTATCAGCTTTGGATGTACTGTAGCACCTTCCGTTTTGCTGCAGCCAGTGACTGAAATAATTTACACAACACTCTCAAGTTCGCTATCTTCACACTGATTTCAAACAAAATGTGTTACACAGTATACAGTAGTCTAATGTTTTATTGTATTGTATGTACTTGTAATTGTTTTTTTATTCTAATTTTAAATAACCTTAAGTCTTATGTTGTAGGACATTTATAAATAAGAACCTGTTCTTAATTGCTTGTCTGATGAAATAAAGGTTTAATAATAAAGATTTAGAATGAATGAATAAATAAATAAATAATGTACACACTTTTTTACGAAACAAGATGAAAAGGTAGAAAAAACATTTCTTTTGTCGAAAAGGCTTATAGTGCCTTCCCTTTTTATCTTATGATCAGCTTAAATATAAAGCTTGAGTTATGGTTCTGCGTCAAAACGACGCCGTGCCATACGGCGTCACTGACGCCGTCACTGACATGCACCTCCCGATAATTGTAACTACGCGTTGAGGCGACGCAGACGGAGAGGGCTGTGATTGGTTCGCTTGGTAGCAGCGCATTTCCGATTTCCGGTTTGAAGCAGTCGTGAACTTTCAGGGCTCTTTTCTTCGTTTATGTTTGATTTTTTTTTTTTTTTTTTGCACAATAGTTGTCCTTATCTCTTTGATTCACTGTGACCGGAAAAAGTCGGATAAACCATTCAGAAAAAGATTGCTAACTAGCGGTCACGGGGGGTACTGCACTGCAACGAAATGGAGTGACGGAGAAGTCCGAAGGGTTCACGACGGCGTCACGGCGACGGCGTGTGCTCTGCGTTGGTTTGACGCAGAACCATAATTCAGGCTTAAGAGATTAGCATTACTCTGTGGAAACAATCAATACATAAAGAAGACAAAAATAAGTAAGACAAAATATAAAATTGACGTTTCACATTCTAGAATGTTTTTGATAATATACTTTATAATTATAGTGTTTTATATTTATTTACAGTATACATTTCCTTAAACTTGAAGATAGAACTGCACATTTTTAGGTCGTTGTCACAACTATTCCAAATTTCTCTAGCCTTAATTGATGTAGCCTACATCTCTTTTTAATATTTATTCTTGCTGTCGTTATCTCAAACATGAGTTTCCCCCTCAGGTCATAGCGGGTTTCTTTTATTTGGAACATGTCCTGAATGTATTTTGGAAGCAGTTTCTCCTGGGCTTTAAAGGCAAATAGAACAGTTTTCTGCTCGGCTATATCATGGAATTTTAGAGTATTATATTTAATAAAGAGATTATTTGTTGGTTTATAATAGTCAGATCTATAAATTATCCTTGAATGGTTACACGGCATCCAGTAATTTTGGAGAGATACAAATGTGAAAAAAAGGTTTCCATTACACTTTTGCAATTAAATTTTACTATCAACGTGAAAAAGTACCTCATGAAAGAATAAAAAAGGTTTTTGTGAAAATGTACTTTTTTTAAAAAATGTTATTGTATTTTAAGTTGATTTAGGCACAATTGATTAGGCATGTAATGATTATATTTGGGGTTTGGTTATTAATAATGAATTTAAAGTTAATGCAATTGCTATATTTGGTGTGTGGAAGACATAATTACAGCACACCGGGGAGGCCGGAATAATTATGCTTTATTTAAAACGAACAAAAAAAAAAAATGCAGCACAGAGCAGGAATTTTAAAAAAAACTGAGCAAAAATGCAGAGTTGGCAAAATGTGAGCAATAGAGGACACCACGAAAAATGGACAGAAAAGAAAAGGAGGAAATACAGGAATATATATATATATATATATATATATATATATGCGTGTATATACACAAACACCCACACATGAGCTGAAGAGACATATGAGTAGATCATTAAAACAAAGCTGACCAACAAAGAAGTCTTGAGGCAAAAGAGCTGCAGTAAATCAAATGGAAAATCTCAAGAAGGTTCAGAAGGTATTCTGTGATTTTAAATATGTACAGTAGCATGTCCAAAATCCTATTTATAAATAACGTGTAGAAATATACTAGTTAATCCTAGATGCAAAGGACAGCTGAGGCTTTACAGCTAACTGACTGGTTTAATGTAGTTTCATTTGCACATTTTAACAGAGACATGGACATCCAAATGCCAACTTTTTCAAAATCCACAGAGACATTTCACCACACAGTGTTGGTGCAAATCAATTTTAGACTGCCAACACGTGATCCGGTAACCTGCATGCACTTCCAATTGATGTTGAAGTAGAACATTTATAGTTCTTCAAAATGACTAAACTGAAGAAAAGAAAAGGATAATCTTGCCTGTGGTGCAACGTAAAACCCAAGAAAGGCATTAGTATTCATCCTTCAGGCATATGTTCACAAACTTTCACAGCAGTTTATTCAGTAGTTGCAGAGATATTACAGTTGCACCAAAGGGGTGGGCAGTCAGTGGACAGTTCAGCTTCATGCAGGTCCTGCCCGTCATTCACCAACACATTGTTTTTTTAGCAGGTGTGAGGAGGATGTGATAAAGTCCTTGTTTAAACATGTTTGTCGCTATATCCAGTGAGGGTAGTTGCTCTGATCCCTTTGTGTTTGCTGCATACAGTAGGAAAATCCTCATGAATAATTTAGATTAAAGATAAAAATGTGTGTTTACTGCTTCAGCTGTTTCATATGCTAATACAAACATTTCTTCTTCACCTAGGGATCAGTGTGGATCTGAGAAAAGCATTTGACAGAGCACACACTTTCCTCACCTTTGAGACTTATGCAAACTCTGCAGAGACCAGGAAATTGTCAGAAAGAAACAGAACAGTGTTTGTGTCAGAACCTCGACATGTTCCTTCAATCTTTAATGCAACATCTGCTGTTTTCCCGTTCGTACATTTTTATTTCCCCACATCTTCATTCCCGTGGAGGGTGATCACTTTGAAATCTCGACAGTTGTCCACAGGGATCTAACTCTAATGACGGACTAAGCTGACTGTCATCTGTGTGTAGTGTGGACTTTTTTTTTTTTTTTTTACATAAATCTGGTCACTCCCCTCACAGCCTTTGGCAGCTCAATAAACAGCATGATGGAGGGGATTGCGAGAAGGGGGAGGATTTTTGTACTTGTCATCTCTGTGTTGTTCCACTCATTAAGGACAGTGAGATTAAGCTGGTGTTGAGACTGAAGGGGGTAGCGGTTTGTGGCAGGTCGGATTTTCATGCATGCTGCGGGCACTGTCAGGAGCTTTTCATAGGTTATGAGCTGCCAGGAGCTAAGAAGAAAACACACAATTAAATCAAATTAAATCAAGACAGGAGTCAGCGGATCACTACACTGGATGTTGCTCTCTCATCCTTTGAAAAAAACAAAACAAAACATTTATTTTTGTCTTCAGCTTTATATTCCTTGTAGAAGATGAGGAATACAACTTAGAGGGGTCATGATATCACACCTTCCCCCTAAATGTCAGGCTTTAATGCTCAACTAAAACCTAATTTAAATTTAATGTAGAAAATCAATTAACACAGCACTTATGAAGAAGAAAAATGACCTCTTATGCGGTAAAATGACAATCTTCTGTATTTCTAAGTAAAGCTGAAAACCAGCAACGCATAGATGATGGGAGACCCCTGGTGTCATGTTGCATCTGACGTAAAATATTAGCGGCAGATATTTAATTATTTCAAATTGTGAGCGAGAGCCACTACTGATATGACTTGTTTGTCAAGCACAGCCCACAGATGTTCCATCAGACTGGCATCGTGGGAGTTTGAAGGTGAGGGTAATAATCTGGAATCCATCTTGGAATCCATTATAGGCTGTCCAAGACAAAATATTGCCAACGTTGCTGCTGCTGTCTACCAAATGGATTAGCTGGAAGTTAATCTATACCGTTTACAGTAAAAGAAATTGCAAAAAGAAATATTTGGAACCAACAACATAGAAAATCCGTTTGATCTTTTTCAGCTGAAGGATTGATGGCTGGCATGTTACTCTGAATGTGCCAATGAGAGCATAGCCCCGAAAGGAATAGCTGAAAGATTGCAACTATGTGTCATAGCTATCAATTCATACAGTCTACATATATCAAAAGTGATGTTGTACTCAACTTTATTAGATCTCTGTCGCACAGTTCAGTGTGCTATAAAGACTGTTGAAATCTTGCACACTGTCCACACCTGTAGGTTCAGTGGTCTCTGACCAGTTGTCATCTGCAGGTGAGTTTTATTGATAAGAGTGGAACTTCAGCGTCAGAGAAGCATAAATCATTTCGGAACTGGACATAATATCTTTGATCGAAGATGAACAATAGTTAGGGCCCGAGCACTTACAGTGTGAAGGCCCTATTGTATCTGTAGGAATCTGTCTTTCTTTCTTCATTTCTCCGACGAAAGGAGGGCCTTTTTGCCCCCCTAAACGTGCCCCAAAAGTCACCAAATTTTGCACGCAAGCCAGGCCTGGCGAAAAATTTTATATTTAATGGTTTGCATTAATGGGCGTGGCACAATGGCTCAACAGCGCCCCCTAGAAAACTTTGTGCCTCAAGCCCCGCAATACGGTTTGACGTACATGCACGAAAATCGGTACACACCTGTATCATGTCGCAACTTAAAGAAAAGTCTCTTGGCGCCATGGCCGAAACCGAACAGGAAGTCGGCCATTTTGAATTAATCGTGTAATTTTGGCGCAATTTATGCCATTTCTTCGGCCGCTTCTTCGCCCGAACCGTAACGTGCACCCAGGTGTGTTATACATCAAAATGTGCGTCTCGATCCTGCGACGATGGGCATTACTTTTTTCAGTCAAAAGCGTTACCGTGACGACGAAAGACGCCAAAAAGCGCAACCCCCCCTTCATCTGATTGGTCCATATTTGATAGTTCCTACTTTCTGCCATAACTTTTGAACGGGTTGTGATAAAGACATGTGGGTGGTGTCATCGGACTCAGTATTGAGTACTTGACCTTCATCGGCCTGAATTAACCCCGCCCCTTCTTCTGATTGGTCAGTATTTGATAGTCCCTATTTTCTGGCATAACTTTTGAATGGTTTCCCATACAGAGTCGTGGGTGGTGTCATCTGACTCGGTTTTGACTCCTTCACCTTAATTGGTGCAAATTATCCCGGCCCCTTCTTCTGATTGGTCGATATCTGATAGTTCCTACTTTCTGCCATAACTTTTGAACGGTTTGATATAGAGAGTCCTGGCTGGTGTCATCCGCTAAATGTCCAGGCCTGAAGAATCTACATGCAAGTCATACAAGCTTCCACTGCAGCCTGAACGTGCACAAGGGTGCGAGGGCCCGTTCATCGCTGCTTGCAGCTTTAATTTGGTATTATTTCAGAAGAAAATGTAATTTAGCATTTTAGCTTGAAGCCACTTGAAAGTGCCTCGTCATCTTCCGTCTCTTCATGTACTTCCAGCATCATTAAATGTTGTTCAGACGTTGTGTTGTCGTGTATTTTAGCAGGCCTTCCACAACCATCAGATGTGGTTGGCTGGAAATCAGCCGGATTAGAGTTATGGGTGGGTGTCGTGGCTAATTTAAGAGCATCCAAGGCAAAGCAACGTTAGTGATATTGTGCAATTGATACCCATAGTCCAAAATCCTTTCAACATATATTGAACACAGAGGATAAAAAGAGATGTGCACATGAAATGTTTGAAGAAAATATTTTATCACTTTCAAAAAAAACCTCAATGCTTTCATATGACTACACACACACACACACAGACATCTATATATATATATATATATATATATATATATATATATATATATATATATATATATATATATATATATATATATATATATATATATACATACATATACAAGGAATTCCAATTCTTGATTTACGTGACATTCCGACACATCATTTTCTTTTTCTTTTTTGAAATATCATATATATATATATATATATATATATATATATATATATTAGATATAATATATATATATATATAATCATTATCCTTATCCCTGATCCAATTTCTTATTAAATAAGCATAGTAACCACCACATTTTATGTTATACATATAACAGTGAATACATTTTATAAAATCTACTCCAACTTTTGTTGGTGGGGCGGTGGGTTGTGAGAGGCTAAGTTAATCATGCAGTGACTCATAATTATAAAGCTGTTATGTATTTACTCCCTAATTTAAACTGTTGATACAGCCAAAGGTTCTTATGAATTCTCTCTTTTTCTTTTACTAAGTGTCGCTCTTATTTGGTAATAAGAGGCTATTTTCTTCATGAAATCTCACCAAGTCTTTAAATCGTCGATCCCAAGGTTGTTAGTTCACGGCTGTAGAGCTGCAACAGACTGAATTTTAGGACGTTCTTTAGGTGAGTCTTTTAAAAGCTCGAAAACAAATGTGGTACCGTTTATGTGGCGCTTACAGCTCATTAGATCTCCGCGGTGCAGTTCTTTTTTCTAGCTATCGCTTTTGAATACAGCCACCAGCACAAACAAAAGTCAGACACATGGGAACTGTGCAGAAAGCAGTACCGGTATGCTAAACTGAAAAAAATCATATAAGACAATTGGAAAAGAAAATTGTTTTCCTCTGTGATAAGATGACTATATGTGGATGTCTTTGTTTCCTCGTGCACTTCATGTTGGCACTGTGCTTTTATTACCTTTTTTCTTGTTTTTGGACCCCTTTTATATAATTTTCCACCTCATTTCTTTTTATAAAGAGTATGTTTTAAGAGGTTGAATATATCCATTCCCTTTAGATAAATCCTCGATTCATCAGATTCTTAGAAATGTGAAGAAATATGATAAATGTGCCTCTTTTTCCAGAAAAAAAAAATTCTTTATGTATTCTCTTGTTCTTGCTATTTCACCATCTCATTTGTCATTTCATTTTCCCTCCTGTCTCTTATCCTCATTAACGCTGCTTCCCTGTTGGGTCTACATCTCCCGTGTTCCCCTGTTTTGTAACCCTCCTCCCAAACACACACACACCCCCGACAACTGTACACTGTGGAAATAACAGGAGGACAGGAGACATGCAATTAAAGCACAATGTATTATTATTTCACAGCTCCCCAACCCTCCGCCGTCTCCCGAAGCCCTTCAGATTATGTAACAGCTCAGTATCGAGGGAGCCAGACTGTGGAGGACAAGTTGAGGGGGTCTTTGCCAATGATGCAGCTCACCAACTCTGGACTTTCCCCGGCAGCTTGCGTACTACCCCCTCACTCCTCCTCCTTCTCCTCCTCCTCCTCCTCCCGCTTCCTTTCCACCCACCCATCCACCTACCAGCCCACCCTCTCCCTGCCTTTCACACACACACACACACACACACACACACACACACACACACACACACACACACACACACACACTCTCAATCACGAATGCACTGGGATTGCAGCACCAGCAGCAGCACTGCGAGATGGAGATCTCCGCTGCATGTGTGAGTGCCTGTTCCCGGTGAGTGCAGGCACCACACAGCGAATGAGTGTCAGTGATGCTTGAATGAGGTGAATAGGGGGAGAATGGAGTAAGAAAAGAGGAGGATACCACTGAGGACCTCATATGGTTTTGAGACAAGGTCTGTCTGCTTTTTTCTTTCTCATATCCCGACAACCTGAATCTTTGCCGGATGTGTCACAACTACTCCAGCTGTCGCTGCACCAGCTGCCTCTCTCTCTGCACTCCAAAAGCTTGCGAGAGCTGCTCCAGTTGCTGGACGGTTCCCTGGCACCCACTGAATGAATGGATGAACACTGGATCTACGAGGGATCTGTGCTTTGTTGCCGTTTGCACCTTTGATCTATTTCTCAAGGTGAGACTCTACTTCCCTTCATGTATTTTTGAAGTTGTACATATATTTACAGGTATCTTGTATAAGTTGGGGACTCATTTGCTTTATTTAAAATAGAAACAGAAAGAAAGTGCATGTCAAAAGCCTTAATTATGACAGAACATGAGTGTTAAAGTATGTGCTCAATGCATGCCTCTACAGGCATTAGATGTGGATACATTTGGGAGGAGGCATTCTGCATACAGGCATTCGAAGGATTAATGACAAATCACAGGGACACAACAAAGGCTTCTCTTTACAAGTGAAAAAAGGCAAAAAACAAAAATGAGTGGTGATGTCATTTGAATTTGATTAATATCTACTCATCATGAAGCACGTCTTTGCAGCCCCTGATAAAGATGCAGTATTTACCTTGTGAGGCTGAGCTTGATTATGGAGATTCCTGCTGCTGTCAATTGTCTGGTCTTATAGCGAATAATATCGATGAGGGTCTCATAGAGTTAACTATAATAGACTGTCAGAATAATGATCATCTATAAGAAAACACCACTAGTATTAAAGTCTGTGAACTACACCGTATGACAAATTTATGTGTGACGCGTGACGCTCTTCCCAAGGCTGAATTTAATGAAAGGTGTGCTAAGACTTATCATGACTAATGGCATGTTTGATACAGCGGGCTCTGGGGTTCTGCATCACACTCAGAGCTGCACTTGTATTTATCCTCAGCCACCCCCCTCTCCCTTTTTTGCACGTCACTCCTTTACTACCTGATTTTTGAGTGGGTTATACATTTAAGATATCCCCACCTACTGAGCTTCTGTTTCGCTAGTTTAAAAAAAAAAAAAAAATCCACATGCCAACTGAGTTAATCAGTCGATTATGTGTAGTAATAGATCAATACCCTTTTTTTAATCACTAAGCTAATCAATGTGATGCACTTTAAATGAAATAAGAGCCACACTGAAATAAACAAACAAATAAATAAGAAACAAAATAGCCTTTTTCAAATCACATTCTTCAAACTTTCTTTTCCCAAGTTTTTCCAAGAGAAACATAGAAGGAAGCTTCTGAACCTTCCCACTATTTCTGATGGGGATACATCTACAGTATATGGCTATATAGTCATAATGCAAACTTTCACAGGAGTAGCCTGTCATAGAGACAGCTGAGTATGACGATAAAAAAATGCTGCACCGTGAAGTGTAGGGGCAAAACCTTTCCTTTGCACACCACTGTAGCAAGAAACAGGACTGCATACAAATCCTCATTGTCAGGACAAGTACACACAATGCGCCATGACCCCTTATCCTTTACATTGTGCTTATGAAGGCATAGTTGGTGCAATGTCACACTCAGTAATGAATGCAAATAGTGGGTAAAAAATCCTCATGTAAAGTGGAAGCATTGTACAGGGGAATGCATAGGGGGAAACCTGTTTTATAATGAAAAGGTAACATTTGCACTTCAATGAAGCGATATTTCAACACACGATAAAACTCAAACACTGAACATCCCACGGTGATGCATTCAGTATGGATTGATGTTTGATGAATGTCAGGCCAAGGCAGTTACTTAACCATCAACAACTCTGGCTAGACGGCGTTATCAAATGTAAATATCCCAAAGATGCACTTCAGTAATTATCGTGTTGATACGAGCTGACAAGGATACAAGGCGGTCCAAGCAAGGCAGTCTTTTTTTTCTCTCTCTCCCTCTGCCTTGCGCTGGGGAATAAATCATGAGTCAGCGGTGTTGCAGGAAAACCATTGCATGCAAAAAGGATCCAAACCCCCTTTATAACCCCTCATAAACAGCCATGTTTCAACAGCATTGTGGTCATGACAATCAATCACAACATTGTAGCCAAATGTGGATTTTTTTTTGTTTTTCACACGTGCATGATTTTAGTTTGAAGAACCGAAGGGCAGCTGGAACAGACAACGTGGTCTGCCAGGCTCCATAAGGAGATTTCAGAGGATTACTTTTGCAATTTTAGAGTCAATGCATTATTCATAATCCTTTGGATAGCTGAGGCCAAATCAGGGAAGGACCTCAGGTCATTAGCACAGATAGCTTGCTGTGAGGAGGAGGGCTTGGAGGAGGAGAAGAAAGATGTTGAGAAAAAGGAGATTCTCTTTCAACTATTGGAATATATCCATGTGTCACAACTCTCTCACTCAGGCGACCCTGACCTCCTCTCTGCATCTGACATTCGACAATAAGGCACTGAGGAGCTTTTCTTGATTCCCTTTTTGTGAATTACCATTTAGCTGCTGTACATGCATTACAAGACTGCACGAGAAACGCTTGGAGGAGACTTCCTGCAGATGTGATTACCTTTTCAGGAGTGTTACATTGGTGTTCCTGAGTATGAAATAACACAATGTCATTGGAATCAGCCTCAAACAAATCCTTTTTTATCCATGCAACCGCTTCTGCAAACATCTTGACGAATCAAAGTGCATACTAAGTTAATGTTCCAGTCCCCCTATAAAATTCATCCGCTCCATATTCCAAAACGATTTGTATTCATTCCCAACACAGTAGAACGGATTGTTCTTGCATAATAAGATTGTTCTAGTTATCTTCTTGTACTTTTTGGGGGGCACTGTTTCCTACGTAGCTGTGAAAGAACTGCAGCAGTAGCTGAAGTGTCACTATAGCAGCTGTTATAGTGCAGCTTTCCGACGCTGGCAGTTGTCTCTAAATATATTCCACTTCTTCTGCAGTTGGGGCTGAGGGTTAGGTTACCATGGACAGACTGCAAGGTGAAACACATTGCAGGAGTCTCGAAAAAATACAACCCCCTGCTTTGTGTTATCATTCCCTGTCGGCTTTTGTGTGCATTTGTGCGTGTATACACTCTTTAAGATGCTGGCAAAGGTGTCTCTTTGAAAAGGTGACTACAGGGCCCACATATATTAATGCTCACACCCTCTCTGCCTCCTTTTTTTCGTCACCCTCATGTGCAGACGAAGTATAGAGAGGATACAAACGTATTTATCCATGTGGACACATGCAGTCAGGGGGAAGAAAGTCAGTTCTGGCAACATTAGAAAAAGCATGCATCATTTTAATATTTAAAGTCTACTTGTAATGTCAATGTAGATCAACGCTACATTAGAAATGAATATTGATCCAATCCATGCATGTTCTTGTGAACAAATTTCACAGACATAGTAAAACTGGTGGTAGGGAAGCAACTATTCAGTATAAATTTCCCACCAGAACAATCACATTGATGGATTTACAACGTCTCTGGATGATAAAACATAATTACTGTGAGAGGAGCTGCAGCACCATGAATAGCTTGCTTTTGTTTAGTAATAAATGATTCATTGGAGTTTATTTATCGTGGGGTGTCTTGTCATATGAAAATGATTAACCAGCTCTTTCTCATGTTTCCTTTCAACCATATCAGACATCATTTCATTTCCGTATGCTGCTTGATATGTTTCATGCGAAAGCTTTGAAATGTGCTTCATCACAGCAGACGAGACAGAAAAGGTGATTTTCTCACCCATTTGATCACATGTAGGTTAATTTGAAAATCCGCATGTGACTGACTACAAAGAAACACTTGTTTTTGAAGTTTTTTTCATAGTCAGTGTCTTTGTGCGACCCAAATATTTTAAAAATGTATCAGTATAAACTTGCATATGACTTCAGAAATATGAAGTTAAATAAAGACTCTGTAATATTTAAAACTGGAAATTGTAAATTAAACTAAGACTCACAAATGAAGGAATAATTCTAGCTTGCTGTAGTGCATTTAGAGACATGTTAACAACGGGGCTGCTGCTGACTTTATTATTATTATTATTATTATTATTATTATTATTATTATTATTATTATTATTATTATTATTATTATTATTATTATTATTATTATTATTATTATTATTATTATTATTATATTCATTTTATCAGCTGCTGTTCAAACCTGTGTATTCTAGCAGGCTGAAATTAGTTGATTGTGTAATCATTGCTCTGTCGGATACTGGGCTACTTCTCTTTCTCCTGTGCTAAAGTGATCTGAAGCCATTTCTGAATTAATCTAATCCCTTATTTTTGATTTGAAAACGTCTACTGCGCTTTTTAGGGTTTAAGGTCAGTCATTGTGTCAGCTTACTTAAAAGTGATTTACAACGTGATCCCAGAGCATGCAGAGTTCACATTTGGCGTGTGGTTTTTGACCTCGCCACTCCGCTCAGCACGGCTCATATCGGGCGAGTGATGATAGTAAATTTCCCCCTGGGGAGTTTTGAGAGTCCACAGGTGGATACAGATGGAAGTGCGCAGCACAAGTTATTACATAGTCCCGCATTTGTTGGCTACAGCTGCCGGGAGGCCATTTCCTCTGCTGTGGACCTCAGATCATGAGGGGAATATATTAAAGAGTAGAAACACTTGCTTGGGGACTGAGCATTAACACCCCATAGCCATTTCTTAACAAAACACCCCCACTCATTGTGGGAAAGCAATCTTAACAGAGCGCCTCACACGGCTTGTGAAATGTTATGTAGCATTGATAAGAGGTGGGTGGATAAAAGAATAGCAATAGGTGCAGCTGAGCGTATCCGAGCAGATCGCTGAGAAGCTCTTTAGATGTGATTACGATATGAAGAAAAGAAAGGCCAATCATCACATGAGCCCATTGCTTGGAGTTGGACTCCTTCCCTAATGTGTTTCTCCTAATGCAAATGTTATGTGCAACAAAAGTATATCAAGTGAATGTCGTGTTTAAATCACTGACTAATGTAAGTGATTACATTAGGGAGGCATACATTTGCAGGGATCAAGAGGGGCGCCCTAAAAAACACCTTATCTGCATTAAAAGTTGGCTATAGAGTCACAAACGCAATACTGCTTGAAACACGTGAATATAGCTGTCTCACAGCAAAAATATCTGAAATAATACATTAATAAGCAAAAGCACAACAAAAGATAAGACTAACCATCCTACGGGTTAGTAATATCAACAAGCACACGCTTACTTAACATGACAATAACATAAGGACACAGAATGTTAGCTTAAGTATTAAATGATACAGTATTAATGCAGAAAATTATTGAAAAGCCTGTGTTCCTGAAGCTCAAACTGTGTGTTTAAGGCTGACAGTTGCTACAGTATCAGGAAGAGTCAACAAACAGTATTTGAATAATGGCAGAAGCAGCAAGATTAGTAGCGGGAACATAATTATTATTCCAAAAAGGTCTCCTGAAGCAAATCATCAGACAGTTGGCAGGAGAACTGGCTTGTGAGATGCCACTGTGCATGAGCAGCAGCAGCAAGTGTGCGTTGAGCTGAGCTGTGCAGCAAAAGCTCCGCAGACCAAAGAAGTTCACACAACAAATGAATCATTTTTCATGTATGATAGGCGCACCCCTGAATGCAGATGTAAGCTAAAGGAATCACTGTAAATCAGCTCCGTTAGTTAAGTTTTACATTTTGCGAGAAGTCATTAAAAAATGAAACCTGAAAGAAAAATCTGATATTTCGAAAAAGAAAATGATGTGTCGGAATGAAGTCACGTAAATCAAGAATTTGAATTTCTTGTGTGTGTGTATATATATATATATATATATATATATATATATATATATATATATATACATTATTATTATTATTATTATATAGAGCAATATAAGAGAGAAAAATATAGAAAAACCTATGAATACTATTCTAATAGTTTGCATGTGTATCTATCTTTATACATATTGTATAGTATGGTGTATACTGTGGTGTAAACAGTACATTTTTTATTTTTCCTTTTAAATGCAATTATTTTTTGAATGACAGATTTTTTCTAAACTTTTTGATTTTAGCAAATTTATGTTCCCAAAGTCAGGCCAAGTAATCATAGATCACCTTCCTTTTATTTGTTTGTATTTTTTTCTCTTCTTTTAGGAAATATGGTGAGCAAAGAGGACACCAAATGTGTTGTTCTCTCAAATTCAGATGAATCAGATTCAGAGACCGGCCCGTCACACAAGTCACAGTCCGGAGCAGAAACAGGCCCACAGCAGGTGAAGAAGAGAAACAAAGCTTTACAAGTGCGTTTTAAGGATATTTGTGAAGCTCAGAACGAGCATCGGGGAAGACATTCCCGGTCCATTTCCTGCAAAGTAACACACAGGAAGTACATGACCATGCCCGCTAGACGATCTATCCCAAATGTGACTAAGAGCACTGGTGTTCAAACCTCCCCAGACCTCACTAAACGATACAAGACTTTCCCGTTTGAGAGGAAAAAAGGGCACACGTTCAAACATACTGCTTTGGTGGAAAATTACAGAGGACAAAACAATGGATTCCTGAGTGACATAAAGGCAGAAGGAGATGATGTTCAACCTATTGCCGAGTCCTCCAAGTACAAAGGTAAGATTGTGACGCAGACAAAAGCCCTGCTTCACCACACTGATGACAGCAGTGATACAGAGGATTTAATTTCCAGTGCCAACTGTGAGGATGGACCCTCCTGTCCAGACTCTTCACATTTCTCAGAAGAAGGCCACCCAGGTAGCCCTCCATCTAAAAGTGAAGCCGAATACCAGCTTTGTGAGAAGTGGAATAAACATAAAGGATTACACATGGACACCGGCATTTCCTCAAAGCGCCAGCTGGCTGACTCTAAGTTTTCACAGGACAAACCAAGGGGCACGGGTCCTGTTGCTTGGAACTCTCTGACACAGGTCGAGTCTTTAGGAAGCCCCTCTGTGAGCTGTAAACGGAAAAAGGGTGCGCAGCTAAATGAACAGCACTTGCAGACATTTCCCCATAGTGAAAAGTGTTCAGCCCAGTCACAAGGGCAGTGTAGGACAAGGCATGTGTCAGCCTCCTCTAAACTGCAGCAAACTGTTGAGGGGGAGGATGGCTTTCCACCAGGAGGCACAGGAGCCCCAGGCATGAGGAGCAGCCAGCAGATAATACCCTTATTTGGAGACAAGGATATCAAAGCGCAGCTGCAGGCCATGGAGAGTCTCATCAACTCAAGCCAGGAGACCATCAAGGTCCTTCTTGGAGTTATTCAGGAGCTGGAAAAAGGTGAAGCACAGAGAGAGGGGTGAGTAGCGTGCACATTTTAATATGTGCAGCCAAACACACTCAACATGTGACATTGTGTATCTTCATTTCATGTCATGCATTCCAGATATACTGCTTTCAAGGTTAAAACGAGTATACAGCATTTCAACTTCAGGCTTGCACATCATTTCAATTTGTTGTGAAAATGTTAAAACCAAAATAACTAGCTATTTTCGAGAGACATGGCAATACCAGCTAGGAGTGGGTATTGGGAAGGACCTCACGATACGATACGCATCACGATACTTGAGCCACGATACAATACACATTGCGATATCCCGATTATGCGATATCCCGATTATTATATTCTACATAGTTCACCGAAAAATTTTAAAATGCATCACACATCTTAAAATCCAAGTTGTATATATGTACATCAGATGATAGTGATGGATCTTAAAATCCGAGTTGCACGTTCATCAGATTATAGTGACAATTCATGGGACAAACTGAGTCAAAACAATGTTTTATTATAACTATACAAGCTAAAGTTACAATTTATTTGTATATGTTTTTCATATTATTTACATCATATGAAATTAACATTAAATTTAGTATGAGGTTGCTTTAATTATGTGGCAAATGATAATAAACACAGGAAAGATGGGTACTAAAACCAAGGACAGGCACAGTGATCAGTCAGTATAGATATAAATCCATAAATAAATAAACCTCTGTCCATTATTTTTCATTTTTTAAGGACAGGCAATTGTGTTATATAAAAAATAAATTATAAAATGAAATAAAAAGTGAAATAAAACCTGAGCTCAGTGCAGGGCCCTCCCAGGGTTGGTAGAGAGTGGCAATGCCCAGGACTGTCACTTAGGTAGGAGCACTGGGTGATATAATGGGAAAAAAATCGGGGATAAAAAATATTAAAAAAAAAAAAAAATTATAAAAAAAAAAAAATCGATATTCAAATTTTTAATATCGATATTGAATCGGCTGGAAAAGTATCGCGATATATTGCCATATCAATATTTTTGCCCACCCCTAAAACCAGCACAACAATTAATAATCATAAGCAGATGCTGCAATTAGTATCAAAACATTCTTCCGGTAGTTTTCTTTTATTCGTCAGTTTACAGTGACAATATATAACCTCATGTTATAGTTCACTCAGTAAGACTGATCTGGAAACTTTGATGGATGTTTCTAACAAATAGTGTAATCATATAAAAATTGGTATCATGGTTTAAAAAAAAAAATACAATTTTGAAGGAAAAGATTTCTTCTTTACCAAAAGCACTTGTAGCTCACACCAAAGTAAATAGAAATTCCCCATCTTCCACACTTACACTTGATATTTGCAGGTGCGGGCTAATGCACAGTGCCCTATGACTGCCAGGACAATGTGCCCGTAATGGTAAATGAATTACCTCTCATCCTTATTAGCTGCAATGTTGGCAGGGATGAGACCGACCACCTACCAGTTTTAAACTAGCAGGAGAAGGATGCTTTATCGACCTCATGTGAGTCATCCATGTGCAGGGGAAATAGTTTAGAGTATCAGGTTCACTATCTGTAGCCTTTAAGATCATGTACTGTTCCATTTAGAGACATAGGACACAAATGGACAAGGTTCACCGCTGCTGTCAGTACAGGAGATGTAGAGGGACACTGGATGAACCACAAATAACCTTAGTTTATTATTCATGATGGAACAAAGCTTGGTAAATACAATTGCAGTGAGAAATGTGCTCTTACTGGACAAGATGTATACACACACACACACACACACACACACACACACACACACACACACACACACACACACACACACACACAAATACTGTAAATCATACACAATTCATGTACAGATAATAAGTCTGTATTATATTTTCCACTATGAGCTTGGATGTACGAGACATGTGCAAAGTACAGACAATTGTAGTTCTGTAACTGAACACTGGGGACTGCTTTCAAGAGCCAGTCAATCTCCAGGGACTCCAGTTTAAGAGCAAAAGCAAATTGTTACAAACTGTTTCAAAATAGTTTGGGAGTCCATAGCCAGATTTTCTTCCCATATCAACTCTATCAGGTAAATGGCGGTGGTAAACTGGAGTACAGCCTTGATTGGCAGCTGCTAGTTCTGGCTGCTGCTGGAACAGCTGGTTCCTGCAGTCAAGCCACACATCAAATGCCTTTTGAATAAAGCTCTAAATCTGCCACTGCAAAACGTAAGATTTTAACTGACTGTATCTGATTGTATCCATTGTTCTTATTTCTTTCTTTTTTGTTAACATTTTAAATCAGGCTTTTTATTTATGTTTTAATGTCTTTGCAAATCATGAGTAGCCTTGTTGTTGAATTATGCTATAGAAATAAAAAATCAGAATCAGAATCATCTTTATTGGCCAGGTTCAAACATTGTCCAACAATGAATTTGACTCCGGTTATTTCGCTCTTTAGGCAGTAAATAAACAAATGTGGTAGTTGTTGACATATATACAAATAATACAAATAATAATATAACAACTAAGGTGCAGCAGTCTGAGGTAGAGAAAAATTACTCTGAATAAAATAACATATATACAATTAAACTTGCCTTACCTTGCTTTACTAGAACCCTGGCAAAGTATGCACTAAATGTCTATGATCATAATGCCCACTTTGTGCTTCAAATGTTGTACTAGAAGCATTAAAATTAGACACGCAGTATGGATGTTTTTAGAAGACTTACCATCTTTTCAGCTTCTAAGCATTCCTTCACGTGCCAAGAAGCACTGGACAGAAAGCAAAAACTGTGGCTGATGGGAATATTGCTATTCTTCCTCCTTTTTATCTTAAAAATAGAGGTTTAAAGAACAAATAGCATTTCAAAGATGTCCACTATACAATGTTTTCTTTTTTTCCCCTTTTTTTATAGTTCAGACTCATCGAAGCATGAATGTGCTAAGCGATGGATAACCACTGAATTGAATAACCTTTTTCCAAAAACAAAAATGTAGTTATGTGATATATTAAATTAATTATTTTCTAATTGGACATTTTACCATGATGTGATATATTTTTGTGCTGCCTCTCGCCTGTAATTAAAAACTTTGTGTCTCGTTTAATTAGAGATGCTTAAAGAATTTCATATATTACCAACCTTTTAAAATCATAAACCACATCCGGAGTCAGATGCCTTACAGCAGCACAATTCTAAATATCATCCCACTCTGACTCTAAAACCCATAGCAATACAAAGAAAAATGTATTTTCAGTCATATTAATATTCTGAACAGAACGAGACATCCTTGGTGTGGATCTATGAAACTTGGTTTCAAAGGTCCAATTAGTGCAGCCTCCTAACTCCTAAGTCTTGAACTTTGATTTCTACAAAGCTGTGAGTGCTATACCGTTCCTATACACCATATCCAAGCATTGTGTTCCACAAGTTGCAAACACTTGAAAATATCTAGCTGATTAACAGTCACATTTGTGGGCGGTCTTGGATTGTTAAACATGTGATGGCTCTTGGGTGTTACCAGAAGTGTGTTTCCAGTAACGTTTGGACAGAGGAGGAGAATTTCTCAACTTCCTGGGAGGAAACTGAAAGGCTTACATTCTTATCTTATCAAGGGCCTATATATTTAATTTGTTAGATAGGAAAGAAAAACGGCCCAGCATGTCGGCCAAATGAAGATTAGTATCATAAATTAGCCACTGGCTGCCCTGATACCTAAACATTGTCATCAGCAATTGAAAGTCATATCAGTCGACCTCTGGTAAAGATGTGCAGTTTGGGGATAAAACTTATGCTTTCCATCATCGGATCCCAAATAATTTGGTATCTAAACTCTGACCTTATCACTTCCCACAGATGATACTTGCACAGAGAGAGGTGTTGGCTGGTGGCGAGCAACAACTTAACTCCACACCCTGGTCCTAACCCTGGAGGATACTCGCGCAGGGGTTTAGAGCAGCAACAAGCTTGACATTTGTGAATCTGTTTACCAGAGAGAGGCATGCACCATTTGGCCATTTTAAATAGAGCATTGAGAGGGAATTGTAATGAAGCATGTCGAGGGCTGTAGGTGATAGCATTATGTTGCTCTGGTCACCTGAACTTGATGTCGCTACAAGAGTCCCTTCTGAAAGTTTAAATCAGTGACTCATGTCCACGTATTCAATATGCCATGTTGATGATTTATGGATCAGCAAAGTATTTGTCAGAAAAGATGGAAAAAAACACGGATGCCTCCAATCAAAATCTTTTTTTGACATATATCCAGGCCTATTTATTTTGAAATAATATAATATATTAAGCCTTTCTTTAGAAATTAAATCAAAATAGTGAAGAAGGACAACAGAAAAAGAGCCAATTATTTCCGCTGTCACTAGTCCAGCAACCCATTCCTCATCAGTGTTGTGCACGTTTGCTACTTGCTAAAAGCCAAAAGTCACTTTTCATCATGGTGTGACATATTTGGCTCAGCCAGAGCACAATGTGAAAGAAATTGTTGGGTTGACACGATCAATCAAGAAGAAGTAGAAGTTATGACAAGGATGTTATGAGGGAACTGCGGTAAAGCAGCTCAGTCACCCTTCTGTTTAGAATTTCACCCGAGTTTCTTCTGTTCCTAATATGCAACGAAACAAATATGTGTACACTGTTACATTGTTTGAAAAAATAAAGAAAAGAAAACTAGAAAAAAAAATCATCCAATTTTGTCCAGGTTTCTGAACAAACAAGGCATTTTACTTGAACTTGAATGGAGAACCTAACTATACTTTTACTTTCTTTTTCATTATTGTACAACATTAAAAAGAAAAAAAAACATTTAAAGTTTTCACTCATAAAAGATATTTTGAAGGTGAAAAATCTAAATACTGTATGTTATTTGAATTTTTTTTACAGATTTAGTCTCCACGAAGAAAAGAACTCAAGCAAAAACCTGATATAAATGAGATTATAAACAACTCGTTGTAGAGTTGAATAATTAACATCCAGTTGTGCTCTGCGTGGGGGCTGATACTGATTTTATATTAAGACGGCAAAGGAAAAGATCTAAATGACTTTCAAAGAGGGTCCACTGCTGGGGCACAGAGGGCAGGAGTTATTACTGCTCAATTATAGCAAAAATTGGAACCATGATTATTTTGGTCAATAACAGAGACAGAAGAGGTCTATAATTAAAGTGAAGGGTGCAAAAACCATGGAGGAGGAAAACATTTAACTTAATTACTTCATAAAAGGTTTGAGTCATCCTTCGCCAAACTTTCATCAAATGGACGACTGTGTGTGGAATATAACGAGACAACAAAGCAGGGCTGAACTCTTGACTCTGCTGTGAAATGATCCATAAGTCTCCGATATGTGACGGTGGGCATTTTGACCCCTCAGAGGAAAGGGTCACTGCAGACCAATATGAAACTGTACATTGTTCATCTTTACAGTGATGGTCACATTCATGGGGATTTAAGGGTCATTGAAGGGTTTGATAATGATGATGAAAATCACTTGACTCTGGACCTCTATCGTCCGCAGTCACCAGAATTTGAACTTACACGTTCAGCAGTGCTTTACATCACTGTCTTCAAAACAATGAACGAGAAGATATGTGGAGATTAAAGAAACTTGGAGGTAAACAGAAACATATCAAACAAGACAATTTTTAGATATTGGCTTGTTCATTTGTTCATCAACAGTCATGATCTTGCTGTCTATGAGTCAGATTACATCATCAAAATCCCCTTCGGGAGGGAATTTATCGACAGTCTCTCAAATGGTCCATGAGTCAGTAACAGATACGGTAAATGTTTCCCGCAAATGTCCAACAAGAACTCAGATAACAGTAGAAAAAGGAAGTTGTGCAAATTGTTTGGTTATGACGTGTTTCAGTTCTCTTGAGGGTTTTGAAACAACAGCAAAAGAATATCACAGACACTTGATGACTCCTGATGACCTTTAGTAACTCTTTTGTTCATACATTAAGCAGTTCTTACTGTGGACGGGTAGAGCAGCAGGGATGGAGGCAGGGGGTATGGAGAATGAAGCAGAAATGATGAGGGGAGACATATCCCAGGGAAGCTGACATGGACAAACAATACCGCACTTCATCTTCGCAAACAGTTAGTAAAGTGAACAACTTTCAGAAGTTCTTTTCCGTGGCAAAATGTTTTAAACTGATATTCTGTGGTTTAGTACAGTGCTAGCAGAAGTGGTCATGAACATTTTTTTTCTCCCTAAAGAGCAAAAGGTGGTTCTGAGTACATGCAGTGATTATAAATTTAGGTTAATACACTTTAAATATGAATGCAAAGCTCTTTATATTACATAAATGAAGAATCTCCGTGAAAACCCGGGCAGCAGTGCAGCACTAGGACAGGCCTCGTCTGCGTGGTGAGTTATTGTCTTTGCTCACAGCAGTTCCAAGACTCTTTTATCTGAGAATAGGGGCAGGATGGATGAACTTGTTGCCCTTGAGCTGCCATCAACATTTTCAGTCCACACAGACTGCTCTGTGTAATCCAGTTAGGTCACCTCCCATGTCATCGGGGCAGTTCAGGTGCAGCTCCTCCAATTGTCATCCATCACGGTGAGGGGCTGCAGTGACAGAGCAGCTGCATGTGTGGCTGTAGTGCAGGCCCTTCCATAGCACTGGAGCCAGCCAGAGCTTGCAGCGCAAATGACAAATCCACACCTGCTTATGTAAAGCACTATAAATGATGGCAATATGAAATGCAGAAACTGTTCAATTAAAAAAGAAAAGATGAATAAATAATGTGATGTTTAGTGTGTCCTCTTTACCATACATTATGCAGGATTGATGCCACAGGCTTTTAGCATAAAAATTACGGTCCCTGTACAGACAGAAGACCTACAGAGTCAAATAAGTCATGTTAATTACTTTTTTGTCTGCCGTCTGCAGCAAATTGATCTGTATGAGACAGAAAGATGAACAGTGTCAAATGTACAGACATAGATTTTTCATTACATTTGAGTAATGCAGCAGTTAGTTGCTTTTTATTTGTTATAGCCAAGAGAGTAATTACACAGGAGATGCATCACAGTCTTTGATGGAAAAGCACACTAATCCCATTACGTAAAGCAAGTCCACACACTTAATTAACCAAATCTGAGGGATCTACATTTGAATTTCTGCTGCATTTTCACCTGTAAGCAACGACAGATGAAAAGGAAGCTGAACAAATCCTATAACTGATGTCCACAAGTGTTGAAGGGTAAATGCTGTCACTGCAGATCATATATTTCTTCTTTTTTTCTTTTTATTTCCACAGGCTCACGTACAGAACAGGACAAGACACGGCAAATTGTGATACTTGTCGAAATAGCGCCTGCATCATTTACAGGTGGGTCTTCTGCACTGTCAGTCATCAATACTGCATGAAATGCTGATTTTTGTGTGATGAAAGAGAATTTCACAGGAGTTGTTTGATGCATGAATGCTTTTGGGTCATTCTAACCCAGTTTAGTTAAGTTTCATGGAACAAACTGGAAAAAAAGTACTCCAAATACATTTTAAAATCTTTTTAATCTTTTGTTCTAAGAATTTAGCTTTTTCATTTATTTTTTGTTGTTATTCTTAATAAGCCAGGAAATGTACTACATTTTTTTACATTACATTTATCAGAAACCTTCATCCAAAGTGATTTACAACAGATCTTTGCTCATTTTGGTTAAAATAGTTTTGTTTAGTTGTCATAGCAGCCTCCAGTAATTAAAGCGGACAGTGTTACACTTAGTTTCTTCAAGTCCAACAGGGCTTCTTGATCTCAATGTAACAACAAACCTACTGATTTATTTATGATTCTACATCAGTAAATACAAATTTAAAAATCACAAAAGTTGCTAAATTCCATTGTAATTCAGTTTGCTCAGAATTGCATTTGTTTAGAAAAAAAGACTATTATATTTTGAATCAGCACAGTGAATGAAGTATTTTTATGACAATATCCCACAATTTAAGAAAAAAGGCTATCAATAACCATGAAAAGTTTCAAATAAGACATTTCTTGATATTGGCAAAAATCATCTGATTAGTTTTCAGAATTTTGTAGGTACAAATGTAGATAATGAGAACTTTTCTTTCTGTTTTAAGTTTTAGATATGAAGACAAAAAAAAGAAAAAAAATGTACCCTCTTTTACTTTTTTATACATGAATTAAGCCAATATGCAGAAGCAGTGTCTGAAAAACATATTTTATTATACCTCCTCATTTAATAGCTTATAAAGCCATCTTAAGCAGCAAGAACACAAATTAATCTTTCACACACACACACACACACACACACACACACACACACACACACACACACACACACACACACACACACACACACACACACACACACACACACACACACACACACACACACACAAACACACACACACACACACACACACACACACACACACACACACACACACGTAAAGAAAACTGCTCAGATGTGAGTGAAGATCTCATTAGAGAGGATATCTTAACCTTTCCCTGTTATCCCTATGGCTGGTGGTTTTCTGCTGGCGGCTGTGGTTTCCTCTCACAGCCAAAAGAAATGGATCTTTTGACAGTTTCTTTTTTTTTTTAAAGATATGGATCAATATACATTGTCCATACTAGTCCATAGTAGCGTTAGCATGCACAGGTGTCTATCTGTAGTCCCGTGATAAAAAGGGTGTATACTGTACTAGCCTCCAGCAGCGGAAGGATGGATGGATGGATGGATGTTTTTTTATAAATTAATAAAAATGACTGTCCAATCTCATGAAAAAGCAGTGGAAGGTAAAACTTACTTAAAAAAGTATGACCTAATGTAATTGGAGATAAGGTTTGGGGCTTTGAAAAATATCATGAAGTTTCTAAAAGTTTCCATAATAAGTTTTTTATTTGAATGAGTTTTTAGATTAAATGGAAAGTAAATGTCAATGTGCATGGATAGCAGTGAATAAAGTCAAACAAAGGAACGAAGCAAGAAAGAAACAATATGAAAGAAATTACTGGTTATTTTTATAATAATTTGGATCAGAGAATTCTGAAAATGAGCTACATGAATATGACAAAAAAATTACTCAAAGAAGTACATACTAGCACAGCCACTGGCAATAATATATATATTTTGTGTTGCACTAAATCAGGTTTTAGTGTGATGGATGACAGGATAAAAATTGGTTCCCATCATGTGAAAGAGATTCTGGAGAATGTTTGACCTCAGTGTGATAGAAAAGTAATAAGCAGTGGTAAGTGAGTGGTAAAGGAAATTCTGTGACCTAGACTGATAATATGAGGAACGAGGATTTTATCACAACCCATAAAACATTTTCAAGTAGTCTGACGCTCCAAATAAGTTTGGCATTGTTTGTTTTTTTTCCTTGCATTTTTAAAATAGTTTTCACTTTTACCAACAAAAAAAGGGCTTTTATTATGCTGCGAGTGTCCTATGTACCGAGTAGTAAAAATACCTCAGAAGCAAGTGGTATACACTTTCCTTCCAGTTTCTTTTTCTCAAGAATAGGAAATAGGAAACAGTGTGGAAAATCTGCACAAGCCC
Source organism: Cololabis saira (assembly GCF_033807715.1). Taxonomy (NCBI): domain Eukaryota; kingdom Metazoa; phylum Chordata; class Actinopteri; order Beloniformes; family Belonidae; genus Cololabis; species Cololabis saira. Next base: position 23,523,460 of record NC_084603.1, read on the forward strand.
AGAGAAGAGGAATGCACTTTGCAAAACCGGACTTCTAACATTGAGAGCAGCTTGAAAAAGCACAGAACCCCAAACTGATTCAGACGCAGACCTGGAATTTATTTATTTATTTGTTCATGTATTTATTTATTTATTTATTGCTGCACAGAACAAGAAAAATCTGTCCTTCTTCATCTTCTACTCTTTTTTTCCGATACAATACCACAGTACAAAACGCTCTTCCCACTTCCCCTTTACAGGTCTATTTTAACAATGTGGTCCGTTTGTGGTAAGAAAAAAAAATGTGGAACTTGAAAGCTGGAGCTTTGTGTCGTTTAATTTTCAGGAAAATGAAAAGTTGCAGGTTTTCATACAGGAGCAAAGAAAGAAATTATTTTACGGCAAATTGGGATTCTTCAGCAGGGGATTGACATATTTGGGAGTTTTACAAACTTTGTCATGGGGTGCAAAGTATATCCCAAATGGCTTGTTGTGTATAAACAAAATATATAGCAATGGATTTTCACTCGTTTTGGTTAAAATAGTTTTGTTTAGTTGTCATAGCAGCCTCCAGTGATTAAAGCAGACAGTCCAACAGGGCTTCTTGATCTCAATGTAACAACAAACTTACTGATTTATTTATGATTCTACATCAGTTAATAAAACATTTTAAAATCAACACATGCCTGTTCCAGCTTTCATTAATGTTAAGTTACAAAATTCCATTGTAATTCAGTTTTCTCAGAATTGCATATGTTTGTTTAGAAAAAAACGTAAATGTGCAGACTATTATATTTTGAGTCACCACAGTAAATAAAGTATTCTTAGAAAATATGACAATATCCCACAATTTAAACCAGCAAAATGTAACTTTCAGCTTTTGTTGAGTTTGGTGGCTCCTTTGGATAAAAGCGGTAGTGCTTTACCAGTAGTGTGGAAGGGTTCCTACCATCCTTTTTTTTACTTTTTTTTTATGCAGGAACTAAGCCAATATGCAGAATGCAGTGTCTGAAAAACTTATTATACCTCCCCATTTAATAGCTTATGAAGCCATCTTTAGCAGCAAGAACACAAATTAATCTTTCTCCCTCTCTCTCTCTCTCTCTCACACACACACACACACACACACATAAAGAAAACTGCTCAGATGTCTTGAGGTAAAGGTCGTAATAGATCTATAGTGTCTCCCTAACGTTATAGCATTTGGAAAGCATTTGTAGTCTGTAGATATGTCTGAAATCATCCGAACTACATCATAAAATAATAGCTGATCCAAAAAATTAAAAACTACATTTCCAGCTACTATCATCTCAGGTCTTAAAGAAACTAACTGTCAACAGCCGACAACAGCATTACACCTAAAACATTTTTTGCTGTCTAAATAAATGCTAAGCCATTCTCGATTTTTGCTTGTGTGCTCTGCTAATATAACACAATAATCATGCCAGTCACTTTAAATGAATTAACAAAATGCAGAGCTTTGCTGTCTGCACACCCATGGATTATGCTAATAAAAAATTAATGATTTATGCTCCTATACTTAAGCAGCTGGTATTCATCACATGGCTTGGAACAGTTATATGCCAGGAGCCTTTTAGATATAAAGTAGAACGAGTTTAAACCCAGAGTGTAAAGATGTTTTGGGACCGTCTTTGCACTTCATGTATAGGGGATCCTAGATCTGATCTGTCTTCTATAATAAAGATCTTCCAAACATGAACTAGCCCAGATATGAGATGGGGGGTTTATCTAAGAAGCAAAACTTCTGTGCAGATAAAAAGAGGTAGAAAGGATATCTGGTCTTGTGGTTGGTAGGTAGAAGCAAAAGTGAAAAACAAAATGCTGTCCTCCATCGACATGTCTTGAAAATTTACTGGAGTATTACGGAGACAGAGTGCCTGAGAGTGACAGCCACTCACTCCTCCACACCAGTGCAGCTGGACTGTAGTCAATAAAACCTGAGACACATTCAAGCCTCTGAAGAATGAAGCTGAGTCACCTTCAAAGAATGAGGTTCATGAGCCATTGACAATGGGCCAAGAGTGACCTCACCTCTCTTCCGTGAGACATTAAGAGACTGACTCGATGCCAAAGTTGATCAAAAATACGTTCAGTCGTTCATGATTATTAGATCTCAATCTGATTCTCCATATTGCAGCCACTGATGACAGTCAGAATTGTAAGGTAATTCCTTTCCTGATGTCCAAAAATGTACCTACAAATCTTATCTGCCTACACAGCATGTAAGACATTGTGTACATGGATCTAAATTAAACTTGCACACAGATGGACGTCCACTAACTGGATCTGATGCAAAGCCGTTCGCCTCAAGCATCATCCAGCACTTCATCCTCCTTTATCGAAACACACAAGTCCAAGGTGGGTGATAAGAGAGGAGCGGCTGTGTTCTCCCAAGCACTTTGTCACCCTCTTCCTCCGTCCGCTCAAACCCCATTCTGAGTCTCCAGCACTTCACTGAACTAGAAAATAGGAGAGGAAACTAACACAGCTCTCCTCATGGACAGCTCTCCCTCAAGCAGTAAACAACATGGGGATCGATTTTTATACCAGAAAAATGTGGTATGGTATTTCTTCATGTCATTGCTGCATTCTGCCTTGGTGCAGTTCTTGACTCATTAGGTCAATTGGAGACCTTGCAGAGTTTAGTAGAAGTCTTTTTTTTTCTTTCTCTCTTTCTCTTTTGGATACGATCCAAGGTTCAGCACAAGGGATCCACAGTGTGATAAGGAAAAAATAGATAATGGTTTGAACACTGGCCAGGAGAAGAAGAAAAAAAAAACTAATTTCATCTCCAGTCAGAAAACCTGGAGTGATCTTTGATAATTATTTTAATGTTATCTTGGAACACGATTATAGTACACCTTCACAACAAATGAGAACTCAAAGATCCCAATTTTTCTTCTAGCACAAAATATTTTAATAATTCTTTTCTTGCAATTTTCGATGATTGTAAATTATTTTTAAGCATTATTTTGAATACAATGTAGACACACTTTATAAATCCTTCCTGAACATTTGTGTTCAAACAAAAACTATTATAATTTACAACTCATTAACATTTCCAGGGATTTATATTATTGGAAAAAAACAACATCTTTCTTTGAATTATTTCTTCATTCATAAGACATGTGCAATTATCGCCAATAATTGAGTTGAGTAAGTTTTACCTAATCAAGATGTGACCTGTGACACTGAAGCAACACGTGTCAGTTTTTCACCTTTATGCAACCTGTGGAATTTGTGTCATTATTGATGAAACAGGCCTGCTCATTGATTTGTCTTCAGGCCTTTAGCCATTATCGTGGCTGTAAGTGACTGAACTATACATAGAGAAGCTATTAAGCTACTTTGTTTTCTAAGTATAAGATCTTCGGAGGTCTATCATATTATGTCGTGGGATTCTTCTAAATACGTGCTGATTATGTCTCACGGCAGATGCAATAAATGCAGTAATCAAGGGGACATCAAAGGACAAAGTAATAATTGGGGATGAAACAACAATATGCTGCATTTTGTTCAACTAATGCTTATTAAATAGAAAGGAACCCTCATTAGAGCATTTAACAAAGTTATTTCTTTTTCATTTCAATGATAATATCTCAGTGAAACAAAACGTGCCAATTCTGAATGTCAGTGAAGCAGCGTAGTTTAATTAACAAACTCAAGACAGCTTCTTCTGGCAAAAGATGCGCCGTCAGCCTATTGTCATCGAACTAAAGCATGTGGCATATGGTAATAAAATCACAATGAGGATGCATTCTGCAGAGTATGAATAAATTAGTCGATTATCATTTTGTCTGTGCTAGCTGTATCATTAAATAGTTGTTTCTTTCAGTTAATTTGGCAGATTTTTAACAGTCACGGAGGGGAGAGAGGCTGCGTTTGGCAAGCAGGGTGGTAATCTATCACGGTTGCATCTATCTCTGTCAAAGCAATTCTCACAAGTAGCTTAAATTCTGCAGAGTGTTGTTTAGTATTCTTTAGCGAAACCCAGCTGTAAAACTCTCTAAAATGGAATTGTGCTCTGAGGGGGGGAAGAAACACTTCCCTATTGTTTATCTCCACACTTATGTTTTGTTTTTTGTGTTTTTTTTATCCTGCATTGATCCGTTACAAAAATTTCCTCGTTTTTCAGACTACTGTGTGGTCCCATTACCAGCAGCCCTGTTCTTAAAGTTTTGTTTTTCCAGTGAGTTACTCCACTGATAGGGCAGCAACCATCACCAGTCTGGAGAAAACTGCACTGTGACACATTGATAAGGAGCTTTTGGTATAGAGATGGAAATACAAATCAGCCAAACCCAGCACATGTGAACCAATGAACCCCAAAAGGTCAGACAGCAACTTTATGTTTCAACCGTAATCAAGATGTTCAGGAAGTTCAGAATCTCTGGTTGTTGTCAATCTGTGCATCATAGCCTGGCTGGAGTTCGCCCTGGACACCCTTGATCTCCTACAGCATCTCACATCACATTTTAAGTTTGGGTAGCTGAATTTAATTTGGTTTGTGGTAATTACAGCGTTGTGCATTACCGAAATGACGAAGGTGTTTAAAAGGTCTACAATAGATGGTATTGTTGCGGCTTATTAGCTATGGTGCATTACAGCTGCTGGCAGTTATCAGGTGTCTCGGCTAAGAAAGCATTTCCACCCCATCTTTAAGGAGAATGTGTGTAATCCTGAAAGCAAACAGTGGCCGGGAGAGCAAATATGAATACATTCTGAGAAAATGACTTCAATTCAATCATCCTCCTGGCTTACCAGCTTATTGTACACAGGACAAGATGTAAATATAATATCAAGGTCTAGAAGCATGTAAAGTAAGAATTAGAAATTACTATTGCATTGTTATTAGAGTTGTTATCATGTAGCTCAAGTAACCAAAATAACTCAACCCTTTAAACATGGGAGTTGTGTCCACATTATTTTCCCTTTGTTCTCTTTCCATACATGACTGCATGCATTGTTCAAACAAGATTAAAAGAGCATCACTTCCAAATTATACAAGGCCTACCGCTGAGTCAACCTATACTGCAAAAAGCCTATTTTAAAACCGTCCCCAGATCAAAGCATTAGGAGCTTCTATTCCGGTCATGCTGTGCTGGTTAGGAGCCAGCATTTGAATCAAATGACACAATGCAGCATTTCCAATTCGGAGCTAACAATGACTTTGAAAAATGGTAGAGTTCAGACAAAGAAAAAAGAAAAGGTACCGCATTTCAACACGATCGCACTCAAGGATCTAATTAGCACTTGTGTGTCATGCTGAGATGCCGATGCCATGGTTGTTTTGCTGTACGCATGTCAAGAGTGTCTGCTGTATTCTGTTCTCATTTATGAGATCTGGTCTTTTTTTTGTCCAAGAAGCAGAAAGCTGTGTAGCAGATAAAAACTCTGGCCTTTAGGAGAGATTTACTGTACATGACAGGGAAAGAATTTCTACATGTCATTTACACAACAAGCGAGGAGTTTTCGTTTTTAGCTGTTAGCTGTCGGCGGAGGAAACGACTGTCAATCTGTGGTTATTTATTCTAGGATACCCCAGTATGTAACTATGAAGATATAACACCACACTGGCAGTGAATCACACGGTTTCGTCAACTGTTGAGTTGAACTGTGACTGGCGGAGGGGAAAAAAAATGATGGGGAAGTTACTATACGTTGAAAGGTGCCAGTGGCAGAAACACGAGACAATAGCAGCAGACTGACTTGTACATGCTGTGCTACAAAGACATCTCACAGCAGCGATATCCCTCCCAGGAGCAACAGTTATTGAATGGTGCTCAGCTCACCACAATCATAGACAAACAAACGGCTCGCCACTGATCACAGCAACGGTTACTCTCACTGCATAGCTAAAGGGATGATTAATCTGCTTTGCTGAATGACCTAGAAAAGCTTCCCTGACTCCAACTGCTTCAATCTGTTTGTGAACAGCGATGATCCTAGATATAGGGCTTTTGTTTGCCGAGGCACCTGCTCCCTGGTGGCTCCCCAGTCATAGTTTGTTGCTTCTGGCTTCTCACCAAGGCATTTCTTCACAGTATGCAGCAATCACCATGATCTGCCAAGTGATTAATTGCTTAATAATTGCTGAGGCTACTCCATGGCGCAGTTGTCTGCTCTGCTCTCTGTCAACACTATTTGAACAGCAATTGTAAAAGATGCAAATATTTCAACACAAAACAAAAAGATACAAACAGCGATAGAGCAAGAGGAAATGAAACAATAGATGGTATAAATAAGAGATGCGCAGTGCATACTGCAAGAAACAGCAGTTCTGCTGAGATAAAGCCTGCGCTCTTTTCTGAGTTTCTCCTTGTTATGGATTCAGCATTCAGAAGACCTGCAAATGTTAGCTTTTATTTGAAGAGGAAATGACGAAAAGTGGATATTAGGGAATAAAGAAGCTCTCTGGAACTGGTGGTTTGGTTTTGATTCAGCAAAAAAAAAACACTCATTTTGTATAAATAATAATTGAGCAGAAATTATGCTTTGCTTTTTTTTTCTATTGTATCAAATGCAGTTATTAAAGCTGTTGGCCATCCAAACCAGTATCCACCTCTACTCCAGATGCTTTAATAGAGATCTGCTCTTGACCGACACTTGTCATAGGGGTGAGGACTGCACCCAGTTTCATTATATCACTTTGAGCGAAGCATATTCTTTTACAAACTAATTACACTGTCCATCAAAGCGGTTACCCTATAAGGAAATGCTTTGTACCTTAATGTCCATTTGTCTGCCTGCAGATGAAAAGGTGTCTCCATGTTTGACCTTGCTTTGTCAGATGTCATCTCTTTTTGCAGCTTTAGTTCTTTCTTCTTCCCTTAATCGTCTAAATGACAGGAATGAGCTCCATATGCCATGGTAGTCACTTCAATAGAGGATGTTAAGCAGAGTTATTAAAGAAAAATTTGAAATGTCAGTGAACTAAACTGCTCAAAAAAAAAAAGGTATAAGAGAATATTTGAACATAAGGCATACATTGCTAAAGATCGTAGCTTTGGTACACATGTAGCAGATGGTTTACTCTTTAATACTTCCACTTTTTCAAAGTGATTGCATATCAAAAGAGTAAATACACAGAGCAATGGGAATCAATAACAATAAAGTGAGAGGAGATGGTGTACAATAGTGTATTTATCGCTCGCTTGAATAGAGGCAGTTAATCAGCGGCCGCTCGGCCTCTCAATGGTTTCATTTGGGTGGGATTAAGTCCCACATTTCTCTCAACCCTGTGAGATTTAATCGGAGAGAGAGTTCAGCTGCAGTGTCAGAACAAAATCAGGCGATGACCAGTCTGGGATTACACTCACGGGTGTGGAGGTCTGAAGTCAGTAGCAAACCCCCGTCGTGGCTTTTTTTTCTTCTTTTTTTTTGGGCATGGGTAACACAGAGGCAATGAAAAGAAAAATGTTTCCTGGAGAAATCTCTGTTATATGGATTTGTGTTCCAACTGATATGTGCTGCCAGGCGGTTTGTCAGCGCATTGTCTCCATCCCAGAATTCTGAACATGAGGAGAAACTCAGTACGAATGTTTTAGTTAAAAAGCAGAAAAATCCTTAACTTTTTAAAGGTATTGTGACATCATTTTTAACATGCTTTTAACACTATTAAAAGTCTTGGCCAACATCCCTCAAATGTGTCTAAAAGAGTGTAACAAGAAAAACTTCACTCTAGTACTCCATTCCTGGCTTTTTATTACAGTGTTTTTTTGCGCCGTGAAAAACACTTCCTTTTCCCCCTTTCCTGTCAATCATTGCTCCGCTCCTCCTCCAAACCTCCTCCTCCTCCAGCCATACGCTCACAGCGGCGTCGGAGAGTTAAGCCGGGAGCGACAGGTGACGCATGCACGGAAAAGCAGCAGGGAGAAGCAGTCCACAGCAAACAATCATAAAAATAAAGGCATGCAAGCAGCAGTATCCCCTTATCTTAAGTCCAGTCAGTGGCCGCGGGTCTTCTTAGCAGTTTTCCTCCGCTGATGAGAACAGAAGAGGCTCTAAACAGCTCCGTGTTAAGCCTCATTTATGGTTCCGCGTTAAATCGACGCAGTGCCTACGCCGTAGGGTTCAGCGTACGGTGCGCGTCGCTGCGTAACCCTACGCCGTAAGCTCTGCGTCGGTGTAACGCGGAACCATAAATCAGCCTTTATGGTGCACTGGAGAGGAGAGGAGGCAGGGAGCTGGGTGGAGGGGGCGGTGATTTAGCGGATCGTTACGTAACGATCCGCCAGCAAACCAGGTGCGCCGTTTTTGCACAGTTATGCGGAAAATCCCAGAAAGCACACAATACACTGAATGTTAAAAGTTTGTTGTTTTTTGGGTGTAATTGATGTCAAGACACCCAACAAAACACAAAAAATCAAGAAAAATGTGTTTTTCATGTCACAATACCTTTAAAAAGCTGAAAAATCCTTAACTTTTTAAAGCATTACATGGAAGTTTCTGATGAATGTTATAAAAGCACAATAATGAAGTGAATAATGAAAATGTTCTAACGCTCTACCTGTCATGCCTGTTTTTGCAGTGTTGAGCTGGACTTTAAACTGCAGGAGGACAAACTACAGCCTGTGATGAAGAGACTTTTCCCCCTGGACAGTCAACAATGCCCTGCTCTGCCCTACCCCAATGAAGTATTCACATCCACTCCAAAACGAAAGTCCAAGACAGAGTCCAAGAAGCATGCTCGTTGGAAACTTTGGTTCCTCTGAATAAAACATGAAGGCTTTGGAAACGGCCATTTCATCCCAGTTATTCTCAAAATGGTGGGAGGAATATTCAGATGGAGACGATCAACGTACATGAATGAATGATGGCGGGAGCCCGTTGATTTAGGGCTCTGACCTGAGACTGTCAGGCCAGCTGGGGGACAGCAGAGACACAGAACATTTTAAATCCAGTCTAATCTTTTTCTGGCATGTTTGCTGGACAGGATCGACACACACACCTGCACAAGCTAGGTGAGCAGCGACACACATTTTTGTATTGTATTTAGTTTTTTATCTGTTTAAAGATGGACTTCTTTTAATGCACTACCCCAAATCAGAAAAAAAAACAACTGCTGGAACAATATGGAAAAAGCACTTTAGCACTTTTCTTAAATTCACTTTATTTTGTTTTCTTTACAGACATGTTTGTCGGTTTTTGTCTCGTCATCTTCGTTTGTCAATATACATTCAATTTGAACATTTTCAGGTCTGCAAACATCCTAAAAAGTTGTATTGAAGCTTTTACATCAAGAGATTCTGCATCAATGCTGGCAACACAGGAATGCAGATGAGGATGCTAAGCGATGAAGCATTTCTGTTGTTATTTTTTGTTCCACTCTTCATGCAAATGAATCTTAAGGTGTGCAGCAGTACAAGGTCGTCACTGAACCCAATCTAATTTCATTTCAAAGTTCTCCAAACATTACTGTATCTATCGGGAACAGCTCAGGATTGCAGACGGGCCAGTTCCGTACCTGCAGCCTTTTCTTCCACCGATGTGTCTTTGTAATGTGTGTAGGATGGAGTTAGCCGTTGTGTTATTGAAAAATGCATGTACGTCTCTGGAAAAGATGTGGTCTTGAATGCAGCACACACTGATCTGAAACAGTCCCTGGTTTTCTAACTTTTTAGTATTTGGTCCTGAGCAGAACCTATTTCCTATCAAGACCAGAATACAGAATTTTTATCTTACATATACTAAGTTCTGTTGTCTGTTACAGACATTTAAAAACTGGGAAAACCGAAATTGACTATATACCAAGAAATAAATTGAAGTCTACAAGAAAACACCTGAAATATATTGGGTTCATACTGTCTGCAAGGAAATAAAAGATACATTTCAGTGTAAATTTCACTGCATTATTTATTTATTTGCATTTGACACATCATCCCAGTTGTTTCTGATTTGGGGTTATAGTAGCAGCATCTTATAATTAAATCTCTCCGTTGCATCAGCCAATGAATGCATTGCAATCTTGGTCTTTTCCCCGTAGAGCATATTGCTTGGCTGCAAGAGGAGGCGCCTTGTGGAGGGTCTTGTATGACTGAACCTATAACCATTGAATGGACATCAGCCCCACCTCCAGCAAAGCACAAACATTTGAGCGTTGAGAGGAACATGAGTGAAAGACTGACACAGGGACGATTACAGGACAGTATGCGAGCATCGTGCAATGCCTTCCTCATTCTCTTTATTTATTTACATGCTGCTCAGTTCTCTGTCTGTCTGAACTTCTGATGGCCTTTGCTAAAGTTAGAGGTATTTCTATCTGTTTCTTTATCTTTCTATTGCTCCCTTTCTTTAGCTCACTGTGCAGCTAACTGGCCGGCCAACTTTGCCTCATTCGTTCTTCCTAATATGACACATAATGTCCAGAATCAATATTTTAGATTATCTTCATACTAATAGCTAAGTACTGTAAATTGAATTTAAAATTTTAGATTTGGAGACCTTCCTCTTAAAGCAAGTTCTATAGTTAAAAATATAGAACGACTTATTGGGGTTTAATCAGAATTTGTTTTATTCTGCTTTAGATCTTGTAATAAAAAAACAACATAATTCTTTCTTTTTTTTAACTTGCAACAAATTGTAAAGGGTATTTGGCTTTGTTAATGAGTCCTTTTAGAGTTGTTCATGTCTTTCTATCACTTAATGTGTCACAGCAAAGCTCTGAGGTTCTGAAACTGAGCTCTTTCTGTCACCTCTTTCATGTCCATTTACAGTAACACTTCCAGAGGTGTTTCGTCAATTTGATTTATATTTCTATTCAACTGCAAACTCCATTCAGCTTTATTTTTTCCAGAAGCAGCAAGCATGTGTCCCACAAAGAAAACTGTGCGCTGAACTTGCAGCAAGAGTAGAAGGGCTATACATAGAGCTAGAGGAGTTCATCACTCTTTTAAGAAGAAAAAAACCTTATCTCCACCAGCTTTAGTCACATACAAAAAAAAAGACAAAAAAAACTGATGTAGCAGTGACACTGAACTTGTTACAAGGTGGTTATTATATAATTGATTTTACTGTAATTTTCTAACTTTAGCACTTGGAAAGTTAAATGAAATGTTAAATGTATAGTTAAAGTGTCAGGAAGACAAATAGTCACCCTCCATTGTTACATCATACAGTAGATGATATTATTCAGGTCACCTATATCCATGCAAAGAGCTGTATCTTGAGCAAGTGCAATTTTTTGATTATGTGCAATATTATGCATTTTTATACTGTTTCTACATCACAATTAAAACATTTTCAACTGAAAGTGATCCAGTGTGCTCCTGTGTCTTCTGAATACGAGAAGCAAAAAAGCTGCAAAGTCCAAGGAGTTGTTTTGGAGAGAGGAAGGGAAACAGGAAGCGTGTGAAGTAAGAATCCCATTATTATCTTTCTGTTTCAGAAAGATGTTTGTGTCGGTTTATTCAGGAGTGACTGGTTTAAGAGGATCTCCATTCATTCTAAGGATGAAACACTCAAACACAACACATCATCTGTGTTAAACTGGGGTGACCACCATTAAACAGATCAATCATGTAAAACAGGGTCCTCAGGGCCCACTGTCCTGCATGTTTTAGATCGATCGATCCATCCATCTACATATGATGAACAACTGTCACAGAGTAATGATGCCCATAGAGCATCAATACTCAGAACTCCCCACCAGTCAGGTAGAAATGAAAAGGTTTCTGGGACGAGACGAAACACGTGGTCCAGTTCAGAATCAGTAGAAATGATTAATTGCTGCATTTTTGTTAATGGCTTAATATGAGACCAGTCTCATGCCCAGTGTATTTACCTCAGGTACTCTTGAGCCTGTTTTGTTTCTTCTGATGTCATGGATATTAATGTCTGGTGATATTTCAAACCAAACCATAATCTTCTCATCAACACTTGACTAGTTTTGGTGCCAGATCGTGAGTGAAAGTGATATTGTAAAATACTACAATCACGGTCCCCAAGGCAAAACTATCTAAAACAAAAAAAGAAAACTGTTTCACATGAGAGTCAGTAGCTCAAGGACAAATGTCATGAGAGTTATTCCTCTACCAGCTGGCTGCTCGAACACACTCGCTTGATTGTTCATATGACAGCGTGTGCTCCGAGTGTCACATACCGCCACCCAAGGTGTGCCGTGGCGCTGACATCTAAGGACACTTTATGCATATCTTAGAGAAGCTTTGATAAAGTAGCAGTGTTCGACCTTTCATACAGGTGGAAAAAACTGCAGGTGGCAGTTTGTGAGTGTGAAAACTTTTGCTCAATGTTCAACAATTAGTTTTTGCTCCTGTGGTGCATTTCATGAAAAAAAAGAAAGAAAGAAAAAGAAAACATCTTTAATTTCAAAATACACAGGTCACTTTTACTTCACAATAGGTGAATCATATTTAAGTGTACAAATAGTATAGTTCAGTGTTCAGATTGAAAAGCATTACAAACCTTCATAAAAAAGAAGATTCCTATATAACCTTGTTAAACAACATGGAACATTCCAACGTTAAAGAAAAAAAAAAAAGAGACAAGAGCTCTTCCAAGCCACACTTCTGTGTGGCGCCGTTCCTGCATGTTGTTATACAGCTGGGGCTGTATTCACATTTTCACTCTTTTGTGCTATAGGGAAGCAGATTTGGACCATGACGACGGCTCAGCAGCTGTGCAGTTGGGCTCCCTCTCTGCTCTCTTTAAATGTGATTAGTCTTCAATAGAAAGAAGCCACACAACCTCCAAGTCCTGGAGGGGAGACGCCGTTCCAGTCCATCAGACTGAGTGACCTGATCCCACATCCATCTTTCATCCTTATCACTATTACCACGTCCCTTTCATTCCACTCAGTTGATTGCCTTTGCTTTTGTCTTGTGTCTCTTCTGTCATTTTATTCCTACCTTCTTCCTTCTTCTCCCCAAAATCGGTTTTGCTCCCTTAAGTTGGCCTCATGCCAAATATCTACACAGTTTCCCTCATTATCATATGTAACATGTATTATGTATTGAAAATAATCTATTTATGGATACAAGTGGAGCCAGAAATAAAGTACAACTGTAAACATAGTGTCACTCAGCAGCGTGTAAAATTTCTAAAATCACATCAAACATAATCGCATTAGGAGTTATTGTCAAGTATATTGCAGACTGATTAATGAAATGCAGTGCGAGAAGTTTTGTTTAGTGGAAATGACTTTCTTGTCATTTTAATTTAGTATCTCATCCATAAGAATCTTTGTTTCAGAACTCTATATTGCTTATCTATTTCTGCTGGCACAAATTAGCTTGTGAAATGAAAAACGGCAGCGGTTACTGTCAAGCCAACGGATCTCTGCTCCTGAATTTGTAATCTGTTTCACTACCAGTGACAGCAATGTCATGGTGCAATGACCACACCCTTCATGCATCCCTCATTCATCCCTTCGGCTAAATGAGAAGTTCAAATGTTGTGAGGTTTCTCCTCTGGAAGTTAATGCAGTTTCAAAGTTGTCAGCAGTCATTTCAAACTCACCTCTATAGTGAGGTACCGCTGTGGTGAATTTACTGTGATTCCAATAAGTTTGATACTTACTGTAAATAGTTATGTTCTGTAAGTCTTTCATAAATAAATAAAAAGTGTTTGATGCTGGATCAGACGCTTAAGATTATATTTTTGTTTCTTTTGACGTTGTCGGTTTCTCAAAGATGAGTGCATTTTGCGTGGAGTTGCGAACACTCTTGAGGAAAACGATGATGTTGGATCCGCCTGTGCCAGTGGTGTTCAGCATGGAGCCCGCCCCTCTGAGAGGGCAGCCCATGGAGCGGGCACGGTTACCGGGCACGATCACGTACTTGGTGACAGTATTCAGGTGATAGTTACGTAAATCCACCAGTGCAGAGACACAGGAGTTGTAGGACTGGCAGAGGTCAAGACTGGAGCAAGTCATGATGAAGTCTCGCAGTGACGAACAGACAGACAGAGACTCTATCAGCTGACGGTGAGCGGGAGGCATGTAATCCCTCATGCGTGTCAGGAAGGCTCCTAGATAGGGGGGATCAATGAGGACAGCACAGGGGAGACTATGAGGGACTGAAAATAACAACCTTTTCTGGAAACATTTCTGCCAGAATTGACAACTGAACCCCACAACCTCGGAAAAGAAAAAAAGAAAAACTCAAGCACAACCCACTAAACAAAAAGCATCTGAGCTGGTTTTAAAATATTTAAAGAAGTGCATTTTTACCTGTCTCACCCTCATGTTGGATGCAAAGCAGAGCATCAAAGCACTGGATGGCTGAACTCTGAGCAGCACTTCCACCTGACAGCAGAATTGGCTCATTGCTAACACCTTCATACAGCAGCCCTCTTGGAAGCATGGGGTTGTCTCGCCACCTGAAACCATTTCAACAAGCACCGTCAACTTCCATACTAGATATGCAGAAGTACATGTTATGCAGGTAAACATACCACGCACCAATGCAGATGAACAGAACGGAAGTACAGAAGCAGAAATAACATGCAATATCTAATGAGATTAATATGCATGAAGTGAAAAAAAATTGTAAAAAGGATTAATAAAGTCAGTACGTGAGACATTGTAAAAGCCCAAAAACTCACCCTGAGACGAAAATTCTCAATGTTCCATGAAATGTGGTTGGCTCCACATGACCTGGACGGAGCACAAATTCACTTAGTTTAATTACCTTTCAAGCCCCTCATAAAAGCCACAGCAAGCAAACTAATTAAGTTCATATTTAGGCAAGTTTAACTCAAAATTACTGTGCATGAGTTGGAAAGTTTCCCTCATCTTCTTCAAAGACTGGGTTACTTTGATTAGGCCCTTCTGTATCCCGATGAGGTCAGAGATTTTCATGGCGTGCATCACCTCCAGCGCCCCCTGGTAAGAGTTGAAAGACATGTACAATATATGTACTAAAGCCAAAAAATAACAAGAAAATAGACAGGCAACATCGGGTCGAGCGTGGGAAAGAGGGTACTGACCATTAAGCCTGAACTGGCAGCCTGCTCCACCAGCAGGGACACAATAAAAAATCCCCTGCAACTCTCCCCACCAGGGAAGGAAAATATCAGGTCTATGTTCCTGTTTTTAAAAATCATAATAAAAATATATGAGTAACACATCATGTGAGAAGATTATGTAATAAAAATCACATGAGGGTGAAATACTGTTTGAAAGAGAGAGAAACTACTTTCTGTTTCACTTACCCAAATTCCATATCTCTAGAAGAAAAACGAAAGAGCAAATACAGAGGTGTCATTGAAGGAAAGCATTACCAAGATATGTTTCTGTTCTTTAAAAATAGTTTTGGCACTTTTGAATATGAACTTAAAGACAAGAAAGAAAGTTATTGATCACCCCGTGGGATCCTTTAACTTCCAGTTGGCTAAAACGGAATCTGCATAAGTCAGGATAGGCGGGAGGCCGAGCCTGCGGGATACCCGCCAGTAAGGACAGGCCAGTGCTTTAGGAAGAATCTGTCAAACAACCACAACAGGAAAGTTTCAGTGATGAATAAAGACCTAGAAGGTGGTTCGACAGCTTCACCTACATGTAGAGTAAAACATCTCAGCAGCTTGAAAAGAACAGATGGCTTGATTTTAACTTAAACATCGATGGACAGACGTTATTGTGATGACCTGAATTTCCTGAAGTGTCCACTTAAGAATAAATTGCATTTTATTAGCTTGAAACACTTTTCAGTTGTTGTAAAGTGAAAAGAGGTTTGATGCAGCTTAAAGTTAAGCTTCTATTCAGAATAATGCCCGATCACTTCTCTGACAACTAATTAGGTTTTGGACAGCCAATGGTCACTACATGAGCTGGCAGTGATCCTTTATGGTCCATCTGTGTGACAGCAATGATGAACAGCGACAAAAATAACACAGGTCCTGTCCAGAACTCCATTCTGTTCATGAGTTTATTTTATCGAGGGGCTGTGTCTTGTATTTGTCTTGGAGCTTTCAATTTTTATGCATCGGACTTATCCCATTGTTAAGTTTTTCATCTGACAGCTTGGCCAGAACGTGGTCAACAATGTAACTTCAGCAATTCATTTTTTTTCCTTTTAACTACAGCATTGGGGCTGAAAATGTTGAGCTGATTTTTGCAAACTTTCCCGACACTTAAAATGGGAAGTTGAGAAAAATACCCAAAACAAGTGGTTTACATAGAAGTGCATGGTTCTGTAGAAAATAAATAAATAAATCATGCCATGCGCAGATACCATGTATTGTCAGCTAAATGCCTGGGATATTTTGGGATGGTTAATACAGTTATTGCCAGGCAAATTAATTGAAATAGTAAAAACGCATACATGAGCCCTCCTCTATCAACATGCTGAATTATCCCTTTAGTCTAATTTTTTTCAGTTATTGTTATCAATTCCCAAGGAAAGTTTCCAGCCTTACAAAGTATCAACTTGTATAACCCGAGCAGGTTTGTTAATGTAGGAAAATGTCTCATGTTATACGGGCCTGGACAACCAAAGTGTATCACCATATATATAGTACATCATTTTTTCCCACTTTCATTCCCTCACAGAGGAATTGTACCTGAGCAGGTGCATGTTGTCCATCCTGCCACACATATCCCATGCTGATGAATCCCAGCACCAGGTGAGCAAGCCTAAGCTCCCGGTGGTTGCTCAAAAGATGGGGACTCAAAACAGGCATCTGTATTGGGAAATCAAAATGTTGATATTTACATTTTTTTTTTTAAAACAGTGAATACCATCAACTTGACCCACATTTACATGTACTTCCATCCTCAGTTCTGACGAAACTTTTCCATCTTACCTTGTGAACCAGATCCCGCAGTTTACGTGACTCTATCAAATGTGTAAGATTATTTGCCAGGTCCAACCACACCTGATAATAGTCTGCGAGCTGAGTCTAGGAGATAATGAGGATAAAATGACTCGTTTGTTGATTTTCCTTTGTGTATGTGTGTGTGTGTATGTGTGTGAGAGAGAGAGGGGGGGTTATTGTGCAGTGTAATCAGTAATATCATCAGCTCAGGTTTTCCACGGTCCCTGACCTGCATGCCAGGGACTGATTGGTGCTATCAATCAGAGAAAGAATGCAATTTAACAAAGGGGGCATGAATAAATAATATACTCAGAAAAAACAGCCACACAACAATGAGGGGGATGCCCAGGAGTTAAATGTGAAGTAGGCTGGTCTGAAAGCCAATGGGTGAATGATTGACTGAAATTATATATTAGTTTTTTTGGGGTGGGGGTAAGACATTCATTTGTATCATTCTCTCTATCTATACATATTTCAATGATATGTGCTATATTTATCAAATGGTATAAGGACAAACTATACAATTCATCTGACCCTTACATATACATGGCTTGACAGTGCACAGGGTCAATCAGGGCCCGTCATGTGAAAGGCTTGATAGATGATAGGACCCAGGCTTCCTCTAGATCAATAACCCTATAACTTTAGACAAAAACAACCATACTTATCTGTTTCAGCCCACAGAGACTACATGTGCTGCTGACCAAACACTTAGACGAAGGGAAGAGAAAATAGCATTCAGGGTGAATGAAAATATCTCTGCCTAGACAACACAGGCAATGTTGCCATTCTTCAAACATCTGGAGAATATCTGCTGTGTGAAAAAAGAAAAGGATGACAATGGAACTTACCAGTGGCTCTTCAAGGATAAATCCAAGCTCTTCAGAGATATCAAATACATCCAAGTCTGCATGCAATGTTTCTCTGCAGTTGCTCTTCAAATGCTCTACTCTGTAGTCCATTGCAGCTGTTTGACTTTGAGAGGACAAAAGTGCTCGGTGAGTCTGACACGCAGATATCAGCGGGGAAACTTCCTTTCACTACCTTTGTCACATCCCTTTTTATTGCACTCTCAACCACAAAGAGCCAATCATATTTCTTGCACGGTAATGTCAGGAGTTCACAGAGAGAAGCAGAAACTCCCTTTTTAGTGCGGTTTGGAGGATAGCTCTCATTTTGTGGCAGCTGATCAAGGAATTTGAGAACAGGACCAGCTGACAAATAACACAAAATATTTAGATTTTAACAAACCTGTGACATATCATGTGCATATGAATCCGCCTTTGGAATGAGCATGACTTTATCAAAGTCACCTATTGAGACATATGACAAGGAACACAAGATCTGATGATACACCACACCTGTCGTTTCGTTAGAAAAACATGCAGGGGTGAATAATGTGGAAGAACATTTTGCCTAATGCTTGACTTGACTTTTACTTGATGACAGACAAAAGTCATATGGGCAACACTTGATGAATTTCTAATGGATTTAGTTTAATAAATTAGTAAAGAAGTTGTGATACTCAGAACAATTAAGAAAATAAATAGTTATTTGACATTTTTTCATCCAGCATACACACCCTTAAAGGCTGAATTATACTTCTGCGTCAAAACGACGCCGTGTCTACGGCGTGTGGTTTTTGGACACGCAGAGGACACGCCGTCACATGCGCCGTCAGTGACGTGCACCTCCCGAAAATTGTAACTACGCGTCGAGGAGACGCCGTCCACACGCAGACCGAGAGGGCTGTGATTGGTTCGTTTGAAAGCGAAGCATTTCCGGTTTCCGGTTTGAATCAGTAGTGAACTTCCAGGGCTCTTTTCTTCGTTTATATGTGATTTTTTTTGTTTTTGTTTTTTGCACAATAGTTGTCCTTATCTCTTTGATTTACTGTGACCGGAAAAAGTCGGATAAACCATTCAGAAAAAGATCGCTAACTAGTGGCCGCGGGGGGTACTGCACCGCGACCAAATGGAGAGACGGAGAAGTCCGAAGGATTCGTGACGACGTCACGGGTGCGCCGTGTGCTCTGCGTGTGTGTGACGCAGAAGTATACCCGCACCTTTAAGCTTAACAACACACTTCTATGTACAAGTGAAAAGGATGGTGTTGCATTTCAAAATGTTGTAAGATAAGGTTATTTTTACTTATCCAAATGAAGGCCATCCCGTAAACCTGGATTTGTTGCCATGCTCCCTGAAATATTGAACTATTAGCCGCACATTTCCATCCATGTTGTCTGCTGAAAGAGGTCACATGTCTCACCTGCCCATAGAACATGCAGTGCTGTCATCTGAGTTGTTGCTACATTGGGTGTTTGGGCCTTGTTGTGATTTTCAAAAACAATAAATGATTCTTACAGTTATGTAATATCAGACAGATAAAGTGATGCTTTTGGAGTCAGCCATTATTTGAGGAACTGCACATCTCTGTGTGTATATACTGTGTATATATATATATATATATATATATATATATATATATATATATATATATATATATATATATATATATATATATATATATATATATATACATACATACATACATACATACATACATACATACATACATACATACATACATACATACATACATACATACATACATACATACATACATACATACATACATACATACATACATACATACATACATACACATACATGTACAGGTATATAGAGCGAGACAGAGAGAGGGAGAGGGAGAGAACAATTTATCCTCCCCCAACTCCCTCTGGGTCTTGATCACTTATGGAATTTTGGCCCAGATTGTAACTTTGTCAAATAACTGGATCATTGCAACATAAGCAGAACAGTGGTCTTCCCCTAGATCATGGGAGTCCTCGTTTTTTGCTTTTGCTGTCAGCATGCTTTACTGCAACTGCCAGCTATCTTTCAAACCATTTAACCCTCTAACAGTAGCAAGAAAAAAAACAGCAGGAGGGATGAAAGCTGTGGTGCACAAATATATTTCAAATTTATTTCACTTACCAAGTCATCAGGCATAGAAGGAGCAAAGGGACCATAGATTTGCTGGACGAAGGGGAGAAGCATATACATATTAAATGGGAGTGGAAATCAAGATCTGTGCAATGTACACTTCTTAGAGGGAGAGAAGGTGGTACCAAGAGCAGCAATGGTTAATTTATGTGTACAAGGTTTGAGTCACAAATCCATTGCAATGCCATCTTCATTTCTTGTTTTTGTCCTCTGTCTGACAGTCCCTTAGCGTATTATTTCACTTCCGCATCCGCATTGTCTAGAGGCATAAGAATGGTGTCCAACTGGCACATCGACTGATGGAAAGAGAATCAGTGAGTAATTCTTCACTGTTTTTTAGTAAGAATCAGATAATTAGCTTGTAAAATGCACTCAGCATTTTTTTTATAAAGTTTATGCTTTTAGCTGAATTCCTAGAATACATTAAAATGGTTCTCTCATCTGTTATTCTGTTTATTAAAGAACTGCCCTTTTAAGCGCATAATGCTTAAATCATTTCATTAAATCCTTAAACCTTTAAGCATGGGCTAAACCTTTTTACAACAAAAGAATACAAGTTTCTGTTTAAAATATATAATGCAGCTTTCTCTTTCAGTTTTTTTAGAAAAAACAGGTCTGTAGGGGCCTCAGCTTTGTGATGCCGTGTAGTGCATTTTGCAAATTGCCTTATTTGTAATACTTTTAGAATAATTTCCCATGCACCGCAATGCTGGCTCCAGGCCTGGAAATTTATGATAATGTAAATAATTTGTTTAAATTTTCGCCAAAAAAATTGTGTGAATTGATGCACGGTCTAAGTGTCAAACATAAGCTTGTTCATGTCTGACAATGATTTCCTCGAGGGAACTTCTTAATTTTCCCACCAGCTACTGCTACACGAATAACAAAGCCGATTTCACAGCAAAGTCACTCCTACGTACTCCTTTGCTTCGTTTAACAATGTTACATAAAAATGCACAGAGCCTGAGAAAGGGCTGTGTTACCCTATACTCATTAACAAATCCTGGCTGGTGGTGATTTGAAAGTACGGAGTTTTTCCTGTAACCCCATCAAACTTTAAAATGATGCTGCTGATGTAATAATTGGCCAAGATTTCAAGACCTTTGTACTGTGAGAAAACCGAAGGGGACTATCAAACTGAGCTAAAAGAGCTCCCCCTTTTCTGCACAAAACAATTAAATGAGGTTAAACTGGGTCCAGTGAGGGTTCTTTTCTTTCAAAGCATATGTCAAAAATCTTAACCTTTTACACCCTGGTGATTATAATTAACCAAACCATATCAGCTTTTATGAGGCTGCCTATTCAGAAAATGCCAATTTCTCTTTTTCCGTTTATCTTTTTTGTTATCTTTTTTTTCTTAAGTCCAGCTGTCAACTCAAGTGGTTAGGTTCAGTCTGTAATTATATACTACAAGACAATTCATTTTAGAGTACTTTAAATGGTGAGGTCAGTTCCCTTTTAATAGTGCTTTGAGACAGATAGCAGGAGAAACCTCCTTAAAACGGGAAAAAACGTCACACAAAGCCACATAAAGGAATAACGGCCATCTGCTTCAGTCAGCTGAGGAAAACAGAAGTAATGACAGTATTAATGATACACAGAGCCCTGAAAGAAAACAAATAAAAAATCATATTAACCCTCTTGCAGTCAAGGATTTTACACATCAGGACATAAAAACAACATCAGATGAACAGTAATGCAAGACATACTACACTGTCAATTTTTCCAGAATAATCTTTTCAGAAGAAAATAAACTAAACCATGTAATCTGCCTACTGTAGGTAGCAATCAGACCCAGCGTGATTCCAGTGAGAGAATATTCATAAAAAATGAGTAGGGAGAAACAATAATTGCTAACAAAGATGTTGGTATCATCATCAACATGCAGCTCAGAGATATCTGCAGAAAGACACAAGGACAGGGATCAAAGTGCCCTTTACTGACAATGCAATCAAAAGGAAATTCAGCGACATGCCAGATGGCTTTGGAGTAGCGCTCTGCTGACATGTGTCTAATGGCAACAGCTGCACACAGGCAGCCACTTAAGACATTAAGTGGCTTAAAATATTTTTTTATGAGTGGTCAACATCAAGGACTATTACTGGATTCAAGACGTTAAATAATGAATCCTTAACAGAAAAGATTGACTTGAGAATAAGAAAGAGGTGTTTAAAGCTGCATTAATGCAGCTTTAAACACCTCTTTCTTATTCTCAAGTCACTAGTACCAAACCACCTCCTCTGTGTAAACTATTTGCTCCATCCATATATCTGGCAGGAGATAGAAACCATAAATAGCCATTTACAGGGATAAGTGGATGATATACTGTAGGGGCTGATAATACAGGTGTGCCATGCTAGTTTTTCCTGTTGCTTAGAGTGCCTTGGGCACAAAAACACAGCTGGAAACCACTGGTGTAAGAGGCAGTAGACATCCCGTCTGTCTGAGATCAAAGATATTTTCTGGTCACAAACACCTAGAAGGTTCCTTAGAGCAATTCTGGAGGGCAGTGTCAGTCACAGCTTTATCTGGCTAGATTATGTGATTCACCGGTATTTTATACAAAAAGCACAAATTTGACTTCCGGCTGGAACAAAAACAAAAAAAAGATTTTCCGAGCTCCTATGAAGTATTTCCTGAGCTTCTATCCAGTCGTGCTTGCAATGAGTTTGCCTCTTTCTTTACTGACAAAATTCAGAAAATCAGACAGTCAGTCAGTGCTCTGATGCTAGATGGAGGATATATGCCGCGTCTGTGCCCGCCGAGAGAAACCAAGACACAATTTTGTCCAATCACTCATAAGAACCTGGATGACATCATACATCACTTGAATCCAACACACTCGGCCAACAGGGTTTTTTAAAGTCGTTGCATATTGTATATCCTCAGATCTTCTAGACATTATAAATACATCTCCGCTTTCAGGTATCTTTCCTCAGTGCCTAAAAACAGCATTAAGCCACTTTAGAAAAAATAATACTCAAGACAGATCACTTATGAACAGCTAGAGGCCGGTATCAAACATCCCGTTTCTTAGATAGAAAAAGCTGTTTTTCAACAGCTGTACCTTCTGACACTTCTTCTGACACTAATTGACTGTTTTCATGTCTTCCAGACAGGTTTCCGGCCACACCACAGCACTGAGACAGCTCAAGTAAAGGTCCTTAATGACATCCGCTCCGATACAGATAGTGGCATCATTTCAGTCCTGGTCTTACTGAATATCAGTGCTGCATTCGACATAACATCTTGATAGAGCGGTTGAGGAACTGGGTGGGACTTTTTGGCACAGCACTTGCCTGGTTGGAGTCCTTTCTAAAAGACAAGGACTATTTATTGTCATTAGGTAACTACAAATCAGAACTAACAAAAATAACGTGAAGTTCCTCAATGTTCAGTTCTGGGGCCTCTGCTGAGTAACATCTATATGCTCCCACTCAAATCATGAAAAAAAGTGTTACCATAACTATGCAGAAAACACAAATCAATATAACCATCTCTCCAGTACACAATAATCGAATTCAAACATTGATCAAATGCATTGATCAAATTATAGAGTGGATGTGGCAGGATTTTCTTCAGTTAAATGAAGACAAAACATAAATAATAGTGTTTGGAACTGAGGAAGAAAGATTAGATGTCAGCACTTCAAGCAGTGAAGCTACAAACCAATAGCCAAGCCAGAAATCTGGTAGTGGTTCTGAACTCAGACCTGAATTTTAATAGCCACATTTAGACAGTAGTGAAGTCAGCCTATTATCACCCAAAGAGCATATCATTGATTAAAGGACTGATGTCTCAGCAGGACTTACACAAACTTGTTCTCAGAGGTCGCCCTAAAGAAATCCATCAAACGGCTTCAGTTAGTCCAGAACACTGCGGCCTGAGTCCTCACTAACACGAAGAGCCTGGACCATATACTGTAACTCCAGTTCTTAAATCTTTACAATGGCTTCCTGTCTGTCACATATTAGATTTTAAAGTCCTGCAGTTAGTTTATAAATTTCTGAATGGTCTGAGAATCATGAAACACTGGACGGGATGTTGTTCTGTCCGTTGTGCCAATGGATGGTACTCACATGAGGTTAGCCTTGATGTTGAGAGTGGCATGGGAGCTGCACCTCGGGGAAGGAAAGATGTAAATTTGGGACACATCATCAGTCGTGTTCCAACGAATCATGGGGTGTTTCGGCCTTTCATCACTAGACACCCTCATCAATGGTGGCCAGCGACAGGTTAATTACGCCCGCGCTTGTGTCCCATGCCCAATCAAATGTTGTGTAGCCCATGGGACTATGCAAGGCAGGGGCGTCCTGTTCCCTGAGTCAGGCCTAGAGCTGACCGCATACCTTGTTATCCCTCCTCCTGGAGGCCAAAATACATCTCTGATCTCCTGATCCATTATGAACCAACCAGAACCCTCAGGTCATCAGGGTCACGCTTACTTTCTGTACCCAGAGTTAGAACCAAAGGCAGCTTTCAGCCTTGATGCTCCTCACCTGTCACACAAATTCCATGAATGCACCAGGACTGTTGAAACTCTCATTTCCTTTAAGTCAAGGTTGAAAAACATTTTATTTACTGCTGTATTTCAGTAATCAACCATAATGCGCTATATTTCTTGCATCCCGTTTGTTTATTTTAGTCTTAACTAATGTCTGTCTGTCTTTAATTTTTGCTTTTAAACTATTTTACTTTTTAATGCATTTTTTTTTAAATATTGTTATGTAAAGCACTATACAAATAAAGTTGCCTTGCCTTGTAGTTTGACTTACTATAGGTGAAAAGCCTCGGAAGGGCTTATAAATAAAAGGATTAGTGGTGCCTCCACAGTATTTTATAGCCGCACATCATTTTACTGCACTGTGACCATATTGCAGTAACTTTGGAGAGCAGGCCTGTTTTGTAAAGAAATAAAGTGTTTAAAAGAAGAGGCACAAAATCTCTCATCGAACATATACGTGTTTTTTAGGTTATACAAAACCACATAACATCTGAACATGACTTTAGTCATTTTAAGGTCATTTTAATTTTTTCACAGTGGGATGATACTTGATGGTTCCTAAATTAATGTTTTGTTTATTTTTATTAAAGTTCTTTATATCTCATAAAGAGGAGGTCAGTGATTCAGAACATAAGGTCAACTTTTTCATGGAATAAAATCTGGATGTCTCTTTTATTATTGAACAAAATAGACATTTTAGGTTTACAGTGAAGACCTATGCTCTACCAAAGATTATTGCATTGACAAACATCCCAACACCATGATTATTTTATGTTACTTTAAAAATTGTATTATCGTGTATGGTTTCCAGTCTGTCAGACATAAAAGCTACGTCTCTGTTGAACAATGGAAGTCATGACAAATAATGACAGCCAATTTATCAACTCCGTCTTTAATCCCCTGGACCCAGTCTATCTGAAGAAAATGTCCAATAACCAAGCAGAAAACAAT
This sequence comes from Cololabis saira, assembly GCF_033807715.1. Classification (NCBI taxonomy): domain Eukaryota; kingdom Metazoa; phylum Chordata; class Actinopteri; order Beloniformes; family Belonidae; genus Cololabis; species Cololabis saira. Next base: position 23,548,693 of record NC_084603.1, read on the forward strand.
CTCCTCCAGGTCATGCCTTTCACATATAGCATATTTCAAGACAACATTTCAAATACAGAGCATTACTTTTTGTAGGTGTTTTTAGTCTATCGCTGTAATTTCACATTCCACATTTTGGCACACAGTTACGTAACCCACACAAAATGACCCTCTCTGTTACTGTCTCGTCCGCCTGCTGTCGTCCAAATGGACAAAGTGAAGGGTGAGTTATCAGTCAAAATGATGGGTCTGTGCTATCTATTTTGTGCTACACTGACATGTCACTGCCTTTGTTCGCACTGGCCTGATTTTCGGATAGACTGAAAATGCCCCTCATCTCTGTTCTGCTTGAACCATATGAATATTTGAGCTGCACTGATAGGAAGTCCGATCTTGGGGCACAAGTGCTGTAGCAGCTATATGACATCCTTCAGTTGCAATCTGTCCAGGTGGTGCCCAGAAAACAAAGTGGGCTGCATAAACACATGGAAATATTTTGGGGGTAACATTTGGTCATCCCTGGATGGGGTAGTTCTCTGATCAAAGAATATGGACAAATTTCTCTGCAATTGAAAAACATGATAATCAAGTGTTGAGACGATGATGCATAGTTTCACATTTCTCTGCAGCCTCTATACCATCGCAACCCCCCTAAAATTCCTCAAATCCCAAAGAGACTGTGTCCACTCTCCAACAGTGTAAATTAATAAGTCAACAAAAACAGAAGACTATTAAATGTGCTTTATTGAGTATTACAGTACATCTCATTCATCTCAGTCTGTTAATAAATTATTGTATGTGATTGGTGATGATCATATTGATTTATTTTGTTTTCCAGAAATTTGGATGGATAAAAGGGATCATGCTGGCATCAGTCAGTCAGCTCCATTTATCACTTCATTTTCTACACTCATTTCATCATGTTCAGGGTCGCGGGGGGCTGCAGTCTATCCCAGCTGTCATCAGGCAAGAGGTGGAGTACACACTGGACAGGTTGCCACCACAGAAGCCACAAAGATCCATCCACACTCACCCCAAATGGAAATAACCCATTAACCCAACATGGATATTTTTTGGACTGTGGAAGGAAGCCAAAGTACTTGGAGAAAACCCATACAGGAACAGAGAGAAAACAAAAACTCCTCGTGACTTCCTAAAAGACTCCAGCGGAAACCTGAACAAGGAACCTTGTCTTTCCGAGGTGACAGTGCCAACCACTACACCATCATGCTCCGTCTGAGAAAACTCATCGCTTGTTTCAAATGTTCTCCTTTTTCCAACCACGAATCCATGCATAAGAATACAAATTGTTTACTATAATCAACAATATACCCAACAGCAGCTTTTTCAGATCATGCTTTAATTCTATTTTATTTCATAATATTTACAAACTGAACATCTTTTGTACTGCCACACGGGAATAACATGAAATCACTGTGATCACTTAAATAAACTGTTCACAGAATTTCACGGTCGTTGACGTATGTCAATAAATTTAAAAAAGCAAACATATTTGCATTTCTTAGCAGCGTGCTATCTTACATCTGTACAACATGTACTACTCTAAAAACCATTGAAGTGTTTGACATTTTATCTGAATTGAATTTATTTGTATAATCAAAAAAGATGTATTAATTTTCTATTTCTTAATAGTTTTTATTTCTTAGTAGCATTAGTGTTTGGGGGTGTTAATTTGGGGAATTCAGTTTAGCCTTGCATGGTTCTGTAAATGCAAGGCTAAACTGAGTCCTGTAAATTCTGGTTGGGTTAAAATTCCTCAGGTTTGATGTCCTGTACATTCTGGTCGGTTGAAAGTGTTAAATTATACCTAACGTACTACCATGTGTGGGGTGGGAGGTAATGGGAGGCGAGGAGAGAAAACGGTTTTACTGTGCTGTTGGAGGTGCACAGGCGCACATGTTGTCAGTTACGTGAATGGCCATACACATACAGCACATACACGTTTATGTGAATGGCGACCATTAAAGTGTGGAACTGTTCATGTGTTTGATAACAGATTAAAAATGTTCATAATAATGTGGTGATAAATATTTCATAATTCTTTGAATTTATTTCATGTTAAAAGTATAAGCTAAGAATGATTATTCAGTGAGAATTAGTTTACTTGTATTTTATTGTGATGACCTAGTGGTTGCAATGGACCTCAGCCTCCAGAGGAGTGTTGGCAGTGAGCCTGTCTACTCACATCTAAACTGTTCCTGTTACATCTAGCCCAAACCTCCGAAAGCAATGGCTGTAAGTTTAATAAGTGTTTAATAGCAAATGCAATAAGACTGTATCACTTTTATAAGTTTCATAGGATCTGTTAGAGATCGTTTTTCTCTAGATGTTTATTTCCTGCAAGCTTGTTGCAAAGAATTAGTATATGAATGCCGCTTTTCATTTGTGTGAACAATCTAATTTGCATACCAAATGATCGCTATCACTTCTTGATAAGTTCTGTGACTTTTAGTTAAATTTAGTGCATTATTTTGGTGCTGTTTCCTGATGCATTTATTTCCCAATACCAAACTGATGTAGGCTATATATTTTTTCTGTTCCGTTTCACCTTTTCAAGTCACTCTCGGTGCGTCCGAAATGCCATACTAAACAGTATATACTAAAAAGTATACTTAAGTTCGGCACACTTTTGAGTAAATATCAGTAGTATGCAGCGCACCGCTCCGGTCTTTCCCGTTTATCCTGGCCAAAACAAGATGACATTATATAATATTATTATATACGAATATTGTAATATTAAAATTACATAATAATATTATTATAGGCTACTTAATAATATACTTATGACAAATACGTATCACTTAGCAACCAAACACTGCTGGTTTGCTAGTGTCCATCAATCCACACTAATACATTTCTCCTAAATGAATATGGATAGAGCATACTATTGTGAACGTTCTAATGTTTCGGACGCACTAAAAAATCTCACATACTGTTTTTGCATAGTCATTAGGGTGGAAGTATGCAATTTCGGACGCAGCCAATGTAAAATTGTAAGCTGTCTCAAGAAGACTAATTAAAGAGCAAAACGCTCGGATCCTAGCTTGTGAATACGAGTTTGGCTGGGTGTTTACCTACAGTATCTAATACATAGTGTTTACAGTACACTAACTCAGTGGTGGGATTATTGAACTAAAATAAATTCCCTCAGGTTTGAATCCTGTAAAATCTGTTCGGGTTAGAGTCTCAGCAAATGTGTATTTTTTATTTTCATTTTTATTTATTTATTTTTTTCCTCTTGTACAAAAGTTTTGTTCATGCTTTTTATCTTATGTCTAAAGTACTGCGAATCACCTCGTTGTTGAATTCTGTTATAGGAAAAAAACTTGCCTTGACTGGCATTGCCCTGTGATTTGTGCTTTTGGTAAACCCGTTTTTACTTTTCAAGATTCAAGATTCTTTATTGCCATTGCTCATATTTCATCACAAGATATTTCTTGTGTTTAATAGGTTTGTTCTGTCTTAATGAGGCTACCTGATTATCATCATACCTTGTCTGCCTTAACTGTGTCACTGTTGTTGGTCCATCTGTTGTGCCTCTTTGTTGTGCTTCCCTGTGTTGGCCCACCTGTTTACTTCATATTGCCTGTGTTTCAAGAGTTTTCAGTTCTTGTTCTTCTCATTCTTTTCAATTCTGATTTAATAAATTGTAGTATTTAATTATTCCTGCCTCCTGGTTTCCTGAGTCCTCAAACACACGTCTCCTGAAACTTAGGAGACCAGTTGCTGTTCTCCAGTTCCTGGATAATCAGAAATGTTTTGCTATTTACATAGAGTTGTTCTGCTATATTTCCATGTAATAAAGAAGCCATACCTAAAAAAGATGACATCTTGAGGGCACTATATGTTGTTCTAAAAGCTGTATATTAATCTGTTCTGTTCTGTTCACGTTACTTATGCTGTTTGCCCTTGTTAAAGCAGTGGCCGAAAAACCCCTTGATCAAATCCATAATAGTATTTACCCAAATATTTCTCTTAATTATCTGAGTCAGTGCGATGATAATATCTCACTATTCTTTGCATTTATGTATTGGCAGGGCAGGGGTCTTTCTGTGTGGAGTTTGCATGTTCTCCCCGTGCTTCCGTGGGTTCCCTCCGGGTACTCCGGCTTCCTCCCACAGTCCAAAAACATGCATAATAGGTTAATTGGTGATTCTAAATTGCCCGTAGGTGTGAGTGTGAGTGTGCATGGTTGTGTGTACATATGTGGTCCTGCGATGGACTGGTGACCTGTCCAGGGTGTAACCCCTGCCTCTCAGCTGAAATGAGCTGGGATAGGCTCCAGCAGACCCCTTGCAAAGGATAAAGCGGGTATAGATAATGGATGGATGGATGAATGAATATATATATATATATATATATATATATATATATATATATATATATATATATATATATATATATATATATAAATATAGCAGAGATAGTGCATGTTGAAAATTAGCTACCTGGATGAAGATTGAATTATTAGTAAAATGTGTACTCGATCTAAAATAGTTCTATTTCAAAATCTTTGTTTAGTTTTTAAAAAGTAGCAAGAAAATGCTTTTTTCCTATATAAAGAGAAATTGACAGCAAAAGATCTTCTCTTATCCTTAAAGCAGCACAATGTAACTTTTCCACCTTAATATAATATTTCCAGAGTCATTGTGATGGTACATCAACTTACAACAGGTTTAATGTCATGGTCTGAGGGGTCTGTATCGCCTTCACTGGCACTATGTAACTTCGAGGTGGATGGTAGGAACCCTTCCACACTACTGGTAAAGCACTACCGCTTTTGTCCAAAGGAGCCGCCAAACTCAACAAAAGCTGAAAGTTACATTTTGCTGCTTTAAAGAGCATATTGCAGGTTAGAATTTTTTCAAAAATGATACCTGACCTTATGTGAAAATGACTATGTGATAAGTTAATGTAGGATTTAATATGTTTTACAAGACATAAGGGCACTTATTCAGAGGAAAAAGTGGCTGATTTTAGCCAAGTTTTAGCCAAACGCTTTTTTTTTCGACCACCGCGTCATATGACGTAGCACTGGGGAGACGTCTCCACAGCTCTGCCCCATCTGACTGCCCAGACCCGTACACACGTAGCCGGGTATCTGCTAAACCGAAGATATTTTCCTACGTTTGGACCTGTCATCCACATGAAAACGCAAATAAACGAATGTTTAAAAAAACTCCAGGCAAAGGGAAGATTTTTGAAAACTCTGTTTATGTAGATGCGTGTAGACCTGGTGTAGACAGAGACAACCGGAGTTTTGCGTTTTTCAAACGTCACATTATGCTCCAAAACAACAACAAATCTGCTCTGAGTCTGACGTCTAACGTGCGATCCAGAACTGCAGATGATCCACCATCTGTTCTCCAAGCTATTTATTAAATAAATGGTCTCTGCTCTTGACACCATTACACCGACGCGGAGCCTACGCCGTAGGGTACGCGGCGACGCGCAGCAGGGCTGCAGCTGGGCTGCAGCTGGGCTGCGTCGATTAACGCGGCAGCTCCGCGGCGGACACGGGGAAACTCCAGCTTGTTGCCCGAGGAGGAGGCGCAGATCCCGGGGAAGCGGCGCAACAGAGGCGGCCCGGAGGCTGGAAGACCAGATGATCTACAGGTTTGGAATGCTTATGAAAGTGGTCGAAAACGCAGATCTTCGATTCTGTGTGGAAGGTTTTTTTTTTTAACAACGATGTAATGTGGATAAACGAAGGGGGGGAAGTATTTGGTTTTAAAAATACCCGGCTATTTCGGATGCTTTAATCAGAAAAAATGAGAAAATATGAGGCTATAAAGTAAGTATTATAATCTACATCTAACAATGTGGCTTTAATGTGCCGGTTAAAAACTTAAAATGTTCAGTAAAGGAAACAGACGTAAGTAGCTGCTCTTATGTTTACGCCCTCATGTGTGAAATTGTGGGTCATTTAAAGCAGATATCCAGAACTACTGCACCATTTTAAATAGATGGTAAGCAAAAGATTACTCACTCAGGCAAGCCCATATGGGAAGGTCAAGTGTACCTATGCACTTTTCTTCACAGTCATTTACAGTGATATTATTATTATTATCTTTATTATTATTGTCATTATCATGATCAGTATTATTATTATCATCATCATGATCATTATTATTATATCCCTAGAATAATTGTGCTTCATAAAGCCTTGCATTGTGAATATATAAACTTCCAATAGTGCCACATGACAGTAACCACACAGAGAGCCTACAGCTTTTATTACTGAATAAAAGGTAAAACTGCATAGATTTTTTTCAAACTGCATTCACATATATCCTTTTGTGCAGACTGGTCCCCCTGACATTATTTAAGTCCAGTTCAGCCTTCATGCTGATCCAATACTGAATGGACGAATTGTGTCTATAATTCAATTTAATTTTAGTATATCAATATAATAATGTATTTTATAATAATATTATAATTTTCGATGAGGCATGGCTTGAAAATGTGTCAAACAATGTAGAAGCATGTCCTCTGGTGTCCAAACAGCTGCTATGTCTGTGATAAAGAAGTATGTTAAAGACCCTTCCAGTTATTGAACTCAGTTGTTAATTCACTGAGAAAATGATTTTGCTACAAATAAGGCTGCATGGTCTTATGATTGCCAGAGGATAACTCTACAAATCTTTTTTTCTTTGTTCATTAAATGAAGCTCTATGAAAATGTCAATGTGGCTCCGCCCCCACTTCCCCTTCTGTTGCTGGTAAATAAGGAAGGCTTACAGAATCTGACTTAGTGCTATCACAGCCATATACAGAACATGTCAGCCGTGTCTGCAGCAAAACAAAACACTTTTTATGCCTGCTCTCCACTTAACTTGTATGTATGTGTGATAAATGTGTACAGTATGTGTTTGAGGAGCATTTAATACAGTAGGTGTTTGTTGTGATAATGCAAATATTACACGACAATTCATTTCTTGGTAGTTTTCAAATCCATACATCTACTGTAGTATAAACAGAAGTAACCACACAGGAACATTTGAACATTTGAGAAAAGTTGAAAAATAAGTTTTAAATTATTTTGCACCCTTCAATGTGGGTGAATTATCAGTTTTTTCCATGTAGTTCAATGTTGTTTACACATGATTTATTTACTCTTTGAGTAATGTTCCATGTGATCTGTGGTGTTCAGCTTAACAAGAGATAACATCTAAAATTGCTATTGTGCTTTGCTGAATTTAGTCACACAAAATAATCCACCAAGTCCGCTTTCGCTTTTCTACTCAATTGTTCCGTTTGTGCTATACTACTCCAGGCATCTACAAGAATAACTATGCAACAAAATTGGTTTTGGCTGCATCTCAGCAACACACAAGATACCATCTTGGTGGGCACATTTAATTCCCAACAATAAATGAACTTTTTTGAAGGCAGGTTATTATGTTTTAAGATACAAACAAGTGCAATAAAAGAAACTAGTTTTGCAGATAAAAAAAGAATAAAGAAATTATAATACAGGGTGAAAATTATCTCAATTTTATTTGATGTTTTCATTTTTCACTTGTAGGTACTGTTAAATGGTACTGTTAAACAGCCTAGCCCTGGTACGTGATGTATCGCCTTTCTGCCCCTCAACTTCTGACCGCTGTGACACGATGCCTGCAAGAGTAGCACTGTTAATGCTTCAAAACAAATACAATCACATCACATTAATCAGCATTCATAGTTAGCAAAAGCAATGAAGGGGAAAGAGCTCCACAAAATGCATGTGTAGTGAAAGGCTTCATAAAAACCCAATTTTTCATTCTGACACATTTGCAAAACCTTAAATCCAGTGCTGGTTTCCAGTGTAGACAAGAAACGAAAATATCCAAAACTTGAAATAAAAAAAATAAACAACTGTAAATACTCTGTTTCCTACCAAGAATTTTAATTTGTAATTGGATTAGTGCAACATGAAATGTCAGAGTATGGTTGGTTCACATGTCCATCAAAAATCTGAAATTGATGTAGGGACAATCGACGAGTTGGATGTTGCACCTCATACATTCCAAAGCACATGAATTTATTCATGCATTCTGCACCGACGCAAGGCTGTAAATAATAATTTGGCTCATACAAACATCGGAAGCATAATGCTGGAGGAAAAGATTGCTGCGTGAGATTTCTCAGCTGTCTCTTTGCTCCAAGACAAATGAGACATTTACAAGTTTTGACAGACTGTCCGTCATTCGGTATGTTATAGTTCTTAGCCCCATTTGTCTGGGCCTGTTTGTTTGGGGATATCTTAAAAAGACATTGCTCATCTCACACGGCAGCAGGAGAGAGTATTCCTTCAGAAACAAATGTGTGCTGTCAAACAAGCAAATTGATTTGTTTCCTTAAATACTACTGAGTCCATTGTTACACGGAACAGGAAGTAGTTTGTTAGTCAGTTAGTCACTTTAATGCATAAACATTACAAACTTTGAAGGCAGAGTCAATGAACTGGCCTCATTACTGCCTTGTTATGTTTTACATAGAGTTTTTATTGCATTACATTGGGACCCAAAGTTACTGTGAAATGTATATGAATGATGGCCCACTCACGCCATGAATACATTCACCTTAACAGTCACTGAATCAATCTAAAATGTCCAGCCAAACTGTGACATAAGAAATGGATTGTGTATATTGTCACATGCTCACATTATTTGCAGTTGTGTGTGCATGCACACAAATAGGGGTGTCTTGTTGTCCCAAGCGCTTGTTAATTGATTTCAGTAGGTTTAAACCCCCTGCTACAGCTCCTGCTCCAACCCACTCTACTGAAACAATTATCCGCCAACATGTTGGCTGCTGCTCTCTGACACGTGGCCTGCAGATGGGCATCCTATGCAGCAGTGCCAGGACAGGGGCAAGTGTTCCATGTGAATTACGGTCACAATTTGCCACATGACATGCTCACTGTAACAAATCTCATTCAGTCAGAACAGAGGCTCTTCCGAAGAAAGGCCCGCTGTGCTGTGAATACACAAGAGGGATTTTCCACACTTCTGCACAGCAAACATTCAATTCTCAGTGCCAACCACCAGGCAGTTGTCCATAACAGGAATTCCAAAATCTGAAATGCTTCAAATGCTTAAAAGAAAAACTTTCCCTTCACTGGATCATCCGATAAAACCATATTGATCACAGGGGACATTTACCTGCTATGAACAGTGTGTCATTCTATTGCTCTCGTCCACTTAATCACTTTTCCAGAGCTGCAGCTGTAATGTAATTGAGAGCCATAAGCACAGATGGTCCCTTTACTGCATGTTTACTGTGTTACACTGCACATTCAGCTACCTTTTAATATGTGGAACCTCAACTGAAGCCACTATGTTATCGTCTAAGCAATCATGATTAGCTGATTCCCATCATAGTCGCAATATACAAGGCGTTTTAATATTTAAAGCAATAAAGGAGAGACGGGCTGAGGTATTATCATGGTGACGTTCAGGATATCATTAAAATCTAGAGTCCCCAATGATATTTGAGAATAACAATGACATTTAAGGAAGAATTATGCAAATATTTCAATTTTACTGACTTTTCCAAGAAGGGGGTTTTAAGAGATATTTAATAGCTTAATCAGTGCATCACTGTGCTCAGAAAAAAAAAAGCATTTTGATTAGATTAGAAAATTTTGCTTGGATTAAAGTTTTAATTTGCAGGGCTCATGGTAACATACCTAATTTCACCTCTAAATCATGCTTTGTCACAGTTCTTATACGTACATAATTTAAAGTGTAATGTCATGACTGAAATAAACTGTCCAAAGTATGACGGACTGTGACTTTGCTGATCTCCAGAATAATGCATTGTCTAATATAATGAATCCCCTGGATTGGAAGCTTATTTGGATATTCATCAGTCACAGCTATTTCCAGTAGATTACTTCTTCTCAGTGGGAGCAAGATTTTATTAAAGGGGACATTAATTCATTCATTTTCTATATGTGCCTCAATCCTATTTGGGGTCACAGCGTAGCCTATCAACGTTTTATTCTGGAAAAAGTCAATCTCTCTCTTTTTGGCTGTCTGAACTGACAAAGAACATAAAACTCTAAGCTTGTCACTTTGTTTGAAGACAAACAAAGTCTGAAAATATGACATTCAGTCTGCTGTTTGGATTTCCAGTGTGCTGTTACGTCTTACGAGGCTACCCTTGTGCAGTGAAACCCAACGTCACACACGAGCTCTCTGAAGACTTTTGAAGCATAAAACTCTCTTTTATGAAAGCCAGCATCTACCCAGTCCCTGGTTAAAAAAAAAAAACAAAAAAAAAAACAGACATATGGGTTAAATAAGGAAGCCTACCTCAGTTCAGTTACGACAAGTTTTAGCTCGGTTTTCTACGGTGTCCGACAAGAGCCAAACGCACTGCAGCAGCCTAATGCGTCTCAGTTAAGGAAAACGGCTTCAAGTACAGAAACGATTCAAATTCACAAACTCAAAATGAGGTACAAAAAGAGGAACGTGGTGCAAATGAAAAAACGTGCTGCAAAAAACAAAGACAAATGCAGCATCATAAAACGTGCTGCAAATAGAGAAACGACTCAAAGCACAAAATGATATAAAACAAGAAACCATCTTCGAAAGAAAAACGCTTCATAACCGGTCACTACAACCGGAAGTGCTCCAAACCTGCAGGGGGCGCTCTCGGCGTAACAGCTCAATGGACAGACACACGGGATGTAGAGAGAGACCGAACAGCTGACTGTAATGTTAAAATATAATAAAGAAACGTCTCGTAATGTACAGCGTTGTACAGTGATATAAACATCGTATATAAATATAGTCAGATAAAAATCACATTACCGTTCCCGCTGTATGTTTAAACCATGGATGTAAACACTGTGGTTCAGTCAGCAGCATTGAGCTGTTACGCTGAGAGCGCCCCCTGCACGTTTGGAGCATTTCCGGTTGTAGTGACCGGTTATGAAGCATTTTTCTTTTGAAGATGGTTTCTTGTTTCCTATCGTTTTGTGCTTTGCATCGTTCCTCTTTTTGTACCTCGTTTTGAGTTTGTGAATTTGAATCGTTTCTGTACTTGAAGCCGTTTTCCTTAACTGAGACGCATTAGGCCGTTGCAGTGCGTTTGGCCCTTGTCGGCCACCGTAGTTTTCTCATGCCAGTCCGCGACACTAAGTAGCGCTGCGTTACATTCATTCTGGTTAAACCTGTCCCTCCATCCTCATTGTTGATGTGGCATTTGAACTAAATACTGTGAGAGCTGCAACGAGGACCAGTGGAGCTCTGATTGAGCACCAGACAAGCTGGCACATGGCTAATCGACCACAGCCTCTGGCTGTAAGAGATGGGTCCCTGTAGAGGTTCAGGCAAAGTTTAGCAATCCTGCCTGCTTCTTTGCTAAAATTCATCCTCAGACCCTTCAAGGCCAACTCACAGCTGGCTGCAGCAGTCTGTTAGTACAATTAACAGCACAACAAACAATTTGTCTTTAAAATAAGAATGACTCCACATTGTTTCGTCTTTATTCACAGATCAAGTTAAGACAGTGCTAAGCAACTACAATGATGACAGATATCCACTGACCATAGCCAGTCAATCAAAAGACTATGCCCCATATTTTACATTCATATCAGGCTTTATTTAATTTTACGTGATGAGATTCATAAAAAATTGTTAACATAGATGTGAAAAGTAACAGGTATGTTAAAAAGCCTACAAATATATCTATTATGCTGCAAAGTTGACCACTTTAACAGTGGCGTTGATGGTGACTGACTCGATTTTGGGTCTTCACTTTCTGGTTTGTGTCAGACTACCGAGCCGGATGTTGCCCCTTCAGACCTGCAACCTCTTGAAGCGAATGTCTTACTTGATGAAACTGAGGATTCCTGAGCACAATGATAACCCTTAATTGTCCCGACCACAAAGCTGCAAGTACTGTATTCTCTTCTGACATTAAAATATTAGCAAAATGTGTATTGGAATATTTCCACACAAGAAACAACACTGCATTCTCTTGGCACAAAAAAACTATTACTGATTACTTTTTTTTTTTAGGTCAAATTAATTAAAAAGTATTATATTGAATAATATTATCTAGTTACAGCTGCATTATGAGCTTGTGTACCATTGGTAGACAAAGTAAAACCAAAAAGAGTCACAAATCTTTAAGATTAATGTTTCATGTCAGTGTTGTGGGGAGATTTGTCAGTTTGAGTATGTTATCCACCAAAAAAGGAAACATCTACCGTCACCTCAGATTTGTCCAATCGGTGTTAATGTCAGTGTTCATTTATGCAATACATAATTTAGAAAACAGGCAAATCTATGCTAAACAATGGTCTTTTTATTTACCTATTTATTAAATGATTTTTTTGCTATTAATAGTATAGCATTTACCACTCGTCTAAACATTCAGGCACATATTGATTCAGTATATATAAAATTAGGCTAAAAAATCTTAAGAAATTGAACATTGGGCTCTGATCAGGAAGGCTGGGAGCATTTTTACTGAGAAATCCTGCGTGACAGATCTCAGGACAAATAGAAACTCGAGTGATCCCCATAGTTTATGTAGTCAAGATGTGATGAGAAATTAAGAGGAAGGATCTTCATTCATCTCTAAAGTGCTAAGCTAAGCTGTTTCTTCAGCATCCCTGTGTGCACGGATTGTGTTGCATAAACAGGGATCAGAGCTTACTGTGGTCAAACCACAGCTGAGGTAGATGTAAGTATTTCAGAATAAAATTCCTTTTTTTTCATACATTAGTACATGAATATATGTCTAAAATGTACATCTCACAGAAGTTGAATGGACCACTTAAAACCCCCTTATCTAGCTTTTACAAAAAGGGCTGTAAAAAGGTTGCTGAATAGAAAGCTCCCATGTTGAATCCCTGGATGCTCCGACCAAAGGATGCCAAAGACATTCATTTAAAGCTCAAGAGACAGTGTGAACTTTTTGTGTGCGTGTGTGTGAGATGGGGGATGGGACGTAATATCATCACCTTTAAGGCTGAAGGACTGATTATGAGCTTCCCTGCATCCCTTACACCCACAACATAATTACTTCTGCACTGTGGTTATCTTTAAAGTCCCTGTCGCTTTTCATTTCATTAGTTGGCAATGAAGCCAAAGTCTGTAGAGATAAGTTCTCACTTATTTTTTTTCCTCTCCTTTTTTCTCTCTCCAAGTCACAGACAATTCTGGGCATTTTCTGCCACAGCCACCCCCAATCTGCTTTTTTTCCTGTTTCTTTTTTTTCTCAGTCTGTTATTATCACAACATATCAAGAAGACTATGCAGCCTTGGCTGTGATATCTACATGCACATTTTCTTCTAGAGGGATGGTTTTGGAAGAACTGCTGGCCTGGCACAGACTGCTGGACAGAAAACTGCAATATCACCGCTGAGCAAAGCAACAGCAATACATTTCCAATATTCTTTCTTATCTCTCGAGTATTACCACTTTCCTTCAACTAAATATCAAAAGACAATGCATGACACAGTCAGTTGTTTTATTTGTTTGTTTTTCATCAGCGCAAAGGGAAACCAGCACAGTCCAGAGATATTATTTCATTAAAGTTCTGCAGCATTTACCCCATCTTTCTGGTTGAGTTAAAACAGTTGTAAAATCAAATATTATTTTTTTTTTAAAAGTTCGTGGTCACCAGTAAAGTACAGCAAAACAGCCAGCATAATAAATCCATACTTTCATAGTAAAAGCAGCTTTTGGTTTCCAAACACAGACTCAGACTATCCTACACTGGACCAACAAAACAGGTTCGATCATGTCTCTCTTCCAAATGGCCTTCATTGGCTTTTTAGATTTTGTACTTATACCAAAATTGACAGATTGATGAAAGTACTCTAGTGTAGTGCTACAAAGTTTTAGTTTACCTAGACCTCTTATCTTCTCCATTATTTCCATTCATCACACACATAGGCTTCATCTGGTTGACGGGAGTCAGTTGGAGCCGACCCTGGACAGGTCACCAGTCCATCGCTGGCACACGCGCATGCACAAACAACTTATATATATGAGAAAAATAAATTACAGCCAGTCAAAAAACGAAAACCAGGTTTGAAGAGTGGGGAAATGTATCCATGAAATTGTCCATTTTTTTTTTTTGTAATGAATAAATGCATTGCTTCTATGAAAAGAGGCCCAAAAGAATATGACTTTTGTTTGTTCAGTTTACTACAGAGTCAAAAACTGTTGATTTGTATTTAATTATTTATTTTGGATGACCTATGTGTCAATGTAAAAGCCAAATTTTTCTGTATTTGGAGTGATCTAATAATACATTCTGGAACTTCCTCCCTTTCAAGCAATTAAAATACAATCTTTAGGCAAAAGTTAGACAATAGCTACTTATCAGAATTTAATTAAGAAACTTTAAGAAAGAAGTAAGAAAATACAGTTTAATGAGCTGGCAAGACAACTTAGAGGCACAATGAAACATTAGTAAAACGAGAAAAACAAAGTACTCACAATTAATTACAATTTCTGTCAGTCTGTAATATCAGAAAGATAGCTTATATTTGCACACGGCTGATCAAGATGTATGAAAACGTTTGCTCGCATGGGTTACACAGAAAATGAGACTCTGCAGGATCACGTTTGTGGGTGAGAGGGGGTTACGATGGGGAACAACCGGAGAGGACATCGCCCTGTGAGCTGAGCTGTACAGTTTACATGCGCAAAGACGTACATGCACATATCAGTCCAGAAAGAGAGGAAAGTAATATTCTCTCAGACAGAGAACATAAGCCCTCCGCTTGACTACATTAGCATGCAGCTTCAATAAATCAGAGATGCATTTTCTAGAAAGCCAGCCTTACACAGACACAAGAAAGGTTGCTCACACAAAACATTACACTAAAAAGAGGATGTGTGAAAGAAATCTAAAATAAATATCTCAATTTGTGAGGAGCAGACCTCAAAATGGTCTTAAAATAACTACAAAATTGTACAAAAAATACAATGTAATTATGTAATTCAAAATGCATCTTAGGCATAACAAGAAGCTGACCATGAAATCCATATATCTACATAGTTTTGGTGTGTATGTGCATACATGTTCTTGTGTGTGCGTGTGTCTCACTTCGCCTTGCTGTGGGCACAACTGTCACAGGTGAGCAGTGTAACAAGCAGACTGCGTCAAGCCAATTCAAACACACGTCCTTGCATATGCCCTGTGAGTTGAGCCGGCATGACAGCAAATCTTGTCAGCCGCTAACAGTGTCATGCTTCTTATCTGTCCAAACAACAGATGCAGAAGTTTACTGAGGACAAGAGCACCATGTGTGATCTACCCAGTTAAATCAATTACTGCAGCAAAGTTTAATGAGAGGTTTGTATAGAATGTAATGGGATAGAATAGCGTCTCCACACATGTATAGGCTTAAATGATTAATAATTAAGAATTGTTTCATCAGGGCCACCGCCTCCAACAGAGGAAACATTAAGTAATAATAGTCAAACATCTAAAGTTGTGGATTCTCTGTGAAGGGATCTTAGAGCTGTGGAAAAAAAGCACATGAAAATCAACTTAGTTGTGAACAGCATGCAATAATATGCAATATTGAAATGTGAAAATAAATGGATATTATTAATTCAGCGGTCTAAATGATTATAACATTGTGCAAAACATAAGTGGAATAACTAGGGAGAAACTGAATAAACCAACTAAATAAATAAACAAAACAAAAAAAAAACTTAAAAATGTACTAAAGAATAAAAGAGAATAAAAAAGCTCAGGTGAGTGTCAGAAGTGAGGCGTTTATGAGAATTGATCAATTGAGCTCTACTCCCTCAGCAGGGTCCTGGACGGGGCATGGGGGTTTGCCCAGCCAGTCCACATGTGTTTTGTGGACTTGGGGGAGGCGTTTGACCGCGTCCCTCGGGGATTCCTGTGGGGGGTTGTCTGGGAGTGTGGGGGTCCAAAAACCGTTATACGGGTGGTCCCATCACTCCACATCTGGTGTCAGAGCTTGGCTGTAAGTCAGACTCATTTCCTGTGGGGGTTGGACTCCACCAAGGCTGCCCTACGTCACCGATTCGTTTCATTTCTTTCATGGACAGAATTTCTTGGCGCAGCCGAAGAGCGGAGGGGGTCTGGTTTGGTGGGCTCAGGATTGTGTCAGCGCATTTTGCAGATGACGTGGTTCTGTTGGTTTCATCAGGCCAAGACCTTCACCTCTCACTGGAGAAAATTATCCCACAGAGCATGAAACCAAACTTGAGGAGTAACGTTAAGATTTCTCAAAAATGTTCTGCGGATGTAAAAGAACATCAATTCACCTTTTAAAAAACTGAATTCCTGTTAAATGGCACCTATAGATAGGGTTGCCACCCGTCCCGTAAAATACGGAATTGTCCTTTATTTGAGAAAAAAATGTTGCGTCCCGTATTGAACTAATACGGGACGCGATTTGTCCCGTATTTTCATTAACGCCCCATACACACGTCTGTCACACACACATCAACACTAAATTTAACAATAATGAACAAAATAAAACACAGGAAACATTAATGCCAACAAATAAAGGTTTAACATATCTTGCTTTGTATGTAATAAGACTAGGTAATATATTAGTTTCACCTTTTAAGTTGAAGTATTGAAATAAATTAACTTTTACACCATATTCTAGTTGAATTATTGAAATAAGTTAATTTTTACACCATATTCTAGTTGAATTATTGAAATAAGTTAACTTTTACACCATTTTCTAGTTGAATTATTGAAATAAATTAACTTTTACACCATTTTCTAGTTGAATTATCGAAATAAATGAACTTTTACACCATATTCTTCACCTGTATGTATATACATCTTGGCTGATGTGGACGTACAAGCATAGGAGGATATTTCAGTTGCTAGTATGGTTGGCTGTCTGTACAGTCATGCAAGTTCAATGCTATTAAAGCACTTTAAACTTTAAATCAAAGCATTTAGTTTTTTCATATAAAATAAACACATTTATATGCAGTTTAGAAGTTTTGGGGCTTTTTTTTGGCGCCTGCGCTGCTGAAATCAGGGCGTCCCTTATTTCTATTTCTGAAAGGTGGCAACCCTACCTATAGAACAAACTTGTAATCAACCTTATGGCAAATAAAGAATGTTAAGAAATATTGACTGACTAATAAGTAACTAAATTAAACATTCAAATGGTTCTAAATTAGGTAATAATAAAGTTAAAACTGTGTTTCAATGATACATTTTAGTGTTAGCATACTCTTAAATGCAGTTACAAAACCATTGCCTGTGACTCTGAAAATCACACGTTGTATTGTCTGTAATTATTATAACAAAAAGATCATAATTAATTGTAATTTAAGTCAAATCTTCAGCAAAGTGTTCTTTGTTCCAGAACAGTGTGTAACTGCTGAAATGTGGCAACGTTTTGGCTGTTTGCTTTTGGCCTCATCTGACTGGGTTTCCATGGCAACTTAGTGTTGCCTGGACAGGTCGTAAGTTTTTGTCTCCTCTGGTCCAGGCTTTTGACAGCCACAGTAGTAGTAGTAGTGAGAAACGATTTATGAACACCTGGGTCATACAGTAAAATGAGCTTTCAGAAGTATAATTATATTGATTGAGAAGCTTTCAAGGGTCAAAGCGAGAGAACTGTTATATCCCTGCTGTTATCTCCCTGTAATGGAGACTACAACAAGTATTATCCCCTTGTTTGTTCGCATTCATGTTTGTTTCTCTTCAAAAGCGTTCCTTAGCTTGTCCCTGGCTCAGCTGTCAGGTCAGGCCAGCGTCATCCCAGCTCGCCTCTGCTCTGACATTCACAGCTTGTTTTGTTTTGCAAATGAATGACATTTATGCTGGTGCCCCATGTAAATTTATGCATTAAAGCTTATAATAATGTGGGAAATTTTGATATAAGGAAAGATCCATGTAACAATCTTGCAAATTACTCTCAGATGTGTTAAACTTACAGTAGTAGCAGAAAGTATGTGTGTATGTGTTTTTTGTTGGGTTCCTTATTGTTTGTTTGTTTCTGGTCTGCCACAGTGAGAAACTACACCAGCACGCCATTTTCTCACCAATTTTCATCACTAATGGCTTATTTTTCTTTGTAATCTAGATATGTAGATCGTAAAAAGATTTTTCAAATTTGTAACTCATTCCATGATGCATCTATGTACAGTAGCTCTAATTTAAACCTTTGGTTTAAAACTGCAACAATTGGTTTAGAACTTACACAACCAACACTGAAAAAAAAGACCTCACACAGAGTAAAACAGAATAAAAAGACATTTTTAAATGTCTGATAAAAGTTCCCAATGCTGCAAATAAAAAGAAAAAATAGAGAGATCACTGAGATCCCTGAGATCACTGAGAGCACTTTAGATGTACATCAGGATCCAACATTGACTTGTGATGTTATACTCTGGCAGCCACATGGGGGAGACAAATGCTGAGCACAGCAGCTCAACACATGAAGCCCAAGCAAAAGCTCAGAAATAATTTGATTGCTGATATTAAATGTTTCTCTCACCGCATCGGCTCATGCACAGCAGAGCGTGTTGATGGTTGATTGAGAGTTGCCATTTTGATGAAGTGTCAACATGAATGGTAATGAAAAACCTTGCAAGGGAGTACAATATTTTTTGTTTCTTTTTTTACGGAAATAAACATTTGAGATATGAGAGGGAGTCAGTTTATTATTAACAGAAATAACCAACTGTGACATGTAAAATAATGGTATTGATGGTGGCAGAACAATCCCTAGAATAGCAGGGAAAGTCTGCAGTCCTGCAGATGTAGGTACATGACTAATTGTTACTAATCAAGACTTGTAGACCAGAAAAAAAATAAAGGCTTCATAGCACAATTCAAATTCCTTCAAGAAACCTGTTTCATGGACCCATTAATGAAAAAAAAGGTCATGACCTCAAGCACGCCAGCTCATCCATCAAACATAGTGGCATTTCCAATGAAATTACAATGAAATTACATTTATTGATGAGCAAATCAATCACCTGATCTCAGTCTATCTCGACTGTGTTATTTCATTTTGATACTTTTATGTTTTTGGCCCGCCAGCTGTTGCTCCACCTTTTTTTGCCTGTCATCTTCCACTGAGCTAACAATTTTATCCTTTAAAGCACTTCAAGCTTTTTACACTTGTATCCACCTGTCACTGATCACACTTGAAAAATATTACCACAGATCATCTATAGAATAAAATCTCTTGAGACTGCTTTCATCTGCGCTTCTAATAATAGCTCCTGAAGGGTGCAGAAAGACTCAGTGGTGAGTCTGAACTCATATTATGAATGTAAGTAATATTGATCTCACTGCAGCTATTGACATGGATCAGGGCCCAGCAGTTGCTCTTGAGGCTCTGTTATAATTAGGGTTGGAGTGTGTGTTGACAAGTGGCTGAGAAAGCTCGGCTTTGGGGGGACTGTCTCTCAATACATTTACAAAGTATGTATACAGACATACAGTGTACACACTATGGAAACTGTATTATT
Source organism: Cololabis saira (assembly GCF_033807715.1). Taxonomy (NCBI): domain Eukaryota; kingdom Metazoa; phylum Chordata; class Actinopteri; order Beloniformes; family Belonidae; genus Cololabis; species Cololabis saira. The sequence continues at coordinate 23,568,147 of NC_084603.1, forward strand.
CATATGCTAGATCATTTAAGGAGAATCTTGCATCTCTCTTGTTTTGCTATTCTAACATTATATTATCCTTTTAACTGAGAGAATTATTGAAATGCAAGGTTGGCAATTTTACTTACTTTACTTTTTTTTGAAAAGAGAAAGGCTTATCAAAGAAAGGGCCTTGAATAATGCTGGCGCTTAAAGATTGAAATGTTCTAATACTCACACATATTTAAAAAGCTGTTTCAACTTTAAGTTTATTTTGATTGAAATGTCCAATCATGTTTTCATTTGCAGCTAAACTTGCATGGCAGTGGGAGCTACTTTATTACTGTATTATTTATTACTACTTCAGGAGCAGCATGCTGCCCTGCAGTCCCATCCTTTGATCATCCCACTGTCTGCTTCCACTTGTCTGTATGGATGTCTGTTGGATGACTGCTGACATCCTGGCCTGCGATCCCGCCCTCTGACCGCCTCAGTGTCTGCTGTCTACATCTGTTTTTATAGTCATCCCTGTAGTGCACCAGCTAGCCATTGTGTCTGTCTCTCCTCTCTCTGGGTTTCCTTCTGTCTGATCTCTCTTTTCCAAGCTGGCCTTCAGCAGGAGGGCCCCCCCTTATGATCCAGGTCCTGCTCAAGGTTTCTTCCTTGCCACTGTTTTGGGTTAAGGTTTTTCTTACACTAGGGGAGTTTTGACCTGCCATTGTTTATTTTTATGTTTATGTAATAATTGTTCGGGAGTCGTGTTCTGGATAATTTAATTGAATTATTAGCTCCTGAATACATCGTGAATGTGAACAAAATATCTTCTGATTGTATCATTTGCAGTTATGACAAACAAAGAGAAGAATACCTCGTAAGTGATTAAAAACATCTCCCTGATGTTGCTTTGTTCATTTTTGTAATCTTGTCATATTTCCTTTTAGCATCACCAATCAGCCCGTGTATTGTTGTGCTGTGTCATTCACAGTTTATTACAAAACTGAGAGCTGTGAATGATTAGCAATATTTTATGCACCTTTGACCCTGCAGTCAAAACACAAGACCAAAAGCACAACAATGAAACCTGAAAAGTATCAACAAAATAAGAGAAAACACTCCAACAAAATAGAGAAAGTTACCTGCGTACTAGAATTGTGATTTTTTAGAAGCTATCTTCTTTGATGGTATAAGTCGCATAACATGCCTATTTAAGGTATATCAACCACAATTATTTATCCTTTAATGTCCCCTGTAAAAGTTTGATCCAGCGGCGCATTATACTAACATAACACTAAGTTAGAACCAGTAAAAAAAAGAGGTAATGATCGGCATGAAGCTGGACCCTCTGGTGACGGTTGCAGAGACAAGGACACTGAACAAACCGTTGGATATTATGGACAATGCCAGCCACCTTCTGCACACCAGAGGAGCCTGTTCGGGGAGAGACTGGTCCTTCTCAAGTGCAGGACTAACAGACTAAAGAACTCCTTTGTCCCTCAGGCCATCAGGCTGTATGACTCCTCACTTGGAGGAAGGAGGTAACAGGTAGACACTATCCACCTCATCATAGTAAACAGTTGCTATTTTTCCTTTTATTCAACAGCAATACTTATTTATCTATCAAAATGGTCATCATATGTGCAATGATCTGTCAAGCCCAGTGCAATAACTATCTACAAGCATTTCAGGCCAAAGCTAACTGGACTTGTACGGTTGTGGGTATATATATATATATATATATGTGTGTATACATGTATGTTGAAATGGGTGTATCTATACATATATGGACAGTAATAAGTATACGTGTATATGTATGCTTTAAAGGAGCCGTCTGTAAGAAATGGCCAAAACTGGTACTGGAGTCACTTTCAAAATATTGTTGAGCGGCGTGTACCCTCCCCCTCCTCCCCCCGACCAGAGGTTGCCAGGTAGGCTGCAGAATGCAGCAGGAACGTAGGCTGCCATGGCTGCGATAATTAGAGCCGAGCTGGCAACCCGGATGCCGAAACAATACTGACTTGGTGATTGGGAGATAGGTGGAGGGTGGAGCTTCAGGCCAAAACAAAAAATGACAACATAAACATCAGTTGAGGGCTGCAACTCCTCTTTTTAAACTGGAATATCCTGGCTTGAGTGCTGTTGTCAGTGACATAAGTATTTGAAATGAACATGATTTTTAAATGTCTGTTGACATATCGGGGTCATTTTATGATTCGTTTTATTATTGCTCTTACATACAGCTCCTTTAATGCATATAGAAATGTCTATGAGTAAGAATGCTTGTAATGAATAAGATTCTACAAAAGTCTATATAAATTAATATCATAAATAATGTATGCTTTTATATATAGATGAATACAGGGTAAATAGTGTTTCTATACCTTGGTATATAACTGCACATGACAATAATACTTAGGTATACCACAATATGTATTTATACTGTGTAAAATTCTTACTATTCATTTGTGTAACTTGTAAATACATCAAGATTTCTGATATCTAATAACGAGGGTCCATCTGAAAAAATAGTATTGAGTTCAAGGAGTAGGATTTCAAGATTTTTTTTTTACTTCTTCCTACTCCTTTTCGAAACATGTCAAGACTGCTGCTGCTGCTGCTACCAAAAAAATAAGTGCCTCTCTTTCATTCATTGTTTAAATACAGTATGTTAAAGCATGTCTGTTACTTACACTACTATTATGTTCAAAATAAAGACTTTTGAATTGAATGACTTTCTTGCTGACTCTTGTTGTATAAGCTGCTGGAGACTGAATTTCCCAGAGGGATCAATAAAGTTGAGTCTAAGTCTAAAAAGAACACTCCACATATACAAAAGCATTGTGTGCCCTTGTGAAGGCTTTAAAAGACACAGCACATATTACGAGAGGTTAAGACATCGTTGTGCATAAAAATCATGATGTAACCATTTACATTTCGAGTCAAAAGTTCACACTTAGCCAATAAAGAAGTACTAAAATGCAAGAAATACTGCTGCAGCCCAATATACAGTATGCCAGCACAGATAAAAACATGGCGGCAACAACACCTGGCACTGTTCCCCATGAATGTGAAGCGATTGTCAAAAAGGAACTAAACATGTTCCCAAATATTGTAACCACACCCATACGTAATGCCACCAACCTGTTCACAGATGGCAAAGTGATGTAACAACAGGTGGAAGTATCAAAGAAACTCCCTCCCCCATACTAGAGCATATGTGGATCATCAGAGAATCTGACGTAATTCCTCCCCCGGCCTCAGCCCAACTGGCTGAAATTACAGCATTGACTAGAGCCTGTGAACTGAGTGAAGGGAAAGAAGTGAACATATATACTGACTCTGCGTATGCTGTAAAAGCAGAGCATGTAGACCTAGAGCAGTGGATAAATACAGAATTCATGACAAGCACTGGTAAGGCAGTAAAAACGTACGACTCAACCGATCGGACTAAAAGAAGCCCTGACCAAACCAAAAAGGAAGCCATCATTAAATGCTCAGGGCATCAAACTGGGACAGGACTATTAGCACTAGGAAGCAATCAGGGCTGCAGGGCCCTGACTGAATTGGGGCCCTAAGCGAAATGTTATTTGGAGATCCCCCCGCCCCACACCCTCACACCTCTCCTCAGATCTATCATAGGTACTTATAGATACAGTAGTTTGACTGTATGAGTCAAATAAAAATGTTTAAAAGTCCAACCTATAATGAATAAATATTAAATTAAAAAACCTCAACCTGAAATAAATAATAAAATATTAAATTAAAAACTTCTACCTGAAATAAATAATAAAATATTAAATTAAAAACTTCTACCTGAAATAAATAATAAAATATTAAATTAAAAACTTCTACCTGAAATAAATAAAATAAATATTAAATTGAAAACTTCAACCTGAACTAATTAAATATTGAATTAAAAAAAACAATAAATCATAAATAAACAAATCAGAGCCACAAACATGAATCAAGAGCAAGCAAGAGAGAGAAAAAGGCAGAACACGAGGAAACTCGTGCTTCACTTGAAGGTGGGTATGTTGTTGAAGTAACACTTTGTAGCAAAAACACCTAAGCTGCTGCTCATTAGACAGGAATCTCTGTCTAGACTGAAGAATTGTGTTTTTCCAGCGGCCCTGATGAACATTTATTGAATGCCTTGTTTACGCCCTCTGCATTCACCTCTGTTGAAAAAGAGTGGTAAAATGAACAGTTAAGCTACACATTGATCCAATATAAAATATATTGGCTATAGTTTTATATCAATTTATGTTGTTAACATGTTTTCAACCTCATTGATTACTTTGCATCCAGAAAATAGAGAAGTGTGCTGCATTTATTGGATATTGATGATCCAATTGTTTCCTCTTTTTTTTGATTGACTAAAGCCTTGATTAACCATTTCACCTGTTTTTACTTTGATGCTTTTCAGCTGATGCTGTAATATACATTTACCTCTTCCTCTTCCCTTCTGTGTAAGATAACCTCTCCCCGCTATGAATCATGTCTTTATCAAAATAATCATCTATCATTAATTCAGTACGCTGGAGCTGATAGCCACCGAGCGATAACTACCATTGAAAAAGTTCACCGCAACCCATAATCGCAGCACAGTCATCTATTAAACAGTTTACAGTGTTCTCCTGAAACGTAAAGGTTTCAATGATCTGCTCTCACGTGATGCAGGACCGTCCTTGAAACTTCACTCACAGTGAGTCAGCAAGACTGTGCCCACATGGTGTTATCAAACATGTAATGATTAACAGCCACACACTACTTGTAATCAGTTTAAGTACTGTTACAGACAGAGAATGACCTCTCACATGCATTATGTTGCTCTAATGAAGGCTCACTGGACTTTCACACCCAATAGATCTGCTTTGTTCATGATGAACATTCAATTTACTTCACTGCATGTTAATCAAGCATATTGTTTTATTAGTTTTTTATTGTCGATCTTGTTTCGTCAAAAAACTGATACAACAACATCGTGCGCTCTCTATAAATATGATCTTTTCACAAAAGTCCTGGTGGACAGAAGAAATCCACATGCTTTTTTAAAATCATTATATTAATTTAAGAATTTTTAAATAATTATGATTAATTTGAGAAGCATGATCATATCACATACTTCTGAGGCAAAAGTATATTGAGTTTTTTGATGCAGTGGCTTTTGTCACTTGAACTGTTTTTTTCAGGTACGTCTACAGCTTTGGGGTTGGATTGGGTCAGGACATTATTAGAGTCTCTTAACAATCAAATCAAAACAAATCAAACTTTATTTATAGCAATTTATCATACAGTAGTAACGCAAAGAGCTTTACAGAATAAAATCAACATTTACCATGTAAAAACTCACACACTCATGGTTAAAAACACGCATGTGGTCATTTTCACATCCTCACATTAATACAAACACAGCACACATTAACTTTCATTCAGGTGCTACAAAACAGATAGACACCTACTGATCGTTTAGCTTCCAACAATTTCAGAGTGTTCTTGCCGTTTTTCAAATTCAATATTCAAATCATTATGGCTTTTATGTGTTTATGTCTTTTGAAAAACAGGACACGACGCTGTGTGATAGTAGATATTTTTCTCCAAAACGAGTGATATAAAACCCAAAAAACAACATACTTCCAACTTTCTAAAACATGAATTTAGGATTAATCATGTGTTTATCATTGTGAGATATGCTACTTAGACATTTCAGATATATCTAAATTTCAAAATGTTGTCCAACTAGCCCCAATTAGGAAATCTTCAGTTTGCACCCGAACCATACCGTGAGGATATAAATGTCTATAAATGACACACACACACACACACACACACACACACACACACACACACACACACACACACACACACACACACACATACATACAAGGCCAGCATTTATTTTTTCTCTATGTTGGGGTGAAAGGAGGCGGCCACTCACACTTGACTGTCATGAATCAAACTACAGCAATAAATTAACCTGTAGAATAACGGCAAACTCTTTGAGCTCCCATGTTTTTGTGATATGTACAGTATAGTCGTAATATTTTCTGCAATAAATTAATGTCAGTCAATCATATATGTTTTTAGAAATGTATTATCTTTATTGCCTTTCAGAACTTTAGTGAAAATGATCTTTTAGGTCATTTTAATGCAAATAAATTATGACACTCTAAACTGCTGTAAAACTTAAAAATATAACTTGAAGAATACAGATTCTGCTGAGTTTCCATTTGCTCCATAATTATGAATATATAACGTTGCATAACAAATACACAGTAATCATTTATTCTATTACACAATTCTGATTATTCATTTTCATCTGAAGTTTTTTTTTCTGTACAGGAAGCTCACACACATCAGAAGCAACCCTCTGTTTTGATCCAATTTATGATGGCAAACCTCAAATATTTTTAGATTCATCAACATCAATAGAGCTCATCAAGACAAAATAGAGCGTATGAAACAAGCTGTGATCAAAAACAAAGCAAAGAAGCGTTGCTTTTGATCAAGTAATGGGGGGGGGGGGCACGATCCCTCCAGGACATTTCTCCTTCTACATTTCCAGAGTTTTTGACGAGTAAAGTAAATCTGGTCTTACTTTTACTTCAGTCATGATGTAAAAAAATACACCCTGGTTTTGAAGTCCAGCCCTCGCCCTGCTCAGAGGAGGAGAAAGAAAGCGGCGGAAAGAGCCCAAAAACAATCTCCCTTTCCCGGTAACTAACATTTGTGTTTGACAGGGCGTAGTTTCTTTGTCAGGAAACAAACAGATTTTGAATTTGATCAGATTAATTATGAAGTTGACTGAATCTGACTTCAGTTTTAACATGAGTATTATTTCAGAGAAAGGCAAGGCATGGAACCAAAGCTGAAACACAACAGGAAAAGAGGTCTAATGAGACCCCCTCCCTTCCCTTCCCTTCCCTTCCCTAAACACATTCCCTTTTTTGGAGGGCTGTCCCCCAGCACATGGAAAACTGCACAGTAACACTTATGCAAGCCTGTCTCTCTCTCCCTCTCTATCCCTCCCTCCTCTCTCTTTCTTTTTCATTCTCTCTTTTATCTTGTATGTAACTCATCTGCATCACATTTTGAACTTTAGAAACAGTGGTGTTTAGGAGTGTCAGTGGGCTGGTCCAATCTTAGACTTGATCAATGACTTAAACCACATCTGCCGGGCTTTTTACAGTTTCAACCAAGGAACACTACAACCGTGTAGAACAACTTCTCTGTCTTCACATGGATAGAGAAGTGTAGAACATTGAATTCGATGCCATTTGAATTACTCAAGAGAATCTATTCTCTCTGCACAAGGAGCTGGCAACAGGCTTTTCTTCCTTTCAGCTTAAAAGGCTCATGGATCAAAGTCTCTCATAGCCACATCCTGCAATTGTCTCTTGCAACGTGGGTGGACAGAGGAGAGGGCAGCAGCGTTTGATTCAACCTCAGCTGCAGTGGAGCAGAGAGCACGGAGCGTCTGGTTGTCTAATCAGCGGAGGGCGACTGAAGCCATCGCCAGTGGACCATGTGTGCTGCCGCTCTGGAGGAGTACTGCGGCTCAGTCTTTTGGGTGAGTTGAACAGAAAGGGTTGATGTAGTTGAAGGGAGACACAGAAGGGATGAAGATAATGGCTTTATTGTGGCCTATTGAGATGAAAAACACTCTAACTCTTTGATCCACTTACAACCTACACAGTCAACAATCTTGAAAGAGAAGTTTGATTCTTGATAAGATCAAAGTTTTGTGGCATTGGAAGATTCTTTTCCTGCTGTTTTTCATTTTATTTTTATTTCATGAGAGTATAGGCAACAACTTTGCCGATTCAGGCAGAGTAAGCATGGGGAACTCTTTCACAGATGTTAATTGTTTACAGCTATTTCAACTTGTTCCACAAAACCTTTGGATGGCATGATGTAACCATGAATGAATGATCTTTGTATATAGGAAACATTTTATGGTTTTATGCCTGCAAACTCACTGTGAGCATGTGACAAGACAGCAATGACATCAAGGTTGGACAAGAGTCAACCGGTCCAGCAACAACAACAACACATTCATGTGCTTCATGGCTACATTCCTGTGACTCCAAAAGACAGAAACACTGTATGGCTTTAATTCTGTCATTCATTGATTCAACCTTTTATTTCATTGCAAGAAGATTTTCAAAAGCAATGAAAGTCTTTGGAGCCAAACATTATGGGTTGAGTTATAACAGCTAACGTGGAATTAGAAAATAACTTTTTTGTAGCAGTTGTAAATATCAGTAGATCTTTTCAATTATCTTTCAGGCAAACATGAGGTTTTGGTGCTCAAATGAGAATTGACCTGTGGATGTCTTTTGACTTTTTTAGTTTGTGTAAGAACAAAGGTTGTTTTTTTTCTCTTTTCATTATACAGAAGGCATTTGAATATTACAACTTTACACTTCTGTTCCTTTGCTATTTTCTGAATACAGTGTGTTGTCTTATCAATGATGAAACAAAGTAGCTGTAGCAATTTACCTTTTTTTGCTTGAAATCAAATCAATCAAATAAATTCACTTGTGTAATTCAGAAAGCAAACATCTGCCCGACTACCCTACTTGAGTTGACATTTCCACAAGCTTTAATTAACATTTTGAAAGAGATCATAGCATTCCCCTAATGAAAATCAATTTACATAAACACATGGCAACAGTTTCACGTGGTAGAAATGCTACCAGTTCCTGCATCGCTTTTCAAAACAAAACGCTAAAGAAAACAAAAAAGAGAAGGCATGTGAGTTTTTAAACTGTGTCTGCTCCTTTAAAACATGCTTAGGACTTACAGACCTGGTGGGAAAAAAAACTTTGGACTCCAAAATGTTAATCAAATGTCAAAAATGGAAAATTTTATTGTTCTGTTTTTGTTTTGTGCAATGACAACGAGATGTTAAAAAGAAGAAAAAAAGTTGAGATGGGGGAACAGGACGCAGTATTTCTCAAAGCAATCAGCTTAATTGGCAGCAGGTTAGGAGCATGACACTTCTTAAAAAGAGCTCGACGAGGAGTTTTCAGGGGGGAAAATGTGGTTTCTCCACTTTGTGAAAGACTGTATAAGAAACTACTTGAACAATGTAAGAATATGTTAAAATTACTTTGGGGGTTGTAACATTTGAATTGTAATATGATTAGATTCAGAAAATGACAAGGAATAACAGTATACATATAATATTTGAAGGATAACCAACAGATACCCTTCTGTCATGAAAACTGAAATGCTTCTGAAAACTGTTGACAGTGAACACAAGTAGTAAATGAGGGAATTACATAAAATCTTTTAACAAAGAGGTGTTGGGAGCATTAAATATGACATGATTTGCTCTAATGCATGATTTTTTTAATGTACACCCCAGAATGCTTCATATCTACAAAGAGAGGCCCCAGACCTCCCAATATGTGTGGAGCAAACAGTCCTGGTGTGGATCCCCTTGGGGTTCCTGTGGATTTGTGCCCCCTGGCAGCTAGGCTCTCTCTGCAGAAGAACACAAGTCAACACAAAACACCTGTCCAAGCTCTACATCTGCAAACAGGTAACGCATGCAGCCAGCAAAACACACAAACACTTATTGTTTGTGTGAAGGTGAGAGTGAGAAGAGGAAGCTTCTATTAATTAGCATCATCTGTGTCTCCTCTCTTCAGCTTGTGGTGTGTCTGCTGTTCCTGACGGCCATTGCGGCCTTGGCGCTCACGTTAGGAGAAGATTTTGGTCCAAACAGCTCAACGGAGAAAAATGCAGTTGTATATTATACAAACCCCGTCCTCTTTGCAGTCACATGGGTACATGTCCAGCTTTATATTTACAGATTCATTCTGGAGCTGAGGATGAGAAACTTATTTTTTTAAATGCTCTGACTTGTGTTCTTTGATAGATCCTCGTACTGCTGTGTCAGGAAGGACTGAGGCGGCGGGAAGGAGCAGTGGACTCCGCCACCCTTTTCCTCTTCTGGCTCCTGCTTGTTTTATGTGACATTTTTCCTTTCCAGACCCTTCTACGAGAGGCGCTCAGAGTGGTAATAAGCAATGTTTAATAATCACAAAGTCAGCTAGAAGAAAACTCATGAACCTATACTGAAGCATAATTCAGGCACCTTATATGATGATTGCAAGTAACTAACACACCATTTTTCCATCTCCATTCTCCAACATCTCACACTCAGGGAAAAGTTAGTGATGTCCCTCGTTTCAGCCTTTTCTACATTTCCACTGGGCTGGAGGTGATTGCGCTTATTCTTTCTGCTTTTGCTGACATCCCTCCAGAGGCTCGGGAATCTGTAAAAAAGGTACTAAAGAGACCAGAAACTTGAAAATTTATCGTCAGTTAAAATATACTGAACGCCCCCTCAGTGCTGTCATTTCTTACATCTTTAACAGAATCCAGAAGCAGGTGCAGCCTTCTTGAACAGAATCACTTTTAACTGGATCCACAGGTAAATTGAGCGCTGATTTAGTCTCCTTGTGAACACCCACATATGTGCACAGTGGCTTCCAACTCCTCCTTCTACTTACAGCATGGTTGTGAAAGGCTACAAACAGCCCCTAGTGCAGGAGGACATGTGGGAGCTGAACCAGGAGGAGAGCACCTCTCACATTAGCCAGCGTTTCCAGTATCACATGCAGAATGAGCTGGGTGCAGCTCAAGTCCGGTTCCAAAAACAGACTAAGAAGAAACCAGTTCATCGCGGAGGTGAGGCCTCTCAAAGTGGTCTCACTAGTGGTCTGGGGAAAGGTGTGAGTCAGGATGCATTGATGATGGTGAGGGTACTTAAACACTTGAACATTCAAATTCAAGTGGATATTATCTTCAGAGGCATTGCTGATTCTTTACTTGAATGCATGTAGTTGTGTTCCTAAAAGTTGTGCTCATATATTGTCTTTCAGGAGGATAAGGGAAAAGCAGAAAAGAAGAAAAAGAAGGATAAAAAGAAAAAAGAAGAAGAAGAAGAAAACTATCCAAATTCATGGCTGGTTACAACCATTTATAAGACTTTCAAACGGGTTCTTATTGAATCTGCCTTCTTCAAACTTCTACAGGACCTGCTGGCTTTTGTCAGTCCTCAACTCCTTAAGTAAGTTGATTACAACAAACATTATTGTTGTTCGATAAACTTTTAATCTCCCCCACAAGACAAATTATTAAAGTTTTATTTGATTAATTATTTAAGTGACTATGCAATTTAAATTTATTTTTCGCCTTCATTTTGCATAATGCTCCTTCAGTGCTTTTTAGAAATCACAGCAAGCATTAACTTAATTACCTCACAACTATATTAACTATATTATTTTCTGGATCCGGCAGTGGAGTACAAGAACAGCTACATGCTTGCTACATGTCCCCCTAATTAAGCATTGCTTCCTTGTTATCGTCAGACCTTGCACAAAAAAAAGAAAAAGAAAATATTAGCATACTTCCCACTTTAAACAAGTCAGTCTGTTAAATCCTTAAAGAGGATTTCATTTTGAATAACAAAAACAATACTGAGATGCATGAAACAAAATTCAATGATAATTTGATTATTATCTGGGGATGGGTCAATGATTGGCAGCAATATTGATTTTGATGCACTGTTTTTTGTAGTGTCAAATTTTAAAAGGTCTTGATGACAAAAAAGTCATTTTCCAAAAGTAATTTATTTTTAAACAAGCCAGTTTTGTCAAAATTACTCCAGTTTGAACTATAGATATCATATAATAATCATATTTTGGGGATTTTTACCTTTTAACAGCCACAACTTCTCATTTCTTAACTGAACAAAATTACTGATATCCAAGTAAAATACTTATAACTTATAATAATATAATTCAATGAGAATTTTATTTTCATTATCATCAAGGCCTGAGGGGGGTCAGTGATGAACAACAACACTGATTGTGATTCATCTTTATTTTTTTTCTGCAGTGGCAGAAATGCCCAAATGATATCTGATGGATTTTTACTTTTAGGTCTTGTCTGACGACAAGTAAAGGATTTTGTTGTGCTTGATGCATTGAATGTCATTTAGTACATACATAATGTGACAGCTAGTAGTAGCATTTTCCATGGTTTTCAATGGGGCAATATTTTGTCCTCGAGATCAAATATCAGTTTTAGCCATTTTAGGCCCATTTCAGGACCCGGGATGATGATTCCTATTTTTTTTTTTTATATATATATCCTCAACTTTGACAGATATTTACTTAACCAAGCCAAAATGATAACACTTTTTTTTTTCAAATGGCACAACATATCTGTAAGATCTCTTAATGGTTAAACTGTAATTGTGTTGTTTCAGAAGTGGTTAATGTTGTATGTTTAAGCAGAGCTAAAGACATGGAAATGGTTCATCCCACTCACTGGTCTTTTACAGATCATTGATTGGACCCTGGCTGAGAAACTCTAAAATGTTTTTCTTCTTTTCTTACAATTTTACTTTAGATCAAAGGTACTTGCCCCCATGTGGAGTTGAATAGCAAGCTGGAGAAGTTTATTTTTTTATACTGTAACAATTCAAGTCACTTTGCTGGAATTAATTTACTGAAACTTTGAACAGCTTCTGCTTTGTTCAAAAAAGTCATTTTCTTTCCTGACATCAGAGGAGCGCTTCTTCAATGGTTTCAAAATGTCATGGTCTGACCTTGGAAATGTCCATAGTTTAACTATTTACTTGTCATTGATTAGTTTAAACATCAACTGATAACACCAGGTCAGTAAAAATATGCTGAGGCCAAATTATGAGAGTGAAAGAAAAACTTAGGTTACAAAATAGGAATAATTATACATCTGTCAAATATACGATTAAGACTTAAATGACAGCAACTAGTTGCTATAGAAGGATATCCTAAAATATTATTTTTCCTTCTCTCGCCATTTTTCTAGACTGATGATCTCCTTTACTCAGGATAAATCCAGATATACCTGGGAAGGGTATTTGTATGCGGTGCTGCTGCTGGCCGTAGCCATTCTGCAGTCTCTGTTCCTGCAGCAGTACTTCCAACGCTGCTTTGTGCTGGGGATGAAGGTCCGCACTGCTATTATGGCTGCTGTGTACAGAAAGGTAACAGGGGTGACACTAGTACATCTTCTTACACATCACTGTGAAAAATGAATATAACATTGTTCCATTTGAGAGACACAACATGCACAATCAGTTTTGATTGGTTGAAGTTCTTCACAATTCTTTTTTTGTTTAAACACATGACATAACAGCAAACTCACTGAGCAAAACATGCCTTTTCACGTGTTCTAGTAGGTACGACGGAGTATTAGGGCCAAACTAAGACAAAAAAAAAATTGTAAATCACGAGAATAAAATCATAATATTATGAGAATAAAGTCGTAAAATTACGAGAATAAAGTCATAATGTTGCGAGAATAAAGTCGTAATATTGCGAGAATAAAGTCATATTATGAGAATAAAGTCGTAATATTACAAGAATAAAGTCGTAATTTATGAGAACTAACAGGAAGAGCAGTCTTCTCCCTGTGTTAAAATGAGGAATATTGAGCATCCTGTGAAGTTATATTTTGGTATCGGTTTCACAAATAAGGAAATAATTAATCTTTTGGCACATCAGCTTGAATTATTCTTTTGGACTTTAAAACGATTGTGCAAACAACTGCGTCTATTTCGAAGAAGGAACCACACAGACTTGGAAGAAATTGCGTCTTTTGTGGAAGTGGAAAATCTTTATGATCATCCTCATTGTTTTCTGAGAAACAATAACCACCGATAGTCTTGCAGTCGACCACTACCAGACCTCCTCTTCCACAAAATACGAATGTGCTCTCTTCCTGTTCTCACAAATTACAACTTTATTCTCTGTAAAAGTACCCTGCTGCTTTCATTCATTCACACAATACCTCTCTGTGTATTGTGTTTTTTTTTTTTCTTTCTAAGGCACTGGTGGTGTCTAATGATACTCGTAAAGAATCAACAGTTGGAGAAACGGTGAACCTCATGTCGGCAGATGCCCAGCGCTTCAACGACGTCATCAACTTCATCCACCTGCTGTGGTCCTGCCCGCTGCAAATCATCATATCCATTGTTTTCCTGTGGATGGAGCTGGGACCTTCCGTGCTGGCGGGACTGCTAGTGATGGTGCTCATGGTGCCAATCAATGGACTGCTAGCCAACAGGGCCAGGAAACTCCAGGTCACAAAATGTACACACATACAAAGCAGTCTTTATTAGGGCCCGAGCACTTACAGTGCGAAGGCCCTATTGTATCTGTAGGAATTGTATTTTTTTTCCTCGTTTTTATTTTTCCGACGAAATGAGGGCCTTTTTGCCCCCCTAAACGTGCCCCAAAAGTCACCAAATTTTGCACGCAAGCCAGGCCTGGCGAAAAACAGCTCAACAGCGCCCCCTAGAAAACTTTGTGCCTCAAGCCCCACAATACGGTTTGACGTACATGCACGAAAACCGGTACACACCTGTATCATGTCGCAACTTAAAGAAAAGTCTCTCGGCGCCATGGCCGAAACCGAACAGGAAGTCGGCCATTTTGAATTAATCGTGTAATTTTGGCGCAATTTATGCAATTTCTTCGGCCGCTTCTTCGCCCGAACCGTAACATACACCCAGGTGTGTTAAACATCAAAATGTGCGTCTCGATCCTGCGATGATGCACATTACTTTTCTTAGTCAAAAGCGTTACCTTGGCGACAATAGCCAAAAAGCGCGCCCCCCCCCCCCCCCCCCCCCCCCTTCATCTGATTTGATTATATTTTCTGGCATAACTTTTGAATGGTTTGACATAAAGAGTCGTGGGTGGTGTCATCGGACTCGGTTTTGACTCCTTCACCTTAATTGGTGCAAATTAGGCCCGTCCCTTCATCTGATTGGTCGATATCTGATACTTCCTACTTTCTACCATAACTTTTGAATGGTTTGACATAGAGAGTCGTGGGTGGTGTCATCCCCTAAATGTCCAGGCCTGAAAACATCTACATGCAATTCATACAAGCTTCCACTGCAGCGCGCCTGAACGTGCACAAGGGTGCGAGGGCCCGTTCATCGCTGCTTTAATCTATATAGCACTCTTAAAACAACCACTGTTGACCAAAGTGCTTTACGGTTACAATCAAACAAAAACATGGACCACCAAAATAATTGTAAGACACAGAAACTTATAAAGAAAAAATAAATAAAAATATGAAATTAATCAATAAATAAATAAAAAAATGCTACTATAAGCCAAATACCAATCTGAATGTTACACCAATCGTTCAAGCCGAAACTTTGTGTGTGTGTTTAACATGAGGTATATCATGTTTTCAGATATCAAACATGAAGTTCAAGGACAAGAGGCTGAAAATCATGAATGAAATGCTCAACGGGATTAAGGTGAGTGGTGTTTGTTATTACATTAAATATCAATGATGTGAAATAGAGTATCCATGATTTATTCCTTTTCTTTTGCTGCACCAGATTTTGAAGCTGTTTGCATGGGAGCCATCCTTCAAGACACAGGTGGAAGACATTAGAGAGCAAGAACTGACGGTCATGAAGAAGTTTGCCTACTTGACATCCATCTCGACCTTCATCTTCAGCTGTGCCCCTGCTGTGGTGAGTCATGTAAAACAGTTCAAAGCTCAAGTGTGGCCTCCTCAAATGTTTTTTTTTTCCCTCATATTTTTTCTATGTCTCGTTCTTCCCTGGCAGGTTTCTCTAGCCACGTTTGCAGTGTTTGTAAGCGTGAGCTCCGACAACATATTAACTGCTGAAAAAGCTTTTACTTCGATCTCTCTCTTCAACATCCTCCGATTCCCCCTGGCCATGCTCCCCATGCTCATCGCTGCCATTGTGCAGGTGAATAAGCTGGTACATGCATACGTTGCAGACCTATAATGAAAGCTTAACTTAAACTGTTCTTTTACACCACAGACAGCAGTGTCTAAAAAGAGGCTGGAGAAGTTCCTGGGAGGGCAGGATCTTGACGGTGACATTGTACGGCACGACCCCAGTTTCAGTAAGTTTACATCACTTTTTCCACTGGTGAGGAGATTGTGTTCCTGGTACTTATGCAGCATGTTTTTTTTATCTTTAGACTCTGCTGTGACAGTATCTGATGGTTCCTTTGCTTGGGAAAAAGACGCGGACCCTCTGCTGAAAGAGTATGTCTCTTATTTCAAACGTAAAACTCATTTACATATTAGTGCTGATGGTGTCACGTGTGTGTGTTGACCTTAATCCCTTATATTGAAGATATGCATGGTTGTGTGCTTGCCAGTGTGTCTCTGGACATCAAACCTGGTCGACTGGTGGCCATAGTGGGAGCTGTTGGCTCAGGGAAGTCCTCTCTCATGTCTGCCCTCCTGGGAGAGATGCACAGCACCAAAGGCTTCGTTAATATTAGGGTGACTTTTTTTATCCATATAATATTCACAATGTGTGTGTGTATTGTTTTTTTTTAAGAGATGCATATATGGCCCACTTTAAAATAAAAATAACTTAAATAAATGGGTGCCACAGTATCGTTTTACACTATAATATTATTTGAATTAATTCCCAGTTTCACAAGTTCTCTCCCATCATATTCAGTAAAGGCAGAATTGATACGTGTGTCACAATTCTGTTTGTTTGTTTTTAATTTATTTAACTTTAAAACATAGCCAGAATAATGTTTGATTCATATTATGAAAATTTTTCATAAGGAAGAATATAAAATTAAGAGGCACAGATGTTTACTGTGTATACAGGAAGTATTAAATGGTGAGTGGACTGCATTTATGTGGCACGTTTCCTGCTGGGCTGTTATGGTTGTATTTTGCTTTGATTTACCAAAGATACTGTGTTTGCATTACTGAATGAAGGATCAAACCACTGACCTTCCAATGAAAAGACATCAGTCAGTATAAGTTACAACATATGATCAAAGAAAACAGTCATTTGCGTTGCTCTGGATGCATTCTCTTTATTTCTCGCTTCCATTTATTTGATGAAAGGAAATACGGAAGTAATCATGCCACATTAATTGCATTGAAAACAGCAACAAACAGTGGAAACCAAAATAATGTGCATATTTTTCACTGTATCATTCTTGGTGCTATGATTTATGATACAAATTCTGCTGAAGGGATCAATGTTTGGCTTGGGAGGAAAATATTGGAGCTTATTAAAGAAATATCTTAAGACATCACACCCTTAAAATCAGAGGGATAACATTCCAGTTTATCTTTTGTTTTTCTTGGTTTATTCAACATGGAAGAGCGTTTATCCCAAACTCGTGTGACTGATTTCTTGTTGACAATTCGATTGTTTGCTAAATATATTTTTATCCCCTGTAAATGTAGTTAAACAAAATGTTTCCAGATTTTGTGCTGCTTGTTCAAAGAGCAGGTCCTTCTAAATTGAATAACTTTAATTCATAAAATGTCAAGAGTGAAGGCCATTAATTCCTCCAAAATAAAGGTTAAAAATAAGTGTAGTTAGAGGGAATTCTGCAGCTCATTCTTCCTGTATTCCTCTCCAGGGATCTCTAGCATTTGTGCCACAGCAAGCCTGGATTCAAAATGCTACATTGAGGGATAACATCTTGTTCGGCTCCCCCCATGAAGAGAAGAGGTTTAAGGAGGTCATACAGGCCTGTGCCCTTGGCCCAGATTTGAAGCTGCTGGCTGCCGGAGACCTTACTGAAATTGGAGAAAAGGTACGTTCATGTACTGTATTTGAGCTTTAATGAGAATGATGTGTTTTTGTTGCATGTGACAGATTACAGACATCTGGGGATATCTCACTCTTGTCTGGTCATCTGTTGTCTATAGGGTATCAACCTGTCAGGGGGTCAGAAGCAACGTGTGAGCTTGGCCAGAGCAGCTTACAGTCAGGCTGATGTTTATCTGTTAGACGACCCGTTGTCTGCTGTGGACTCTCATGTCGGAAAGCATCTCTTTGATAAAGTCATCGGACCAAATGGAATACTAAAGAACAAGGTTTGCACTCCCTTAAGTTGAAGTTAAAAAGGAACTGCTGTTTGAAAATGGAGACGTCCGCGGTGCATGTCCGGGAGACCTTATAGAACATTCATGCACTTTACCAAAAACAAGCATGTGAATTCAATAAAACCAATGTGACTAAGGATACAATTATGTCATAAACCTGCTGACGTTGTCCTTTTTTTATTGTCTTTAAGACTCGTATTCTGGTGACTCATGGAGTAAGCTTCCTGCCTTACGTAGATGAAGTAGTGGTCCTGGTGGATGGAAAGGTTTCTGAGGTTGGATCTTACAAGAGCCTTCGTGCCAGTAAAGGAGCTTTTTCTGAGTTTCTGGACACGTATGCCAAAGAGCAAAGAAACCGAACCAAATCTGAGACAGGTATTTCCCCCCTCCTCATTCTGTTAAGGCTTTATATTGTACCGATTCCTGTAGTATCATGACTCAGCTAAAATTGATACCTCCTATAAGCATGGCATAACGTATATGTATTTGAATCGATATTCATTCAGATGATAGCCAGGATACTGAAGACTTGGAGCTCACCCCTGACGGAGAGGACACCCAGCCAGACTCTTTCCTAGAAGACAGTGTTTCTTTTACACTTAAGAGAGAGAACAGCATCCGTCGCAGTCAGCGCAGCAGGTTTGAGCACACGGGTGTGATGGATGACACACAAGAGAAACATTTACAGCATCAGTGAAAGCTTTGCACATACCAAA
This sequence comes from Cololabis saira, assembly GCF_033807715.1. Taxonomy (NCBI): domain Eukaryota; kingdom Metazoa; phylum Chordata; class Actinopteri; order Beloniformes; family Belonidae; genus Cololabis; species Cololabis saira. The sequence goes on from NC_084603.1 coordinate 23,586,767, forward strand.
CCATGGGTTTTGGCTGTTGCTGTGCATGTACATTATTCTTCTTCGTGCACAGCATATAAAACAATTTTATTTTCCTCGCCTCAGAAATGTCATGTTGTCCGTCCTTTTTTTTTTTTTTTCTAGTTTCAGAGTAAGAAAAAACAGCAATTTAAAAAAAAATGAAGATGTTGCTGAAACAAAGACAGGCCAAAGGTTGATAGAGAAGGAAGCTATGGAAACAGGACAGGTAAAGGTTTGGGGGTCAAAATGACTAAGAACTGGGCCTTTAAAGTTTGAATCTATTTTCTGAATGTCTTTCCTTTCTGTTATCCAGGTGAAGTTCTCGGTGTATCTCCAGTACCTGCGAGCCTTGGGCTGGGGATATTCTTTCTGGATCTTCCTGGTCTACTTCATCCAGAACATTGCTTTCATTGGTCAGAACCTGTGGCTGAGTGACTGGACCGGGGATGGAGAGGAGTACGCCAATCAAACATATCCTGCCTCGAAGAGGGACACCAGGGTCGGGGTGTTTGGAGTTCTAGGAGTGGCTCAGGGTAACTGAACAGATGTTTTGTTTTGTTGTTTTTTTCATAATTTTTTAGGTGAATGTTGGTTAGCCTCAAAGCCAAAGCACAGTTACTTCATAAAAGTCTTAATCTCTTAATAATAGTTGATATGCAATGTGCACATTGCCTCTCTTTATTTTAATATCCTATAACAGGAAATAGATGCACAATGATGCCATGAAGAAATGACAAAGATAAAGAGGTTGTGCTCTAGGATCAGACCAAATTGCCTTCTTAGAAGAAAGAAAATAGAAAAAAAAACTCTATTTGTCCTTCCATCATTGTGCTAATGAAAAAAACATTGTGCTCACACATTCAAGTCTTTAGCAATCAAAAGTAATTTTTTGACCCATTTAGACATAATTATTCAAGAAGGCAAAAAGATTTGACATGGTTTTAAAAATAACCGTGAGCTGGACGCGCCACTGCTTTATAGATGATGATCTGTTGATTTCAATAGGGAGGTGGACAAAAGAACAATGGACGATGGCAGCAGACCTCAAACCATCCAAATAAGAGCCTGGACTAAGCAACTTATGTTGATTTAAATTGTCTGACTTACAAGGCACAGTAATGAAGCGCTTCCGTTTGCTTTACTATGTAGGAAATGGAAATGGTTATTAAGATTTTCACAATAAGAACTATAACAATAGCTGCGTGTGTGCGTGCGTGCGTGCGTGCGTGCGTGCGTGCGTGCGTGCGTGCGTGCGTGCGTGCGTGCGTGCGTGCGTGCGTGCAAAAACTCTTTCCAAAAAAGAACTCATGGTCCTAAAAGACTGTGGGTATAACTCACCTAGGTCCCCTGGTGTCAGCCGATGACGGGCCCTGCCTCCTCCTACTCTGCTATGCTGTATTTTATTTGTGTGTGGATACATGCAATACTGATAAACTGGCTTAGATGCAATATTTTCACTTTATTTTCTTGTTTATTTCAAGATTTAAGAACATTTAACAAAAAAAAAGCATGCATACTTCAAATTCAATTCAAAAACACAACAATTTCAAACAATTTCCCTTCTGGGATCGATAATTACATTTACTCTAATCAGTTTTTTTTTGCTATCAATGAATTTACCTTTGAGATGTTTATAATACCAACATATTTGCTGTAGTTTGTTTGAACTCAGATCTCAGATTGTGTGACCCTGTATTACTTTAAAAATTCTGCAGAGAAATTGACAAAAGTGCTTTTTTTCAGTCTTTTTACACAAACAAAGTATATGCACCTGTAAAAAAAAAAATGGAATTCATTTTGTGTCAGTGTGCTTTTATATCATGAAAACTCTGCTTTCATTGCAGGCATCTTTGTCTTCCTCGGCACACTGATACTAGCCAATGCTTCAGTTTCTGCATCACGTATTCTGCATTCACGGCTGCTTAACAACATACTGCGAGTGCCAATGCTTTTTTTTGACACGACACCAAGTGGAAGAGTGGTCAACCGTTTTGCAAAGGTACTTTTTTCCCCCCTTTTCTTTCCCTCTGTTTACATCATTTCCAACCGAGTTTCTGGAATTAAGTAATGGTAGCTATTTCCACACAGATTTCCTTCTTTTTTTTCCCAATTGCTTTTGTTTGGGGTTAACTTTAACAAGTCTGGATGAACTATACGGTTTAATTTTGTTCAGACAAATTTGGAGTCAGTTCTGCTTAAAACTTTGGCCTGAAGCTTAAAGAGACTGAAAGGTTTGTTATGATTTGGACAAAACTTTCTGATCTTCTCTTAGTTACTGAATTATGTAATACATATCATTATGTTATGTAATTTTCCTTAAGACATTAATGTATTATTGTTGAATTTAATCTGTTAAGAGTCTCATTAAAGTGCTGTAAAAAGTTTTGATGATTATTAACTTTTCTTTATCTCTGGTTATTAAGGACATTTTCACGATAGATGAAGCCATTCCTCAGTCGTTTCGCTCCTGGCTGCTGTGTCTCCTGGGTGTCCTGGGAACTCTGTTTGTCATCTGTCTGGCCACTCCCTTCTTCACCATCATCATCATTCCTCTGGCTGTGATCTACTTCTTTGTACAGGTAAGCTTAGATAAACAACAGGGGATAAAAGAAAGCTAATGAGAATAGATTGACAGGAATACAAGAGAGAATACAAAATTGTTACCACACTACAAAACATGTTGGCGTACCGGTATGTAAAATGTATGTTTAAAAAAAAAAAAAAGCAGCTATGCTTTTCCTGAATATGTATTTCAATTTTATTTTCATCAATATATATTTTAACAATTAAAATAGAAAGTCTTTATTCAAAAAGCTATGTTCAAATGAGAATTTATATATTTGATGTCTACATTGAGAGACTGCATAGCAACTTACAAAATCGTACATTAGAAAATCCATGTCATATTCACGGACGGACCAAGATGAGGGAACCTTTTTTTAACTGTAAAGAATATACTGAGAGCTTCTGTCTCTGGAGGAGATTGCAACATACTGATGGAATTATTTAAAAAAAAAATGTAAATGTCAATATTTTATGCTACCCAGTAAGAAAACACTGCAATTGTTCACCTGACGACAGCGTGTAACCATGAATTTACGACTCTTTAATCATAACATCAGTGTTGTTTTTTCCCCTAAACATTCTTCGACTTAATATGTGGCCACAACCTTGTATTTATTTAACTCTAACCCTCAAGTTAAAAAGTGTTGAGGTCCAAACAATATCAGGTTGAACAGAGTTCTGTTTTCTCGTGTGACTGTCTGTGGTGTAACGCCACCATCCACTCTGTCCTTCCCCATTAACCCTTTTTTTAACACGTAGTTTTCCGATATTACTTCTGTGATAGTTTTTAAATATGGATAAATTAAACAGGGTTAAGGTTAAGGCGTTCCCAGTTATTATCCTAATCTGATGAGATTTTATTTTGGATTTTTTCATATGTCCTTTAACTCATCTTCCTTTTCCAGCGCTTCTATGTGGCCACTTCACGACAGCTACGTCGCCTGGACTCGGTGTCTCGCTCTCCAATATATTCTCACTTCGGAGAGACCGTCTCCGGTTTGTCAGTGATAAGAGCCTACAAACACCAAGACAGATTTCTCAATCACAATGAAAAAACTATCGATGAAAACCTCAAAAGTGTGTACCCATGGATTGTGTCAAACAGGTCAGATATCCAAAGTTTACCTTGTGTCAACATTTATTTTCCCAACACGTTTTCCAGTTTGAGAGCAAATGGTAGCATCTTCTAATTTGTGCACACGTGTTTTTTGTTATATGTATCTTACCCTGCAGATGGTTGGCCATTCGTCTGGAGTTTCTTGGCAATCTCGTGGTATTTTTTTCGGCACTGTTTGCCGTTATGTCCAGGGACTCTATAGACAGCGGCCTGGTCGGCTTGTCTATATCATACGCCCTTAATGTGAGTTCCTGAATGACCGTCTGCATTCACATTACAATCACTACGGATGATGGCAAAAATATCTATTATAATGATGGTTACGCTTTGCTGACAATGTAAACAAAAGTCTCTTTCCATTTGGGGCTTTGCAGGTAACCCAGACTCTCAACTGGCTTGTCAGGATGAGCTCGGAGCTGGAGACCAATATTGTTGCCGTGGAGAGAGTCAGTGAATATACAGAACTCGAAAATGAGGTATGTTGACATTTGTTCCCGTCACAAAACACAACAAAGTATAGATGATGTCTATTCAGTTCCATTGTTTAATCCTGTTTTACATGGCTTTCAAAGACTAGATGACACCTACTCGCACGGTGAATTTTGAATCTTAAATCATATGGGCTCAAATTAATGGCACGTCAAAACAGTGCCATAACTCGTAGTTGTAAAAAAAAGTTTGTAGCTTTGTAAAAAAAGTTTGTAGCTTTGTAAAAAAACTTTGTAGCTTTGTAAAAAGTTTGTAGCTTTGTATCTAGAAGTACAAATTTTTTTTGCAAGTATAAATATTTTTTGCACACGCACAAAATATTTCTACAAGTACAAAGTTTATTTACAGATACAAAATACTTATGGCATTAATTTGAGCCCATAAAATCAGCCTGAGACAGTTTAATTTGAACCCAACATCGTTACATCTGCTCTCTGTTTTGTATTTGTACAGGCAAAGTGGATAACTAACTCTCGGCCTCCAGAGAAGTGGCCAGAGGCAGGAAGGCTACAGTTTATAAACTACAAGGTCCGCTACAGGCCAGGACTGGACCTGGTGCTGCAAGGAATCTCCTGTGATATTGCCAGCACTGAGAAGGTTTGTGTGTGTGTGTGTGTGTGTGTGTGTGTGTGTGTAAAGCTTTCAAAAGAACGTATTGAAATGGATATCTTAAATTCCCACTCCAAAAACTCAACTTTTTGTCTTTTCCAAAAAATGACTCATGGTCTTAAGACTGTGGGTATAACTCCGCTACGTCCCCTGGTGTCAGCCGATGACCGGCTCTGCCTCCTCCTACTCTATGCTGTAGCTCGACCCAGCTATGCTGGTGACAAAACTGCAGCACTTCATGGACAGCTTGAATAATGACTGCAGCGTCCTCTCTAATGATCTCATGTCCTCCCTCTTTGATGGGACACTGCAACTAAACTCAATCCACTTATGCTGTGTAGGTTAACGTATTTGAATAAGAGGTTAGACTCACAGAATCAGACTTCAGACATCAAAGCCATAAACAAAACTTAATCTTTGCAACAAAAGCAAAAACACATCAACAAGCTTCTCCTCCCTATCCATCCATCCATCCATCCATCTTCCTCCCCTTATCCAAGGTTGCATTGGGGGGCAGCAGCGTGAGCAGCTCGGTGCGGAGGAGCAGCAGCTCTACTCTGAGCCCCCCCAGACCGGTTGACTGAGCTTCATAGCCCGTCTCTGAGGGAGAGCCCGGACCAGAGGCGGCTCTAGGGGGTGGCTACTTGGGCTCAAGCCCCGAATGTTTTTCCAAAAGTCCCGGATCTGAAAAAACAAAACAAACAAACAAAAAAAAATCGTCTGGTCTAAATGTTCAATTCGGGCGCAGGCGCGGCGCAAACACCGCGGCCGGTGTCGTGCCCGATTCAGCCCCCCTGCCATGAAAAGCCCCCCCTCGTCGAGGGAACGCGCATGTGGAGAGGACGCTATAAACTACTACCAAACCCACATATATTACCGACAGATCTCTTATTCACGAGTAAATGTCAAAAAGGACTAAATGCTCATGTTTAATTTACTACAAATGACAAAAATTATGATCTCATCCCAGCATCAAATACTTTTGAGAGCACAGTCATAGGACAGTTGTTGATAAGTAGCGTGAGTCGTATCCTGGATATATATATATATATATATATATATACACACACACACACACAAACACATACTTAGGAGTTTATATTATATATATTTACAAATATTATGGAAGACAACACAGTAACCAGGCTATTAATTAATGACATCAATAACCATTTACCCGTAAACATGAGCATTTAGTCCTTTTTGACATTGAATAAGAGATCTGTCGGTAATATGTGGGTTTGGTAGCGTTCGTGCGACGAGGGGGGGCTTTTCATGGCAGGGGGGCTGAATCGGGCACAACACCGTCTCTCGCGCCGCCGTGTTCGGTGGCAAAGCGGTCGCTCTGGGCGCAAACCCCAGACCGAGCTGCTGTTCTGTCGATTTCTGCTGCTTCGTCGAAAAATGCTACCGCCGCATAAACCAATAGCGTTTATCTGTTGATTTCTGCTACCCTATCAGAACTGTACTTGTACTGTACTGTACAGAACTTTACTGTTTTTTACTCCCTAAACCACTTCCTTTCCCCCCCAAGTGGCCCTTGTCTCTTTCCAGGCCGTCTTTGTAAATAAGAATGTTCTTAATGACTGATGATTGAATGAATATCAAATAAAGCAGTAGAATTGTTTTTTTTTTCTCTTTATAATATAATGTTCACAAAATGTAATGCAATTAATGTCATGGATCATGTATTTTGAAGGATCAAATACTCAACATCCCATGTTATCCATTTTAAATCAATATTTCAGGGGTAGCATAATTTGATAGTCCAGTAACGTCATATCAAATAATGCTCCCGTCACTTAATGCATTCAGGTAAGATACTAATCACCTCACTGCCACTGCAGGATGAATCTCAGCATTCCTATACCTTAATTCATCCATTTTAAATCAATATTTCAGAGGTAGCATTACATAGTCCAGTAACATCCTATCAAATAATGCTCCTGTCATTTAATGCATTCAGGGCACGGGAAGCATCTAAAATGATCTCTGCTGGCCTGATACTGCGCCGCAAAATATGTAAAATTATCTAAATATCTTAAAATATATATTTTTTAATCTCACCGCGCCGCGCTGTGACGACATCTCGGCGCGTCCAATAGGAGAGAAGGTGGTGGAGGGTGAAAAAAAACTTGCGGGTTGTAGATCAGAGACGATCAACATGGAGGAAAAGATTATCTTGGCTTTGAGTCTGTGTGAGGAGCTGTGGCATACGAGACTGCATGCCTATCGTGACATCAATAAAAAGGGACAAAAGTGGAGAGAAATCTCCCACAATTTGGGCATACCAAAACTTTTTTTTTAACTTTTTCTGACGAAAGAAACCAGTTCAAGCTGCTGCTGACTATTGTAACATTTCTATAGTAAAAAGGTCTGAATTTGCTGTCCAGTGCTTTTTGTTCAAATTTTCACCACCTGAGCCCCCCCTGACATCGGCAGACCGTGTCTCTACACCATTTCTCCTGTACTCACTGGCTTCTCGAAGCACATGCATGTTATCAGTAAAACTTTAACCCAGAAGTAGTCAGGGCTGGTTCCTCTGCAGACTCAGAGCAGAGATGTGATAAGAGGCTTGGAGCAGTCTCGTCTAACACTGCCATGTAACAAGCCGATAAACTTAGGCCAAAGGCTTGTACTGTATTATCTATTACTGTGGTGTTTGTAATATTGTTGAAAGCAAAGGTAAATAGCTATGTTACCTTTCTGAGACCTCCTCTGGCATGCAGCTTTGGATAATTTATTGTTGTGTATAACTCTGGTTCATTCAACCATTTCTGACTGGGTTTCCCATTACTGCTAAACGCATGGTTGGAAGTTGTAGTGTCATCTTTTGTGGCAAAATGTTAGAAATACAGTTTTCAGAAATAACATGAGGTTTTAGGTGAGTAACAACTGCTAGATCTTGAAAATCTGAGCATAAATTAAGATTAATTCAGCAATTTTGATTTAAATTAATATTTAGAGGGGCTGATTATTCTATGAAGTAGAGTTTAAAAAGATGACTTATTATTATTATTATTATTATTATTATTATTATTAGGGCCTGAGCACTTACAGTGCGAAGGCCCTATTGTATCTGTAGGAATTTTTTTTCTCGTTTTTATTTTTATTTTTCCGATGAAATGAGGGCCTTTTTGCCTCCCTAAACGTGCCCCAAAAGTCACCAAATTTTACACACAAGCCAGGTCTGGCGAAAAATGTGATATTTAATGGTTTGTATTAATGGGCATGGCCTAATGGCTCAACAGCGCCCCCTAGAAAACTTCGTGCCTCAAGCCCCACAATACGTTTGATGTACATGCACGAAAGGGCTCTCTATGTTTCCCATAGATACGAGGGTAATTTTGATATCAGTTAATGATAATCATTAGTTGTAGCTGAATGATACATAGTTTAGTTCCCTGGCTGCTGTGTCAGTACAAGATACTGTGGCTCAGCATTACAATCTGTAACCAAACAAAACATTTTCAACTTGGATACTTTGAAGTAAACTACAAAGAATTAGAATGATCTATATTGCAGCCTCCTAATGATGGTGAACCAAACCATCATCAACAGCTTGCGTGGGTTTTGTCCAGGTTGATTTGTGATTCTGAGTTATCCACGGAAATCAATGCGAGCGTGTGTTTTTTATAGGACGCCCGACAAATTGACTGTTCCATCACACCATATAGATAATAAAGAATACAAATAAATTGATGGATGACTCTTGAATATCTTAAGTCTGGCTTTTATATCATCTGTGTGCACACTGTGCATCACAGGATATGAATAAATTACCACCCACAAAGTTACAGAAGTCTTTTCTAAGGGCCTCCAATAAAGCAGAGATTATTATAACCTATTGAAATTTCCTCCTGGGAAATTATATTTCAACATTTTCAGAAGTACCGTCTGCTTAAAAGCGGTCACAATCTTAATACTGGCTTCAAAGTATAAAATTTGGAAATTATCATGTTGATCAAGTCTTGTACAAACAATAGAAACACACAGCTTTTTTATCCATTAAATTTTGAACTGTTTCTGTTTTTTTCTTGCGATGTTTAGATCGGTATAGTGGGTCGCACTGGAGCCGGGAAATCAAGCCTGACAAACTGCCTGTTTCGAATTATTGAGGCAGCTGAAGGACAGATCCTCATTGATAATGTAGATATCGCCACGATAGGACTGCATGACCTGAGAAACAGCCTCACAATCATCCCACAGGTAAACATACAGGCGAACCCACATTAAGCTTTCCTTTGTAAACAATGTACTGACCTATCCAACCTCCTGAGTGCAGGATCCAGTTCTGTTCTCTGGGTCGCTGAGGATGAACCTGGATCCATTCGACACATTCAGCGACGAAGATCTTTGGAGAGTATTGGAGCTCTCCCATCTGAAGGACTATGTTACAGGACTTCAAGAAGGATTAATGCATGAAGTTTCAGAGGGTGGAGAGAACCTGAGGTGAGAAATGCAACACATTTATAGAAGATGATGCCTAAAATGAAAAAATAACTATAATCATCTTCCTTTGTATTTTAAGCTGGTGCTAATAAGTGATCAAAGTTCATTTTTGAGTGTCCCAGAGCACGTTTTAACTCGTGTCCCTGTCTTCCCAGCGTTGGCCAGAGGCAGCTACTGTGTCTAGCGAGAGCACTACTGAGAAAGTCTCGCATTTTAATTCTGGACGAAGCCACGGCAGCTGTTGACCTAGAGACGGACGACTTGATTCAGAACACTATCCGCAAAGAGTTTTCTCACTGCACTGTCCTCACAATCGCTCACCGCCTGCACAGCATCATGGACAGCTCCAGGTGAGTCAGGATTGCTCAGAAGGTGCTGAGTTGTAATGGTAAAAGAAATATGAGCAAGGAAATGGAGATCAGTCAGTAAACTGTTTTAAAAGTTGAAAGCGTAACAGAGATAGGTGCAAGTGACGCACTGCGATTTGTTTGTAGCCTGAAAACCGCTGAGCTGATCGTCTCCCTTTTCCTAGTTTCTTATTCTCATTAACTAATTTATCTGTTTCACCCCCAAAAATTAAATATGTAGACATATGCAACTATGAAAAATATACCCACCTTTTACAATTATTGTTCAAAACTGCTTTTTCATGTCTTTTTAGAAAAGGATTTGTTCTTGTAGGACCTTTTTATAGTTAATTTTGTCCAGAAAGTTGCACGTGACAGCTCATTGTTGGTGATAAAACAGTATTTTCATCTAATGCATTTCCGTACTTGTCATGGAGCCGTTTACACTGATCAGCCACAACATTTCTGAGGAGTTTTTGGAGTATGTGATCTTGGGGTGGTACAAATGGATCAATTCTACGGTTTGCCATGTGGGGGTGTTCATGATGACATTGCCACAAATGTCAAGTTCAACCTTGATCTTAGGCAGTGGTCTCCAGCCCTGCAGGCTGCATGTTTGTTTCCTGGCATCAAGACACCTGATTCTAATTAATGGTTGTCATCAAGCTCTGCACAAGTCTGTTAATGACAGTCATTTGTATCAGGATGTGCCAGAGCAGGGAAACGTAAAGCATGCTGGACAGTGGGCCCTGAGGACCAGGGCTGGAGACCACTAACCTATAACCTATTTGACCTACTGTACCACACTCTTGGGTTCTTGGTCATAGATGGTGCTCAGGCCTCAACATGTTCAACAATTAGTTTATAGGAGTTTGAGATGATACTATTGAGGAACTTGATTGCATATTGTTATATTATCTTATTATCTTTATTTCGTATTGATTGTGATGTTTTTACTATGTGTCTCACTTGAAAATAAGACCCTGCGTCTCAATGAGACAAAGCTGTAGAAATAGGTTTGACTGTCATGGCTGATCAGAAACAAAATATAAGACGGCAGACCCTAAACTAACATGGGTTATTTTTCATGGATAGTCATTTAAATTGAAAAATAATGATACAAATACATGGCATATTCGAGGAGACTCTCATAATATCAAATCTCCAGTTCCTTTTTTATTTGTGTTTCTTGCCTAGACTGAGTGTGTGTCTATGTGGACACCATGTACACATCTGTGTTTGTCACTTTTGAGCAGGATGTTTGTTTATGCTCGGTGCGTTACTCTGAACCCGTGTTCTGCCTTTGCAGGGTGATGGTGCTTGATGCCGGCAAAATTGTGGAATTTGATTCTCCGAGCAACCTACTTGAAAAACGGGGCCATTTCTATGCCATGGCAAAGGATGCTGGGATAAGCCAAGATGACGACTCGCGTCTCTAATTTTGTATTTTTACATTTTTATAAACAATAATTTAATTCCTTAAATCGCTTTTTGTTTCATTCAAACATGTAAATAAATATAATGTATTGTGTTTATATGAAACGATATCATTGAAATTGTACTGTACGTGTAGATTTTTTTTGAACGTGAACAATAAATATTATTTATAAAATATTTGAGTGGCTCCTCAGTCGTTTGAAGTTGCTCATGTTTTAAAAATCTGTTTCACACTGAACACTTGACTGTTTAGGTCTTCATCTGTTCATATTTAGTCATGTGCTTCTTTTACAATTATATCCACAAATGCTTCACACACAACAAGGTTGAATTGGCTTTCACTTTAATGTTTACTAGACTTATAATTTGGAAATAATTTACCTGACATCAATTAACGAAGACCCCAACAACATCAGGTTGAGAACTGCATGCACTCGCAGAGTCAATGTGACCCTTGGTGACGAATATCAGGAATGGTTGCATGGTTGCAAACGTGTATGAAGTCTTTCAACCCAAAAGATGCTATAGTGGAAAATATACTTGATGCCACACAAACTTGTATTCAGAAAATGTGTCTAAAATCTATGCTGACCATCAATGTACAAATACAAACAAAGCTATCGGAGGGATTGAGACAAATGAAATAAATTCAAAATGAATTCATGTTTGAGTAAATGGGTTCAAACAGGATGCTGTTGGGGTAGACACCGTTGCTTTAATCGATATTTTGCTAGGCAGACATAGAGCTGACCAGGGGCTCGACTCCTGGAGGGCAACTGCAAGCTTCTCTGCAAGGATTAAAGTGGCAGTCTTATCTCTCGGGCTGAAATCAGCAATCTATACATGGACAGAAGAGGATCAGTTCTCCTGAATAGCATGTAAAGAGTAAATAAATCTGGTGTATCACCACTGATAAAATCTTCAAGAATTGATCATTCTGTAAAGATCCTGTCACTGAATGTTTTTCTTTTTTCTGTTTGTTCCTAAATACGTTGAAGAAATGTAGTTCATTCTTAAATGGTCAATCGTTCCAGCTCATTCACGTTTCTGTGGTTTCTGAGCATGGTCATTAAGACTTGCCTGGGCTCTGAGAGAGCTACAGGACTTTGATTTTGATGCCCTTCAAAAAGTTTTGGACAATTTCAGATGGATGTTTCTGAGTCATTAGATAACATTTGATTCAACTTTGTCATTGAATGAAGTACAAGTACTCAAACAATGATATTAATTGTCTTGTTGGAAGAGAAAGCCAGGACATAAAGCTACTCTAGCAACAGATTTCTTTACATTAATCCTCACTCTGTTTTACTGCGGGAACTGTGGTTTTTGGTGTTTTTGTTTTTGAGCTGAAGTTCTTTGTCTTCCTTTGCCAAACAAAAGTGGCGGAACTTTGGGAAAGATGGAGTTCTTGCATCACAGCCTTGGAGACCATACCTCATAACATCTTCCATGAAACATCACGTCCACAAGAAGTCAATCATCATTCATTGTCTTTAAAGTTTTAGGAATCTTTGAAATTTTTTTTCAAGTAAGGTTCAAATCCTAAGTGGTTTAAAGGTGGAAATTGCTTGTGGAGCTAATCATTTTGACTACATTGATTTTCACTACATTTTGTATAAAGGAAAGTTCTAGACATGTATTTTATATTCAGAAGTGAAGCAGATGGCGCATTAAAATGTTAGGAAAGTTTTACTCTGTAAAGTTTTATAACTAATGCAGTCAGTGGTTAGAGTTTTGGGTATGTTCGTGAAGAGTAATAATATTGACCTCAACTGTGCGGTCATTATGTATCATTAACTGAATAGTGGACCTCTTATAAGTCCTGAATTTTCCCTCAAAAAAACATGTTATAAGCAAAAGCTCTTGACTTCTGTGGTGGAGTCGTGTGTTAAAATGAAATGTCTTCATTTGGTTCTTTGCAAGTTAGAGAGCAAGTATAAGTTTGTTCTGCTACTTTAGATTAGTTGTTGATGTAACTGTGAAACAGGCACAAAGGAAATGTCAAAGTAGTAATGACGAGAATTTTTCAAAATAACGTTTTCTAGAAGGATTCTTTGTCAGCACTACACTTGTGCTATTGTGTGTTGGAGCCAAATTCATCTGCAAGCACCCAGTTGAAAAGAATATTTGTGCAAATGTTTTATTCTTTAACTGAATGCCGTCTATGCCTTCTTCTGTGCATTCAAATCAATTTAATCGATGTATTTGCTCACAATTTAATCACACTTGTTCAGAAAAGTCCCTGCAGTGTTTGACCATGGCTTTTATCACCTGCTGTTTGTCAATACTTACCGGCAACACTTACTTTCTTTCACCTGACTATCAACATCTCTTTAGAGTTATTCAGGATGTGCTCTGAACTTCATCTGTGACTGTTTCAGTGGTTATGTGTTGCTTTTTCTTGTTTGGTCATGGTTAAAACAATTGAAAATGTGATTTGTTTCATGCCTTTCTATCTGATACGGAAGTCAGAGCATTCCTTTCTCACCTTTGGCATCACTTGGGCATTTTAGCTAAAAAAACAAAACAACCTTTTACTCAGTGCATATATGTGAGTTTTGGAGGAAATTAGCACATCAAGTGATGAACCATTTATCCCCAAGCTGGTCATTTATGCCACTGACTGTTACCATGGAAACAAGGGGCTTGAATAAAGCCCAGATTAAACTTACCTCAAAATAAATTTTGAAGTGATTCAGCATATCAAACAAGTTAAAAATATCCAGTTTTGCCGTTGGGATAAATCAGCATAAGTCGATGGATGAACAGGAGACGCCTCCCAGTTGTGTTGATGTTTCTTTTGAGAAATGAACAGCACTAAGCAGCATTTTTTATTTCAAATACATAACACAACTGTGTGAGATATGAACTAATTAGTCACCCTCAGGTTGTAAATAACCCGAGAAATACATTTTAATTACAAATACTGTCACTGTTAAAAGGTGCCATTAACTGCAAGCACATCCACAAAAATACCAAAATACTTCTCAAACATTCAAATCTATAATAAAGCATATAAAGCGATTTGTGACACCCCTGAAGTAGATCATGATAATGAATGCATACAGATTAGTGATCCCAAATGAGCAGCTGGAGGAAACCTCTTAAAATGGAGTCTGTTATCTCAGCTCATCTTTTTTTACACAGCGTAAAATAGATGATGAAAACTATTGGTTTTGGAACAAGAAAAGTGTCTAAATCTGTCAGTAAGCACATAAATTACTTTTTTGCTCATTTGTGACAGTGTTCATAGCATTTAAGCATCTGTTTAAAACTCCTGGTGTACAACACGTTTCATGAGAGACTGAACACATACATGTTCCTCTAATTTCAATGATAATACTTGTTTTTTTTCTAAGCCCTTATCACTTCAGTCAATTTTTTTAAACCTTTATTTTACCACGTGAAAGTTTGAGAACAAATTCTCATTCACAAACAGTCAATGATGATTAAAGCAGCATTACTGCCTGGTCTCAGGCTCATATAGCATATGTTCTCATATGCCAAATGCCCCGTGTACTGGGGGCTCCAGGGTATAATGAGTTAAGTGAATTATAGAAAACAATTTCCTCATTCCGCTGTTATGAAAATAAATTACTTTGATGAAGACACAGGAATTTGTTAATTTTCTTCTCACCCAAAAAAAAAAGAGTTAGATAGAGTAGAAACAGTCAGCATCATTTTGATTCAGGCCTGCCTTGTTGCTATTTACTACTTTCCTGCTTTTCCATCCATCCATGAGTAACTGAAAGGTCTGGCACTCAGCTTTGAAGTGATATTCAAAACCCAACAACTTCCTCATGAGATTTTGCCCTATGTGAGCCACGACCGGGGCAACTGGAGCTGTAAGGACGCTTGAGAACAGCTGCGTCATTCAGGAAGTTGTGTGGAGACTGAAGGAAAAAGTTTAGCATAGGAGCTATCGAACAACACGTATTATGATCTGTCCCAGTCATTCCGGATGAACAGATTTCATAAGAAAGCCAACACAAACAAGCAAATGACTTTCTGATCTTTTCTGTTCATATATATTCATAAGCTCAAGACAAAACTGAAGGACATCATTCTCATTAGACAGGCAGTAAGTGTAACACTCACACAGAGTAATAAACTCAGTCACTTCCACCTAAGTTTTACCACCTCACACAGTTGGAAACACACTAAATATTTATTCCAGGTAAGACATTCACAAGCTGGGCTTAGACTCTGCTCAGAAGCAGCTGTTTAATGAGAGCTGTGTTTACTCTGGTTTTAGAAGTTGTATGGAAATCAGAGAAGCGGACACCTGCATCACCCTTCTGTCAGCCGAAAGTACTTTGAAAACCACTAAAGGATGGTCTTAGTGCGCAGCTTTCCCTGCTATAATTAAAATGAAACTTCAAGGAAAATCAGCTCACATTTTCATTTCCACACCAGGAAACAAGGCCATACATAAGTCGTGGAGATATGATGCAAAAGAAGAAAAGTGATTCCAAAAGGAGCCGTTGTACAAGCGTACACTTATTTTTATGAGCACCAGCTCCGGTTTGCTTATCCATTAAATGTTGCGGTATTGATCTTTGCACAACTTCTGATGAATGACCTACACGGAATTAAGTTTGATAAAATCCTTGTAACACTCAATTTGAAAAATGTTTGTGACTTTGAATGCATTTTTTTTTTTTCTATTCCAGCTCCATCCTGTTCAGGGTGAGTGTGCTGGAGATTATCCCAGCTGTCACTGGCAGAGGTGGAAAGCGCAATGGGGAAACCTAAGGAGAATTTATAATCACCAAATGTGGAAGGAAGTCAGATAAAAAGATTCCAATGTTTAAAAGTGGGAGTAAACATCACATATCCTTGCTGCCTGCAAAAGAATCCTTTAAGGTAAAATGAAAGAGAATATGCAGAAATTTTTGTCAATTGAACAAAGTACAGTATTAAATCCCACTATTGATTGCACAAATCCCATGAGACATGGATCAGTGGCAATTAAATGACAAGTGCCACTGCTGTAAGACTTAGCATGCACATATTATCCAACATGAGAATTTTAATAGGATTAGCTCACAGCGGACTCCCCATAGTGAGAGTTTCTCTCAGGTTTTCCATCGCCATTTTAATCTGGAATATTTGACTGAAACAGCAACTTTTTGAGCCAATTTTAGGAGGAAGAGTATGCAACATTTTTTAAACAGGTTGAGTTTTGAAATGGAACAAAGATTGCTTAAAAAGACCTGGCTCAGCTCGATGCACCAAACTGATGGATGCCAGTGAAGGAAGCTTTCAAGTAGTTTCCACGTGAAAGAACTGCAGAGTAAGTACTTTTACCTTTACAAATCTAAGGAGGTCAAAACTGGAATGAATGACACAAAAAAAGAGAAAAGTAAAGATAACCCAGTTGTTGTATAATAAAGTATATCATTTTCTCTGAGGGCTCCTCATGCCTTCCCCAGTCCAGCAGCTTTGTCTGCAACAGACGCAGATATAACACGATTACTGACTTCCACATCACTTATGCACCTGCAGTTACCTTATTTATA
Source organism: Cololabis saira (assembly GCF_033807715.1). NCBI lineage: Eukaryota > Metazoa > Chordata > Actinopteri > Beloniformes > Belonidae > Cololabis > Cololabis saira. Next base: position 23,603,305 of record NC_084603.1, read on the forward strand.
CTTAAATGCAATACATTACTCTCTGTTCTGCAGGTTTTTTACAAGTCCTGAGCAAAGTAACATCCAGCAGAAAAATGATCCAATTTATGCCGCATTTCTATAAAAATATCCCCAGGCATGCCCGTGTGTACCACTATTTAATAGTTTTGCAGCAAATGCTTCAAATTAATCACTACATATTTGAAGTTGGTGATCTTCGTGCTTCATGCAACAGCCACACCGACATAACCACTGGGTCATGGGTTGTGACGAGAGTGAAATATTTCCTCAATGTTTTTTGTGCTTCTCTTGAGTAATCAGGTAATTCATCATTGAAAATCTGTAAATATATTTTTCTGCTCTATGATTTTTATACCTAACCTACTTTGGCTGGGTTTCATAAAAGGGGGAAAGCAATAAGCTGAGCATTCAGCACTTTCAGCTGAATCTGGACATTTATTTATAGTTTTGCTCTCACTTTCCCTTTTCCCTTATCCATATAAACGTATTCTCAGAAGATATATGTATCATCGAAAATGAGAAAGAAAGTTGTTGCAAACAGCAGTACTTTTTTAGAAGAAAAAACTAAGAATATAGGCGGTCGTGCAGCGGGGGGTTACTCTGCAAGTGTTGAAACCTGAGAGCCAGTCACCTGTCCTGCTACCTGAGCTCAGGCCCTGGGGAAGGACGGAGGACGGCCTCAGTACAACAGACTCCACTCATATGATGGCTCGAGGTGTTGCTGGGCGATCCTGGATAATTCCTGTGAGGAGTATTTTAAGCCTCACAACTAAACCAGAGGCATGGGGAATTAATTAACTGAAAAACATCAGAACTCACTGAAGGGTATCCATGAGAGCCATCAATGTTAAACTTCTACCAAGGACTTTGCTTTCATTTGCATTATTTGAGCATAGTGAGCTCCTGGCTCTCAGGTGGCGGACCTAAGCTCACAGGGTAATTTGTATAGATGTATTGACTTAGTTGATGGCTTTTGCTTCGCTCATTGAGCCCTCTCCCGTCAGCTGCAACGAGGTTCCACTGGGGCTTGAGGGAGGACCACAGATTATCCGTGATGCTCTTCACTGAGAGCAGGGCACTTCAGGTCTCCCTCTGCTGAAACAAGTGCTCCGAGGAAAAGGACAAGTTGATAGCTTTGCCTCAACACTTCTTACCTTTATCAGGTAAGAAGGCTCTGCAGAATGTGCTGTAGACTTTGAACCTTGTATCTGATCTCTTCTGTTACTGTTTTAGCTGATTTAGGTTTATTTAGGAAAACAAATAACCCTTAAGGACTTTTAAGCCAACCTGTGTGTTTTCATACTGTGAAATCAGCCGGATTTAGTTCCATGTGGCCACATTCCAGTGGCCCAGTCAGGACCATTACGGCACGTCTGACTCACTTTAACAAATTGCTCTAATACAGGAGGCATTATGTTACTGCCACAGCTCATGAGAAGAAACGTGTTATTTGTGTCACATTTGTCACTGCTCATAATCCAGCAGTCGCTGATCAATAGTGCATGCAAATCATTTAACCTAAGAGGATGTTTGAAAATGAAACACGGAAGAAAATATTTATCATACAAACCCCAAATCATTATAGTCTTCAGAGGAAAGTGTGAAAATAAATAATACACTTTGTGTAGAAGAATAAATGAGAATAATGACACTAGTCAATGATAAATATGACGCTGGGACACTCCATGCTTCACTTTTTATTTTTCTAGCAAAGATATTAAAAGCATCCTTTTCTTTTTTATGTGAATCAGTCCAGTTTGGTTCCCTTTTAAGGTGATTTTGTCACTTTCTTCCAAGCTCAAGGGGATTTTTAGGCATCTTGCACAAACTGCTCATTTGTAATCTGTCCAGAGATATTTTGATTGTTTTAAAGACTCAAAGTCAGTGAAACCTTTCTGAAGATCTTTTGCAGTGAAACAATATTTGATTTTTGATTCTAGTAGCCTTCTTTTCTTTCTTTTTTTTTACCAGATCTCTGCATCATCTCCACTGTTCCTGTCAATGGCCACTTCTTAAACTTGCATTATACATGAGGGAAACTGCTACCAGAAATGCTCTGTCTTCCTTTTTTCTATGTGGACATCAGTGAATTAAGTTTCAGAGCAATCAGTAAGTGCGTAGAAAACCCCATGGTTGCAGATTCTTTAAGAGGGTTTGAGAAGTAGACTATGAGGTTTCATGACGGTACTGGTGGATACAGACTTTTTTGTAGTATACATACAATCTGCAGCAGTCTGTCTCACATACCAGGTTCCATGATGCGACGGGTCTTTACAGTGCTTGTAAAGTAGCACATGGCATGTGAACGATGACCACTGTAGCAGTCTGCAGCACCTACGCTAAACTGAATTATATGCCCAGTACACAGGATCGAGTTCTGAAAGTGACAGATGTTTATAAAGCTTTGGAATTTTGCAACAGCTGGCCTGTCTTAAGGGGCTCATCAACGTCCTTCAGACATTCTTGATGTGCTCTTTTACATGCTGATGATTCCTTTTTCTTTTTTCAGTTTTGTATATAACAAAATAGTACACCGTTGTCTTAAAAGATAATGTTACATTTTGAAATTCCTGATTCAGGGAGTGTAGAAAATAACAAAAAACAAAATCCTTATTATAACTATTTTCAATTTGATTTAATTAAAAACAGTGTTGGCTCACTGACTCTGGTTAATTTCAATTTTATCTTGTCTACTTCATTTCTTTTGGTCATTTACTGTAAACCAGTGATGCTCTGCTGTAGCTGGATATACAACGCTGATTGTGTCATAGTCAAAATGAAGCGACAGGTTTATTCTTCAAGTAAGATCTACTTTTTACTGCCCACACACAAAAAAGGGGAGTAAGAGTGGGGTCTCTCCATATCCATGCCTTTTCCCCCAAACCTACAACCAAAATTAAAGAAAAACCAGAACATTCAACAACAACACAATGTGAGCATGAACAGGACAGCAAACTCAGATAAGTAAATCATATTGATCATATTTCTACGTCACCATCACTGCAACCTCATCCCACACCTTTACACGGCTAAGAGGAGCAGAAACGTTTCTTCTTTTTTCCCCCACAAATCTTGACCTGAAAGTAAAGTACTGCACTTGTACTGTTATAAATGAAAACTGATGCACAAAGTAATGAAAACTGATCAGTCAGACTTCACATGGGTACCGAGCTCATAACAGACGCCTAGATGTGTTTTGTTAAAACTACCTGGTCCATGGTGACTGGCAAGGTGACATAAAAGACGTATCAGATTTCTTGATTTCTCCCCTTGTTTACTAGAAATTGCTGACATTTTGCTTTTTTGTGAGAAGTAACCAATTTTTTTGAATTGCAGATCCCAATAAAATACAGCAAGGGCTGCTGGCTGTGTGCTCTTGTAGCTTTTATTGTATCCTTCTAGGCACTGATGATGTCTTTTTAATGAGGCACATTTTGTGGGTTGATTGTGTTTTAACCATCAGATTAAGATCTTGTGAAATGTATTCATTCACTTTAATTGGGAATAAAGAGGTTTTACAAATTACTACCCAGGTTCCCACAGTGGGAAACAGTAAAGGTATGCTTATGATGTGATTGGCCCATCAGTGCTCTCGATTATCTTTCAACTATACACAGATTTGTCAGTGCTGCGGGCAGCAGGTGTTTGCAGACCAGAGGGGTAAAAAAGTCTGATTTCTCAGTGCCTGGTCAGGCTTTAAGAGCTGGTCAAGCTGAAAATCAGCCCTTACGGCCACCAGCAGAGCGATTCCTGCATCTCTACCAACCGGCAGATTAGAAAGTGAAAGGTGTCTGGAGCATATTGGTGGATTTCCACAGTCAAAAGCTTCTTGACATTTTTTTATCAAAGAGATAAGCAGCTCGGGGGAAACTCGACAATTTACCCGAGGTCTCATGACCCAGAAAGTTATTCACCGCTGTTTTCCAAAATGCTCTGCTGCATACTGTGATAAGTTACTGTTCACTTGAAGGTGTAAGGTGCCAATGATTTTGACTGAGTGACCCCGACTCCCGTCTTACCAGAACATTTTTAAAAGCTGCCATGTCTGAAAATGCATATTCTTTATATCTTACAAATCATATTGTGTATTACCATATGATTGCCTAATTGCCTTATTTTCAAATCTCCATTAACTAACTTAACAACTCCAGCAAATAATACCTCATAAATGTAAGATAATTACAGTACATCCATAAACATTGGAGTTAAGACTAGAGAAGAAGGCAGAACATTGTTTGTCCTTCAGACGCAGAGAGAAGAAAATGCTAAATAGTCTTATGAAGACAGCAGGAGGAAGAGTAAGTTTCAAGTAATGTTGAAAGCTTGATTTATGTTAACTGAAGTTAGAAACAGAAATAGAAACCAACGGAACTGATGTTTTTTTGTTTTGTTTTGTTGTTCCAAAAAGGGCAAATCTGGATTTTTCATTTTGAATGTCGTGGCTAATGTATCCCCTCATGCTATCCGTTGTCATAGCAACACCAACAAATTGAGAAATAAGCCCGTAGCAGAGGAGGTAATAGGTCCCTCCAATCACATTACAGCACCTAATAGTGTTGTGTTTACTGTGTGTCATTTATGTAAGTTTGACAAGCTTTCAGTTTCACATTTGGAGCTAAACTCTGATATGAAGCCTTTTTTTTCCTTTTCTGTCTTTTCGTAGCCCTCAAGTAAGGACATCGCTGCTTCAGTGCACAAGAATGTCCTGCCGTGGTGTGTGTGCTTGGGGCGAGCGTGGAAGGAGAATGTGATTCTTGAAGCAATAACACAGTCCACCTACTCTCAGACGAAAGATACCGGTACTGCATTCTTCAGTGGAGTTTCCAGCCAGTTGAAGACGGCACGCGTCCCAGATGTGATAAGAGCTTTTCTACAACCAGCGTCTTTTCCCCCTTCACCATCTCATCTGCAGGGTACTGCCATTAATCTCCACCTTACGTGAAACTATCCATTAAAACACAGCCTGCAAATGTATTAATGGTCTTATCCACGATGAGGGTCTCAAACTCCCAACTGTGCATGTGCCGACAAAAGCCCACCCTCTGCATGTCAGATGAGTTCAGACAGGCCCACTCACCAGCTGATGCACTGGCGGTCACAGATCCAAGAAAGTGGAGAGCACAACTTGTCCAGTGCAAACTGAGCTGCACAGAGGAGGAGAGAAAGCTGGAAGGCACAAGTGGCTCAGTGATGAAGCTGTTTTCCTCAAAGCCTTCCTTCAGGTCAAGTATCCACCATGAGGTGTCTCTGAGGTCCATCTGCTCTGTTGTGTTTTTGGACAAGTCACTTTGTATTTCCCTTTTAGAACTGGAGGGACGAGCAGGTCAACCCACTTTGTATCGGTCGACCCTATCTTGTCGCCTGGCGCCGCTCCCTCCGAGGTCCACTAGAGATAAACCAGCCAAAATAAATGACAGTTACCGGAGCGGCAGAGCAGCTGTATTGAGCACCAACAAAGGCACGGGCCAGAAGGATGCTCTGGGTCACTGCAGAAGCCCTCTATCAAAGCACTGGGCTCACAAGGCTGACCACATGGTACCCTCTCATGGTGTTTGCAGAAATGCTAATGACTCAGACAAGCAGCGCCGCTACGGCACTTCATCTGGATTACTGCCATTCAGAGGGCCGGCCGCCTCTAACTCAAAGGCTGGCAGGCAGAAGGGGAATGCAGATGAGGAAGCCTTCTCTCTTCCGAGCAAATTTAGGCAAATGCAGCAGGCTTTCAGTATTGGCCTGGGTATGAATTTCATCACCTTGAATCTCAAGTGAAAATCTAAAGTACCTGTGTCTATTGATCTAGTATGTATTCATTTCACTGGCTCACATATTCTGAGGCTATTGCAGGTAAGATGATTCTCCGAGACAAAACAGGAAACTGAATGTGGTGCCAGATTGGTCTTGGAGTTCAGCAAATCCCTTTTTCGCCTCTCACCTATAGATTTATACCTCATGCATTCTTGATAGCACCACACATACTATACATCCTCTATTATACCTTCATATTATTTGAAATAAATCCCAAACCACAAAAGCACACACTCAGGTCAAATGCAGATTTAAAGTGCAAACTTGTTTCCCTCTGACTTATTACTCTTATATATAAGATATAAAAATAAAATGGATACTGCACATATTAACAATAGCATTTGAGAATAGACTTAGATTATTTTAAAAACATTTTCTTTACTATATAGGAGCATAATGAAGGCTACCTGTAGCCTTAGAGCTCAGACTACAAAACACTTAACTGAGATGGAAAAAAGATATATTATACAGGCAATTTTATTCTCAAGTACTTACATTCCCCTCATCTGCAGTTTGGCCAGGGAGAGCCGGTATCGGCCCTTCTTTTAAGCACTTTATGAGTCATGCGTTGAAGGTAAGAAAAACATTAGAATGCAGATAGGAACATCCAAAAAAGACTTGGCAGATGATACAGAAAAGCTGAATTTCCCTCTTCCAGACGAAAAAAACCAACTAAAGGAAGTCAATTAAAAGTAAGATTTCCTATTTATGATGCAAATGAGTCGTATTTCCTAATTAACTTCTTAAGCAAAGTAAACTATATCACTGCTAATGAGGCTGCTGTGTTAATTGGAAACTTAGAGGAAGAGATTAAACCTTTTTTTTTACTTCTCATTTCTTAGGTAACAAATGCAACATAATGTGAAGTGAAGCTGGGATACACATTATGAAGTTGAACTATGTATGACAGAACAGAAAAATCCCTTCTGTGACATCACAGATAGGTTTCTGAAATGTGGTTTCTAAGTCTGATTGTGGAACCTCCAGTCAGCAGGTAGTGCAGCCGTCTCACAGCAAGAAGGTCCTGGGTTCAATTCCCGCCGGGGACGCTGTGCGCGCTGAAGTGCGTGTTAAGTTTCCCCATGACTTCAGTGCCCACACCCTGGGTGAGGTTGGCGAAAGGGCCTTTCCGTGTGGAGTGTGCATGTCCTCCCGTGTTCCCTTGGGTAGCTAATGTGAGGGCCTGGGCTACACATGCCCCCTCTGGCCAGCCGGGGCGCCAGATGGGGTGGGGAGGATCTGGCCGGAATAACGTGATCCTTCCACGCGCTACGTCCAGCCAGAGAAGCCCCACCCTGTCTGGTGAGAAGAAGCGGCTTGCTCACTCCTCAAGTAAGGAGGAGACTTGAGCTCGGTGCAGGGCCCTCCCGGGGTTGGTAGAGGGAGCAATGCCCAGGACTGTCACTTAGGTAGAGAGCACTGGGTGATAAAAAATAAAAAAAAAATAAAAAAATTGGTGATAAAAAAATGTAATTAAAATAAATAAATAAAGAAAAACTGGGCACAAATAGGCAAATTTGGTTGGACCCACCTAACCTCAGTTACCATGAATTAGGTATTTTAGCTTAGCTTACCTCATGTTGTGACCAAATCTGTCTATCCATCCTTGTTTCAGAAGTGTTCACTGAAATGAAATCTGTAACATGCACTACCAGAGGTTTAGCTCTGCCAAAGTGGCACCAGCAGAAAGATCAAATCTCATCCCACAATAGCTGAATATTTTTCACAACGATGACTTCAAAAAGGGACTTTAGTAAATCCTCATTTTCAACTCGACTTCAAAAGTAATTCAACAATAAGAAACTGTTCATGTTGGAGAAATAATCAGCTGATCAATCAATCAATGGGGCTGTTGATGGCAGTCTTCCCTCTCTAAGGTTCATCGTTTCAATTCTGTTAGAGATTGTGACTTGATTACCACAGAGTAAAACATATAATATGAGTTTGATAATAAAAGGGACTGCTAAATGCTCATTGTTGAAAAATAAATAAATAAAATAAAATACAATCTGGAATGAGGCACACCAAGAAGAATCCTTTATAAACTCAGACACGGATTGAAAATAGATTTAAACTCAATGAGCGATAAATAAAATGAAAATAAAAAGTCACAAAGGTCATGTAAGATTGATATTCTGAGTTACTGTGACATTCTTAAAAAATAACCTATATCCGAAGATATAAATATGGAGGTGGTGGAAGCTTAAAGAACTGTTTGTTTGTTACGATTGAAAGATTTTCTCCATTCATGTCCATTGTGACTCTGCTGAACATTAGATAAAAGAAAGAGTGAGAAAAAGTCTTTATAGAAGCTAACATTTAATATTTCACTTATGTCAAACATGGCAGCATGCAGCAAGAGCAGTTTGGAAGAAATATATAAAATAAAAGTTGAAAAAAAAAAAGGATAGAAATCCTGATCTGATGAGCAAACAATTTTTAATTCTTACAATGATGGTGAGTCTGATCAGGGTGTACTAATATTTAGTACTTAGATGCCTACATATAAATCTAATTATATTAATACGGTTTTTCATCTTTACAATACATTTCTTTTATCCATTATCCACAGATTCCTCATTCAAAGGTATGTTTTACATAATTTTTCTCTTAACTCCAAATGTTTCACTTTCATTGTTATATTGTTTGAATACGGGGTATCGTACTTGAAATAATGCAATAATATCAGTCAAATAGACAGAAATAAACAGAAAAACGATGTTAACGCATGAAAATATGACATCAGATGAAAAATATGTTGTAAGAACAATAAGCATTACACATTGTGGCGTGAGCGATTTCTTTTTATTCTTTTGCTCGGACAGCAGAAGCACACCTCTAAAACCCTCCTCACCTACGTCCTTACATGACGTGTGGAGACTTACACTACAGCGACTGAAGGTCACATTCCTGACAAAAGATACAAGTCAGCACTCTTTAATTATTTCCTACGCCGTCTGACAGTTTGTTTTTCTTTTAAGCTTCTTTCGTTTTCACCGTATATTGTGACGCCCAAAGGGTCAAACTTGTCCTGTTGCAGTAATTTCAGCGGTGACATGACATCACAACGATGCACTGCTGCATACATGCCACATGATCGTGGCAGGGTATTCAGTCAGGACAGGTTTTCTACCGTCGGTAAAGGAGTGTGGTTACGAGAGCAGAAAGGAATTGCTGCCAACTTGTACATTATTCATTGACCGCACTCATGTTCCCTCAGGGGATCTTCTCTTATAACGAGTTGTGAAGGTAGCATGTTTGTGCACAGGTGTGTTTGTTGGGTTTAGTTTGAGGTCTGTTTATCTCTACTTGATAAAAGCTTAAACCAAAGAACTCTGTAAAAATGTAACCATAGTGCAGGGTGCAATGGGAAGAAGCTCGCAAACTGTACGTATATGAAGCTGTGAAAAATATACGTACATCTGATTACTTCTGGTTGTGACAGCTTAACAGCGAAAATCTCTTTACCCACTGCAATCCACTTTAGTTTTGATGATGCAACCTCATTTCTCTCTTTGTCTCTCAAGGAGAGTCAGGAGCACGGAGCCAGCGAGCAGGAATTAACAAGACAGATGAAGAACAGGAAGACGGCGGATCTGTGGGACCTCAAACGGTTTCCACTCTGGATAGGACTCGTCATCACCACCAGCTACTGAGGAATAAATCTGAGGGAGGGACTCCGAAACCTCTCAGCCTCAAAGTATGAGTCACATCTCTGTAGTTTCCTGAAGAATAATAAAAAAAGAAGCCAGGAACAACAGCAACAATGACCAGAAATGATAAATTAAACTAATGACGGCATAATGACTTGTTTACAGTTTCTTCTCTCAGTGTGTCCTGCCAGTAGTTTATTTATTTATTTTTTTTAATGGGACGTGGATGGTGGAAATATTTTTGAGCCAATCCCAACCAACCCTCACTGGTTGATCTTTGGAGTCTATCGGTCAGACGTATTTAGGAATCCTGGGTGAAAAACTCACACATCCCACGTGAAAACTGCTCAGCTTCTGCATGAGCCAAAGAAGTTGTCGAGCTTCTGGGAATGAGTCCACATGACGAGGCGCTGAAATGTCCCCGCCGGGACATTTTTGACTGCAACATTAATGGCGGCGCTGCCTGTATTCTTCTTTATACATTACTGTTCACCTGTAAAATGTAATACTTGTCTTTCGTGTAGAGCAGGGGTCGGCAACCCAAAATGTTGAAAGAGCCATATTGGACCAAAAACACAAAAAAAAAATATGTCTGGAGCCGCAAAAAATGAAAAGTCTTGTATGTATAAGCCTTAGAATAAAGGCAAATGGCGAAAGGCGAAAAATCAAGAAAAAAGTCAAAATGTTGAGAAAAAAGTCGAAATTTTGAGAAAAAAGTCGAAATGTCGAGATTACTGTTGAAATTCAAATCACGAGAAAAAAGTTGAGAAATAAGTCAAAATGTCGAGAAAAAAGTCAAAATTTCGAGAAAAAAGTCGAAATGTTGAGATTAAAAAGGAAAGGAAAAAGGAAGAAAAAAGAAAAAAGAGAAAAAGGAAAAAAAGAAAAAAAAGAAGAAAAAAAGGAAAAAAAGAAGAAAAAAAGGAAAAAGCTCTAGGGAGCCACTAGGGCGGCGCTAAAGAGCCGCATGCGGCTCTGGAGCCGCGGGTTGCCGACCCCTGGTGTAGAGGCTCCCTGTGTTATTTGTCCAGTCCAAATATCTGAACAGATGCCCTCCCAGGGATTTATAGGATAACAACATCTCAACAGGAGACCCCCCGAATGTTGACTGGAGTCAGTCCACAATAGGTCCCTTTGGTTCGTTCATTAGTTCTTCCCACTTTCAGAAGTGTTTAACCGGATCTACTGTACGTGTTGAGCTTCCCCTCCAGCAGCGTCATTAGACAGCCTCTAAATGGCAGCGTTTTTCTTCTTGTCATCTTTGAAATCTTTACTTGATGTGTAAAACGTAAAGAGCAGGCCTCCCATAATGCTCTTTACTGTCTTTAAAGCACACTGCCAAACACTCTCACAGTGCAGTCCACATCAACCTCTCTTAACTTACCCTCAGGTAGAGCAGGCAAGTTAGAAAACAACTCTAAAAGCATTATTCTCACAGCACTGCGTGCCCTGTCCAGGTTAAACTAGGCCATGTGAAAGCATGTAAGCGGTTGCATCATGCAAACCAACACTGGGCTGGTAGGCAAACAGCAGAAGGTCCAGCCTGGAGCTCAGCAGGGGCTTCAACCTCATCTTCTTCATGCTCTGTATGAGATGTCAGAGCCGCGAGTCTGGAGTCATTCTTGGGAAAGATGTACGTTTTTTTTAAAGTAGGCCCAGCATCACTTCGGCAGCAGCAGAATCTCCTGAGGAATCATGTTTATACTTGGCACCGCCTATGTCAAGCAGAGAGCAAAAGAAAAGAAAATCACGTAACTAGACAATTCACCCATTTTGCTTCTTTCAGTTTGTCTTTCTACCCAGTTAATTTAACAAGTCTTCTGTTTTTGTCTTGTCAGGGATAATGATCCTGTGAGGTTTTTTAAGTCCTTTAAAAAGATTCAGCTTCTCTCTGCCTTTAAAGCTCTCAGACCTTTATCTCTGCTAAAAACCTAGGACAGCGTTTCATTGTTGCCCTCACCTAATCACTTGTACAAGGCTGGGAAGTGGATTCTCCAAGGTTAAAGAAATTATTAAGAACACTTAAACTAAAGACTCAAACACTTTTTTCTCTCTTTACCAAGTATTCGTACTGTATTCGTTTTCCAAACAATAAGCTTATGTGTATATGCTGGTCTTTGCCCCCCAGGAGGCTTTAGAGCTCTTCAGGCCAGACTTCATCAGCCGATCGCAGAGTCGGGTGAGGAGGCTGGAGCAGAGGGCCAGGAGGAGGAGAGCGCTGGACCAATCAAATCCCGATCTGGTACAGGGCCTCAGGGAAGATCAAGGAAAGCAAAAGAAGAACTGCACGACACCGGATCCACTTAGCGGTAAGTTCAGGTGAACAGCTAAGATCGAAACGTGGAAAAACAGAAAAAAACCATTGAAGGAACAGTGAGTATCAATAGTAATGATCTATCAGAAGATTTATGTGTGTATTATTGAAGACTATCTTTCACTTTATACCACGTTGGCAAGTGAATTGATTTTTCTTTAACGGTTTTATTTCTATACACTCTTTCTTCTGACTGTAAATCATCTCATGATAGTGCTCGTTTTATGCTGATGATATTTAGCTATCTTGTTTCTTTAAAAACTCTCACTTTCCCATTTTGTCAGATGTGATTAAGTACTTGACAGACATAATGAAACGGTTGATGGATCAACTGTCTGATCATCGTCCCGGACAACTGAGTCCACAAACCAAGCAGCAAATAAGCTTTCTACGCCCATCATTCCAGTACAGTCTGAGAAATATACTCATTTGATCAATCAGTCTATTTGAACTGTCATTCCAAACGTCTGATCCAAAACCGCTTTTTCCACTTGAGGAACATTTCAAAATTAAGAGGGCTGGTGTCAAACCATGAATGAGAGATGATTGATCGTGCTTTTATTTCCTCCCATGTAAACTGTTGTATTGCCCTTGTATACCGGTCTTTAAAAAAATAAATAAACGCTTCATGCTGCAGGAAGGCACGTCATGCACTTCTCCTGAATCATTCTGCATTGATTGATTTTTAACTAGACAAGCTTTTAATTATTTAGCAGTTGTTGTTTTAATTATGAAGCATCTTTCTTTTTTTTTTTTTACTGCCATCTGTGCTCCAAAGCTTATACTTGGGTCTCTGAGGTAACTACAGACTGAACAACTGACACGGCACAACCCAGTCATTTAGTTTGGGCCTGTCTAAGCCTCAAAATCTGCCATTCAGTGTGCAGTTCAGATTTTTAGGGTACTGTGACATCACAAACCCAGATCAGCTTCACATCATGCTGCATTTGCTGTGCCTCAGAAGTGATTAGTGGAAAACTGTAGAACTAGTTTCAAATAAAGTTCACCCAGTTCAGAAGATGGAGATTGCTTTTCTACTGCATTTCTGGGGTGTATGTCATTAGTACATCACGATATTGTGTCAACTTCATAATTTGTCACTTTTAAGGATTTTAATATTGCCCCAACATCTGCCATGGATCCAATTTTAGAGATCTGGTTCTGCTGCCAGACACCCAGGGATTTCAGCAGACCAACAGCTGTGAGTTATACAGCTGAAGATTCATGGACTCATAGAGACACAAATGTGGCATCCGCTCTAAAGACAACAGACAGATATTCACTATCGGGCACAATCGGAGCAGATGGTCACTCATCCTCTGCAACCATCTTTTGTTACAGCACTTCTGCTGACACAGACAGATTCATTAATTCTCAGGCCTGCTGGGACAAAAGCTCCAGTGGGTGGAGGCGTTTTTGTTGTACTTGTTGTTGTTGTTGTTGTTGGTGGTGGTGGTGGTGGTGGTGTTGTTGTTTTTGGTTACAGACCCACTTCCAAGTCAGAAGTGGGAAATGAATTATAAAAGAACCTGTGGTAATGTCATGTAAATCATTCTGGCATTTGGATAAACTCCAGACTGTTTGGGAAATAATTAAAACTCCAACAGTCTCAGCTGCCTCAGAAGAAGAAAACAAAAGGAATGTTGAATGTTTTTTTCCTTACTAACTTTGCTCCCTGCTGGCCGTTGTCTAGTACTACAGGTGGGAAAAAATGCATCAATCTGTTAAAACTGTATGATTCTCCATTATCTGCTTTGGAGAAAACTGAGAATTTGAAAAACTATACAACAGGTTTCAGTCCCTAGATATACTTTGTACTAACAGTATAGTACAGAGTTTGTTGAATGTGAATACTAATTTGAACAGAATCAAGTTTTATATTTGTCTTTGCAGCAAATGCACTGCAGACCTGACTGGTTGGCTGATTAATTATGCAGGTAATCAAAGGGCTCTAACTTGATTTCGGAATGTCACGCATGAGTAATGAAATTAGGACCCTTGAACAGCCCGCAGACGTCTGGCTGATCGTCTAAAGCACAATTACGAACAACGAGCCTTGATACCATTCAGTTCAGTTAAATTGGAGAGCTACAGACTTGCTAAGTCTTGAACCACCTGCACATGGTGTACATCTACATACATATTTGTGTGTGAATATGTTACGAGTGAACAGTGTATTGTCTGAAAAGAAGAGATCAGCTCTGAGTGTTCATTTACATAAACAACATTCATCTACATATTAATTCTCATTTGTGATTCCTGTGTTTGTGTGTCTGTGTGGGTGTGTGCATGCGTGTGTTTGGGTGTGTGCGTCCTAGATAACCTTTTCAAACCGAGAGAGAGGTCTATATCAGGCAGAGAGATGCAGCTGAGGTCCAGACGGTGAGTTCTCCGCAACAAACCTCTTGTCAAAAGATGACAATCCATTTCTTTGGCATTTTTTAAAATGCATCCATCCTGTCAAACTTGTTTTTCATATCCGTGTATTTACACATCCACAATTGAATTGTGAAGGTATAATAGATGCTTTTGCCCGAGTGTGTTGATAGGAGAAAAGAGGTACAATGTGTTTACCTTATCACTTTTTTTTCTTATCTGGAAAGGCACACCTGATCAGATGGTGTCTGCCCATTGTAATTATTTTTCAAAAGCAACACTATCAGAGTTGGAGCATCTCCTAACACATTGACTGAAGTCGTGCAAGTGAACACCGAGTATGTGTGTGACCTGTTTATCAGTGGATCCAGGTTATATTTCCAGGCTGTGGTCTCACTTGATAAAACCTTGTCCCTTCTTTGCCAGCTTGCTGGCGTGGCTCATCCACCCTCAGACGTCTGATTCCATTTCTCCTGCCCTGTGTGAGTTTTCCTTTTTTGTGTGCCTGTAGGATTTACAACAAACTACCAGAAGTCACGAAAAAGAAGGAAGAGGAGAAAAAGAGGGCTGCTTCACAGACCAACCGACAGCGAGCTGAGGTCTTCAAAAAGGTAGCAGCTGGATGAGTATGGTGCAAAAATTACTTCACACCCTTTATTTATATGTACTGTATGTCCTAAATTATAAAAGAAAGTAAAAAACAAAACATTTACGTAAGTTGTGTCATTTCAAAATCCCACAAAATTCTCATTTTCAAGTTTAAACCATCTGACAGACAGAAAGTGGATAGTCGTTGGGTTTTACGTTTTTTTGTATTTCTCTTCCACAAATGTTGATCATATATTTGTGGACACCGTTTATTCCAGTGTCATTAGTTGTATTTTATTATATATGTTCTGCATGGGCCCAAACCACAATCTGTCCTAAAAGTGTAGTAAAAATTAGAATAAGAAAAAACTATTAAGCAAGCACGGAAGAAATGCTTATCGGTTATAGGGAGGATTGAGGGAAATTATCTAATATTATCAAATATTATGGTAAAATTATGTGAAGTTCTTTTTGGACAGCATTAAATGCATTTTTCTAGGCTCCAGCAGACCCCCGTGACCCTGCAAAGGATATAGCGGGTATAGATAATGGATGGATGGAAATGCATTTTTTTTCTTACATGAACTGTTGACTTGAAGGTAACATTTCTTTCAAATTAAACTCAGAACTAACTTACACTTCACCATTACAACACATGACTTGTTTCTGTTCATCGTTGTCCAATAAGATGCATCAAATAAGGCCTTCATCGTGGTAATAATATCACCTTGTTTCACAGATGGCATGAGCTTTTTCTGATGGTTTTTTGTTCTACAAACATACAGTAGCACATAATACACATTCTGCTGTGATCTCATCAGTCCACTAAACATTACAATGGCTTTCCCCTCCCCTTCCATCCATGCACACCATTACTGTCCAGTGGTCTTCTCATAGCGGACTCATGAACGTTATCGTAAACTCTTTTGTGATGTGGCTAACTGCACAGTAGTCTTAGTTGGTCAGTGGTCAACAGTGGTTTACACAAGCTTTGTGCGTTGGAAACTCTTTACAAACGGGCAGCTCAAACTACTTTTTTTTTTAGGTCTTTAAAAATTATCCTTCTTTTTATGTCCACAAATCCATTACCGGGTCACTTATCCCGGAAATGGATAAGCTGTAGAAAATGGATGGATATGTCCGCAAATAAATGCTATGCATCCCACAAATCAGTGTGCTTCAGGATTTAAAGTAATGCACTTTTTCAAAACCCAACAGAATCATTTTTTACAAAAATAAATACAAATTTTAAAACACATCAGTTTTACATGAGACTTTTTACAATATAATCCACAAACATTTCAAACATCACCGAATCCAGACCAAGTAGGGACTTTCTTGATGCCTCAGCATATTTCCACCCTGTACTCTTCCAGCATGATAAGATAAGCAACAACCTCCATCATAAATTAAACTATCCATCCGTTTTCTATACCCACTTTATCCTTTGTAGGGTCACGGGGGTCTGCTGGAGTCTATCCCAGCTAATTACAGGTGAGAGGCAGGGGTTCACCCTGGACAGGTCACCAGTCACCAGGTCACCATATATACAAAGAACCAGACACACTCACACCTACGGGCAATTTATAATCCTCAGTGAACCTACTACGCATGTTTTTGGACTGTGGGAGGAAGCTGGAGTACCTGGAGGGAACCCATGCAAGCACGGGGAGAACATGCAAACTCCACACAGAAAGACCCCCCCGTCTGGCCAGGGATTTGAACCGGGAACCTTCTTGCTGTGCAGTAACAGTGCTAACCACCAAGCCACCGTGCTGCCCTAAATTAAACCAGCCCACAAAAAAATTGTTAACTAGACTACTCAAACAAAGAATAAACACATGCTTATGTTTTAACATGGGCTTTTATTTGCAAATAAATTAAATATAACACAGCATGGTCATTGTGATCAAACTGAACATCTGTACTTGTAAAAAATAAAATGAAGCGTTGTTTAATAACTGTCCAGCAGAGGTCACTCTTTGACTGCTGAAGCCACTGCTTCTCAACATTCATGACTCTGCACTGTCATGCGCATGCTTTCATTGTCTTGTGTCTAATCTGTTATTTACTATGTCATCAGGAAACAACAAATGCTTCCCTTGCAGGTTATTCCCAAATCAAACTATCTACTGGATGGCAACTTTGCCAGTTTGAGCTGACCATCAATGCCACAAACTCTCTCAATATTAATGACAATTATATCCTCATGCATTTGTGTTGAACAACAGTCCTGCAAAGTGTTTGAATACACGTCCTCCAACAGTGATAAGCATGTGGCAAATGAATGATATATTTAGGACAAGCATTCTCAGACAGATCCATTCCTGTTCACTGTTGAATGAGCAGTCACTCACATTCCCATTACACCCTAACCAGAGCAATGAATTCACCGTCAGTCAGGTGGGATTGGTGAAATGTGAAGAAACGCCTCCATTTCTGACAGATAATCACACAATCATGGCATGTTCACAGTGTGTGTGTGTGTAAGTAGGGTTTGTATAAGTTTAGTCAAGATAATCTAAAAGACTGGCTTATGTCTTTGTCACTGTATTTGTAAACAGTTTTGTATAGTTTTCTAACCCGGCCTGAAGCTATAGGCTCTGGAAGAGATTGTTCTGGGCAGAAATGAAGCGGTTGCCAGTGTGATCTCGCCACCTTTCAGATGGATCCATTAGTCTGGCCTAACCACAGAGATTGGGGGGAAAAGAAGCATGTTCTTCCCTGACAAACGTTAGACCTCATTTTTATCCCACACAGAAATGGAGCCCAGCAAAGAGTAACAGCAGGAGTCTGACAGCACGAGGCAGAGGGTGGGCGATTTTGAATGCTGTTCTGAAATGAGAGTCCAGCTGCTGGGTGGCACTGTTATCAGAGTGTGATTGCATAGCAGACTAAGCCAGACTTATTCCCTTTACGTGGGCTTGACCACCCCAGGGGTGAGGCTGATGAGAGTAAAAGCCAATTTAGCAGTGGGAGTCGCTCCTGTGTGTTGCTGAGCTGCTCGTAAGATGCGGAGGGAAAAGGGGGGGACTGTCTTGATGGATGTGTTATTGATCAGTTTTCTCTGGGGACTCAAACACTTATCGCAGATCTTTTTTTCTTTTTTTTTTGTCTTACAGAAACTTCTGGACCAAATTCTACAAAGATGAGCAGGGACGTGACAACAACACAGGGTTTAATATATTCAGATTTTTCTAGCTTTATTGTTATTATACAAAAGTATAAATCATTATTTCCAATCCAATTAAAATCCTAGCAAAAATATGTGTAAGCGATTCATTGAGGCTTGAGTTTTATTACAGTAAATGTTCTGAACCCTTTGGATTTAGCTGGTTTTATATATTGATTTAGCATAAAATGTAAACTTCATTAAAGTTACCAAACTAGACAAACACAATGTGCTTAAGCTGATACACAATACACAATTACTGTATATGATCTTGAATTCTGCCAGCAGGTTGTCCATGGCACATCACCACAAAGGAAGTTGCTGTTCTCCAAAACAATAACATTTCTGTGTGCCTGAAGCTTGCTAAAGAGCACCTTAGCAATCCACAACACTACTGGGGAAATGTTTTGAGGATTAATGAAACTAAAGTTGAACTGTTCAAGCTTACCAGCATTAAGTAAGTATGTTGGAGGGGCCTTCATGATTTGGGCTTGCTTCGTTGACTCCATGCCAGGACCGCTTACCAACACTGAAGGAGGATGAATTTCCAAGTGTATTCAAATATCCTGGAGTATTATAGTGCAGCTGAAGCTAGCCCTAAACCCCATGGAGGTGCTGTGGAACAACCTCAACGGAGTCATTCACACACACAAGTTTTAGCTGTGAATGGTTTTTGCTTTTACTCCAAGGGTTCACATATTTTTTCCAGGAGGTTCACATACTTATTTGAGCATTGTATCTCTGTATTTTCTGCTAATACGAGACCAAACCTCTCTTGTTGATTTATAATATACACTAATTATGCAACGGAATTGGACATAAAGACATATTCAGATTTGTGTTTATGATGCAATGTTATAGGATAACAGAATAAGACTTTTTTTTAACTGCAGTCGGGCTGTAAAATCATTTTCTGAATACATACTTCCTACAGTATGAAGGACGTGTGATATTAGAGGTTGACAAAGACGACCCTTTTCCTTTTCTTACATCGGATGACATAATTAAAAATACTAAGATGAGATTTTCAGTTGAAATACTGGTGTTATTTTGCTGCTCATATAAACCTCAACTTAGTCAGTGCATTCAGACCAATATTGTAATTTTACTCATATGAATCTTGTCAACAGTGAAATGAAATCAACCAAATGAAACAAAGATATTCCAAGGACATTTATTTTGCATGGGTGGAAACTGTCATTAACTGGGAAATCGAGCCACAGTGCTTTGAACCTTGAAACTTGTCATTAGTTCAATAGTTCATAAAATAAGCAAGACTATGATTGGTCATTGGGTTCAGGTCTGCCTCAAGGTCTCTGAAGCTCCATCCGGAACAGAGGAATCTCCCACCTGGAACAGAAGAACTCCTTCTGGCTAATCGAACTCTGGAGGCACACGATGCCTGTGAAAGAAGTCACGAAGCTTCAAAGTAGAGGTGACATTGTAATAAGAGAGGAGAGTCCTGGGCGCATCCTGGGAAATCCATCCACATGTAGCCTTTAAAGGTGACTGACAAGTCTACGGCATTAAAATAAAGCCTGCAGAGATTAGGAGAGAGCACAAGCTGTGTGTGCGCTGCAGGACTTGGAAGAAGTACACTCTGTACATGAAACACTGAGGTGGCTGACTCTTTTGTAAATATGTATAACATTTTAAATGTACGTCTGAATTATTAATATGGGTTCAACTATACTCACAAATGTATTCCTCTCTTCTCTTAGATGAAAGCAAAAGGCCAGTGGCAATGTACACTAAGGTTCTCCTACCAATAATGATCGATTGTGGTCCATGAGTGTAGTAGGCTAAAAACTAATCTAACAATGTTATATCTAAAGACTTCCCTCCTGCTCAGTTACCAAGAGGGCCATATAAGGTTATTTTGCACTGGAGGGCTGTTCTCCTGCCATGTAGGCAGGTTTCAGACAATGAGCCTTGAATGACGGGAGTTGTATACGAGGAGACACTCAGCCTCCCTCTCTGTGAGGCATCATGTGTCTCCATGTCACATTGCCATGTCTGAATGTGGCCCCCTCCACCGTGTTGATATGCTGGCTCAGAAAGAAAACAGCACACTTTTGTATGTTTATACACAGACACAGTTTGTGAGCTCTTCACTGTGTCACTGGTGTACACATTATCTGAACATGGAGCCTCTTTCATGTCGTGGGTTCTGATTTTTGGGGAATTCAGAGAGTAAAAAATAAAAGAGTCCTAAACTATAATCTACTGCAACGACATGTATGAAGACCTTGAATTTGCTGTGGTTCATGAATCTGAGGGTGAGTCACAGAAAGCCTGGGAGTCATTCGAACAGACAAAACAAAACTAGCTCAACAGTTATGAGTAAACAGCAGCGAACAGGGTGTAATAAATGCCTTCAGGGAGAAACTGGAAATCCACACATGCACTGTGGGATTTTAAGGACACAAGTCGGACATAAGTCATCTCAGACAAATGTCCTGCAGTTTTTCTTTTTTTTTTTACGGTTTGTAACCTCACTGGAGTTGTGGGGTGAAATGAAGACTGCACAGAGACATCTGTGACTTTTTTGCCTGAAGCATGCATACTAAAAAAGATCAGTCTAAACCAGACCAGGTAGCTACATGTAGCTCAGAACACAGATGGGGCCAGGATAAACACAGGTTGTGTGTGTGTGTGTGTGTGTGTGTGTGTGTGTGTGTGTGTGTGTGTGTGTGTGTGTGTGTGTGTGTGTGTGTGTGTGTGTGTGTGTGAGAGAGAGAGAGAGAGAGAGAGAGAGAGAGAGAGAGAGAGAGAGAGAGATAGAGGAACAAACCTGATCACAGGGATGATTTAAACTGGGGGAGTGACACATTTTTAATAGTTTAAACTGAAGTCAAATCATATCAGTTCAATTCAACTGCTTATTTTCTCCTTCTTTTCTTAGAAATGTAGTATGTCCTGATAACATTATTATTAAGGTTCAATTATTTATTTCAAGTCTTGGTGAAACGTTTGAGAACTCTGTGGGGTGAATGTCAACATATTAAAAGTTTTCCCTTTTAGAGAAAGTCATCCTGTAATCACATTGACCACTATGAAGACAATCCATTGCACAAGGTTCATCACAGCATTTTGAAAAATATTTTACTGCAAATTAAATCCCATGCATTATATCTCTTTATTTTATATCCCATCCCATGTAGTTAAAGTTAATAACTGCAGATGGGCCTTGTCCTTCTAATGGTCTGTTTGTATTGAGCTTTTTTGTGGGCCAGAGGCTGCATCCATTACATCTGAGAAAGAGTGAATGAATCCACCACGGAGCTATTAAACCAAAAACAGCTCACCAGAGAGTAGGATAGAAACAAAACAAATGAACTTGAGGTTGCATTTACTATAGAACACATGTGAAAGTCACAGCGGATGATAGTTTGCTATAGCTAGAATAACAAAGTCTTGTCCACTGATTTAGAGAGGCAGCAGGAAAAAAAGCCAACCATTGGTATAAATGTTTCCATAATATAATGTAGGAAATGCAGTTAGAATGGGGACAATTCTCAGCATTATTGTCTTTGGAATAAATAATGACATAACCAATATTATACAGTACAGACCAAAAGTTTGGACACACTTCCCCATTTGAATGAGAAGGTGTGTCCAAACTTTTGGTCTGTACTGTATGTTAAAACTAAAAAGAGATTAGGACTTTAAAAAAAAAAATTGAAGTTAAAGTCAATCAGGTGAGAACCAGGTGAGTGCTGCCTTGACAGATTTTTTCAGTGCGCTGAGATTAGTGGGAAGTGCTGAAGCTCTGAGGAAACCATAGGCCGTATAATACATGTGCATTACCCATTGGTTTCCTGAAGAATGCTTTTGAAACCCCTTCTTCACTTCTTTGTGTCACGTTGGCAGAAACTGATACAGCCCAACTCCAGTTAATCCAAAAATTGAGAAAAGGTTGCAGCAAGGAGGTCGGATGCTGGCTGGTTGCAACCTGCCACGGCTTACTCACAACAAGCCAGCTGTTTGAGCTCGGCTTGCTTAGCTCATGTCCAATGTTATCTTTCGTTTAATTTGATCGGATCTGTCCACACATCCTTATTTCAGATGTTGCGACCAAAATGGCGTCTGAGCCACTGTGGACTGGTTAGAAAAGTGAGTCAATCTCCATTGACCCTGTTTAAGAATATCTACCTTTGCAACATAAATAAACATATTTATAGCCTGATATAACAAAACTATGTGGGTCTACGTAACAAGATTTCACATTTATAGGAACAGTAACTTGGTGAGATTCTTTTTTGTACCATACCAGGTAAATATATGCATAAGTATAGGCATGGTCTTTTGATTGGTGGCCTGCTTAGCCAATAGCAAGCTGTCATCACTTTAGGTACTTAGTGCTTGGCACTGTCATCTGAGCATAGCTCCTTTAACTATATCCATCCATCCATTATTAATATCCTCTTAATCCAATTGAAAGACTTTTTGGACTGTGGGAGTAAGTCGGAGTACCAGGAACCAGGAACCTTCTAGCTGTGAGGCAACCGTGCTATCTAACAATCAAGCTACCAGGCTGCCATAGTCATTCATATTTTAAAGATAGTATGTTTGGTTGTGTTGTTAATTGTACCAAGGGATGACTAGCTGTGGGTTGGCCAGTGGGTTGGCCAGTCAAGCTTAATTAGCTACTGTACTTCCTGCGTCAGCTCGGGAAGTTTAACCTGCCACAGCAGCTGCTGATCACCTTCTACACTGCCATCATTCAGTCTGTTCTCTGCACGTCCATCACTGTCTGGTTCGGATCAGCCACCAAACTAGACAGGCACAGACTGCAACGGACAATTAGATCTGTGGAGAAGATAATTGGAACTAACCTCCCATCTATCCAGGACCTCCCCTCCCCTCCTCCCCTCTGGACGGCGCTACAGAGCACTGTACACTAAAACCTCCAGACACAGAGACAGTTTCTTCCCCCAAGCTGTTGCTCTGATGAACTCTCATCACTCATAGAGTCTCAGAGTAATCAATCACTGTGCAATAATAATAATCATAATAACCACAATCATATGCTGTAACAATGCACCTTTCAATAAACGTGTCTACTACTTCATACTGCTGCACCTTTCACTTAAAAAAAAAATTGTATATATGTTAATAAGAGTTGTCATTTGTCTATTTACTGTACAGTGAAAATAACCAGAGTCAAATTCCCTGTCTTGTTTGAACTGACTTGGCCAAATAAACCTGATTCTGATTCTGATTCTGATTATTTCAGTCACAGCTAGCTAAGTTACCTAGCTGTGACAGAAATAAGGATGGGTGTGTGTCAGGTCAGGTGGCTTCTCAGGCTTTGCCAATTGAACCCATTTGGAAAAAGATGCTTCAAAAGCCTTCTTTCCGAAAACCCCTGGGTGATGTGACAGAGTGTTTAGGTTGATTTATGGTTCCGCATTACACCAACGCAGAGCCCACGGCATAGGGTACGCGGCGACGGGCACCGTACAGTGCGCGTCGCCGTGTACCCTACGCCGTAGGCTCTGCTTCGCTTTAACACAGAACCATAATTCAGGCTTTTGTCCTGTTCCTCCCATGGATGTATTATATTAACCTGGATACCGGACAGGAAAATGGCCGCCATTCATTTCAATGGAATTTGCTCGCCTGGCGCATACGCCGAAAAAAGTTCCTGACTTCCGGGTTTACTTCCGCATTATGGGGCCCATAGAGCATGCGCAGTTGAGTCACCTCCCATGATGCTCTGGGGCCTCCCATCATGCCCCGGGGCAATGAGAACGAGTATTAATATAATATGTATTAATATAATATATTAATTAATGTATATTCAGAGGTGGACAGAGTACTCGACCCAGGTACTTGAGTAAGAGTACAAATACTACTGGTCAAAATTTACTCCGTTACAAGTAAAAGTAGCTCAGTCAAAATATTACTCGAGTAAGAGTAGAAAAGTACTTGCTTTTAAAGGTACTTAAGTATCCAAAAGTAAATGCTTTTACATTTACTTTAAGTAAAAGTAAGAGTAAGAGTAAATTTCTTATTTTCCACATCAGTAAATTACTATATTTTTTCTAAATTAATTTAAGGATCTTTTAACTCTTGTTTCTGAGAATTCGATGTTGAGTTGTTGAAAGCAGAGAGGTAGTTCTGCTTCGGCAGACACAATAAACATTTGAAAATAAATGTCTGTGGTTTGTCTGTGCCCTCGTTTTTTACTCGGTCGAACTCAAACATTGAGTTAAGATACGACCAAGGATTTTGTGAAAGTCCCTGCTCCGAGTCCGGCTCATTATCAGACTCAGACGACTCAGCGGATTGTCTTTCTTCTCCTGACGCAGGCGTAGCCATTGTTGCAGCTCTGTCTTGACTTGTTGCGGCTCTGTCTTGACAAACGCAGGCTACTTTGGCGGTATCGTTTTGAGGAGGCTTGACGTATTTCCGCTTTACGTACATCCCAGTGGAGAGCGTGCACTGTGATAGGTCTCCTCCTTTGACAAAAACAGCTTGTGTCCAATAGGATTTTAGGGAAGAAGAAAAAAGAGCAGACCTGAAAGTAACGAGTACTTTTCAGCCTTTCTAGAAATTTACTCGAGTAAAAGTAAAAATATTTGTCTTGGAAATGTATTCAAGTAAGAGTAATAAGTACCAAAGAAATCTAATACTCAAGTAAAGTACAAATCCTCTGGATATGTACTTAAGTACAGTACTCAAGTAAATTTACTCAGTTACTGTCCACCACTGTGTATATTATTACATCTATATTATTACATATATTATTAATGTATTAATATAATATAATTATATAATATGTATTAATATAATACATCCATGGAGTGCACGGACACAGCCGTGACGTCACGCCCAGAAAGAGACTTTTCTTTGACTTTTCTGGCCGTTAAAAAACATTTTTGACGGATATAAAGTCCATGACCTAAAAATATAGAATACAAAGATTAGTAATTAACGGTGATTACAGCTGGAGGTGTCCTGTGAACAGTTTTAGAGGCTTCTCTTTTACTATTGCGGTCTATGGGGAAAAAGCTTTTTGGGCCCCATGGGATTTTTTGTTGCAGTACCGCGGCTGGCCACTGGGAAAAATCGGCGTGCCTGCTGAGTGGGAGACCGGGGGGCTGGTTCCTCCTCAAGACAGCGTGCCGGCGCTAGGACCCCGCGGAGTCCCCCGCGCACATGGCGGAGCGCAGCTGCTCCGGTACTAGAGAGGATGGCAGTTCCTCCGCTCCACTCTTCTCTCCTACATCCTCTCACTCACACTTTTCTGTCGCTTTCTAACACCTCTCTTACACGACAAGACACCTACTGAAAGAAAACACGCCGACACATGTATCTACTCTCCTTTTCCCACACTGTAGCCCGTCATGACGTTGTAAGGAAAAGTTTCTGACAGCTTCTTTGTTGGAGTGACAGGCTGCTGAATCTCTGTGGATTTGGGTTGTGGAACTGGAGCCCTTTTTTTTTTCTTCTCTTTTCTTCCCTTTTTGTCTTTCGTATCATAAATGGGTGTAAACTGCTAGGACCCGTTTCTCCCAGTCTGAAGTGTCTGCAAGCGCTGCAGAGACGGCGCTGATATATCCCGTTTTTCCCCTCCACTATCCCGGGCAGGATGAGAACCTGGAGGCGGCGGAGGAACTTTGTCTTTCTGGTCTTGACGCTCCGCATCTGCTGCCTTTCCACCGCTCAAGTACATCCAGACACACAGGGTAAGGATGAAACATATTACTGTTACATTTCTCCTACCAGTTTGTTCTTTTTTATTATTTGCATTGTTGACATCATCAGTACTCGAGTTGTAAAAGAAAAATCAGGGGGGGGTGGTGGATTTTATCATATGGGGACAGATAATTTGTACTGATTACAAATAATATAATATATTACAAATAATAGCACTGACCAAAACACCGTTTTTTTCACTTGAAATAAGTAGAAAAATCTGCCAGTACAAGATTTTTTTGCTAAATAAGAAGATAAATCTTGTTCCACTGGCAGATTTTTCTACTTATTTCAAGTGAAAATTTACTTGAAACAGGTGAAAATTGTCAAATAAGTAATTTTTTTTGTGTTATTTTTCTGGTGATACCACATTCCTTGATGAAATGACATAAGGGAAGGAAAGGGGGGATGGCAGTTTTACAGGGGGGATGATTTTGACCATTTTTATTTCAGGGGGGGATGCCATCCCCCCTCAACTCCAGTACTGGACATCATGCCGCAGATGTGCATTCAGAGATAAGCCTAAATTATGGTTCCGCGTTAAATCGACGCGCACCTACGGTGTGCGTTGCCGCGTACCCTACGGCGTAAGCTCTGCGTCGATTTAACTTGGAACCATAAATCAGCCTATACAGAGTGTCATCCAGCCCCATCTCATTGTCGGGCTGTGTATTTCACACTAGAGGAAGGCAGAAAAAGGAAATAGGTCTATGTTGTTTTTAGAATAATCTTTGTGTAGATGGAACAATAAAAGGAAGTGAGACTGCTGTCTGGATGAACAGATGAGTTTAACATCCAGGAGGATGCAGCTTCGCTTCGGGGTTGTAAACATAGACTGAATCTTGTTTTTTTCTTTTTTTTTTCTGCTGCTAAATTTAATCTGCTGAATTGATAAGCCAGTGATAATAACCGTGTGTATGAGATGGGTCTTTGTGTCACTGCACACATATTGGATGTTGCTGTCAGAGCAAGAGAGAATGACACAGATGAAGCCAGGAAACAAGAAGGCTTTGGATAGTACAGGATTTTTCATTTTCCGAGGTGATACAAGCAGTTTTAATAAAACATGAGGCCAAACAACTATTTAAAATTGCAAGAATATATGAGCACAAGCACTGAAAAGAGAAAAAAATACAACCCTTGGGGTTTTCTTTAAAAAAAAAAAGGTGTATTGTTATAGACAAGAACAGTGCTGGTCATGTATCATTAATTGTATGGCACAAGATATAGTCATGCATCCCTTTAAATTGGCCAAGCTGACAGGACCAGAGATTCAGCTCAGAATTTGTTTACTGCACTCATCAACTCAGTGTGGGGTCATTAAAGCTTTCGCTCACAGGGTTAGCTTATACAGAAATGCAGGAGGTAAAAATAGTTATAAGGAGCAGTGTGAGTGTTGAAATAAGGCAGCCTCTTTGATGTCAGCAGGATATTGACTCCTGCTTCTGTCTGAAATGTTTATCATGGCATCGCTCCATTTCGGTTCGTGCTAAATCTCTATGTCATCCTACACTTTTTTCTGTTAGTGTCCTCGGGCTACAAGTGAAGGTGTAGAAATGTAATATATCACACAAGACTGATTTAAATGAGTTTTTCTAGTTTGAAGTCAATGAAGAAATAAGGCATGTTTCCCATTTCATGTATCAAATACAGGAGCTGCACACACTAAATGTCGTCTTATATTCATTTACAGCACATTTATGATTTAGTTTCCATGATAAATTTTAGGATGCAGCTGTAAAAATAAATTGGTTAGTTAATGTTCCTCTGCATCCGACAGTTTTGATGGAGCACAGACCTAATTCTCTTATTTGTCTTAATTGGTTGCATCTGAAGTTTTAATAGAAGACATGCCCTGTGCTGCTTGCAGGGAGGTAACACAGCTATTGTGTGTCATGTTTGCTGCTGTTTAGGTTTATCGGAAGGTATGCCATGAAAAACCTGTAACAAAACCCCTGGGTTTAAAAGTATTAAGATAGGCTGAGATCCTAATCCTTAAACCGAATGTTCAGTCTGAAGACAGTTGTAAGAATTATGCCTGAGGTTGAGGCTGGTATCGTAGCAAATAGGGAAAGTCTGACAGTGGCATCCAGCCACGGAGCCAGCAGGGGATGGAGAAAGATGTGTGTCTGTCTCAGTCAACTGAAAGTTGTGGTTTTGTGTCAGAATGAGAACCCTATCTCTTTTCAGTAAGTAGTAGAATTAACAATCACAGATTTTAGTGATAGATGATTTATTTTTTTGGATGCATTAGGTGGACATTATATTCACTGTATAAATATCTTTGTCCATAATGGTTTGGCTTAACTGTGGCCTAATTCCGATACAAATGGTTACTTAACTTAAGCCCGATTTGTGATGAGTGCATTGCCAGATTGCACCAAACTTGGTTTAGCGCCATGACTTGCCTCTATCCCAGTGCTAAGCCTGAGTGCTGCTGACTGAGACGGATTCTCGTCCCGACTCTGTAGCACCTGAAACTCTGCCACCGTTGTTTCCCCTGCCAAAGCTGGCAGCCATAGATAGACCAGAGCTGAGTGACATACGGTCCTTCAGTGCCAGATTATTCCTGAGCATGCCAGCACTCAGCTGCAGTCAGCTACAGCACCTGGCCCGAGTTCAAAAGTGGTTGTAGCAGTTACTGAAGTAAGTGATGCATCAGAAAATATGGCTTCCTCTGGAGGGATTTTGAAGGTGTCCTGTTGGGCGTGTCCTGTCCTTGAAGCCAGTAACAATGCACTTATACATGATTTTTGAAAGAACGATTGTGGAGTTGAAAGTAGAAATACACTACCCCCACTCTGAACCTCACATTTAACTGTTTTTCACCTCCACAGAGAACAATAGGGCTAATTAGAGGTTTGTTACTATTGCAGCATTCAAATATATCTTACAGTAATTTGCTCTGGGGCATCATCCATCGCCCTTTTCCTAAACCTTAAAAACAGCCCAGTTAAGTCTGAAAAACCTCATATTTTATATTAAAGATTAATAGCAATGATCTTAAAGTGATTTATTTTAGTTTAAAAACTAAAATAACTATGTTTTTATAATTTTGGTATGAATAAACTATATTACAACAATCTACAAAGTAGAATTCATGATGTCAGTAGCTGGTGCAACAGTCTGCCATCAGCTTTAGGAGAACTGAGCATGTTTTAAAAAAAAAAAATGTATTTTTTATGTGTACTGTTATTGACTTTCATAGCTCATTTGCTGTCTGAACTTGTACAGCAAAAATAAAAAGTCCCACAAGGAGAACAATCGAGCAGCCTGTGTTTACAAATCTGCCTGTGATGCTCTCTGTGCCCGACTCCTTGATTTTCTTCTGCATATCAACTGGTTTTTCAAGGATCCGGTCTTTTCCCCACCCTATGAGTGTAGGAAACTCAATAAATAATTAGAGATGTGGCCAAATGACCTGGATTAGACGTGAGGATATCAGCTGGGCAGAAAGCACCATCGGACAGAATTAATTAGAAAGATTAGAATGCCTTTGTTGTCTAAACAAAGTTATTTAGAGGAGAATTAAAGTTGACCAGAGAGCCCTGAAAACTATAGAAATTCATGCAGAGGCCCTTCTGTCTCTGAGGCCCATTACATCGCTTTCAGGACAGTGTAGTGAGAAGTAAGCCAAAGTCATCGTCCTGTCTGTGGTGAAATGCCGATCCGTGACTGCTGCTTGAAAAAAACTCAACACTTTCTGTTAAAATCATTCAGGAAATAACCCTCCTGCTGTTTTGTCTTTCAAACCCTTTAGGCGGTTGTCACTTGACATTTTGAGGACAGCGTGGCATTGATTTGTTGGTCATGAGGGAAGGACGAGTCCAGTTTAAAAAGTCTCCTTCTGTTAAGCATCATTGTTCATTACAACCATCAGATGTAACTGATAAGATGGTTTTATGAGATAGCAGCATG
Organism: Cololabis saira; assembly: GCF_033807715.1. Lineage (NCBI taxonomy): Eukaryota > Metazoa > Chordata > Actinopteri > Beloniformes > Belonidae > Cololabis > Cololabis saira. Next base: position 23,632,838 of record NC_084603.1, read on the forward strand.
ACAGAATGCAAAATCATTGACATGGATGACTCAGAGAAATGAAAACAAATATGCACACATGGAATATTTCCTTAAGCGATTCCACATGTCATTAGTAAGAAAGTGAAGGGGGGGCAACATAAATGGAACGTATGTGAGTTGTATAGCAAAAACTGCTGTATGACGAACCGGAGAGAACTGTAAAAAAATAATTAGTAATGTTCAGTAAAATACTGCTGGCTGTACTTCACTGTAAAACAAAATGTGTTAATGTTAAGTATACCACGTTATAAAATCCTTGAAGTGAAACTGTAAATTTCACGGTCCATGATTATTTTTAATGGTACAATACTAGATCTCAACCTTCAGGTGTTTTGCATGGACTGGCATGATCTTTACAGCTTCCCGAGAAACATGCTGGGGTAGACTCTTAGTTATCATTGGAAACTGGATTTTTTTTTTTTTTTTGTAGGGCAGCACAGTGGCTTAGTGGTTAGCACTGTTGCCTCACAGCAAGAAGGTCCCCGGTTTGACTCCCAGGCCCGGCAGGGTCTTTCTGTGTGGAGTTTGCATGTTCTCCCCGTGCTTGCGTGGGTTCCCTCTGGTTACTCCGGCTTCCTCCCACAGTCCAAAAACATGCATAGTAGGTTGATTGATGACTCTAAAATTGCCCGTAGGTGTGAGTGTGAGTTTGTCTGGTTGTGTGTATGTATGTGGCCCTGTGATGGACTGATGACCTGTCCAGGATGAACCCCTGCCTCTCGCCTGGAAATGAGTTGGGATAGGCTCCAGCAGACCCCCGTGACCCTGCCAAGGATAAAGCGGGTACAGATAATGGATGGATGGATTTTTTTTGTATTGTATTGTTGCCTTGATTTAAGCATTTGAGGATTCTGAGAACAGCAACATAAGAACTGACAGATTGATACTTTGCTTCATATTGATGGCTCCAGATCTCAATACAGTTCTCTTGTTAAACTCAGGTTCAATTAACTGCACGTACAAGAACATACTACTATGTAATTAATGTTGATGGATCAACTAAAAGTATAAAACGGAACAATTTGGCACAATTTTTGAGATGATATGCAGCCTTAATAAGTACATTCCTTTTCCTCAAGAACTCCAATAAAAAAACGAAGGAAATGTGACCAGTAATTTTTAAAAACGAAAACATTCATACCAAAGATGGAGATAAATGTTTTTTTTTTTTTTTTTTGTAGAACCAAAGGTTGTGGGGCCTTTTTTGTTGAGCTTGTATGTTCTTCCTGCACTTGAGTTGGATTTCTGTGGGTACTCACTTTTCCTCACACAATCCAAAAACATGCATGCTTGGATAATTGGTGTTCTCAGGTGCCCATAGAGTCACTGTTAGTTGTGTATGCTTATTTGTTGGCTTGTTGCCCAGAATGGACTAGCAACCTGTCCAGGGTGAATCCCTGCCTTTCACCCAAAGTGTAAGGGTTGAAAAAAGGGATCCAAGGATGCAGAGCAAAAAACAGGTCCAAGGCAAGAGGATGCAGAAAAATCCAACAAAAGGATATTTATTAGATGCTCCCAGCAAAACATGTGCTCAGGTACACAGACAACTCAAGAAAGATCACCAAGAACAGAACTGCTTAAATACCCAGTGCACAAATCACAGACAACGATGAACACCTGGTGAACCCAATTAACCCCCAATGCAGGAAGAACACCATGTGTGGGGGAGGGAGGACATCTAGTGGACCTGAGGGGAAACACAGACAAAGGTAAGTATCAAGGTGCAGACACACAGACAGATAAGGGTAAAGGTGCAGACACAGACATGGTCAGGTGTGGACCATGACACAAAGAGTGGTGGGATGGGCTCCAGCTGATCGTGGGAGAAGCTGGATGGATGGATGGATGGATGGATGGATGGATGGATGGATGGATGGATGGATGGATGGATGGGTGGGTGGATGGATGGATGGATGGATGGATGGATGGATGGATGGATGGATGGATGGATGGATGGATGGATGGATGGATGGATGGATGGATGGATGGATGGGTGGAATATGTGTTTGCTGTTAATTAAAAAGCATTGTATAATTGTGTGAAGGAATTTGGTGAATATTTCCTGTGGTGTAAAGCCTTTCGAGGATGGAACAAGACTTAAAATATGTATAAATTCATTATTGACTACCTTGACAAGACCAAGTCACTATCAAACATGACTGAAGACACATTTTACAGAGTCTCACACAGAAATGTTGCAAAGCTTAAACAAACTGGAACAGTATTTGTCTTCATATAAGGTGAATTGAAGACTTTGAAGGGATTTGATAGATGGGAACAAGTTATAACATCTGTTCAGTAGCTGAAGAAAGGACATTTCCACTCTAGTTTCTTATTGCACAGAGCAGTGGCACTTAGTTTTTGGGAAACCCTCAGATGGCACATTGAAGTTGACTGGATCTGAAATGTCACTGCTTGATCACTGTGTTATTTATGTTTGAAGTGTCTGTCATAACTAGCACATAAATTATTATGTTACGGCTATAAACATCAAGAAGGGTCACAATAACCTTGATATATCATCACTGAAATTGAATTAGCACATATTTAAGCACAAAACAACCTTTATGCCAAAAAGTTACTGCAAGTTTTTCAGCGATATTGCGTTGTAAGATGGACAAAGTATAATAGTATGTCTTTTTCGAGCCTTGTGTTCCATAGATCCGGTGTTTATCTCCGGTTTCTGTAGTGCAAACAAACAGGTGGTAACCACCACCAGGATAGGACGCTAGTCTATCGCTGGATACTTCCCCTAGCAAAGCTAGGTACCCATTCATACACCTGGGTGGAGTGAGGAAAGCCGAGAGTAAAGCATCTTTCCAAAGGATGCACAAATGACACCAGTGCCAGGGTTTGAACCCACAACCTTCGGATCATGAGCCCGAAGCCCCAACCACTAGGCCACTCCACTCCGAAGATGGGCAAAACTAGGGCTGTGGGATTAATCGATTTTAAATCTAAATCGGATTTATTAATCACAATCGATGTTAAAAAAAGGAAAATCGGAAAATCGATTTTCCTTTTTTGCAGCTGGCTGCATTACAGACAGAGCTTGTCTAGTCATCTTTGTTTGGTCAAGAAAATGGTAAATGTTGTCACTTTACTAAACTCAAGGAGGATTTACAGTATCTTTCAATTGCAATTCATTCCCAATAGGGACATTTGTTTGCTATTTTTCTTTATAAAATAAAGATAAAATATTTGAAACAATTTATTCCATTGTCTTTTGTAGTTTTACCAAAAAAAATCGAAATCGAAAATCGGGTTTTCAGAGAAAAAAATCTGGATTTTATTTTTGTCCAAAATCGCCCAGCCCTAGGCAAAACATAACTCTAATTTTCAAAGTTAGCAGTTAAGATTTTTCTAGTTGAAAAAATCATATTGGTCATTATTTTGTAAAAACTGTCAGGGTATGGAGTTGAAAAGTTATTGATATAAAAGTTAGCATTTATTGAAAATCTATAGGTTAAGTGACAGTAACAGTAACACCATTTCTTCTCCTTATGTTAACACTTTTATGTCCTCATTCAATTTTTGGACCTTGCTCTTACAAACACTGTATTGTGGTAACCTGGCTTTACTACTAATAATTGAGATGTTGCTAAGCAACGCCAGGTTTTAGGACTGCAGATGTTGCCCCAGGTTTTAGGACTGCAGAAGGGCTGTTGTTGGTGTCGGATGACACAAACATCAATCTGGAGATACCCGTTTCTAAAATAAACATAAAACTAATCCTCAGCTAATGTGAGGATTTGACTCTATGTAGCACGATAAAGGCTTATGGTAACACAGCAAAGCATCAATGCCGTCAAAAAAAGAGAAGAAATGAATAAACTTATAAGTATCTATGCCACACCAATAACACATGAGTAAATCTAACTTGTGCATGTGATTAAATTACTGTGCTGCAGGTGTAGTCTATTCTTGGGACGTGGTTGAAAACGGCAGTCTTGTTCTGTCAAACGCAGCCATGACTGTTTTAAATTCTGTTTACACGAACTGGAGAGAAACTTAAAATCGATTCAAACCACTGAGTGGGCCTGTTGAGGATGTCTAAGTTCATTTTCCATAGCCTAATCGGGCACTCCTGGATCCAGGGGCCGATAATGCAGAGATCATTCGAGCCATTTGTAATCATGCACAGTATTGTGTGGTATTCACATGCAGAATACTGAATGAGTAGAAATCACAAAGACCTAAACAAAACACAGTTCCAATATCAAGTAGATAAATGAATACATGGTAGAAAGGTCAGAATGAGACGTCCTCCATCGAGCTGGAACTCCCGTCCAGGTTGACGCCACATGCTTCAAACACCAGCCTGTTATCAGTTGATCTCTAAGACTCCCCAGACTGAAAGGGCAGAAGGATCACCCCTCTGCAGCAACCGCTCCCTGAGCCAGCAGTCAAAGGAAAGCAAACAAACAAAACAACTTCACTGTCTTCAATCCAACTCTGAACACAGTTTAGCTTCAGTATTCCACCACCGTAAATCGTATTCCTGTGCAATACCACACTTGATTCATTTAATCACAAGTCCGAGGAAATCTTTGACTGTTTGATGGCGATTGATCTTATTCCACTGACGATGGCTGCTCCAACCCTGCTGGCATAACAACACTAGTCCTAATAATATTCATTTTTTTAATTTCCTTTTTTTATTTACAGTGCTCCAGCCAGCAAAAAAAGACAGATGTTTTTTATATATTACTTTCAGAACATGTATTTAATTATTTATAATCAGAATGAATTTTTTACCTTAAAACATGAAAAATGGTTCTTGAAATAATGGCTACTCCCCCTTCAGGATGCAAGACACTCATGTCCATGTGTCTTATTGTTTCATTGCAAGAGAACCAATTCAAGTGCAAGTTGGTGCTTCATCTTCTCCAGAGCACGAGGTGTCATGAATCTTAAGCAGTAATATTTCTAAAGTCACTTGCGTTCCTTTTAAGCATTCACATTATGAACTTTGGCTCGTTAGTTTTAAGAGAGAGCGGAAGGAGTGGATGAGTGATGACACGTGGGAGAAAGTGGAAGAAAGGCGCAAACTGAAAGCCAAGATCGACACCTGTAAAACCAGGAACCAGAAGACCAATGCCATGGAACACTTCAACCAAGCAGATCGGGAAGTAAAAAAAAGCTGCAGGAGAGACAAAAGGAAGTGGATATCTGACAAGGCTGCAGAAGCAGAGGATGCTGCTTCCAAACAAGACCTGAAAACCCTGTACAGCATCACCAAGACTCTGAGTGGAAAAAGAAGGCAAATGAACAAACCAGTAAAAGACAAGGACGGAAAACTGCTGGCAACAAAGGAACAACAAATGGATCGCTGGAGAAACCACTTCAAAGAAATCCTCAACCGCATACCCCCACTGGATCCACCAACAGTGGAACCTCCAACAGAAGAGCTAGGTATATGCACTGGACCACCAAGCAAAGCAGAGATTGATAAAGCCATCTCATCACTCAAGAATGGGAAAGCGGCAGGATCTGATGGGATCCCCCCAGAGGCATGGAAAGCGGCAGGAAACCTTTCGGTTGAAGCCCTACACCCGTTACTTAACAGGATTTGGCAGGAAGAAAAGATACCTTTAGACTGGAGGAAAGGCACCATAGTAAAAATACCCAAGAAAGGAGACCTGACTCAGTGCAAGAACTGGAGGGGCATAATGCTCCTTTCAGTTGCCAGTAAGCTACTTTGTAGGATAATTCTCAACCGTACAGCAAACGCCATGGAATCCAAACTGAGAGACAACCAAGCAGGCTTCCGACCTAACAGATCGTGCAGTGACCAAATTGCGACCCTAAGAATTATCGTGGAACAATCTGCAGAATTGAACTCACAACTGTATGCTGTTTTCATAGACTACGAGAAAGCATTCGACTCAATCGATAGGACTACACTGTGGAACATCCTGGCTCACTACGGAATCCCCTCAAAGATAATCAACATGATTAAAGTATTCTACACCGACTTCCAAGCACAAGTATCTCATGAAGGAGACCTGACAGAGCCCTTCAACATGGCCACTGGAGTGCGGCAGGGATGCCTCTTGAGCCCGCTGCTTTTCATAACGGCGCTGGACTGGGTGTTGAGAGAAACCACCAAAGAGGGAAGGTTAGGGATTCAGTGGACTTTGACGACCATGCTAGATGATCTAGACTTCGCGGATGACCTTGCCCTCCTGAGCCATACCATCAGCCAGATGAGACAGAAGACACAAAGATTAGAACACAGCTCAGGTCAAGTAGGTCTGGTCATAAACGCAAGCAAAACCAAGGAGATGCGAGTAAAAACTCTGGGGAATGCCAAACCTGTGTGTTGCAGAGATACAGAGCTAGAGATAGTGAAAGAGTTCACGTACCTAGGGAGCGTCATCAGCAGTGATGGAGACACATCCAAGGATGTAGAGGCACGCATAGGTAAGGCAAAGGCTGCCTTTGCCCAACTAAAACCAGTCTGGAGGGCCAGGAACATCTCCCTCAGAACCAAGCTACGGATCTTCAATTCCAATGTAAAGACCGTCTTGCTATACGGATGCGAAACCTGGGGTCTAACACAGTTGAACACTCATAAACTTCAAACCTTCATCAACTCAAGATTACGCTACATCCTAGGCATCTGGTGGCCCAAGAAGATCAGCAACCAACACCTCCTAGAGACGACAGGGCAGGAAGCAGTAGAGATCACAATCAGGCGTAGAAAGTGGAGGTGGATAGGACACACATTGAGAAAACCACCATCATCCATCACAAGAACTGCGTTAGACTGGAATCCCCAGGGCAAGAGAAGGAGGGGTAGACCCAGACTGTCGTGGAGGAGAGGAGTCAAAAAGGACCTAGAACACGCCAATACCTCATGGCATGAGGCGCAGAACATCGCTAGAGACCGCAGCAGATGGCGACACCTAACTGAGGCCCTATGCTCCAGACGGGGCAAAGAGGATTAAGAGAGAAGAGAGAGAGTTTTAAGCCATTTTTTACAGGATGTTTCGTGAACATAAAATATCTTTACACATCCTGAATAATGCAGTTTCACACTGTAAATTCATATGTACACTGCAGCAAAATAGCAAGTTAGACAGAATGATATTACTACATTTAGGTTAATTAGTTGACACATTTTGACGTAAAGGAATTTACTCTATAATTAATTTATTTACTTTGTATTATATTTGCAGTTGCTATTATTCTAACCATAGTTTGTGCAAATATGATGTGTTAAAGCCAAACAGAGCTGCAGACCACCACCTCGCCATCAAGGCAGTCAGTCACGTGTGATAAATGCCGGTGGATGCATTTCCCCTGCATATCTGCATCATCCAGATGTGGAGACACGGAGACAGGTGTGAAGGCCACTACCTGTACTGCACTGATTGAATATTTCAGGCCTCTTGTGAAGGACTTTTATTTTTTGTTGAACGATTTAATCTGCAGTGAAGAAAAACATATTACTTTACAGTGGGGGAAAGAGAGAAGAGAGGAAGGAAGGAATAATAAATGGATGTCAAGAGAAAGGGGACATGAAATCACTTCTGTCAGAGCTTATCTTTAAACCTCAAGGGGTAGATGTTTATGCCGTACCGTAGACTGACAGCAGATAGTGGATTTGAGGAAAGTGCAAACATGTATTCATCAATTCTCACTTTTAAAATAAATGAATGGCTGGAGGTGTAGCAGAAGAAAAGACAAGCGAAAGAAGCAAACACACGCACACACACACACACGTGCTGGTGATCATAAGAATTCTTCAGAGCAGCAGCTGCTTGTTTGTTTTCTTTTCCTCTGACAGACCACCCTTCTCAAGAAATATTACGTTTCGCTTGGATGAGAGCAAGGGCAAAACAAGAAAGTGGACTGATGCAACAATATGATTGAGGTGTGAGACGCCGTTGCGCGGCAGTCTGAACCACCAGCTTGCCTGACATCAATAATTTCACAACTGAAAGGTCACACACCTCTGTGTCGGTCTATTTACCTTGAGGTGTTGTTGATTGGATCCAGCCAGGCTCTTCAACAATCGGCCTTTATGTTGTGGAAGCTTTAGATGGAGGGATAGAGGCTGCTTTGAGAGGATATCACATGAGGTGATCACCTCTTGCAAAGATAAAGCTGTGAGTTAAAAGGTATAAATCGAACGTCTTGATCGTCGCCTGCCTTATCCAAGTGGACTCACTCATGTATCTTTTTTTGCAGCCCTAACATGTTTTTAAATCCGCATCCTCTTCCAGCACAGACAAATTCATGTCGCAGCGGAAAATAAGGTTGTTTAAAATTGTAAACAACGTGTTTTTGTATGCCCATATCAGTGCAAATCAATATTTTCTGCTGAGATACCGAGGCTGTTGACTGACAGCTCTCACGCCAGCTCGAAGAAATTGCTCTAACTAGACACACAGAGCTGGAGAATCATGTGGAATCACAACAACACACTACAGATATGAAATCTTTTTTTCCCAGGCTACATTAGTTTTGTGGTATCGTCAATCAAACGGATCTAGATCCACATCAGTTCTTCTATCATGACATGTATATTGCTTGTTCATCTATTCTCCCTCGGCATGTGTACCTGAGCGAAAAGAGGCTGTGTTGAGGATGCGGTCAAGGGTTCAGGTCTTCATTCACATGCACTATTCATAGGCAAGAGTCACAAGTACAACCAAGATGCTCCTGTATATCTATGCGACATACTGTAGGTTTCAGCTAAAGACTATGGGAGCAGGCTGGTCCTCAAAGCCAGATCCGGTTGCAATCATCCCCTGGCGACATTCAAATAATAATACTAATAATAATAATACTAATAATAATAATAATAATAATAATAATAATAATAATAATAATAATAATAATAATAATAATAATAATAATAATAATAATAATAATAATAATAATAATAATGATTAGAAAAAAAAAGACAATCCCAGCAGTGGTTTTAGAAATGAGAACAAAATGGTTGACTGAGCGACTGACGTGCTGATCCATAAAATCATGCTGCTAGCAAGGCTGAAATCCATTTCCTTGAACCCCGTCCCCCCCCGCCCCCATGAATTTCACTTAGGTGGCATGTGCGATAAGTTCCTGTTAATCCCCAAATCCTCCATGCTTAAATCCCCATGGCTCTGAAACATAATGCCCAAATCTGTGCAAGACAAGACAGGAATTGGCTTTTCCACTGTTGCTCCCACCGGATGGTAACGGGACACACAAGTGAAATCCCACTAACCCCACCCCGAGAAGTCTCTTACTATTATTTAGCCGTGAGCCAATGATGGCTCTGTCAGGTCAATTGTGGGGTGTTCTGTTTGGATTAGATCAGGGAGGTCCCTCATCCGAGATTAACACCTTCTCAGCTTCAGGAATAATTACTCCAGCGTGTCATCGCAGGGAAAGTGAGTGATGTGGGAACTGATAGGAGGGAGTACTGAAACAGGGGACTGAAGCAACAGTCCTGTTCCCAGCCCCTGCGGGACACAGTGGGGCTCTTTGTTTTTCTAATATCCCCCTCAGCCCCTTTTCTCACTACACTTAAGAAGCCAGTAGTGTTTTTTTTTGCATGGTTCAATATGAAGCCACTTGATTTTTTTTCTCTTTCTAAACCTAGAGGAGGTATAGATTGCAGGGATGAAAGAAATATTTCCTTTTAATTAACTAAATTAAATTGTTCAGGTCAGCGGAAGCTATATTTGTGTTGCAGGGAGAGGTGAAGCAGTTTAGTTTGCTATAAAAACACGTGTGCTGAGTTTTTTATTCATTCAGAGTTGTTTTCATCAACTCCTTTGCTCTGTGTGGTGTAAAGATTGTTGTCTTGTATTGTGGAAGCAAACAGGACATATGCATGAATGAGTTTTTTTTCAATTAAAATAAGGTGGCAATAACCCATATGTGTCTGTAATTCGGTATTCTCTAGCTAGCAGATGTAGGCCATCTGCATGCTGAAAACAGTTGTCTGTTTAGAGTTAAATGTTTCTCACTAATGCACATGTGTGTTTAGACTACAGAAAAGCCAGATTAACAAGAATTTTAGCTGCTTATTATGATTACCGCCGGCCCGTTGACTATTTTTATGGGCTCTGGAGTCGATTTGGGCAGTGCTTTGTACGGATTGGTACCCACTGTTCAGGACACACATGATCAGCGGATCACCTGCAAAGCTTTGCAGGTGATCCTGAAATGCACTTTTACTTACATCTAAATGTAATTGAAACAATAATTTGGGAGAAAATTCTGGTATGAAGTTGAGCCTGAGCTAATGTTATGCAATGAATGTGTCAGACGCGAGGGCGTAATCAACGTAGATGTCGTTGTCCTGCGCCGTTGCTTTTTATAAGTAAGGGCGGTTTCTCCTGCGTGCCTCTGCACGTTGAAACGGGAGAAGTGATGCATCTGCACGTGAAATTGCTCATGGTATAGTGAACATCTTGACGCAGACCATATTATATCATTATTACCACAATTTCACAGGGCGATAAACATTATAATATTCTGGTAAATGAATGTTCCAGTTTGGCTGTTTGTGAAAGACAAAAAAATAAATAAAAATCTGCTTGATATCTTACTGATATCTGCCTAACAAATACATATCCAGATGTCTTGATATTCGAGCTCAGTCATAATAATAAAGTGTTTCAAGCCTCAGGGGTCAATGCTAAACTGAAAAACAACTTGTTGAGGTTTTGCTACAGTTATCCTGTTGGAGTTGTAATTATTTTAGATCATATCCAGATTTTTTTAAGACATTAACATTCTGTGAATGTCTTGTTTTGTCACTGACCTTAAGTTCTTAATAGAGTATGTAATGAAATGATTGTAATGTCATCAAAATGAACAAATTCACAGAATTTGGTTCTACTTTTCACCCTCTGCAATGTTTGGAGCCTGACATTTCTTGGTTTTAAATAAAAAAGGTCCCGGCAGCTGTCTGACTGATTGCCATGAAATGTTCAGACATTGCCCAGAGTGTGAATGATGCTCAGATCGTGCAGGATCGAGTTTGAATCCCAGCAACCTCAATAATGCAGAAAGAGAGGGGGGGGGGGGGGGGTTCTCATGTTACTTCCTACTTCCTAGTTTTTACTCATCTTCTGGACCAGATCAACAAGTTATTCAGCAGCTGTCCACATGTGTGCTCAAGTCAGGGGGACCGTCTATTTTATCCAGTGTGGTTTGTGCAACCCCAGCCAGGCACACTAAATCCTGCAATCCCCCCCCTCTTCACCCCCCACCGCCCCTCTACTGCCTTATCTGGACCTTGTGCCTCGTTTAAAAATTAACAGCGAACCTTCATAGCACGGCAGCATGCGTCAGCAAGATTAAAATAAAACATTCGGTCATAGTGCATGCAGGAGAGAAGGTTCACTTGATGACTTCATTGCAGTTGGAAGTCTTTTTCTTTGAATTTATTTTAAGCCTCAGTCTTTAATTCATTATCTGCAGAGGAGAGAGCTTCCACAGATACAGCTCTACTCCTTTGTGGAACTCTGCTTTCAGTACTTTCAAATGTCACTTAGATGAATCTTAGTTCAGGGACATCATATTGAAATTCTGTGACAAGAGTCTTTTTTTTGTTTTTTTTCTTCTCAATGCTTAATAGAAAGGAATCATCAGCATCCATTTAACAGGAGGAGCTGCAAAATGCTCCGTTTGATGTGCTGAAGGGAGGACGTTTTGTTCTCAAAGCACGCTTTGGAGCTGTGTTTCAATCTGGGAAAAGACTTACGAGTGTAACCTGTAAGATGTTTGACAGTCAGAAAGATTATATTGATGCCTTTATGGTTTTTTTCTGAGAAGCTCTGACATCCTGCTGCTAAATTACCTCTCAGGTGTACCCGTTTAATTTATGTTAGATGTCACTTTTCCTTTGAAGAACGCTTCTGTTAAGAGCTGTGCTGCATTTCAAAGTGACCCCATTCAGCGTTCTCTTTGTTAGGAGCTCTTTGTTTCCGGCACAATGAAGCCCAATGCAGGTATATCCTTTGCCATATTTAGGTCAGTTTTCCTTCCACCTGGACTCAGCAATTGGAAGAGTAAGCTCGACCATGTGCTAATAAAGCTCCTTAGTTTGATTTAAAAACACTGAAGCAACTTTAAATTAGATTGTTTTTGTGTGAGATAGAACATCAAACGTAGAGTATCTGAAACAGAAGCAAGAAAACGGTTCAAGTCATTCCTGACTCACCACATTTCTTGCACATAACAAGAAATTATAGCTTAGTTTTCTTTGATTTAGTGAAACTACACCCTTACCCCCCCCATTGTGATGGTTGGTTGTTTACATCTCTTAAATATCTCCAAAGTTCAGAAGGATTCTGGGTATCTTGCCAACACAAGCTATTGAATGTCAAAATGCCACATTTAATTAATAGAAATGTTTAACATTTTGTAAAATACATTTAGTCACTGACCTTTCCTGGGTGCCCCCCCCACCCTCCCACCTCTTGCTTCATGACAGCTGGCTACAGCCCCACTGTGACCCTGAACAAGTGTTTGTCATGTTTGTTTTTTACTGAACTTGTGGTTTTGTAAAAAGATAACGAAATGTGCCTTCTAGTCTCGAAGTGCAGAGAGGAGCGCAGTTTGCATTTACAGGGTAAATACCAAAATATGAAAAAAAGCTGGAAAGTCACTCTTTGAGGAGCACTTTTGGGATGATAACAGACGTCCTCCTATATTGATTTGTCAGTATTACTTCAGTTTTTCTTTACGCTGCAGATTTTAGCACATCCTGTTTTATATTTTACCTGTAAAAAAACACCTAAAGTAAATAAGATACCAGACTTTAACATCACGTACTGAACATCGCCATCATAGTTTACAAACGGTTTGTTTTTAAGATCCGAAACTGAATTTGAACGTGGATGAAATGTCAAAACATAGGTTAAATAGCAATAAGAAGAAGTGAAATATAAAAGTGTGGTCAGAAATAATGGAACATTTTACACTGGATTGTAACAAACTCTTGTAAAAGATAATGGCCACAGTTTCCTCTGACATGAAAATTGAGATTTATTTCTGATCCGTTGTAGCTGAACAGCTCTTGACATCTCTGTTCCTTTTCCTGAAAACACCTGTCACATCCATGCAGGGGTTTTAGTTCGGTTTGATACTTTTGTCCCTGCGCAATCAATATGGGTGATCAATAGTTTAGGGACTCTATGAAGTACTCCTGGGTTTGAACAAGACTTTCATCAAATGTAATTGCAACAGCTGTCACCTTTGAGGCAATGTTCCTGCCAGTGCTTTGAAAAACAAACCTAAAGTAAAAAAACCTTAACTTTTAAAGCCCTCTTGCCTTTGCTGTCATGTAGCATCGGTGTTACCTTCATGTTGCTTTTCTTTCCTGAAAGAAGCTTTTCAGGGAGTCGCTGCTGTCTGGCATTCGTTCCTTTGAGGACATTCACGTACGCATCACAGGGGTGCTGTTTATTCCACATTAAATCATCATCCAGTGTTTCCTGGACGAGGGCCGCCCTGGTTTATTAACAGCCACCCTCATATATTTGACAACCCAATCACTTTAGTGTTTTTTCTTTATTACTGCCCCAAAATATTAAATTCTTTTTATATTGCAGAGCTGAAATGGATCTCACCTATTCAGCCCACATTACATCAGCCGATCCCTTTTTAATGCACGCTGATTCACTACATGATCATGCATGGAGAAAGGAGCGCTGGATTACGCTCTTGCCACCTGAGAGCTTTGGTTGCAACACTTTTTTCCTTCGTTTTCAAGAATTGTGGAAAACTCATGCACCATTCTCCCTCTGCTTGTATATTTTCTCCCATTAAATATTAGGCCCTTTTTTCACGAGTTAACATCATTTCCTGATGTATTTATGACGTGTCCGTCAAAGTACAGCTGAGACAGAGAACGACAGCACTTCTTATTAAACATATTTATAGTTCTGCTACTCAGTTTGTAGTTTCAGTGAGCCTCTCTGCTCCTCCCTATCACCGCAGGATTGTAAGACCATGAAAATGTTGTGAGATTTTGTCATGCAGCTGTGCACAGTATACTGTACATCCAGAATATAGCACATGTTGCATGAGGTGAAGTTTGGTAGAGATAGACACGGGAAGCTGGATGGTTTGCCTTCCATCTGGGTGTGTGATGTCGCAGAACGCTAGAAACTTGAACTCTTACTATATAAACACGATTCCCTGCTGAAATGCAACAAGACCCGAACACTCTGATGCCATTCGGACAACGTCATTCAGCTCTTGTTTGAAAACGGATTGCTAAAATAACCCAACAAAGATTACTTTTTTTTATTACAGCCATCAGAAAATATTAAGCTCCAAAACAGATCTGGTTTTTGAAGGTATTTAAAGACAACATTGAGAGAAAATAATGTTGTTTTGATGTTTTTGGCTGCCAAGCTGAACTTCAAAATGTGTGTCGCCGGCCGCTGATTCTCCCTTGTGTCCAATACAGTATAACAACTGTGGTTGGCTTGGCAACCATGATACTCCCCAGAAACCATAGGGGATTAACCCAATTTTAGTCTGAATTAAAAACATTCCCAAAAAGGATGAATCCCACAAGGACGGTCATGAATGTTAGGCTTCTTCACTGTTTGAAGGGAACATTTCTATCCGGGCAGCGGTGACAGATGCTGTTAACTCAGCTGTATCTTGCACACTGAAGACTTGACAACTCCACATATTCTTCTCATTAATTCACATATTAAAGGGGTCCGCATGCTTCAAACAAACTACTTGCTGGAACATCAAACAGCATCTGAAGCCAGAGAATCAAGGAGATGGTGTCCAACATCGAACGGGCTCGCTTACCTCATCCTTAACTAGCCAGGTGTGTGAGGGAATAAAGAGCGGGCTGGAATCAAACTTTACTCTCAAACTCTCCTTTTTAAGACTTCATTCAGTGCTGCGTTCTTTCTTTGTTGTTCATTCTTGGATATAAGATGAGCATCCTTAGGGAGAAAATGGAGTGCTAGTATCCCTGTTTGTGTATTGTAGGACTTAACGCTGCTTTCTGTGGCTGCGGGCCTTTCAGAACGACTGCTGTGTGAACTCCTGTGTCCTCAGATGTGGTCTGAACACATATTCCAACTAGTGTTCTCCTACCACATCCCGCCTTTTAGTCTCCTGCCTGAAATGGTACTGTATAATGAGCGCAGACTTCTTGAGTATCTGAGAAATTTAAATGAATTGCGAGGTGGACGGCGCAGCGTCTGCCTCACTTTCCTTTTATCGCTCTTTTTATAACAGAGTTTTAACCACAGCCTGCGGTCTCTCCGTCATGCTGCTCCGTCTGTCTAACGCCGTATTCATGTACCGCTAAAACTAACAAACTACCGTCGGGACATGCTCAAATATCCCATTAAAATGTAGGAGGTCTCTTTTATGTTCTTGTTAGCTTATTATACACTGTGGATAAAGGGGAGAAAAAAAAAACAGAAAGCATGCTTGATGTCAGAAAATGCAGTTGTGATGGCACTGAATTTTGTCATCAAAAAGCAGAAGCGTCATACTTTAGAGGGACAAACTGCTTTTACCGATTTAGACCTTATGCAGTATGAGTCCTTCAAGCTATTGAGCCCTGATCCGATTCTCACATCGTATCATCATTCTGAAGAGACACAGAGAGATACATGTAAATTGAGAATTTGATTTCACATTTCCAGTTTTCCAATTCCTTTGCTAGTTCTTTTGTCTGAAAAAAAGAACCAGCAAACTAATATCAAGTAGGGCTGTTCGATTTTGCCCAAAAATAAAATCTCGATTTTTTTCTCTCAAAATCCGATTTTCGATTACGATTACGATTATTTTGTGAATTGACAAAAGGCAAAGAAATGATTTCAAATATGCTGTTTTTTTATTGAACATTTACCCCATTGGGCTTTAAGTGCAAACTTTGCTCTTATGAAACCAAAAATGAATGAATAAAGTGCAAAACTCTGTAAAATAAGTTGAAAAAAATGTTTATCTCTGAAAAAAAAAATCAGCAAATCAGCACTTGCAAACATACAGTAAGTTATATTTCCAATTAAATAAAACAAGACATTTTCTAATTAAACTAAACTGGGTCTTTGCATGCTAAATAATAATGCAACCCATGAAGGAGGTAGAGGTGTGTAATGTCAGTCATTACATTTGCTATTCACATTTGCAAGTTTTTTGCAAGGAACACGAGCCGGTCTAGCGCATCTGGCTTGAGGCCCCCTCCTACACTAAAGAGCCTCTCCGATGGGGCACTTGTCGCAGGTATTGAGAGGTATTTCCATCAATCATTAATATGTGTGCAGACAAAGTAAAAAAAAAAAAAGTGAAAAATCAATTTATGATTTTCACGTTTTAACATCGTTCTAATTACATAATCGCGATTACGATTTAAAATCGATTAATCGAACAGCCCTAATATCAATTAATCTAGCATGCATGTTTTTGGAGGAAGCCGGAGTACCCGAGGGGAACCCACACACGGGGAGAACATGCAAACTCCACCCAGAAAGTCTCCCGTCAGAACCTTCTCCCTGTGAGGCAACAGTGCTAACCACTAAGCCGCCCTGCTTATTTTCCAACCCCCAAGTTTAAATGGCTTTTTAAAACAAAGTATTGGGCCTGTATAATTTGAAATGAAGACACCTCCAGGCAGACGGGGGACTGTGGACAAAATACGTAGGACTGTAAAACCTGAACCCCACCCGGTAGACCTCCCCTTCAGTGCTCTTCTCTCCCTCTGCAATCCATCTTTGCCGCACCTCTTCTGCTTCGTAACATTTATTGGGTTTCACAGGAAACCTGCTGGGTGTGCTACAGTACAGACATGCTCAGTTAGTCTGCAGGAGCATCACGGACAGTCGCAGCCATTTGAATTTAAAGCCAATTTGAGAAAAAAAACTGTGATTTTAACCTTGATTCCCATATTCTCCTCCAAGCTCCAATTCTGTTCCGGGTGCCTCATCCAATTTTACACCATATTTATAGCACGCCTAACCGTTTCCTCACAAACGAGCAGTATTTTGAGCATTAATTAGTCAGCCTCTGACATGGCTAATTGAATTAAGTTTAAAAGTTCAGAGGAAGTGCAAAAGTGCAACTGAGAGGAAGGGGACATGGGGCGAAACACCGGTCCTCTGACTCACTGAATAAAGTGCAAAAGTGGCAAAATAGAAACCAATGTAAGAGGTGGGAAGCACATTTTCATCCTGCTACTTTTTTTTCCCATCTTTTTTTAATCGGTGTGTCTGTCTGGATTCATGGGAGAGGCCGAGTTATTCATGGACTGTGTGAGAGCATCTATTATTGATGCCGTGTCTGTGGTACAGGTCCTTTGGGGCTCCACATCTACTCACAGGAACCACGGTGAGCCTTCACTGCTTTCCCAGCAGTACTGTCCATGAAATAACTTTTAATGATCCAGTTCCTTGTGTCTTGTGGCACTCAGTGCATCCTTCAGTGATTGAAGATATCGCAGAGAATTTCAAGTCCTTACAGTTCCGGCTTAGGCTTTGTCTACATGCTGCTGTACAGTTTGATCCTAAACGTTGTCATTCATGTTTATCTTGTGATCTTTCCCGCAGGAAGTAGTCCGGATAAGACAGAGCTGCCCGGGGACGTAACCCATCCACAACGCTATGAGACAACCGTACCTCTGCTAGTGAAGGGCGACGACCGCAGACCTTTCAGCCAGCTCCCGTCTGCGGTAAATACTCAGAGCATTTAGCAGGACTAACTTATTAGTAATAAGTTGGCTCAGATGGGGGACTAAGCTCATACCAACGTACTTCCAAGCGCTCAGCCTCGCACAGATGTCTGGCTTTTTGTCTGACACAACCACACTGTGTGATTCCCTCCCCTGTTGCCTGCTTTCCTGCTTGCTTGGTTCCTTCAGAAAGTCCCCTCTTTTTTCGCTGTGTTTATCCTCTTTGTTTTGCTCCCTGTTGTGGGTTTTCTCCTCCCTCACACCCTCTCTTCTGTCCCGTTTTGTTTGTTGAATATGCGCTCGCCCTGCAGGCAATACATACTCTGAAATTATTTCCAGAAAACAAAAGCCTTTCAACAGACAAAAGTCAGTAGCAAGCTAACCCAAGGCTTGGAGAAAGATTGTTAGAGCTTAAAGCCACTTTTTAACATCTTACACTTTGCTGTAATTTCTTTGCTCTATCGCAATGTAAGCAAGACTAAAGGATGCACACATACAGTCTGACTTCTTCAGATTTGACTGATCTTGTATTAAGAAAAGGCCTCTCTTGCCTCAGCTTAAAATATAGAAATGAAAGAAATCTTGCATCCTCCCTACAATCTTGAGAAACTTTTCCAGAGGAGGGAAGTGCGTAGGTGTTGAGAACTCCCCGAGCAATTGATTTTCCTGGTGCAGGGAAGTCGCCGTCTGAGAGAGCTGTTTGTTTTCAGCCTCATGCTCCTCTCTTAAAGTCAATCGGAAGGGTAGTGATGTTAATCACGTAAAAATCACAAACATGTCACGTAGCCAAGTAGGAAATGAAACTTTGAACTTTGGAGATTTAATTATGCGCTTATTTTCCACTACATTAAATATGTGTTCCCATCGGTTAATGCTGACATAAGGCATTTTCGCTGAAGGGATACATAAGTTTCACATTAGGTAATCTACAAATTGACCTTACAGAATTAATCTGACCACCAGGGCAGTGGGTTACGGTCTTAATGGGGATTGCTGGAAACCTCCCTGGATAACTAATTTATGCTGTAAAGCTGCTTCTTGTGGCAAGAGGTTATCAAAGAGTTGTAGAGTATTCTCTGACATGAGCCACACACACACTTGTAGGTATGCCTTCACATAAATACAGACACAGTGACTCTCAGGAAGAGCCGTACACGGTTCAAAAGCTTGACAGCAGATGTCATTTAAGATATCAACTGCTGATACATGTATTGACCATTTATGTATACAAATGTGACACAAGTGCTGTTCTTTGGTCTGTTGAAAGCTCAGATCTCAAGTCCGTGTACACACACGCAGGAGGCAGTAACAGAAATAGAGGTGGCAGAGTTGAAGATGTTCAGATTTGCTTTGGGATTAAAGATTAAAAATGATAAGATCAGACAAACAGCCAGGGTAAGAAAGGCTAGATGGTTTGGACAAGTAAAGAGGAGTGATAGTGATCACAATGGTAGAAGAAGTACCCTGACGATGCAGCTGCCAGGCAGGAATAGGAGGGAGGACCCCAGAGATGAGATTTCTGGATGTGGTTAAAGAGGATATGGAGCTGGTTGCTGTGACAGAGGATGATGCAGAAGACAGGGTAAGAAAGAAGCAGGTGACCCGCGGTGGTGATCCCTTAAAAGGAAAGGCTGAAAGAAGATGAAGATGAATATTATATCCATCCATCCATCTATTCTGTGTAACTGCAGAAAACCTACAGGGTTTCTCTCACTGGAGAGAGAAAAAAAGCTACTGACTGTACCTTGTACACATTTTGAGATGATTGGATATTTCTTTAATTATCTTCAAGTCAGTTGTCTGGCTGAACTTGCTGGCGTGTCCCACCCAAGTTGGCAGGTGTTATTGTCCCTCTGTAAATTATTTTCCAGACAGTGAAACGGTTGATTTCCATTATTTTCAGACCCCATTCCTGTTTGTTTCTACAGCTGTCTCCCTGTGTACTCACCATGGTGATGCAACAATCAAGCAAAAAAATAAAGGAAATGTCTGAGTCTTAAATAAGGCGAACTCCGCTGGATGCTGTGTAACGTTTCAATCATTTGTAACCTGAATCTAATTCTAGACATGTAAATACTAATGAATACGAGGGGTGGAAACATTTTTCTCATAATAATAATTGCAGATAAAAAAACCAATCTGCTGTTTTTTATCATTGAGTTCTCAGTATCGTTAAAATGAAGCTCAAATAGTACTTTTTGTTTTAAATGTTTTTAAAAATGATAAAGAATAAGATTTCAGAATGACAGTTAACACACTGAGCACATCACTGTCACTTTCTAGCGTCCTGCAGCCATAAATCAGTAACTTCCTGTTGTCATCACTGTTTTTCCAGCACTGAAGTACAGTTATTTTTTTTAAAGATTTTTTTGTGGCTCTAGTAGCCCTTTAGTGAAGTTTCAGACAGGAAGGGGGTAGAGAGAGAGAATGGGGATGACATGCTGCATATTAGCCGCTTGCTCAACCCACTGTGCCACCGAGTGGCCCGAGGTACAGTTTCTTTACAAAAAAAACTTAATGCATGCACCGTATTTTTTTGGTCTGAAATAATTGCAACTTCAATGAATCGGTCTTAACAGAAAACTGCAATTTGGAAGCTGCTGAAACTGGTGATTTAAACTGTTGTTACTATAGTAACAGCATCTGCCGTTTCACACTATAGCAAAAGCTCGTGGAGCAGCTACTTTATCAGAAATTACAGAGCAGCAAGTGCTGCATCTGTTAACTGTGGCCCTCCAATTACAGTGTTTTAATAAAAGAACTGAGAGGCTTTTTCTTGCACATCATTGCACACAACACAAATGGTTCTCCACACGACAGCAGGGTGCTGTCAGACTGGTCGCCTTGCAGAGGAGATGCAGGGTGCCATCTGACATTCACCTAACAGCTCTCTGCAGCTGGTCTTTCCTCTTCTGTTATTTCCTGGCTTTATTTAATTCTGCCAGCAGCAGCAATGACAAAAACATTTTCTTTCCCAGAGCATCGCCACAATAAAAGGCAACAGAGGGCATAAACAAGAAACACTAGTGCTGTTACTGATGAGATCATGTGAATCAGTAATTACCTATAGTTAGACTCAAAGTTTAAATACTCAAATAAAATGTTTTGATTCATTTTATTTGACCACTAGGTTTCTCCTGGCTGTGTCTAACAATAGCCCCCGTCAGGCATCCGCTGCTTTACATTAATGTGGTGTTTGTCATGTGATCAGCCTGTCAGGGTCAGAGGAATCCGGCAGTTGGCTTCATTAAATGATTGAATAAAACATCACCGTCTCGATGTTCCTGCGCCATGGTTTTACTTATGATTAGCTGCTGCACCAAGTGATTCTTTCTGAACATCCGAGCCAAATAAACAAAATAAAACTGTGCATAAAACAAATGGCAGCTCCCCATCTGATTTAACAGTTAATCAGTATTTTCAACTTCCCCCATTAGTCACTGTTTGGAATGATGCAATGCAAAGAGCCTTTTAGCTTAATGTGGGGTTTTGTGGCCGAAACGTGTAACTCTGTAGACTTACAAATAGATGTAGAGTTGAGTGTTTTTACGTGACGTAAGGGTTTTTTTCTCCCTCAAATGGATTAGAACTGCACCAATAAGAGACTAAAGTCTCACAAATAAACACTGAGGTTCAATGAGGCTAAACATGTGGAATGTGATACTTTACACTTTTTGTATCCATCATCTCTATATTGTATCCATCATTCTTGGCATGCCAATATTATTGACTTGTTGATGTGAGAAAGCTCAGACTCTGACTAAAAAAGTACAGTTTGCACCAATAGCTTTTGAACAGTGGCATAGTTCGTATGATTTTGCCTTTAGATACCATTGCAATTGATTTGAATTAAAATTTGATTAAAACAATTAGGACGTAATCAAAGCATAGACTTCCAGTTTTAATTTAAGAGATTTCATAAAAGATATTACATTTACTAATTAAGAAATTATAATCAAATTTAAGCAAAGTGCTTCCATTTTCCATTTTTTATTTTTTGACTGGCAGACCGGCAGAAAAGATTTACCATTTACCGGTTGTGGCCCATCTTATTATCACTTACTTACCCAATATAATCAGGTACTGAGTTGGTATTTGGCAGACTGGAGCTACAATATGAAGTCCAAGAAGAAGATCTCAGTGTAAGTGAAGGAGCCCGTCACCAGGATGAACAAAAAAGCAAAAAGAACAAAGTACTGGTGAACTCTGCCAAAAGGCCCAGAAAACCTTGGAAGACAACTAAAGTCCCTTCCTTGATTAAGCTAAACTCTTTCACAACTTCAACAGAAGGCACGAGACCTCTGGGGGATGTAGGTGTATCATAGCCAAAATCTACAATAAGAGACACCTTCATAAACGTTTTCTTCTTTTCTGAATGAAAACTCCCATGTCCTAGAATTAAATTCATTGAACATATGAAATCAAGTACACTAACATGAAGAGAAAAGTATGGAGAAAAGAAGGAATAGCTAATGATCCAAAACATGTCACATCATAAGTCAAACACGGTGGAGGAAGTGTTATGGTATGGGTATGGATGGCTGTCAATCAAGTGGGATCACTGGTGTTTGGTGATGATCTAAGCAAGATTAATTCTAAGGTGTATTAAGCTGCACTTGCTGCCCTTATTTTTGTTCAAAACAAAATGATGAACACTTTGTCATCATCCAACTACTTCTGGACACTGTAACTGTAGTAACAAATTCAACATTGACATTCCCAACACAGTGTGATGTCACTTGTGTCATTTCAAGAAAACATTCTAAAAGAAGTTTCTATTCTTCAGGGTCATCTTTATATTTATTTGTTGATCTACAGATACGTCTATACACAGAGAATTCACGGCATATGATTTAGTGAAATCCTTAAATTATAACTGTGACAGCAGCATAGACTGTTCCGGCGTACCCTCCCCCCTGTGTCACGCACTGGTTTGGGAAACGTAGGATGTGGAAGCTTTCTTCCTGTTTCCGTTGCACTATTGTGCTTTGCCACGTCCTTCCGTGCACCGCATGCATACAGAGGAAGGTTAAACATCATTCAAATGCTGATCCATGGGCAGGATGGAGGAAATCAGGGCACCAACTCACCACCCCTGGTATCATTTTGCGTTACAGATTTACCCTGCGTCACTGCAGCTGGAGGTCCTTGCGGAAGGTGAACGCCTGCTCCTGGTGCTGGAAAAGAACGAGTGAGTTTTCCTCCAATTCATTTTCATCCTCTCTTCATATTCATCAGAGGGCACTGAGAAGGAGAAGACCAGATATTTATTATGAAATCGCAACACAGACCTCCGTTCCCGACGAGGCCCGGTGTTAGTTATACATGCAAGAGAAGGATGAGCTAGATGGGTCTGGGCTGTGATATAGTATATTCAAAGAGGGAGACATAATATACCCCCTTGTGATTGGACTCTTTAATGGTTCATTCTCTCTGAAGGGCCGAGAGATGAAAGCTGATGAAGAATAAGGCTTGAGACAGTTCTGAGGACTTCTTTGCTTTCTCTCTCCTCTCATTATTTCTCTCCTTTCCGTGCCGTGGAAAGTAACACAGTGAACTCAGGGTGGAGGGGCGGGGATCATGTGGAGTTCACAAATATTTACACACAACTGCATTATCCTGCACAAACTGTGTCATGCAGAGGCTCCAAACATTGCTGTGAGAGGTCGGGATAATCCAGCTCGCATGTTTGTGGAAGATGTACAGTCTCATCAGTGACTTGGGTCTTGGGTCTGCCGTGAGGGGGAAGACGATATTTTCCCATGTCGCTTTGGGATGCAGAAAATTGATGGATGGATTGAGGCCACATGGTCAGGCTACGGTTGTGGCACAAGTTTTACAGACAACAAAATTAAACTCATACAAATCAAAGATGACTGGAGATAGCATTAGGAGGCTGTGTGTGAGGACAGATTAGTTATTTTGAACTTCTTCCCTGTCTTCTATCCCATTACACATAACTGGAGATGCTCTGCCAACACTAGCTGCCAGCACATACTTGCTTAAAACTCAGACTTTTTCCTACAAAGAAGAAAAAAAAAACACTGCAGAGGCTAATCCTTCCACCCCGTGTTCTCCGTCTGACCCGGTTTGACCGTCGCATCAGCTGGGAGTCATCCGTCATGGACTGTCACCGGCTCTGGAGCATTCTGCCGTTCCCATCCGGGCGCTTTGCTTGTCAGGCAAGAATTGTCCTCTGATACCACCTCGGCCGTTCAACAGACACACACAGGGAGGTCTCTGACCTCTGTTCAGCAGCATCCGTTTAGAAGGGAAAAAAGTAGTAAAAATATAAAAAAAGAAGGCTCATGACAGAAACATTCAAAAAAGCATCCAGATCCTTGACGTCTCCTCCGTAAATTACAGTAATGAGTAACATTTGGCAATATGTTTGTTTTCTGACATTTCTCCGGCTGTGGACGGGGGAAGCAGGTATTCAGGTGATTGTCTGTCATCCAAATCATGAGTTTCCATTTAAACATCAGTAAAATCATGTTGAAGCGCCTTCAACTTTCTGTTTTCTACGTTATTCCAAAAAGGAGGCTAACGTTCAAATCTCCGTCACATCGTTAGATAGTAGCAGCATGTACCTTTTTATTGAAAAGTATCTACGGAGAACATCTGCGGAAAGACAACACCAGTGTAGATATTTCACCGTATGGAGAAGCACCATGTTTTGATATATGATATGATGATATGATTGATATGATCAGCATATCAGAACAAAGATTTAGATTTTAGATTTATTTATTTGCACAGTTAAAAATTACACAAATAAAAGTAAAGGCTTTACAAATTAAAGTGCAGGAAGAGGCGAAAACTCAAAGAGCTTATCAGGTGCCTCCACCTATAGTTAACATAAAATGTAATATCATACTTATTACATACATACCATAAGTCAGGCACGGCAGTGGAGATGTAATGATCTGGGCTTGTCTTTAAAGCTGGACTGAAAACGGTTCATACAATAAGACAATGTTCCCAAACTCTTACAAATATACTACAGTGTTAAAATGACCCAGAGTCCGGACCTCAGTCTGATTGAAATTCTGTTCAGAGACTTTATAGAACTGTGTTTGAACGAATGCCTGCAAACTTCACTGAAGTGAAGCAGCACTGTAAGCAACAATGAGCCTGATTTATCCACCCCGATGTGAGACACTGATAAAGTCACACAAAAATGATTACCTCAGGTTACTGCTACTAAAGTGGTTCTCCAACCTCTTCCTTTTCCACACTCCGACCGTGCATAGGCGCAGGTTTTTTGTCAAATAAACAATGAAATTGTGTTATAAAATGTGTTGCTGTTCATTTAAAATTGCATCTCTCTTTTTTTATTGTTAATGACCAGATGCACAAAACATCAGAGTCGGTTTTTTTTGACTGTACCTGAATGTGCAGCGGCTGCGTTGCGCTGTGTTTTGCTTAAATCTGCTGAGCTCATGCACTTTGCTCATTTGGCGCCGCTGCGGCGCACACCTGCTGCAAGGCCAGAGTGAAATGATCTCGGTCTCCACCAACATAAACACGCCACCAGAGTCAATTAATAAACTGCTGTCTGCGAGCACCTTGGCTCTGCAAACAGGCAAACTTGGCTGCAGGAAGAGAAGTACAGATCTACCGAGAAAATTAATCAGCGGGGGGTCTATTGTGTGTGTTTGTGTTTGTTTGTGTGTGTACTTCCCGTCTGAGTGTGAAGCCAGTCTCTTTTTGTAAATCTACGTTTGTAACACATAAAGTTAAACTGAAATATTAGTTGATCTCACTCTGCAGTAAAAGCTGTATTTTGTGTTCCTCTTGTGTCAAACTGTATCTGTAAAAGTTTATGTAAGCAAAATCCCTTTGCATCCCCTACAAGATATCAATATATTGACCCTGTTCACAGCTATCACAAGATAAGCCCTGCAAAGGTAGTTCAGAATAAATGTGTGTATTTTCGCTCTATAGTAGCTCTGACTAAGGCTTTTTCCAACCCCTAAACCAAGGCAGGACATCAGTAAGAGACTCAGATCAACTCCTGCTTTACGCCATAATTATTGACAGTCTTTCCATGCACCTCTTTCTTCCGATTTAATGGTTTAACACATATGGGAATATTTTGCCCATTTTCATAAAAGCAATGAAAATAGCCTTGTCATATTTAATGTTATGGGCCTGACATATGTTACGATGCAAACGGAGCTGGACTGACATGTGGACTTCTGCAAGCGGCTGCAGCTTTTGAAGTGCAGCGATGATCAATGGCAGAACCGGCCCGCCGCTAATGATTAATGATGGTCTTATGGGACAATCCGCATTAGTCTTGATTAAAGACTTCAATAACATCGTCTGGGCGGTGAAGAAGTTTGTGTGTCAGTGTTTGAGAAAAAAAGAGAAAGATGTGGCAAAGATATACAGCTGGACCCGTTTAGTGGAGTGTGGTATATTTAGTTTCACTCTCTGCTTTTGAAGGCCAAGTATCGCTTGAAATCACTCTGAACCAGAAGAATCATTTAAGTTATGTAGTAGGTACATTATTGAACTAGTCAACTGTGTGTTTTTTGTAACTTATTAGTAAGGAAAGGTAAATGAGTGCTTACCCACTAGGAAGTTTTTGGTAGGACTAAATCGTTAATAAAGCATCAGTTTTTAATTTTAACAAAAAAAGGGATTGATGTTTTTCAGTGGCAGGGAGACAGTGCTTTTAAATAATGTCATGCATGCTCGCAGATTATTTTGGTCTACTGATCTTCAATAAGTCTGCCTATGTGATTATACGATAGCAACTTCTGAACTTCTGTATTACAACAATATTGGCACCAGGAAATGACAAGCTGAGCATTGTGTGGTTTTCAGAGAATGATACTCTGCCATTTCACACAAACATATGAAGTGAAAAGTCCAGTGAGATGCAGTCGATGCGTTTGTGAAGTCAGTATATTAAAAACATCTAAAGACACATTGATCTCAGCGGATCTTGGTGTCTGAGCTGGTTTTTCTTGTTCACGTCTTTCATATAAGTTATGACCTGAATGTCTGATTTGAATCTGCACAGTCTACAGTCTCAGAAAGGTGAAGCCGGACACTGGAAGAATCTGTCTGGACCACTCGCGGGGTGGATCTTATATCAAATTTGGGAAGAAACAATGCAATTAGAAAGTAATAAAAGCTGTGAAGAGGATTTATGTAGAGAGCTGGATGGAGAAAGTGGAAAACCCGAGGAGGAGGTTAGCTGGTATGTGTTTTGCTTCTGGTATAGATGACAGACCTGGCATGTTCTATTCATTATTGTAATTGCAAGAAATATGGTTCATTAAGCCTCCTTGATTTACATGAAGAAATTAAAAGACAGCAAGTAAGTTTATGTGGAGGATCTGCAGTGCGTGTTATTCTCTTTTTTTTTTAGACGGCTGCTTTAAAAGAATTGTAGCACAAATGGCTACGTTTTACCATTAAACCTATTATACCAGCAGATTTTAACTTTTCATGCATTTCTCTCTCTTTTTGCACATTCTTCAACCTAGCTAGCGTCACCCACTGGCTGCAGTCCCGGCCCCACGGCGACCTGACCACCTTAAGCCGTTTCCAATTGTCATGTCAAAAGGCCAATTATTAGCTGCTTTGTCTTCAGCTCTGAAAGGTTTATTAGTGAGTTTATCTGGTGTCTCAGCTGAGTACAAGCATCAGCTAACAATGTTAGGCAATGGTAAAGTCAAGTCATAGGCTCATATTATGCTTTATTGTGTTAAGTTTCTAATATTATTGAAAGCTGACATGCAAATGCATGTCTTCCTCTTCTTGAGCGTCACGAGAATCACTCATGGTTCAAGTATGAATGGTGAATTAACACACTGATAAAACTGGCCATTTCATAGCAGAAAGCAGTGAGGTATACTGTGTTTAATGGTTATTTTGATTCACTTTAGTCCTGTTGAAGTTTTTTTTAGCTGAACCGCCCCTTTCTTCCTGCATCAAAATGAATAAAATGTGTTCACTAACTCTTCACACTTGACCATGCACTTCCAAGTGAGAACATTTCCTTTCATTCTCCTGCAGCAGGAAATAAAGGAGGAAAGAGCCTTTTTGAAGCCCACGGCCACATTGAAAAATCATTATGATTATGACAAAAAAAGAAAAAAAAATCTCCATAGCAACAGCCTCTGTGGAAAATAAGATGCCCGGTTTCAGTAATAAAGCCTGCAATGTCAACATGTTTCTATGTGTTGTGAGAGGAGAACTTTATTAACAAGCTTGTTCACTGATTAATCTTCAGCTGTAATGAGAATGACACAAGGCTGCTGCTTCTCTGATTTGAGTTTTCAGGAGTACATGCTAAGTGGAATTATCTGTGGCCCTGTCTTGTAGCTCTTTCTGAGTGAATAAATGACTGCTTGTTTGGTTTTTAACTTTAATTCTTAAACGGGTTTCTGTTTTCTTCATAAACCTGTTCTGGCCAGAGAAGCTGGGGGAGCATAAACCTACACCTCTAAAAAAAAATGATGGTAGATGGATTTGTAGAAGCAGCAAACTTTTCAAGCAACAATTTGACAGTCCTCTACTTTTTTCTGCCTCTCACCAACACGTCCATCACACCTACTTCCCTTTCTTCTCAAATATCTGTTATCAAGTTGTTGAGACACCTTCTCCAGGTCACTCTTCTTTTCTATGTCTTCAGCTTTTGTCACCACTCTCTTCTGCTGCGTTTCCTTTCCTATAACATATTCTTCCTTACACCTACGCTCCCTCCTCATAAATGCTTGTGTTTTCACTCGGCAGCTCCTTTGTCACCACCCCATCTTAAACCCTGTGAAAGCTACCCGGGGGGATGTTGGACCTCCACGTGCTTTTTGGTGCCAACACCTGTGTATATGGACTTTGGTGCCAAGTGTCTCTATCACTTGGATGCCAGGATATTTTTACTTATTTTTTTGCTCCTGTCACAATCAGTCCATGCATTATTGTTGCTCGCTAAGTCCCACTTTTCTACAGGAGCTTGTTTTACCTCTTTTTTCGATTCTCTGCTTCTTGTGCAGTACATGTATGCCAATTACTCTAATAACCTGATGTGCTATAGTATAGCTAAAGCAATTTAAAAAAATCCAGATTGTTATATTATTTTGCACATTTAGTATAAATAAAGACAAGAATACTACTTAGATTGCCAATAGTAGAAGGAGATGGTTACATGTCTCTGCACATTCATGTGTTTGTGTTTGACAACAGTGTGTGCTTTTATTAATCCTAAAGACTTACAGTAAGTTGTGAAGTGAATTTAGATCTTCCATTTTCTCCGGGAATTAGAACTAGCATGTTGTAAATCTGTTAGGTGCCCTGGAAAGAGCCTGATCTGGGGAGGTTTGGTTAAAGGACACAAGCCTTTCGAGACTCCCAAACTTTACTGCTGCTGTTGATTCTCACGGGGATTCTCTCCTTTGTTTTGCATTGCTAACGTTGAACACAGTGAATATAACTGTACCCTGCAGCCAAATAAGAAACGAAAAGTTGTAGATCCTCAGGGGCCGGGGGCTGCCTCCGAGCAAGCTAATTTCCATTGACTGCCTTGTTAAAATGTCCAGCTTTGCAGCAGAGATGTTACATCCAAGACAGCTGTATGGGGGGTGATTTTGTTTTTCTTCATCAGGTAAATTATAAAACAATAAATTTATATACAATAATTAGTGTGCTCTTTTGATTGATGGTCAGCCTAACCAATGCCTAGCTGTCACCGCTTTAGCTATTTAGCCCATTGCACTGTCGTAGCCTCTGAGCCGTGAATAAAACACAGCGTAGTCATTCATATGTTGAACAGAATATGTTTTATTGCGCTCATTTTACTAACAGAAGACTGGCTGTGGGTTGGCTTATCACCTTGTGCTAACCGTGCCTCAGCTAAAAGTAAGGGTCATTTGTGATGTCAGCGCTGAAAGCTCTGCACCTGCCTTGCATCGGCAGGAGGAGCCGGAGCTGCTGAGACCTGGAGTCAATCAGAACAACGGGTGTCAGGCCACGAGTGTCAGGCCAGGCAACACTGGGCCCAAGGGGAGCTATCCTAGTCCCGTTCACAGCTTTGGCAGCACTTATTTCAGATATTTGAGTAGCAACACTTGAAATGAAGGTGTTTGGACAGGTTTGATCAGAACAAAGTTAAATTGGTTTGCATAAACTAAGCTAAAATAAGGAACTATGTGAGTGGAATAAAGTTAGTGTTTTCCAGCTAGCTTCCCAGTCCTGCTCCTTCCACCCAAATGCAAATTTCAAACACACCCTCACGGAAACATTGAGTAAAAAGCAAGAACAAATATGCACTTTTTGCAAGGTACCAGTATTACCAGCATTTCTGTTTCCTAAGAAAGTGTATACTTTTGTCATTTGTGATGTTACCATGACAATTAATAACAGCCTTTCCAGAGAGACGAGTTTGAAATATAGCAGTAAGGGAAGAGAGCAAATATCACTTTCTTTATGTTCAAGCTGATGAGCAGGTGCAGGATAAAATCACTCCCAGTCGGAATAATGAGAAGAAAGTGAAGCACGATGAAATTAACAATTACACTTTGTCAGTAAATGAAGAAGCCTTTTGGATGAAGGTGGACATGTCCTGCAGAACCAAGAAAGGGGATCCAGTTGCCTTCCATTCAAACACTTTGAATTACCATGGTCAATGAGAAGTTAATCTGATTGCTCAGTAATCTGAATTGTGTATCTTTATTTTCACGACTAAGCCCAGGCAAGGAATTGAGGATAGAAGCACAGACGTGACTAAAGTAATGTTTAATAAGTAAACCGCACGCCGAGACGTATGAGATGTATCACGATAATTTCTGGCATTTATCCCAATAACGATAAAAAAATACCAATACAAAAAGTGTCATCAACGGGAATTTATCTTTCTTTCTTTCTTTCTTTCTTTCTTTCTTTCTTTCTTTCTTTCTTTCTTTCTTTCTTTCTTTCTTTCTTTCTTTCTTTCAGGCTCATTTCTTTCTTTCTTTCTTTCAGGCTCATTTCTTTCTTTCTTTCTGGCTCATTTCTTTCTTTCTTTCTTTCTTTCTTTCTTTCTTTCTTTCTTTCTTTCTTTCTTTCAGGCTCATTTCTTTCTTTCAGGCTCATTTCTTTCTTTCTTTCTTTCAGGCTCATTTCTTTCTTTCTTTTTTTCTCTCTTTCTTTCTTTCTTTCAGGCTCATTTCTTTCTTTCTTTCTGGCTCATTTCTTTCTTTCTTTCTTTCTTTCTTTCTTTCTTTCTTTCTTTCTTTCTTTCTTTCTTTCTTTCTTTCTTTCAGGCTCATTTCTTTCTTTCAGGCTCATTTCTTTCTTTCTTTCTTTCAGGCTCATTTCTTTCTTTCTTTTTTTCTCTCTTTCTTTCTTTCTTTCAGGCTCATTTCTTTCTTTCTTTCTTTCTTTCAGGCTCATTTCTCTCTTTCTTTCTTTCTTTCTTTCAGGCTCATTTCTTTCTTTCTTTCATTCTTTCTTTCTTTCAGGCTCATTTCTTTCTTTCTTTCATTCTTTCTTTCTTTCAGGCTCATTTCTTTCTTTCTTTCAGGCTCATTTCTTTCTTTATTTCAGGCTCATTTCTTTCTTTCTTTCTTTCTTTCAGGCTCATTTCTTTCTTTCTTTCTCGTTTCCTCAATTTATCGTTTTTACCGTGAGATGACAAATTCTTACCGTGGCAAATTTTTTTGACGGTATATCGTGAACGGTAAAATATCGCCCATTCCTAATAAGTAAGCATGAGACAAGGTGAAACGGATGAGAGTGATGAGGGCACAGGTGCAGTCCATGATGAGGAGAGCTGAGGAATGCTGGGAGTTGTAGTGTTAGGACCGGTGATTAGAAGGCGTGGTAGCGTGGGAGGAGCAGGCATGACAACAGGATGTGCATCTAACCTGAGACAGTTTCCCAAATCCCAAGTCTTGTGTCTTTGAATCAGACTAACAAATGTATTTCTCCTGACGACGTTGTTGCTGTAGTCACTGTTGAGCTGGAGCGCGCAGTAATCACATTTTGCTTCCTGACATATCCAATTAGTTGGCTCAAGAGGTTTGAAAATAATGCAGGTCGCCCTTGAGGAAATTTGCCCAGTCTTGAAGGACTGCATGTTGAGAAAAAAAAAGAAAAATCTAATAAAAATAAAGCAAGGGAGGGTAGTCTCGAGTTTTGCTCGAGAAGATTAGAGTGGCAGCTCTCTCGATCAGTGGGATCAGAGCCAACCTGGCTCAATGTCTCTCTCATAGTCTTAGTGTGTTTGTTTTTTTCCCTTTTTCCCCCCATTCTTTCTCTATATTGTGTTCATTTGGATATATCTGTCACAATACAACTGACTTCAAGAAAGATGTATGTGTTCCACTTGTTCCTATAATTCTATCAGTGATGAAGTACACCTTTGAATTCCGTATCAGTGAAGCACATGGCACTCTATTTGTTCCCTGCTATTTTCATTGGATTTGAAGCGGTGCAGAAGAAAGCAAGGGTGCTGCCACAGCACTTCTCCAGTACGGATTGATTGTGCTTTGTATCTCCTTTTCTTTACTGTATATGTTCCGCTTTTAACCTAATCTATACTCTACAGAGAGTGGGTTACCTGCAAAGAGAGCAAGCTTAGACAGCGGTTAGGGTCCTGTGAGCTTAAGAGATTTTCTATGATTTGCGTACTTTGCAGAAAGTAAGAGTACTTTAAAGGGGTGTAGCTCTTTAAAATTAGACTTTGATATTCTCAGCATGGCATAAGTGAAAAATAACTATTGCCATGGTGTACATATGAGGAGGAAATCTGTTTTCTGTATTGTGGTTTATGATATCCTGGAGCAGTCTTACAGATGTTGATGATGCATCAGAGCTGAATTTTACATATAATTTATCTACATCAGCTGGAAATGTACCCTGAAGAGTATGAGAGTGATAATATTACTTCGCGGAACATACGTAGATTTCCCAAGAGAAGAAAATGCCTGTGATCTGTTCAGTATCATATATTTGTAGGATGCAGGTATATGCCTGCCGTTTGTCATCAAAGTACTGTGGAAGCGGGCCAGGGAATAAGCCAAAACATGTGTACCGCAATCAATTTCCATGCACAACCTCTCCGAATCTTTAACTGTAAAAGCATGTCATAAAGGTTTTAATGAGGAATCCTTTCCAAAGTACAAATTACTGTTAGTGTGATTCACAGCCTTCTCTAAAGCTGTTGGTGCAAATAACTGGTGGGCTGTTGTTGGAGCCGTGAGAAATCAGGACTATTCTGCCCGCGACGCCACAGCTCAAGAGCTGCTTGATGGTCTTATTGGTGTTCGACTAAAATGTTTGATCCCAGTAGTAGTGCTCGCCCTGACATCCGTCCATATAGGTGGTATGAGATCCAGATTATGGGATTATAGAGAATTTTGCTGATTCCCTTCAGCTAAAGCAAAAGATTTGCTGCATTTTGAGATGAATAGAAGTAGCACGGTGAATGTACTTGCTCCAGACACACGAACCGTAAGCCCAAAATCAAGGCTCTGATTAACTTTAAAGCATTTCTTATGTCAATACCTGTAGTCCATCAAATAACTGACATCTTCTGCTCAGTACCCCGCCGCTATGATTGAAGTTACACCGCATCGGCATCGGTGACAGATTGCTCACCCTGATCCTTACTTTAAACTGATACATCAGTGCCAAGCAAAAGTTTCCATCTCCATCATATTTGTGGGGTAATGAGCTGGAGAATGACAGATTGTATGCTATTATCTTATTGGAGAATCAGTGCAGTATCCATTAAAGGGTAGAGAGAGTGTAGCGAGTGGGTTTAATGATGGTGTGAGTTTTTCAAGAGGAGGGGAAAAAAGGTCTTCATGGGTTTCTGGCACTAGAGAGATGATGGTGTGTGACATGTGCATAAATGCAGGTATATATATACACACACACACACATATATATATATATATATATATATATATATATATATATATATATATATATATATATATATATATATATATATATATATATATATATATATATATATATAAAATAAAGAGCTGTGTTCTCATACATCTTCATTTTCTTGTATACTCCTTTCTGCTCAAAGTCTGTCAACTTTGACTTTTGAAGAACAAGCGGATCTATTAAATGGATGATATGGTTGTGGCAGAGCAGAAGGTGATTCGTGGTGATAGTCATAATTTATTTCATCTCTGTATTTTTTGTCTTAAAAGACAACAGTAACAGTGGAAAACTAAACTAAAAAGGATGAAAAATGAAAGACATCTATAATGTCTTCTCTGTTCAGCTCTTAATTGCATATTTCCCCTGTAGACAAAACTATGGCTGAACAATGAGGCTACCCTAGGGAACCACCATAGATTAATTGGACAGATAGGAACTCTCTGACATTAACAGTTATGCATTTGTTTACTCTTTTTCAATGAATAATAATAGGCCACCTCCCGTGAAGATCCCCGGTCCCTCATTAGTTCCGGTGTGTAGCTTGTTATGGATGAAAAGGCAAAAAACATCTCAGTTTTATGAAAGAATTAAAAAATGCTTCCAGATATTGTTAAGAGCAGTTCTTAGTGGAGGTCTTGTTCTTACAGGAAGGACAGTAAAAAGGGACTCTTATTATGTTAAGGTAGATCATTCAAAACATACAACTAAAGGATGGTGCTCAGCTGCTGAAGGACGTCGGGTAAAGGCATCCATGCCATTTTTAAATAGATTTTCTTTTTTTAAAGATGCGGTCTATTGCTCTTTACAGTATTCCTCTATTTTTTTTTTTTTTTTTAGTAAGCTACCTTTTAAGGGGGCTGTAAATAAAAACAGATTTGGCCTCTCAAAGTGACTTTTTATGTGAATTAATATTATTATGACAACATTATGATTTGAATGCACCAAATCTTATTATAGCCTTTAAAAAATGGTTTGCCCTCAGTCCATTTCAGCTGTTGACCTTCATGTTCAAGAACACTTTTATAAAAACA
Source organism: Cololabis saira (assembly GCF_033807715.1). Lineage (NCBI taxonomy): Eukaryota > Metazoa > Chordata > Actinopteri > Beloniformes > Belonidae > Cololabis > Cololabis saira. The sequence goes on from NC_084603.1 coordinate 23,667,455, forward strand.
GCAAGTAAATCTCATGCAAATGGACAGAGGCGTTCCAGTCACCCGATCGTGCTGAACGCTATCATTTCTCTAGAAACAATGACTCCTAATCACTATATAGCTTTAATTAATTGATTTACAACAAAAGTCCGTAGGAAATATTCTAACCAAATAGAAAGTACGAAGCCAGGAAGGATTGCTGGGAGATAGTCCATCAGATTCAGTAATTCACTTAACTCTGGGCGGAGCCAGGATGGATTCATGGGCCAGGCTGCATATTAATAAAAATATATGACTTCAGATTTTTTCAAAGGAGTTCATAACTCCTACTTTGCATAGTTTACTCTTGTCAAAAAGTGGCTGAGGATGAATTTCATATCTGGATTGATCGTAGAGTGTTTTCACCGGCTGTAGTATTGATCATGCATTTATTTAGGATTTGGCGTCCAATATCAAGGGGGTGTTGCACTAACAGCTTACAATATGAAGAGGTCATGCTTAACTGATTGTTAATGGTGCTGAGGTTGCCTTCAGGCATATTGAGTTTGTACCATCATTATTTTGGTATTCTGTGATCCATTGTTTGGATAATAAAGAGTCCATGCATTACTTCCTTGACCGCACATTTCACATCAACAGCATTCTAATGTTTACCTCTGTAAACTTGGATTATTAACCAGCAAGCCGTCTTGGGGGTGCACAAACACCTGGGGCTATTTTTGAACAAGATGAACAGGTGGATTCTGTTTGTTGCGGTGGGACATATGCAAACAGAAGTTAGAAGAAGACCGGTCTGAATGCACACACAGAGCTCCACTTTTACTCTATTCCTCATGAGCATATTTTCCCTCAAAATGATTTAACAAAGTTTTCCCTTAAAAGGGAGCAGGGGAATATGACATCATCCTCTTTGCACAGTTATGAGGAAAATATGTTTAGTGTGGGAATCATTTGATGGTGTTAAATATTCCGGACGTGAAGGCCAGCGGCTATGAAACTGTTCCTTCTTTAACGGCACCGCGGTTCCTCTGTGCTGTCAGCTGCGCTGGTTGTAGTTATGCTCAGAACTGAGGAAATGAATAAAAGTGATGAAGCTGCAATGCAAATTGCAATATTTCACACCTAGAATGAAGCGTGCTTTTATTTTAAGCATAAAAAACGTCAGGCAGTAAAAGAACAGCATGTTCCATCCTTGTTTTGCCAGTCCAGCCTTTTGTTTTCATAAAAAATGTATTATCAGTCCCGGAGACTTTCTGAGACATTACTGTGGTAAAAAAAAGAAAAAAAAAAAAGAAAAGCAGTGTCAGTAAAATGTAGTAGATAATAGAAGAAATATATTGATGCTGGAAAATAAGAGGATAGAAAAGAAAATGAATCGTCTCAGGGAGTTAAAGTACATACTGTTTGGCAGTTGGAGAAGGCATTTTCAGAGGAAAGAACCTGCAATTCAGTACTCAGCTCTTGCATAGCACACAATAATGTAATCACCTTTCATTCGGATGTTTCAGAGCTACAATTTTCAACGTTGTGATTACAATTTCAGGATTCAGTAGGTGGTTTCACAGCAAATGCACACATGAAACAATCAACATCTTAGCTCCAGATTGATTATTTCACTGAACAGTTTGATGAGCTTAAATGTTGCTTTGCTGTGTTTCAGCCTCCCTTCCTCACACTGATATATAAACACGGCCACTGAGGTCCAATTGAAACAGTTCAACAATATGTTTGTGATCCTCACTAATAAGGTTTATTGGTATGTTCACACTACCAGCCCAAAACCAAGTATATCCTAATTGTATTTAGATATACTTTTTTGGCAGTGTAAATACCCAAAAAACAAATTAAATGTATTTTCTCCAAATGAGATTCAAGCCACACATGGAGATAATTTTGCAAATTGGTTGCACAGATGCGGCTCGACCTGAACGCTCTCTGGTTGTTCAAAGAAGATGGTAAACAGTCTTTTGTGATATCCACATTGCAAGCCTTTCTCTGTTAGCCATGAACCATGCACACCCATGCACTGACGTACCAGTGGCAACAGCTGTCCAAAATAAAGTAATACACAGACGCACCCTCAGTCTCTGGCGTCATTCTATGCATGTAGGTTGCATAGCAACAATGTTGATTAGGAAACGTCAGCAAGGACACATGGATCAGATATGGTCATTTGCAATAGTTAATGTGAATCGGAAGTACTGAAACTCTACGTAGCCTTTATTTCCTGTGACATTTAAAAAAAAAGGTTTACCGGTATCTATTTTATCTGGAACGTTTTTCTCTAATTGACAAGTAGTTGTGGCTTTATTTCCTCTTCTGCTGAAAAGTGACACTTTGTTGTGACATTCAGTTCAATGATACAAAACTGAAGAGTTCCTCCACCACTCAGGAGGTGTCACTAGTTGCTATGCAACCATTAACTTTCTACAAGTCATCTGTCCTAATCTATCTAATCTTTCCTTATCTGTTGAATGTCATTTTTCATTACGGTTTTGATGAGTTACTACAGAATCCATCTGAAGCCTGCAAGATTTCATTACACCCACTTTAAGTTACCTGAGTTTATCTACAGTATAAATGTGGATGCTCGCATCCACAGAGAAAATAGAAGTTGAGGGAGAAAGGATCCTTGGAGGTTTTGTCCTGCCAAGATTCAATTTCATGGAAAAATTTACGCTCTGTCTCAAATCTAATGTTTTATGTATCAGGACATGGAAAAACTCATCTGGTCATTACCAGGTCTTAAAATTAGGGAAATACAACCTGAGATGAACATTGCAACACTGGCGCAGGGTGTCAGTCATCCAGGTCATGGTTACTTGAATCAAGGCAACATCTGAACATCTTGATCTGAATGGTTTGGTTTCCAACAGTGTTTTTTGTCATCCACATTGCATCACATTTTTTCCATTCGCATGAACCATGCACCCCACTGCACTGTACCGGTGGCACCAGCTTGTATGTCTAAAATGTCTTAAGAAATGTTTTAACTTTCATCAAGTCCTCCTCAGTTTAGCTTATACCAATGAAGTCTTCGGGATGGAAAGAGAAATAACTTCAAGTATTTTAGATTCTGTCCAAGATACTCTTGTCTGACAGATAATGCCTGCGGGAAATTAAGTCATGCAACAGGACAGTTATCCCAATCACACCAACAGATATACACTATAAATAGCTGAAGAAGAAGGGAAACATGGGCCAGTCAAAGTGAAGACCTTAGCCTCATTGAAATGCTATTGCAGGACCTTAAGAGAGCAGTGCACAAACACCGACAAATCTCAGTGAACCGAGGTAAAAAAAATTAAAATATATGTGACTTGAAAGAAGCTGTATTTTCTTTCTTTATTAGCTTTGTATTATCCTCTACTTGTAGTATTTTTCTTTTTATGTGATACCAAGTGAAGCATTCATTTAAAGAGTCATTTTCTTTGTGATATGGCTTGCTAAAAGGTCTTGCAATTTATTATCAAGTGTCTGTATTTGCCATGTGATATTTTATTTCTTCTTTTTAGAGCGTCTGTAAGCGAGAACAGCCTCCACTAACGGTTTCACTGTTAAACGATTCATCACTCGACTCAGCTCTCTAGTATCTGAGCCTTCTTTTCCCCTTTGGGGTTTGTTTTACTGATGTAATGACTTTACTTGCTTCAGGCATCACATCACAGACACAGGAACCACGAAGTCTGGGGGGAGGGAACCGAGGAAAGCTGTTTGATCAAATGCTCCCTCATACTGATTGTGCGGCATGTAAAAACCTGTTCAACGAAGACAGGAAGTAGCTGGCTTCTCACCACTCAGCTTTTGCATCGTGGACGTGACATTTGTACATTTGTATCATCGGGGTCTTACTTTTTCAATAAATATGTCTTAATGCAAATTAGGTAGAAATATCTCTGGATTCCATTGTTTTTTTTCTTCTTTCTTTGTGATCTGAATGGTGATTCAGGACAGGCATTGTAATGTGGACCTTGGTGAACCTGGTGCAGAATATGATTCCCAAGAAAGTTGGAAGGGCACCATAGTAACTTTTCTTTGGTTATTATTTAAATGAGCTCGGCCCAGGAGCCTGACAGTTTTATATTCATTCACAGCCTGCCGGAGGCCATGTTTTGCATTTTTTGTTTTTTGTTCTCTCATTCATGTGGCTTGTTAGCTCTCCTAACGGTGAGGCTGAGGAACTTGTTCAGGTGACAGTCGGTTAAACAATTTGGTTTCCACCTTCAACAGAATTTTAACATATAATGGTTTGATTCGCAGCCAATTTTAGGTGAGTATTAGGTGAATCTTAATGCCTCTCGTGACACACTATTTCATTGAGCTTAAGAGATCTTAACAAATAGACAGCGGCGCTGGGAACCCTCGTAGGACTTCAATAGTCCTTGAATTATATTAAGAGAATCTAGCTCTTAGAATACAATCTTTTTTTCTTTTCTTTATTGAGGAAAAGAGTACAGTAGTGCAATTTACTTTGGTAACTACATCTAAATGTTTCAAGTTACTGTTGATCAGTCTTGACAACCAGCTTGGATGAATTCTAGCCTATTCTTTCTTAAACAGCAGCTTCAGCTTTGGGATATTGGTTGGTTTTCTCAAATTGACTGCTCACTTTCGGTCTTTCCCGAACTTTTGGATGAAGGTGTTGATTTCAGCTACGCCGCCCTAACCTTTAACATTTTCTTTTTTAACAACTTGTGTGTTTTAAGCCTGTTGTGGTGCTGCACGACTTTCCATTCATGAATTATTTGATGATTCCATGATGAGAAAAACATTCATTGATTCATTGATGATTTTTACACTTTAAATTAGGGTCCATCTGCAAAATATTGCAAAATAATCCTTATTTTCCGTGTGATTTGCAGGAAAAGTTAAACAAACCGCATAGATCAGTGGCTTGGTTCTTGCAGCCTTGCCCACAGTTGTTATTCAGTGTTGTCCTGATGGTGAAGCATTACTCGATGTGACAGCCACCTTTACTTGCTTAGAAGTCACTTTCGATTACTTTTGACCTCAAAGACTAACCCAGCATTGCTCTTGGAATGATTCTCGTTTGTCCCCCATTCCTGGGGAGAATAGCAATGACCTGGAACTTCACCCTTTTTACCTTTTTTTTTAATACAGACTTGAAAAGGCCCGAATCCACCTCTGTTTCTGAGCTCTTTTTTTTTTTACACTGAAAACGTATTGAAAAACTGAGATTAAATTGGAAAAAACGTACATTACAATATATTACAATATATATTTACACTGAAAATACTTGTAGGGTCACTCAAAAGTTTAAATACTCATGTAATATAATGACTTTTGGATACAGTAAGTTCAGCAAAGGAGGGCACTCCTTTAAGGTTGCAGTTTAAGGGATTTTATTGAATGGTTTTCTAGACTTTTCCCGCCTTTTATCTCAGGCTCTCTTCACTTTACTGTGGCTTTGCATAACCCCATACACCCACCACAGCTAAGCATAATCTAAAGGGACATTGAGCTGTTTGTAAATCAATTTGGAGCACAGCAGTATGTGGAAATAGAATTAGGCTTGTCAGCCACACCTTTTTAGATACTCTTCTCCTCTCCATCTCACTCTCCCTCCGTAGAAGCGAGTGGCTCTTTCCCCCCTGAGTTTGGCATTCGCTACCATAAGCAGCTGCTATAGGAAGGCTTTGGGTAAGGCTTGTGGGGGAGAGGGGATTAAAAGAAATCACTGAAGTTAGCAGTCTTCAAAGGAAAGCAGAAAGACTGCAAGGAGCCACATTCCTCTCAATGGTTTCATGCTCAAGGGGATTTGTGTAATGGTGAATTATTACATGAGGCGTGGAGTCACATATATGTAAATAAGTCAACACTTTCAATATACTCTCTGAAAGCCTCAGAGAAAGAGATTTAGATTAAAGAAAGAGAGTAACCATTGATTCGTGTAAACGTCGAGGAACACGTCGCCTTTCAGTTTGTTGTGCTGTGTTTGTTAGTGTAGATCGAAGAACTCATCAGAGCTGGCGTCGGGGTCACGTCTATGGGCCGTGACTTCGGTTTTGACAGAAAGTCATATCTTACAATGTAGTTTGTGCGATAGAGGAAGTATACTCTGGTGTAATACGTTTTTCTGCCCTTCTGTTTGTGTAGGATACATTATATTTCAGCAATCCACTAAAGTCAACAGATGGAAGCAGGAAAAGGAGAAAATTGAGTTTTCTGATGCGAGATATCCCAGGGATCACAGGTTGAAGGTTTCACATCAGCTACTGCAGCAACGCAGCGAGTGTTCCTGGGAAACGTGGGTAATTTAGATTTAGATTTACTGGAATACCTTCCCCAAACTAGTGAATCATATTTCTAATTATATTCAAACAATATAAACACGAACAGCTTACTAGGCTCAAAAGCCAACTGCGGCGAGCTATTCAGCTTTTCATCCGGCTTTTTGGAGACAGTCAATAATTCTCTCTGTAAATTAAATTCCAGAGAAGTAAATGTGGAGTAGCTGTTTGAGGTGGGGAATGAAACGGATTCAATATTTATGTTTTCTCCGCGACAAATAGCTGTGTTTTCTGCCTCCCAGAGGTGCGGGTAATGAGTCTGTCATTTATCACATTTAACCTGGGTGACTATGAAGGAATTGTTAATTAGATGTTAGACTGAGTCTAATGAACACAACACACACTCTCTGGAGCAACAAATCTATAGTTATTGACCAAATTTATTTCAGATTCATAAAATATTTTTGAAAAATAAAAAATAAGCTTTTCCATGAGGACAGCATGCAGCAGTCCCTACATAAATTATTCAGTAAGTCACCTGCAGATTGAGTATGTTTGAGTAAAGGCTGTTGCCTTGTTTATTTATTTATTTATTTTTTGTGAAGGGGTGGTGGGGGAGTGTCTCATTTATGAAAAAATGCAAATATATATATTATGGTATTCCTATGGCACAAAGTAAAACGACAAAGCCTAAAGCCAGAGAGATGCCTTCAAAATAAAAGTTGCACCTTATAAAGCCTAATAAACAAAAATGACCAAAATGATTCAAAGTTGTATTTTGACTAACACTTTTTGATTAGGGATTTATGGTCATATTCTGAAATTATGAAACAGGATCGTTAATCATGCATCTCCATCAGATGAATATAAATCCTTATCTTCTTTTCTTGATTTACTTTTCTGTTGCTTTGGACGGATGCTGGATTTACGGCGTCATGACTTGTGAGTGTGCTTGACGAATTTAATTTACCTCCAGTTGCATTTATTGTGATGATATCATCATCACTTACCACCAGTTGCCAACTATATAAATACAAATATTCTCTAAACACCTTTTTTTCTTTGTTATTTCCTGGCTTGTACGACAAAGCATGAATAAAAGCAGTTGAGGTGAAGAGGAATCCAACATGATCAGAATCCTGTGCTCAGCAAAAGTAAAATTGTTCTTCAAGGTAAAAAATCTAAGATTTGTTCCAGACAGACTCGTCACAGGTTGCAAGAAGATATTTCCTCTGTGATGTTCATCCTAAGTAATGGATTAAGTTAATGCTTGCTTGGGGGAAATTGCATTGCTCCACTTCAGTTCAGTAAGACAAAGCGCAAACAATGTGACATCAGCATCGGGTAAAAAAGAAACAAGCTCAGCTGCTGGCGCACATTAGCATTTTGCACAAATCGGACAAAGAATTAATTCAAAATCCTCCAAACAGACAGAATTGATCACATATTATGAATAACTGTATGTTTGCTTTACTTTATGTGTGGATCATAAAATCCCACAAACGAAGCAGGTGTAAACAAACACATCTGAAGGCACTTCCTGGAGGCAGTCTCAAGCTAATCTGAACAGATTTGCTCCCAGTCCCTTAATCCAACAAGTAGTGGTAAAATCCTGATCACTTTGATCATCCTGCAGATTATCTTATCAGAGTTTGCTGCAGTTTGAAAATTATTTTAATTTAAATATCCAACATGTTAAATATTTATGATCAGAAACCCTGTTGTGTGTGGATGGAATGATACATAACTGACAGGAGAATTACCTATTAAAATGTATCTAACAGTATTTATGCACACAATCTCAGTGGGGTTAATGTATCTTTCGTGTGATATGATTGCCCTCTCTGCAACAGACTAATGGAAAATATTTAACATCTTTCTGCAAATGCTGAAGGACCTACGCTTCTTTAACACGTGAAGTCTGCTCTGTCCTTTCTTAAACAGCATCAGTGTTGCATATCCAGTCCAGTCTTCTCTCCAGGTAAACACAGAGGTATTTGTACTCCTCTATCACCTCCACTTCTTCTCCCATGATGGAAAGACTATTTGACTTTGTCCTGGCCCTCCTAAAAAACACAATAATCTAATTTGTCTTGTTCACATTCAAGATCTTGTCCATCACTGATACACCCCGCAAATGCAGAATCATCTGGGTATTTATGCGGATGACAGGACTCAGACTCTTGCTGAAAGTCTGAGGTGTACAACGTAAAGTGGAATGGTGAGAGTACAGTCCCCTGAGGTGCTCCCGTGCTGCCGACCACCTGGTCAAATGCACAACCATGTAGTCTAGGGATGGGCGGTATGGACTAAAAAATGTATCACGATAATTTCTGGAATTTATCCTGATAACGATAGAAATGACGATAAAAAAATACCATTTCAACTCCACCTTTGTAACTATAAATCTATCACCACATTCAGTCTTTGGAGCCCCCAAAACACTGCTCTAAAAGAATACTAAATACTACTAAAATACACCCATTAAATTGAATTGATAAAAGATCCCCGTTCCGCCATGTTTGTTACACAAAAATGTATCAACGGGAATTTCCTTCTTTCTTTCTTTCTTTCTTTCTTTCTTTCTTTCTTTCTTTCTTTCTTTCTTTCTTTCTTTCTTTCTGGCTCATTTCTTTCTGGCTCATTTCTTTCTTTCTTTCTTTCTTTCTTTCTTTCTTTCTTTCTTTCTTTCTTTCTTTCTGGCTCATTTCTTTCTGGCTCATTTCTTTCTTTCTTTCTTTCTTTCTTTCTTTCTTTCTTTCTTTCTTTCTTTCTTTCTTTCTTTCTTTCTTTCTTTCTTTCTGGCTCATTTCTTTCTTTCTTTCTTTCTTTCTTTCTTTCTTTCTTTCTGGCTCATTTCTTTCTTTCTTTCTTTCTTTCTTTCTGGCTCATTTCTTTCTTTCTTTCTTTCTTTCTTTCTTTCTTTCTGGCTCATTTCTTTCTTTCTTTCTTTCTTTCTTTCTTTCTTTCTGGCTCATTTCTATTTCTTTCTTTCTTTCTTTCTTTCTTTCTTTCTTTCTTTCTTTCATTCTAGCTCATTTCTTCCTTCCTTCCGTCATCAACGGGAATTTATCGTTTTTACCGTGAGATGACAAATTCTTACTGTGGATAATTTTTTTGACGGTTTATCGTGAACGGTAAAATATCACCCATTCCTAATGTAATCTCACAAACTGTTGTCTGTTTGTCAGGTAGTCAGTAATCCAGGAGATTGTGGAGGCGTTTGCCTGACTCCTGGAGTTTCCTATGTTGGAATGCAGGCTGGGTGCTGTTAAATGCACCGGAAAAATCCAAGGACATGATCTCCACAGTGCTGCCTGCTTTGTCCAGATGACTGTGGGTTTGTTGAAGCAGGTGTCTGATGGCATCTTGATACAACTGATGTGACGGCTTCAGAGTAATAGTCATTAGGGGAACAAGACAATATATCCTCCACAGCACGAACCTTCTCCTGGCTCAGGCTGAGGTTGAAGAGGTGCTGCAGAGTCCTACATAGCTGATGTGGTTGGATACGATGATGGAGCAGCAGCAAGATCAGTGACTGAGGTGGAAGATGAGACAGCTGGGGTGTGACAGGGAAGCTGTGGGTCAAGGGAGGATAGGAGGTCTGTTTGGCTGGGGGCAGGAGAGGAAGGATGTATCCAGACTTTCATTTGTCCGGTCCTCCGTCTGCTTAAATCCTGTGATCTTCTTCATCCCTGACCAGCCCTCTCTTGCGCTGTTCTGTAAAGAGACCTGAAACACACAAAAATGTGTAAAACACATGACATTGGTGATGAATTGTCATCCCTGGTCAAGTCCTTGGTCATGCTGCCTGCAGAGACTTCATCTAAACTCTTTTTTTAATGTGGGAATTTTCAGATAGAAACAGCCACCGTCTGCTATGTTTGCTCACACTATTTTTCTTTTACCGGTGGTCTCTCACTTTTTGAAAATCACTCAAGTTCTAAAAATCTCTCACTATTTGCCAGTCTTGAAATGATCTAAAACCTGATTGACATTGTTCAATTCAATTCAATTTTATTTATATAGCGTTTGTTACAACAGAAGTTGTCTCTAGGCGCTTTCCAGAGACCCAGATCATGACCCCGAGCAATTATTACATAAACATAACATAAACAATGACAATAAAAAACTGTTCCTGGTGGGAAAAAATCCTTAAGCCAAACAGTGGCAAGGAAAAACTCCCCTTTGTTGATGTCTGCGGCATCATCTGGTATCTTTGAAGCTGAAATCGTCACATCTTTCATCTGGACTGAAGAAATGTGTTGAAGAAGAAACAATTTTTCGTGGATCCATTGGATATTCTGCAATTCTCTTTCATTCATACTGTACATACCACCGCCTTTTTCTTATAAGATACTTATATAGAAAATCTAAGCAGGACCGAGAAAGCTCACCCACTGGATCAAATTCCTGACAATTTCAGATGTAGCAGTCTCAGTCTAAATTGCGACTGATTGGCTGCATCCTCCTCTCCACAAAACAGGTAAGGAGCTGGGTCGCTGTGGAAGAGAAAACAATTACATGGAAGTACTCTGATGTGCAGAGAGAACCTGGACACGTTATCTATCTTTTTAAAGAGTTGTGTTGGCCCAGCAGCTCTGAGAAAGGCAAAGCGGGGGACTTTAGAGCGACGTTAAATGGGAACCACGAGCATCTGATCTTCATTGAGGTGATTTAGAGCGTTTCAGCCGTAACACACACACTTCCACACCACAGAGTTACAAAGTAACCACACAGGGCAGAGGAAACTCTCTACAAACACACTCTAAACATCCATGGCCTCATAAAGTCTGTGTACTCATGCCAAGGAGTTGATTACAGGGAGATCCCGTCATGTTAATCCCGCAGCCTCTCCAGCGTGCGGCCTTGTACCAGGGGCCACACATAAGCCGGTTTTCCCATCATGTCCCCGTATATGTAGCACATGAGCATTTGCTTGGAATTAACACTCATGTTGCACAGAATCCATCTACACTGTAGACGGAGCATGTGGGATTTGCTTTCCTTTCAACTGAAACGTTGATGTGTAATTGTTGGAAAGGGGTTGTTCATCAGTATCACACTTAAACATGCTGTTTTTGCAAGTTCGGTATCAATATGTACATATTTTTTCAATATTCCCATTAAGCCGACACTACGCTGTGATGCGTCATCAAATTTTAATGGGATATAGCGGGCTCTTCAAAGTGATCGCTGCCCGCTTGGCTTATCACATTTGGTTTAAAGGTTTCTAATGGCGTGATAAGGCACATTAAAGCGATAATAAGTGTTTAATGAAATTAAATGCGGTAAAGCTGAGGGCAGAGGACTGATCATTTTTTAAACAGGTCATAAAAAATGAACTTTAAATATACAGCGACGATTAAATAGTCCAGTAGCATGAAAAAGTGATTTATTGGAAATAATCCGGTTTTATCTCGTTCTGGTTGGAACAGTTTAGATGGATATGTTTGATTTTCATTTCAGTTCTTAAATCCTCTCGACATCCTTTTCTTTCTTCAGGAGTTGTTTTTGGCAGTTGGGATTAAAAAGAAAAGAAAAACAAACTCTTTGACTGACTGTTATGCATCTTAATCATCTTTGAAAGCACATAAAAAGGACTCCACCCAATCTGGTGAGAGTTGTGAAAGTTTTAGTTGTCTCTCTTTAATGTGAATCCTTCACAGGTTTTTCCGCCTGTCTCATGTTCTGTTTCAGTACTAAAAACACACGCTTATTCTCGGATTCTCTGAGATCATCCGTGTGATTATGCAGCTGCAAAAGATGGGTGTTCCTCCTGCGTCTTAGCCAGCGCTCAGGGTGCGGCTCCGTGCGTCCATCTGTTCCTGCCTTTGGGAAGGAAACACATAAACACAGTTTTGAATATGTCCACGGACTTGCACGTGCAAGAGATTATATCCTCAGCAGGGATTCGGCTCGTACTGAATGCCAAGGGATTTAGGGACACATTCAAATCACTTAATGATTCTGTGGATAAATTAAGTCTCCTTTTATTTACAATGCTCAGGATTCCACATTTTTTACTGCAAAACTACACAACATGGAATTCAGAAAACACTCTTTTTGTTAATACACTCAGATTTACAGTATTGAAAAAGTGTGTTTCATGTGTCCGTTTTCTTTTCAGGGTCCTTTTTGCAGGCCACTACACCGAGACGCATTACAGGGAGGATGGCAGTGCAGTCACCGGTGCTCACAACTTCACGGTATGCCTGCAGTTGCATTGTGTCAAACTGTTTTACAGTTTGGTTTCAGATTTCAGAGTGAAAAAGTGCACAGTATCCTTGTATTTGTTCAAAATGAAATTAAGATAATCATATTCCATTGTTTAATGAGACTCAGTGTGTATTTTAAAGCCTCTGACCACTGCAGAGCGTGACGTTTATCCTATGGCCTACATGGTGATAAGTGGTGTTTGATGCCGGTTGTTTGCCAGCCAGCGTTGCCATCAGGATTTGTCTCGAAATCTCCCTTTTAGCCCGCGGTGCTGGTTTTGTTCAGTGTTTACAATCCCTTATATAGAGGAGCACTTGCTTCTGTTTTGTTTTGAATTTCACATACTTGTCAACACTACTCACCGACAGGTTTAAAACATCAGTTTAAGCGCCACGCACTTGAACGCCAAGCCAGCATATTTCATTATCTGATATTCTTACCTCCCATAACTGCGGGTACAGGTTATTACACGTTTTCTTTGTTTCTTTTTTGTTTTTTTGTTTTGTTTTTTGTCGCTGCCCTTTTGAAGCTCACTTGGTTTAAATTGAACAGCTGTGACGACAGTCTGCCAGGTTGCTCGCAGCTTTGAGGAGCAGTTTGGTAAATTTGGCAGTGAAAGGCAAGTTGACTTCACACGGCTTTTCGCTAACAGCTTCCGACACAGCGTCTCCCTCTCACTTTTAATTCTGTGTGGGAGGATGTTGCAGGCATCAGGTTGTCAATTCGACATGCTGCATTGTCTTAGTGCGCAGCTTCGTGCAGCTGCACACTTTCAGCACCTGCTGTCGGCCCGAGACTCCCCGCCGCTCCGTCAGGGCTTAAGCAGACTTTCTGAGAAGCGGCAAAAAAATTGTGATGAATGAAGGAAAAAGGAGTCCAGTTTTGTTCTGTTTTAAGGCTTTTAAGATTACCGTGACCTGTTTCTTTTTTTTTTTTTTGTGAGAATCTGAACCAGTCCAACACCTGCTGTCCCTGAACTCACCAATCTGCCATGTGGCAATCAGGGATCAGGAGGAAAGAGGCAAACTATAAATAACCTGCATTCAGTGTTGCTGAAATGAAGTCCCTCTTTCCCTGAGGGTTAAAAGCAAAGGACCGAATTTAAAGATACAACCTATTTTAGGGACATAAAACCCTCCCTGTAGATGAGCATGGGCAAATCCAGATGCCTCCTTGGCACTTAAAACAAACCGCTATTCATGCCTGTTGTCTAGTGTATCATACGGTACACCATGGGAGAGTTATAATTTTTTTATTTTACACAACCGTTTAAATTTACGATTTCCACCAACCATTTAGGAGTAACTTTAGTGAAAAGCTATCGGTACAAATGTGTGACACGCTGGTGAAGCTTGTCTGTGATTGTAATCGTACTTCAGAAGTCTTTAAGGCACCTTAAATAATCAAATATGTGCGTAAAGCTCCTTTTTTTCTGCTTTCCAATCTTCTTTTCCTTTCAACTGGTCCCTTCATGGGTCACCACGGCAAATCACTGCCTCCATCTAACCCTACCCTCTGCATCCTCCTCTCTCACACCCACTTACTTCCTGTCCTCTTTCACTTCCGTCAGGTTTTGAATTATCTAGGCGTCTTAAACAGTTTATGAGTTATGGTCTTGAGAACTCTGCCACATCCTGTTGGCGACAACAGTAAGGTCATAAAGGGGTTTAACTTGACTTAGATTTGTTTGTTTTTTTACAGTTTTATGAACAGATAACGATAAATAAATCTCATATTTCTAAATGAAGAAATAATTTCAATGTTTTCTCGTTAGTTGGCACATGCCTTGAATAATCTGCAACTAGTTTTAAAGTTCGACTGCTAAATAAAATGGCTTGCACAATTCATAATCCGATTAGTCGATTAATTGTTTCAACAATCGATAGATTAATCAACAAGACGAATGGTTGTTATTTGCAGCCCTTCTTGCAAGTAACAGTTGATTTACGGGGTTCTAGTGATCCTCCGGATGATGGATGGAGATCTGTATTCTCTCAACAGTCTTATACTCAAACAATAATTGTTCAGAATAGATAGATATTCTCTTTTTCTTTCACCACACTGCTCTGACAGAATGGGGATGACAGAATGGAATGAAAGATAAACTACTACCATCTAACCGTCACCTTGTATGCATGTCAGCTATCCTGCTGCTGCCTTTAAATGTGTGAATTGAGTTAATTTTAAAAGGCCTGTTTGTAAAGGGACGGAGCGAGGGAGAGAGTGCTCTGCAGAGCATGCTAATTGAAGTGAGCATGCGTTGGGCAGCATGAGCACAGTTCCAATGTTTCCTCTCATCATTTGCTCTTTTGAAGTCAGGTAAAAGCTTCGGTAGTGCAACAGAAAGTGCAGCACCTTTTGTATAATTTTAATGTTTCTAAGTGCGCAGGGAGTGAAGCTGTGCTTGTATAAAGCTTTTTGTTTCATCTCCAGCATGTGAGCCCGTTTTTTTGTTTTTTTTCTCTCTTTCCTTTGTAGAATAACTGCTACTATCATGGGGAAGTGGAGGCACATCCAAGCTCTGATGTTACCGTCAGTGTCTGCTCGGGCCTTCGGTGAGAAACACAAGGATCATTTGGTATTCAAACTGCATCTCCAAGCTGCCCTTTAAGTGCTATTTGCCACTGCAGAGTTTGCATTTACTTAAGTCACCCAGCAACTCGGCCCATCGTTCCTAAGCCCCTTAAGGGTGCTGTCAGTAAGACGGTGTGACTCACAGGAAAAGGAGAAAATGTCACACTAATGTCTTCGTTCACAGAGGCATCCAGAAAATATTTGCTCTCGTTTTGGCAGAAATTGTCATCTGGCTGTTGCAAATGGAGATTCAAATATTTTTGCTTCACAGTTCACATTAATGAGCGGGGAAGGCAGATAGTGTTGAGGTTGTCATGACAAGCTTCGATCAAAACAGAGGCTGCTGTGAATCAGAATTTTCAAGAGGTGTATTTTCAAAGGATTTAGTGGATTTGTGAATAATGACAGCGCCCTATTAAAAGTCTACTGAAAAAAAAAAGTCTTAATGTCGGCAACTTGTAGCTTAACAAAGAAGTGTTTCAGAGTTTAATTTGGCCTCGGTAAAAAGTTGGCTTGCAGAAAATAAACTGCTTCCTCGGTTGTCACATATTCCATTAGGGAGAGTCACATTCAATCATTTTTCTATTTGAAATTGCTCAGGCTTTAATGTTTCATTTTCTTTCTCGGGCTCTGCAGAGGCCTCATTGCACTTGAAAACAAGACACTTTTCATCGAGCCCGTCTCCGGCCGTGACACGGGGTCCCACTTCATCTACCGAGTGGAAGAGCTCAGACTGGCCCCGGGGTCCTGTGGCCACGGCTTCAACGTGTCCTCTGTCACCGCTGAAAACCACATCAAAAGCCCCTTCCAGTCCTTCCACACACGGGTGAGATTACAGAGTTATTTTTATTGCAGAGTAGAACTGTTAGATATCACAGTGCAAATGCAGCCTAATCAAAAAAATGTAGGGCTTTTTTTATTCGTCATCAAACGTGTCTAATGAGACTAACATTCAACTGATAAATGATGCATTTGACCAAATATGAGTGAATTGGCGAGCACACCGATTTGGAAAGACTCCCTTGGGGTGTTGCCTCGAGTTTGACACTCATTTTATCTGTGTTGTGAGCCCAAAATGGAGGGCCCGTGCAAAAGGTTTGGCTCGAGATTTGCATGGAGCAGGTGCAGCATCCATCTGCCCTCATTTTCAAACGGCTTCATTTGAGTCAAAAAGTGGGACTTGTTCACACACGGGACCTAATCACCCCTGAGTAATACTGGAGGTTTATCGAAGAAAATTGGTTCTGTGCTGAAACATGGCACTCTGGGACAGTGGGGGAATGCTAAATGTAATGTAAAAGCCAGGCCTTTGTGTGAGGTTCTATTTTATCTGAAGAGCTCTACAAGTGAGATGTGATCTCATTTGAAAATATCCACATTTGAGGATAGATGGATGGATAAATATCTGGTCAAATTTGAGCTTTTACTAATGATCTAGCGCTTATTGAAGACAAAAGCTTGACATTTGGTCAAGCATGACACTAGTCTATGGTGAACGCACACACGGCCCAAGATAATGAGTAAACATTTAGAATACACTATCAACGGCGTAGTCATGATTCAAATCAGAGGCTCGAAGTTGTACAGCTCATCATCAACATTTAACCACAGTTAGCACTAGCTACCTGCTTTTTTTAATACTTGAAAGTGAATATACTAATGTATTGCTTGTAAAGCTATAGTGCAAACTAAAATCCTAAAATCCATTCCAACACATGCAACATCTGTGTTAGAGAACAGCAGCATCACCAGTGGCACCCATGATGTTTCCTCCTCCTCCTCCTTGCTGAAGAGTGATTTTGACCGCTCCCGTACGATGTTTATAGGAGGTGGACACTATGATCTCACACGTTGATTAGTAACAGTTCAGCTCTCCGTTGTCACCACAGTGTTCTCTTTGTAGCCACAAGTGACCATATTTGTACAACTGTGTGGCCTTGTGAGTGATACTTGGACAAAAGCGTATAACGTTGAGGCGTGATCACTTTTTAACTAGTGAAGTACAGTACATCTTAATGACTTCTGGGGAAAATCCAGGGAGAAAAGTGGATGCTTTGGAAAAGAAGTCTGTTGAAACTAGATATGATTTAAAGCTGAGAGGCTATCAGATATTTTGCACTTGAAAGCACTTTCTCATAAGTTTCTTGACTTAACACCACATGACTGCATCCATCATTTACAGTATGTTCATCCTGTGGTCCCTCCATATCTGCAGAGGAGCCCCAATGACCTTTAATATGGAAAGCGTTGAGCTTTCTGCACTGATAAATTATCTGCGTGTCTCCCAAGAAGCTTTGGGGAACCAAACTCTCTCGTGCACTTAAAATAACATTAAGAGGGGAGTTCAAGGTCTGATACCCAGCAACATTTTCCTGTATTTGTCCTTAGCTCGTTTCACCAGGCGCCTCGCTTCATATCAACTGTACAAACGTGAGAATGGACTCACTCTTCTCAGGTTCTCCTTGGCGAAAAAAAAGGAAAAAAAAGACTGTATTTCCACAGGGGCCCTTTTTTCAAGACATTGCAGGTCTGTGAGAAGCAATAGAAGATGAAACTGTCTAGATCTCAGAGAGGATCAAATAGAGAAAAAAGGATCCTCAGTGCGTTTCTAACTTGGAGTTTGTTTTCTGTTTTTGCCGCAGCACAAAAGGCACGTTCAGAAGACGACCAAGTACGTTGAGCTGATCATCGTAGCAGACAACAGAGAGGTAATCCATCTGCTTCTCTTCCAAATCCCAAATAGTTTTTTTGAACAACAGGTATAATGCTGAAGACACAGCTGCCCCTCATGGTATATGCAGAGAAAAAACCCCAAAGTAATCTTCAGTAACAATAGAGAATGTCCCTGCAAGAAAATAAGGTGATTGTGCAAAAACCTCTGTTGTTCTGTTGCAGCAGCTGTTTCTTTTCTAACAGGAAGTTCTGTTTCCGTTTTCCCAGCTGAGCGGACCGGAAACAGGAAAAACAGTCATGTGTTTACAGCAGAGTTGACCTAAAGCAATGATGAGCACATTGGGTTTCCTCCTGACAATCCTCTGCTAGTAACGCTGACCTCAATGGAAAATTCGGAAATAAAATCAGGGATCAAGTGTGCTGCGATGCTCACATTTGAAGTCCAGCATCAATGCAGTTGGACACACAACAGTGTGGATGTGCACGGCCCGACTTCGCTGCGATTTAGATCCAAAGCTTTGCAGCTTGTGAAATTTGCCAATACACCTGCTTCCTGCAGTCGATTTTTCTAGATGCAGATGGTCACAGCTTGACAGCCTGCCTGACACGCTGAAAAAACATATTGCCTGTAAATATTTCAAGCTGACATTCATCCAAAATACAGTCTTTCAGAGTGTCCTGTGGTGTTTTGACAGTTTTTAGTTTGGAACATGATTGTCTAAAATATGTCTCCTTGAAAACCCGCTGCTCGCAAATTCCCAAGGCATCCACTTGTAACGTGCAATTTTGTTTTCAGTTTCAGAAACAGGGAAGGGACGTGGAGAAAGTCAAACAGAGGCTGGCTGAGATAGCAAATTATGTGGACAAGGTAAGATAAAAAAAAACAATAAAAGATTTTCTCAATTTTGAAGGTGGGATAAATCACTGTTTTTGGACAGAGAAACATTGGCCGGGTTTCCCAGATCCAACCTCTCTTAAGGATTTAAGAGAGGTTCAAAGAAGGTTTGAACTAAGAGAGAACCCTAAGATACGGGTGTTTCCCAGATGACTTCTTAACACCGTCCTTTAGTTTCGCTCTTTCAGAAGCTCTTTGGAGCAGCTGTCCGGTTCTGAAACCAAATCAATCGATGCCAGGCAAATCGATCACCGATCACTATCAGCGCATTTTCACACGCAGCACTGCTGCCTAACGCACTAATTCACTGCTGCCTGTGCGTTATAATAAAAAATTAAGATGATAAATATAATTCAATGACCCTTTTTCATCCAAACGGTGCGTTACTCCGTTATTTCTGGCTACAGTGAGGCTTTTTTTCCCCACACGCAGAAACCGGGAGGAAACGGGGTGGGCGTTTGTGTGTGTTCAAAAACATGAGCCAAGAGAAGGCGAGTTTCGCAAATCGCAACGTGGAATTACAGCAATCCCTGGTTTTTCGCAGGGGTTATGTTCCAAAAAGAACCCGTGATAAGTGAAATTCTTTTTACAATTATAGAGCGCTTCAGATTGCAGAGATCATCCCCGCCACGCACGTATTCCTGCTCTTCTGATGCTGCTGCATCCCGCAGGTGGGTTTTTTCAAGAGAAGAAAATAGTTATGGGTCGTTGTCTTCGCTCTTTTTTCTTCTGGGCAAAAAGATTCTTTAATATAAACCGACACCATTGATTATATTTGAGACTGTAATGAACGATTCATCAAAGGATCCCGTTGATCAGCTGCTGCTTCCCTGTCATCACATAGATGCGCTCGGGCGCGGCGCAGGAGGATCGGTGTCCCGGCTGCCTGGACAGCCCGGTCCGACACACGTCCAGGGGACTGAAGTGCTGACGCACGAATGCGTTCATAAAAACAGTTCTGCTTCGCGCACGGTGACGCGGTTGATTTGCAGCGAGAACATGCTGTATAGCAGCCAAATCATCAAATAAATGATATTCATGATGATCGTTTTATTTGTGCGTAATGCATAAAGCATATACAGGAACACACTTGTTATTCCTTATTTTTCTTTTTTTTCCCCCCTTTGCTGTCACCAATAAATGCTAAACAATATAAATCTATAGTATAAAATAGATCAAAACTTGTGCGGGGTGCATTGTTTTAATATCTCATTGCTTGGTGTAATATTGTTTTGCCTGACGCGGCTGGATCTGTGAGTCTTTGTTCACTAAGATGGTTGTAAAGACTGGGTCAGCAGCATCTTTCATTTCCTTCTTAATGAAAGAGATACTTAAGCTAAGAGCAACTCTGGGAAACGCGATTTTCTTTCACAGGCTCCTTAAGAAGGTTTGAAAGAAGTCTTTCGCTGTTAAGAACTACTTAACTGATCTGGGAAACCCGGCCATTGTTGGTAGCGGAGACTAATGGGGTGACTGTGTGATGTATTCACTTCTCTCTAAAGCCTAAGATGTTAGCCAGAGATGTAAATGTCTTACAGGTAGATTGTCTTTAGGGAAAGAATGGAAAAGACATGCCATGTGAAAAAACAAGACATGCTGGAAAAGCCTTCCATAATGCCTCAATTATTTGTTTTAGGCTCTTTAGAACATTTGTGTTATCAAAACTTTATAAATGCTGCAACATCTTAATCCACTCTGACACTCTTTGCCTGCCAACGCGCTCCTCTTCAGTTCTACAGGGCCCTGAACATCCGGGTGGCTCTGGTGGGTCTGGAGGTGTGGAGCGATGCCGACAAATGTCCCGTCACTCAAGATCCCTTCAACACCTTGCACGAGTTCCTGGACTGGAGGAAAGTGAAACTGCTGCCCCAGAAACCCCACGACAACGCTCAGCTTATAAGGTGGACATTTGATTCGACACGGGGAATTGAGCCAACAAATTGAGCCTTTGGCTGTTTTTTTTTTTTCTTCTTCTTCTTTTGAAGCTTTCAGCTGAAAAACATCCTCTGATTCAATCAGGGACAACAACTGTAAGATCAATCTGAACAGAATTGGTTTTGATGGGAAAGGTTCAGTAGCTATATTGATACTGGTGTGATTAACCACGCTTGTTACGCAACAAATAAAGTGCAGAAATTAATCCATTTTAGTCAGAGTAGTGCCTTAATATAACTGCACACGCAACCCTATTGTGACACAACCCTAGGTCTGGTATTAGATGGTAAGGAGACATTGATCTAAAAACATTTATAAAGGGGCCAAAAAGATGTGAATGGAAGCAGTTTTGAGTGAGAAAGAATATTTGCCAACATTCATCAAAAATAGTTTACTATCTTAAGCCCCAAAAATCCTAAATATTGTTCTTCCGCTTAAATGGTAGTGTAGTTAGGGTCCCAAGAGACAAACTGAGGTAACTTTAACCCAGTATGTGTACAGAAAATGTATAAAAAGGACTGTTTGGACAAGTCGACTGTCAAATATGATGCAAACTGCTGTCAATAGATTGAAAAGGAGGAGAGTTTATGTCCTGCGCTTGCTTAGAACTGGATCAGTAGTTACGTTAGACATGTTTGAGTCATGTCAGAGGCTTAAAGTAGCAGTGGATTTTGACTTTAAACGAAAACGAAACTTAGGTCCATTACCCCAAAACAAATTCTGTTCACACATCACGCGCTTTGAGTTGCATAATTTTGGTCCCTAACAAAGGTTTAGTCTCTTATAATATACTTGAGGTTGTTTCTACTCCAGAATGGTTCTCTAAATGAGTTTCTAAATCAAAAATGGCTTTACTTGAGGAAAGTAATGCTGAATATTGAACTTTCTCCTGGATTCACTTGAAAAGAACATCGTATGAATAGTTTAGTCATGCCGTATCAAACTACCTGCATCCCCCTGCAACACCGCTTCACAGAAATAGTCAAAACTACTTTGGTCTTTGGTGCATGCAGTTGCATATTATTGAGGTCCAAGAAAAAAAACATCTTTCCCATATAATTTCTTTTTTCTGTGTAGCGGGTCTCCCCTGCAAATCTCCCATGTATGTTATTTAAGCAGATTCATTTCCAGTGGTTTTTTCATGCCATCATGTACTCCAGAAAAGTTAGATAATAGCTTTTTTTTTTTTTTTTTTACATAAGTAGCTGCTGTAATAAATACACACATTGTAAGTAAACAGCTAAAGCATGGACAACCGCTACCACAATCATGGCTTTCAGACCCTCAGCATTTTAATCCCCTGCTTCTTTCCTTTGCAGCGGGGTTTACTTCCAGGGCACCACCATTGGCATGGCGCCCATCATGAGCATGTGCACCGTGGAGCAGTCAGGAGGCATTGTCATGGTGAGTCTCCGACCTTCTCCCTGCTCCCAACACGCCTCCACCCTCCTCTTCCTCTGTGTAGCTTGATTGTATCAGTGTGGACATTGTCCAGATCGAGCCCGCTAACACGATCCAGACGTGGTTTACATGGGGAAGGTGTTCGTTGTTTGCTGGAAGGGCACTCACCGGCGAGTCTGCCAGGAAGCCATGCTTAATAACATAATGCTATTTGTCCTGGCACTCCCTTAACATTACCCCAAACACACACATGCACTATAAAAAAAATATATTCCCAGAGGCTTAGCTCTGCAGACACACACACACACACACACACACACACACACACACACACACACACACATATCCACACTGTTCGATGTGGAGCCTTGCAGTCATGCAACGAGAGCCATGCCGACAGCTGTCTAATGTGAGTTGAATGTGTGTCGAGATTACTTGCGCCCTGCCGGATTGAGCTCTGCTGCTCCAAGGTGGGGTAAAAGGATTGGCCGGGGCAACTGGGTAAATCAAGGGCCACAGCTATTAAGCACAACCATATTTAAGTCTTTATTAAATGTGGTAGAGTGTGGATTCCAGCTCTTAAAAAGCACACGTTTGATTCATTTTTTGTACCCAGCTGAGCGTCACCCCAGCACAGAATCACAACACAGAGTAAATGAGCTGCCCGTTATAGCACTTGACAACCCGCGCCAAATCACAAAGTGGTCATTAGTCCAATACCATTACGCCTGAGCCCAGATGTTTAGCTCCCAGTGAGAGATGTGTTTTCGGCTGGCCGCCGCTGCGCCGAGCCTTCTACAGATGTTTGTCTTCCCCGATTCTTGCATGCAGCAGATGGTCTGGATCGCGATTAAAGAGCCGCATAAGCAGCGAGAGGGCGGTCAGAGGAGATGATCTGTTTCTCAAACCACACTCGAGCATGTGTTCTGCCCCAAATCTTGTATTCTGGTTATTTATTCTTTCATCGCGGGTCTTATTGCTTTTTCACTGCGTGGCAGAATTGTTTGTCACATGAATGGAAAGCACATCAGAAAAAGACTATCAAAGCACTTCTCAGCTGTAACCAACACATCAATTTCTTGGCTTCAAAACAATGCTTCAAAGTAATCGCCGTGACTACCAAGAGCTGTTTTCATTTACGCTGATATCGCTTTTAGTTTTGAGCTCTTGGCTTTGAATACAAGACGTAACATACAGAAGCACACCACGCTGATAAACATGGTAGTGATAACGCGGGGTTTTCCCATCCTTCCCGTTAAAAGGCAGGGTGCAGCTCCCAAGATGCTCTTTAACCAGAGCAGGAAGTGGCTCAGCTGCTCCTCAACTTGGACTGATGACCTTCCTTTCCAAAGACGTATGTGATTTCCTCATGTAGGTGACAGAGAGCCACAGTACAGTAACATGCACAGTACAATGGAGGGGATCTTTTACTAATTGTTAGCTCAATTAGAATTTAAAGATCATTTCTATAATGAAAACCGCGTCGAGACATAAAACCACATGCAAAAATGTGTGTCTTCAACCACGTCCTACCGTTTTTACCCCATTTGCTGTCTCAACTTGACACACATCCACAACCAGACTGATTTAATATGTCAGTAACGCTGCTTTGTCCCAGTCCCTCTGTCTGTAAAACTACTTGAAAGTGAAATTTCCATCTCTTAGTGCCACGTGAAGGGCAGTTGTCTTTCTTATCAATGAAGTCATACGGGGAGAGGTTTATGCAGCTTTGTGCAGCAGATGTCTCTACTGGCAGCAGGTATGATTTGGTCTGCAGGGGTGGTGGGATGGCTGATGAATCCAGGCCTCCATGAAGAGAATAAATAATAGACGAAGGATGAGGGGGGTCATGTTGAACAGTTACTGAACCACTGCTTAAAAACTGTCTCCATTGATGTTTGTATTTTCTCCCTTTTTTTTTTTTTACTTCTTGTTGTTTGCGAGCTTCAAAGCAAACTGGGTAGAAATGTGCATAACTAACATTCTGGGTGCCGTCTTTTGTGTTTTTTTTTTACCAGGATCACTCTGAGAACCCACTGGGTGCAGCCGTGACTTTAGCACACGAGCTGGGACACAACTTTGGCATGAACCACGACACCCCGGAGCGCGGCTGTGGCTGCAGGATGACCGTGGACCGCGGAGGCTGCATCATGACGCCCTCCACTGGGTGAGATTCTGGTGATGCTTTCAATTCACAAATACAGCGTCCTCAAGGTGCAAAACAAGAAAGCCTAAAACGCCTCAGAAATTAGAGACATTTTTAGAAAAAGTTTCAGAAAAAAACGCAAACAGTGAAATGCTTGAGTCTAAAAATAAGAGCCTTCTAGTAATCACAACAAAACTAAAAATAACAGGAATATTTTAGAAAACTTTAAACAAAATAGAAACAGAAAATGTAATATTTCAGAATATGCAACGATGTAATAAAGGAACAGCAGAAGTAAACATAATGAGAACTACGAGAGAGAAAGCAGAACAATAAATAATGTTTCAGAAACGACAAAAAAGGTCCTAGTTTCTGAGGGAAAAAAACTACAACAAAACCGTGACTTATCAGAAAAATAAATTAACCAAACAGGAATTAAAAATAAGACACAAAAAGACTTTTGTGTCTTATTTTTAGAAGATAAATATGAAAGAAAACATGTCTTTGGAGCTGTTTACCAAGATGTAGTTGAGCCTGTTGGTCTGCTGCCTGCTTTGCTGTGGGTTTGAATTGAAGCATCGGTGTAACGTACTGGAAAAAGTCACATTACCCCTTCAACCCTGTGTCATTCTGTTGGTATTTGAGCTTGAGCCAGCAGCTGAAAGTCAGCTTGATCTCAGTTGTTGTTTAAAAAGAATACATGACATCAACTACTATGTGCTGTTTTTCCTGCGTGTTTGGAATTTCCTAAATGAAATTAGTGACCGGACTGCTGTAATGCACTTCTCATCGGGATTCTTGGCATGAGAGTCCAAAAGCTGTAACAGACAAAGAACAGCCCTGCCAGGATCCTTACGAGAGTGCATAAACATAATACCCATCCTCAAATGTCTGCATTGGCGCCCCGTGTCCTCCGCAATTCACGTCAGAATTGCTCTCCTGACTCACCGGCGCATTCGTAAAAAATGCTGCGAGCTGCCTCAAAGAACTCATCACACAGCAAACGTCATCTCACAACCTCCGTTCTTGAAATAGCAACCTCCTCCGTACCCCCAGAACTAAAATGCGGACTACGGGAGATCGAGCTGCCTGCATATAAATAATAAAGCTATTGATTAAGCTGTACTGATGCTTAAGACTGAAGCGTACACGTAATTTCAACTTTGTGCATAACTCGGGTGTCCAGACAGTTTATTTGAAACTCAGCTGAGCTTGTGCTCGCACTGGTGTTCAGCTTTAAGCACGGCTGTGTGTTAAACTCAGTTGTTGTGGTTGAAGTAGTAGCCGTTTAAAGCCCAGCTACGTCAGTTACACCCTAACTAACTATTGTTGCTGTGTTTTCTGAAAGTTTGTTTCCCTTCCAAAACTAGGGGGGGATAAAGTTGATGTGAGGGCAAGGTCAGAGAAGGTTTTAGAGTCAGAAATGCTTTTTTAAATTGAAATGAGTTACTTCAGGCTAGGAATGGGCGATATTTTACCGTTCACGATAAACCGTCAAAAAAATTCCCCACGGTAAGAATTTGTCTCACGGTAAAAACGATAAATTCCTGTTGATGATGTTTTTGTGTAAAGTCGAATTTATGGTTCTGCGTTGTGTACGTGAAGGAAGGAAGGAAGGAAGGAAGGAAGGAAGGAAGGAAGGAAGGAAGGAAGGAAGGAAGGAAGGAAGGAAGGAAGGAAGGAAGGAAGGAAGGAAGGAAGGAAGGAAGGAAGGAAGGAAGGAAGGAAGGAAGGAAGGAAGGAAGGAAGGAAGGAAGGAATGAGCCAGAAAGAAAGAAAGAAAGAAAGAAAGAAAGAAAAGAAAGAAAGAAAGAAAGAAAGGAGCCAGAAAGAAAGAAAGAAAGAAATGAGCTAG
The DNA here is from genome assembly GCF_033807715.1 of Cololabis saira. Taxonomy (NCBI): domain Eukaryota; kingdom Metazoa; phylum Chordata; class Actinopteri; order Beloniformes; family Belonidae; genus Cololabis; species Cololabis saira. Next base: position 23,693,386 of record NC_084603.1, read on the forward strand.
AAAGAAAGAAAGAAAAGAAAGAAAGAAAGAAATGAGCCAGAAAGAAAGAAAGAAAGATTTGAGCCTGAAAGAAAGAAAGAAAGAAAGAAAGAAAGATATGAGCAAGAAAGAAAGAAAGAAAGAAAGAAAGAAAGAAAGAAAGAAAGAAAGAATGAGCCAGAAAGAAAGAAAGAAAGAAAGAAAGAAAGAAAGAAAGAAAGAAAGAAAGAAAGAAAGAAAGAAAGAAAGAAAGAAAGAAAGAAAGAAAGAAAGAAAGAAAGAAAGAAAGAAAGAAAGAAAGAAAGAAAGAAAGAAAGAAAGAAAGAAAGAAAGAAATGAGCCAGAAAGAAAGAAAGAAAGATTTGAGCCTGAAAGAAAGAAAGAAAGAAAGAAAGAAAGATATGAGCAAGAAAGAAAGAAAGAAAGAAAGAAAGAAAAGAAAGAAAGAAAGAAATGAGCCAGAAAGAAAGAAAGAAAGAAAGAAAGAAAGAAAGAAAGAAAGAAAGAAAGAAAGAAAAGAAAGAAAGAAAGAAAGAAAGAAAGAAGAAAAAAGGATAAATTCCCGTTGATGACGTTTTTGTGTAACAAACATGGCGGATCTTAGAGCGAGATAGATTTATAGTTACAAAGGTGGAGTTGAATTGGTATTTTTTTTATCATCATTTTTATCGTTATCGGGAACAATGCCAGAAATTATCGTGATACATTTTTTTAGTCCATACCGCCCATCCCTACTTCAGGCAGCACGGTGGCTTGGTGGTTAGCACTGTTGCCTCACAGCAAGAAGGTTCCCGGTTTGACTCCCTGGCCTGCTGGGGGTCTTTCTGTGTGGAGTTTGCATGTTCTCCCTGTGCTTGCGTGGATTCCCTCCGGTTACGCCGGCTTCCTCCCACATTCCAAAAACATGCATATTAGGTTAATTGATGATTCTAATTTGCTTGTAGGAGTGAGTGTGAGTGTGTCTGAGTGTCTATGTGTCCCTGCGATAGACTGGCGACCTGCCTCTCCCTGTAATGAGCTGGGATAGACTCCAGCAGACCCCCGTGACCCTACAAAGGATAAAGCGGGTAGAAAATGGATGGATGAGTTACTTCAATTCATCAGATCAAAACCGAAACAAATGAGCTAATATCCACTAGATGTTCAGGTTGGATCATTGTTGTCTGCTCATGACGCTTTATTGTTTTCATATGTAATGTAAGAGAAAAGGCTCAGAAAACACAAATACACAGACTTTGGCCTGAGACCAAAGCAACTGCTGCAGCATTCTGCTCCTGTAGCCTGAGTCGTTGAGATAACAGAGCGGCGGCGAGTGATGGACTCTTTGACTGCTAGTTAACAGCGAGCAGATAAGACCAACCCTGGACGCAGTACCAGATTTCACCCTTGGTCTGGTGCCAGTCCTATTTGCCTGATAGTGGATCCCGAACCACTGATGAATGTGGTCAGCATGAAATCTGCAACGCTGCGAAGAAGACAATAAAGAACTGAAAGATGCAGTTACACTCATTAATGAATGAGCAATAAAACAGAAAGCTGCTTATGTGAGGGATAAACAGAAAAAACATGCATCAATGTGCAAAAAGCCTTGTGCTACAACAGTCAGCGTATGTTGCATTAACAGCAATATGGTATTATCTGACAGGCTGAGCAGTTTAGTTCAGAGCAACAAGTAGATATGTGAATATTTGACACTCTCCCTTGTGAGTGTCTAGTATTTACTTTAGTTGTGGGTATTATTAAGGAATCTGACCCACCAGACATCGACTCATGATATAAATGCTATACTATTTACTTAAGTAAAAGGTAAAAAGATTCCAAGCTGAATAAAAGATTTTGCTCATTCGTTGAAATCGCTGTGCTTAGTTTTTTCAGTGTAAACGTTCAGGCTTTAAAAGAGAGATTGGTAATAAAATTAGCTCTCCAAAAGAGGTTTTCTTGCACATTTGTTCCTTCAGAAATCAGTTCTTCCATCATTGTTTGTCAGGGACACTCCTGCTGAAGCATGGATTTAACATCAAACTGTGGTTTAAGCAAAGAAAGCAAAGAAAATACAAATAATAAGAATAATATTGATTAATGATTATTAATAAAATATGGATTATTTTTATATTAATAATAATCTGTAAGTGAAATCACACACTGCCAGTAAACATATCTGTTTTCAGTTGCTCCCTTTAATCAGCACAGTGGAAGAAACGACTGCCATCTCCTGAAAACATGATTAAATAAAATCAACTAATAGACACAAATAACATAACTTGGTACATGGCACAGTTGTTCCAGGAAACCTCCAATAACCGTCATAGTTTTTGGATTCAGAGGAGGAAGAATGCTTTCAAAAAGCCTTTGTTTGTGCAGTTCTTTGCAACAAATCTGTTCTTCACATATTGGGATATTTGTTTGACTAAAAAATAGAAAGAGATAAAGAGCAAATATATTTAACATTAGTACCGCTGAAATAAGGCAGTGTAGTTTTGTTCAACAGCAGCCTAACATGGAGACTTTGCTTTAGATGACACTAATGACAGTTTCATCCTAATTGGCTGCAGTGGGTCGTAGCATTATTTAATCATTTAATTAACAGAAAAGGTGAATGAGGATCAGTTCCCTTTGTTCCTTTCCGTATTCTCAGCGTCATTATTATGAGTGTTGATTTAGCGATAATTCGTGACCTTTTTGCCTGATACTCACTCCACTGTTCGTGGTAAAAGATGTGGGATAAATTCATGCATCAACTGATTTTGTCGATGCACAGATACAGAATATAAATTTTCTTTCTAATTGTGCTTTTCTCATTGTTTAATTTTAGTTCTTGTGAAAATTATTATTAATTGTTGGTTTTGCTAAGACTCGACGTAGAAGCAAAATCTCAATGAAGAGTTTATAATGTGCATATTTGTGTGTGAATATTTGCGCCTGTATAAACTCAAGCACTCCATTTATTATTGATCCTGTCTGTTTGTTCACAGTGGAGTTTGTTTCAAAGCTGTGCTAATTTTCTATCAAATTCATTTTTTCAGTTTTACATTTTTATTTCTCATCTGTATGTTAATTCTTCCAGTTTCATAAGAAACAGATATATGCATTAAGTCAAAAATTGAGCTAAAATGCCAAAGCAGTTTATGAAAAAATAGTCAGACCTCATAAAAAGAAAATAGTGTTTACCCCTACCTTAAGAAGCAATAACTTGAAATAATGGTTTTCTGTATGATGTTTTTAGTTTCTGTTTCTTTGGCCAACTTTTCTTTGCAACTTCCCTTTAGTTCGTGGAAGTTTGTGGGCATTTGTTCATCCACAACTCTCCGTCACAGCATGTCAGTTGAGCTGCAGAGTCGAATTTGGGTCTCTTCTTGTTTTATTCATTCATTTTTAGACTTGCTGGTGTACTTGGACTCATTGTCCTGCTGCAAAAAGGTTATACAACCTTATATTTGTCCCTAGAGTACATTTGTATACAAAGGAGTCGTAATTGTAAGTGGCACATGTCCTGTGGCTGAAAAACAAGCCCAAATCATTACCATTCCACCACCGTGTTTTGCAGTCAATAAGACAGGGTTTGTTTCCCCCAGATATGACACAGTACATGATTGCCAAATAGCTCTGCTTTGGTTTAGTCCATCCAAAGAATATTGTGGTTTCAATCTGCAAGCCTAAGATACGCTGGCGTGTTCTTTTTAGAGAGAAAAAGCTTCCTCCCGACAGTCATAATTGCATTCTTTTTTATTTTAACCCTACAATGCTGGATGTATCATATTGGATACCTGGATTTCTGAGACCTCTGCACCACACACATTACAAAAAATGTATAATTTGAAGAAAAGAAATAAACAAAAAATACATAAATACAATTTCTCTTGTATTTACAGTAACACAACACAGATTTGTTTGTTATTTATGATTATGATTATTGTCTAGAAACTGTTTAATTATATGGTAATAAGCACTTTAAAAAAATAATTTTCTGTGCATTGATTCACAAGTCTGGCTTGTCTTTTAAAGGGTTAAATAACCTCGCAGAGGCAGACCTTGGCTTGAACTGGCTGGGATGAAGATTGTGAACTATTTTGAATGTTTTCTATTATAAAGATAATTATTGTCATTGTAGAACAGTGAACTGTCATTGTTTGGAAACGAACTTCCAGCCTTCACAAGAGCAGCAGCAATCGGTTCACTACGATCATTGCTGATGTCTTTCCTTTCCCTTCATTGTGTTAACAAACACTTTAACTGTCCAGACCAGAAAACCACCAAACATCTACTTTTATTCAGTTGACCACACATGTTAATGAATATTCAATAAAGTATATAAATTAGCAGTACCTGGCTGCTATTTACCATCTTAATTCCTATGGAAGCAATGCTTCTGCTTTCTGGCTTAAATTTTGTCAAATTGATCATGACATCTTGTGAGATCTCATTTTAAGACCTGGAAAGGACAAAAAGGATTTTCATTACCATGCTCCCATAAATCCAAGTTAAAAAATTGAAAAATGGTGAGTGTCTCATTGATTTCCTTCGCCAGCTCCGGTTTGTAATGTAAAAGCAGTTCCACACAGTGACAGACCCACAATGCCTGAGGTGTTTATTAATACATACCGCTCAGGTTAAAGGATTTCCACCTCTCTTTATAATTCCTCTCAGTTTTGATAAACATGTACTGTCTTTCCCTCCGATTGTCTTTGGATTTGTGGCATAAAATTTCATCCCTGGATTTAAATCATGCAAAACAAAGAGTGGAACATTTCCTGTAAAAGAAACAAATGATGTTTGGCATGTGCACTTCAACCCCTGCAACCTAAATATTTCTTTGGTATTACAATTTGAAAGACAAGCAATTAATAATTTAGTGTTCTTATGGGGATTTCCTTTGATTTAAAAGCAATTTAAAGGGCGAAAGATCAGCTGTGTCGTCTAGACAGACTTGTTGTCCTGATGATATCAGGTTTCCTGCATCAAGCTCAGAGCCACCAAGCTCATAGTCCGGAGTTTATTTTCCCAGACTTCCAAGAAAGCTTCAAAGAAGCTGAACAATTTCAAGTTAGCCAGTTATCGTCCAGATGGAACTTCTCAAAGTAAGAGCATGAGTTTACGACATCCTGTTGACAAAACCAATAATGACATAAACCAGTCCAGTCCAATTTTATATATGTCTGTTTTTATTTAATTGACATTAGCAGCCTTCCGTGACCCTCAGTCCAAAGGTCTCTGTAATGTTAAACACTTTGCTCTATGACAGTGCAGCACAGTTGACTCCGTATCTTGGATATTCTGAGCTTCGACTTGCAAATGGGGAAGAGGACATGCTGCATCTAAATGATGTGATTATCACTGACAATGCCAGCTGCAATCAGGGCTGGAGCACACTGAGAGAGATCCACAGAGAGGTGCTTTATGCCTCGATAGACAGGCGAAGCGGCGAAGCCGTGGTTTCATTTGACTTTTATCTCTCTCAGTGGCAGTGCGGGAAGAGGAACACAAAGAGAGATGGCAGTGGGGAGAGAGAGAGAGAGGCAAACCCTCGAAAGACGACTATGAAGGAATTATTTCGGACTCACGTGGGAAAATATAACAAGAGTGCGAGCCACAGAGACTGGCCACGAGAGAACTGTGACTCAACAACAGGTGAAAACTTGACAATGAAAAGGAAGAGTACACTTGTATATTTTGAAGTGAGGATGTCTTTTAGGAGCGGAGTTAAGAGCACATTAGGAGTAAGAGCATAAGTACTTCCTTGTGTTTGTGGATGTGATTGAAACAGGGAGCTGTGGCTGGACTTTTAGACCAAAAGGTGAAAACCTGAAAGTACAAATTGTCATCATCTGTATATGTTCTGCTGTGGAGGGCAGCAGACTGATTGCAGGTAAAAGTTAGCAGTGAATTTGCCTTCTGTTATGCTTTATTTTGTTTCTGTTGTTAAATCACTGTAGGTCTCCGTCAGTGTTGCGCCCTGACATTTGCTGAAAGGTCAGCGGTGCTTAGAGTGGGCCGGATGCGTGTCAGTCTGCAGTGCATCTTTGAGACTAGTAGATGTAGTCCGACGTGAGTCAGAGGGCCTGCAAACAGAAGAGCTCTTTATAGTCCCCATTAAACCATTAACCCTGCCGTCAACAACCTTGTTGCAATCATCACCCATACGGATATTCCTTCATCTTCTCAGTGGTCTCAAGTGCAAAGATGACGGCCAGTAGTGGATACACGGCAGGATATCCAGGAAAAGCTGCATGGTGTCTGTTTCTCATTGAATTGTAAGATTGTTTAGTATGTGTTCTTGAAAAGGCTTCCCAACATAAGCACCCGTTTAGTGTTAAAGGCGTCATTTCACTGCGTGGACGGGAGACAAGAGAGGGCTGCAGTCAAGATTGTTTCAGATCGGATTCTGATGTAATGAGATCAATCAAACCTATCAGCCTATACACAGTTTCCCATGTTTTTTGTTATTATTGTGACACACGAGAGTGCTAAAATGCTTTATGGGATGTCTGTGGTTTGTTCTTCATCACGTCTATTGGCTGAACAAAACGTGTCTCCTGTTGCACAGAAATCAGTCCAGTTTGTGCCTGGCTGAGTGATTGCCACTAATCGTTTCTCTGAAGGTCTCATCTATGGCAAGCCTTTTGTGCCACTATTAGAAATGCATGATTTGTTATTTTTGGATCCATAAAACGGCTGCTTCAGTTCTGATCCCTTTCTATAATCATTCACCTTCAAAGGCACCTTTAGAGCATACAACAGCAGCGATTATTGCATGTCACATTGTGAGGGATGAGTCTCGTTGTAGCTCATCATGTGACCAACCTGTCAGTTTGAGCCATGTTGGATAGCGCTATGAATGGTTGGGGAATTGTGTTTTAAGTTGACACATCCTTTTTCCCCCCAAAAAAAATCTTAATTCAAAACCGATCTGTTACTAGTTAATAAATGGAGTTGGTTATTTCATGTCATTATGAAAGGTCTGTCTAAATTGTATTGTTTTACTGTATTTTGTCCGAAAAACTATGTATTTGCCCTCACTGGGTGTTTCTCAGAGCTCAGCCAGACACCCGGGACGTCACCTGGATAGCAGGCTGGACTGCAGATCCATCTCTGATGCGTGTACAGAAACAGACGGAGCAGACTGCACCTCCAGAGGAAGCTTTGGTCCTTTTGGTCCTTTAGTGTTTGGTGTTTGTTGCAAGCTGTTGCACATCCTCTATCTGTCTGTGGTGGAGAGAGTGCAGTTTTATCTGCAGTCCTCTGTTGGGGCGTCAGAGCTAGTGGCTTTGAAGAACAAACCGATGAAGGAAGCTGACTCTGAGCCGCTCTGGAGCTCCTGGAGCTGATTGTGGAAAGAAAAATGTTACACAAACTGCTAAATACTGTGGACATGCTGCACATCTTCTAAACAAGGTATTGATTGACTCCAGCTCACTTCCCTCTCCCACAGTTTGCTTTGTGAAATCACTACCTTTACATTTGTTTTGGAGGTAGAAACCATTAGTAATATCACCAGGAGCAGTCATTGATATGATAGTATCCTCATTGTGCTGTGAATTGTGTTCTTTCTTTCTTTTACTTTTTATTTTTGTTGAGCTTTTTGCACCTTTTGGAACTTTTACGTTGTTCATATTATAACAGTGTAGGCCAGCCACTCGGACGTGTTAAAAAACGTACTGAAGCATATATTGACACACTTGAACAAATCAAACCTCTTCTAAAACAAAGACATTAAAATACAATATAGACATGGTAACATATTTTAGTTTTTTAGGTACATGCTGTTAAAAACTTGTTTTTCCTCAGTGGCATGGCATGTAACACTAAACCTTGTTGGGTTTTTTTTCAATCTCACAAGATAACCATACAACCCTGATGCAATAGATACGTTTAACAGTATACATTACTCAGAATACAAATAACAAATTAGCCGTTCAAACAATAACAACCGGCAGAAAGGGTCCCAATTAGACTCTTTGTAAGTGTTGAGTGAGGCCAAATTATCTCCCTGGCGGTAAACTATGGAGATGGAGCAGGGCTCGAGACCAATATTATCCTGAGACAACCCACACACTCTGCTCAGCTAATTTCCTGGATAACAGGGCAGCCGTATGGCCTCAGCTGAGATAACATACTCATTTACCGTGGCTCTGCTGCTAAATGAGATCCGTACATCCGAGCTGTTCCCGTAGCATTTAAGGCAAACTGGTTAGCTGAATTTATTAGTTTCTTTGGGAGAAAAAGGGGCTTAATAAAGTTTTTAGCTTTAAGCCCCCAAGTTTGTTCTCAACCAACTCTGGGAGAGAAATACCCTGGATACCCCGGTGGCCACATTATTCATGGGTTTAAATGTGTTTTAAACCGGTTGCTGCAGGGTCATTAGATGCTCTCTCTTTGTTTTCACATTATTTAATTTCCGCTCTCCGGCAGACAGTCGCAGCCATTCGCCCCGGGGCACACAAACACTTGAAAAGTCCCACAGCAGCAGCCGATTTGTGCTCCTCTGTGTCTGGACAGGATTTCCCTTCGGTATATTTGCTCGTAAAGAAGAGCAACAAGCAGTGGGTGACAGAGATCCTTGCAGCATCCCCGGACACCCAGTGGAGCTGTTAACGGGGATCGCGTGGGTAGCTGTTACCTGGAGGAATGTCAGCTGCAGATCAACGGTGCGGCTCAGTTGTCAAAGTCCTGCCTGTACGCAACCCCTTGACCACAGCTGACCTCCGTTAAAGGGAACCCTGCATATTAAGACATGTAGTCCCTAATTAGCCACAATTGTTCTCTTATACTAAAATATGTTGTTAGAAACACATAAAATAATCTAATTGCTTTAAAAATCTACAATGTTTATTACATATTTTGACCTGCGGGAGGCGCCATGTTTTACCTGCGCAATGTATTCTGGGGGCGATGACGTAGACCGGTGGCTCTGGGAAGATAAGCCCCATTAGTTTAACTGGGACAGGTATCTAAAACATAGTTGAGCAGCTCTCTCCCGGCCGTGGAGGCTGACGAGGGAGCCCATAAGACGTCTCGGTTCAGGCAAACTGGATCAAAGTTCTGTGATGCACGGGAGATCTGCAAAAATGATCAATGTTGTGCGCATCTTACCAGTGCATTAGGCTCCTGCGTAGACGGCGTAGCCTACGGCGTAGACGGCGTAGGCTACGCCGTAGCCTGCGTAGGCTACGCCGTAGCCTGCGTAGCCGGGGCTCTACAGCCCGCAGCGCTCCGCCACCCGCTCGCCGCTCTCCGCTCTCCGCTCTGCGCTCTGCGCTCTCCGCTCTGGCCGGGATGGAGACGCCGGTGAGCATAGCCCACCCCTGCCCCCCCCTAAAACCGGCTTCGGGTGCTGGGTCCACCGTTTGATGACAGACCAGAGGAGGGGACTGGCCCCGGACTTTGACGAAACGGGAGGCGCAGACTTCGCTTCAAATAGGCAAGAACATCTTTATTTAATTTAATGACACCAGATCTGGCTGGGGTTTTTATTGTAGCATCAGTTATCTGCTAGTTGAAACGTGTGGTCTGTTAGTCTATCTGAGTTTTATGGTGTTTTTATAGTTCATGCTGTATGGGGCTGCACTTTTTTTTAATTTTATTTTACTTTTTTGTAGGTGCGCCGTCACCTTAATGTTCAGCTGTGTTTTCATCTGTGTTTCTGGTGCGCCGTCACCTGTTTAGCTGTGTTTTCATCTGTTTCTGGGTGTCAGAACAGTGGACGGGGGTTAGCAGGTGCCACCGTGTGACGTTACTACCCAGAACGTAAAAAACAATGGCGACCTACATGTTAAATTATATTTTCAAATTTTATAAAAACGAAGACATCAACAAGGTTTTTTATATCACATTGTTATAATTGATACCAACATTTATCTTTTAAGACCTACATGTCTTAATATGCAGGGTTCCCTTTAAAAGGAGATCATTTACAGGGATATCTGGAGTCCCACCGTGGGTGCAAACTTTACATTTTCAAAGGTGAAAAGGTCTTTACAGAGTTGTTTTTGAATTGCTTTAATTTCAAAAGCCAATGTTAGGATTTGATTCTTGATTTTGGGTCATGTCTTTCTACTCTCTCTCCATTGGTTTCTCTTTAAATGGGCAGACTGACTGAATGCAAGACACACTTTAGTCTAAGATATCACTATGGTGAAACTGTTTTAATTTTTTTTTCTTCCTATTAGTAACAACTAATTTGTCCAGACCGGTTTCATTAGTTCAGTTTTTTAATGACTGTTGGAACACAATTTAGAAGCAATGTCTGATTTTCTTCCGTCAGTTATCAGTAAATTATTATTGATAATTACTCTTGTCAGTTTCAGGTTATTTCCACTAACCATTATGGGGATTTTTTTTTTTTTTTTGCACTTGTGGCCTAAATTAAAAGTAGGCTGGCAGGAAATGGGTATAGAGAGGGGGGAAGACCCACAGGAAAGAGTGATTTGGGATTTGAACCTGCGCTGCCTGTACAATGGTAATACCTTCTGTAAATGGCCCCTGCTCAAACCACTGATTCATCCAGGGCCTTCCTTTTTATTTCTTTAATGGAAGGGGACCGGCAAATGTGTCCGTATACTTGTGAATTTAACAGCATAATATGATGAAATGTGTTCTTGATTAATGCTATGTGAAAATAAGTGAATAACCTGCCAAGCCTCGTTGCCCCCTAGGACTCGTGCTGTATTCTGCTTGTGCTCCAAGCAAAGAGAAGCTGTATGAATACTGATGGGACTCACACAAAATGTGCTTAATCTCGCTACTACTTCCCATGCAAATCTAATATCAACAAAAGGAAGCAGATTTTTTTTTCTCCATGATGAAATGCAGCTGCCCCAGATTTTACCTTTAAAGTTCAGTTTCCTGAAGATGGACTCTGCCCGCCACCTGTGGACATTCAGCCTCGTTTCCTGAAGCGTGTCTGTGTTCTCTTATCGGTGTCGGGCTGCGATATCTACGACGGCTTTGGTCTGTTCTGTGCAGGAGTTTAATCTGCATAGCCTGTGCTTTATTTCATCCATGCACACACACACACACACACACACACACACACACACACACACACACACACACACACACACACACACACACACACACAGCCACAAGGCCATTTGTGTGAGTGTGTTATAGTGGTTTACGACTGGATTATGCAGGTGGACAAGAGTGGACAGAGGCAGGTAGATTGGCTTCTGGTAAAAGAGAGACAAAAGCAGCTGACATTCAAAGGCAGACCGTGTGAGAGAAGGGTGACTGTTGGAAGAGGATGTTGTTGTTTTTTTTCCTGGTTTTTGTGTATTTCGAAAAATCAGTTTTCCTTTGGAAGGAAAAAAAATTGATTTTATTTTTTTCCACCGCATGCTTCCACCGTTATCTCCAGCCCCTTCAGGAGGAGCCTCGCTATAGTCAACCACACGAGTAAAATATCCATGCAGCTGCCGCAGCCAAATCCCCCTTAGGCAAAGGCAAAGCAACTATGTCCAACAACAGGCTCCACAAACATTTTTTATGTCATGTTGAAATTTCACAGATCTGCCCTGTCAAGCCTCAAGCTTTGCAGTCTCCACGCCCCGATGTGTTTGAGGACCTCGGTCAGTCTATCGCTGAATAAGTACGTGTAGGACATGTTTGTGTCGGAATTTAAGCTTTTCAGGCTACCAGTGCCAGCTCCCTTCCTCTGTGCCCTGCTCGCTGCAAACCATCCCTCCCCGCCACCCGGAAACCTTCACATCCTCTTTTTGAGAGAGAGAGAACACATTCTCCCCATTTTTACACCCCAAGCTTTTTTTTTCTCTGACTGTCTTTGCGATGCTGTCCATGTTAGCTGGCATGAAAACATCAGAGCTGCTTATGTAGCTGTAATAAACTGGGTTATTAGCATCACGGGTCGTGTAGCTTGTGTTTCATACATGTGATATGTTGGATGACCTGGGGAAAGAGCTTCTCCTGCTCCCGGCGTCACATGAAAGTGCTCGTGTGGTACTGGGATTGGTGGCGATGTTTATAATTTGTGTCAGGCAGAGAGGGGAGAGCTGGTGTGGAGTACACCAAACTAACCTTCACAGTCATGGGCAGAACAGTTACTGAACGTCAGAAAGATACTGGGGGATCTCTTGACCTGCCTCGGGAGTCCCAGTTGATAAAACTGTCACTTTCTGGCTTGTTTTCTGCTTCTTTTTTTTTTGCCCTCAAGTTCAAACGGCCAGGTTCACAGATATCCGAGGACATTCATCTTCTCCTCAGGGGTCCAGCCAGTCCTGTGTCGGATGGTTGTTTGCGACGTTTTTGCAGTAATTCCAAGTCTTGTACAGCCACTCACTCTGAGCCATTACTTTACTTCCTTAATTTGCCTCTGCATAGATTTGTTATTTTGGTGTATTTCATTCCATTTCACTACTTTTCTGCCTTTTTTTTTTTTTTACTAGAGCGAGAAGGTCATTCCCTCAAGCTTCGCTGCTGTTATTCGTTTATCTCACAGTTTCATCTTTAAAGTTATAACTTTCTGTTCCTTTCAGTCGGAAATTCAATTTCCTTCTTTCTTAAATTATACGATAGTCAGCACTTCAGGTAAGTGATACCTCCAAATGAAATTACTGCGGTAGAAATTACATGGTTTTCAGACTAGCTGTTTTACAAAGGATTCACATACTCAGAAGCTCACACAGAAATCATTTTCATCCAAAGTAATACTCTTCCCTCCAGTCAGTTACTTAAATGGTCCCTGCTCCAGGCAGGATATGCCTCTTGAAAATGCAGTTGCACAAAGAATGTCTTTTGGTATTTGGTGGATATTGTTTGAGACAGATAATCTTTTAAACTGGATCTCATACAATGCCAGTAAAGCAATGGATTTGTGTGAAAAGCTCAGTATGTGTTCTTGTCCAGCACTGTTATCAAATGCCGTTTTCTTCGTCATTGTTGTACCTTCACAATGATGTAAATGTAACCATCATCTCCCTTTAATTTTCTTCTCTTTGTTCCGCCTTGTCTCCTTCTAGGTATCCATTCCCAAAAGTGTTCAGCACGTGCAGCAAAAAGGACCTGGCGGCCAGTCTGGAGAAGGGCGTGGGGATGTGCTTGTACAACATGCCGGAGGTCAAGGTGCTGTACGGAGGACAGAAGTGCGGCAATGGCTACGTGGAGGAGGGAGAAGAGTGTGACTGCGGGGAGCCGGAGGTAAAAGTCTTAGCAGGGGGTTTTCATCCTCACCTGCTCCACTGGAGCGCCGCGGCTCCTACCACTGAGGTCATACTGGGCAGCGCTTCGTAACTAAGTGGAAACCATCAGTCAAAAAGTACATGATTTTTGCCAGCTGTGCTTGGATTAGAGTCAGCATGCCAAGTTTGGTGAGTCAAGTTAAGGGAATTTCAGAGGTTTTGGGTAAGCCTCGAACTAAAAGTGAGGAAGAAAGCAAATCACAAAGCTCTGAAAGCCTCAACAGCCCAAAGACTGTTTTATAAAAACTTCAAGTCAAAGCTTTTCTTGACATTGTTATTGTATTTTAAAATCATTGAAACATAATGTGCCAAAACATAAAAGAAAGAACAGAAAACTGCTTATGGTCTCAATATAAATGTTTCATTGACATCATACCCTTACTCAACATGCTGCCTTGGCAATGTCACATCTTTGATGAAGGCCCATTAATCAAACGGCCGTCCAGCGGTGTGACAAAACAAGCAAACAAAAATGCAATGGAGTCAGAGTTGAAACGGGCTTTCCTTAGTTTGGTCGTTCAAATGTGTGCGCTTGCTTCAATGCTCACACGCAGAGCACCATGGGATGTGGCATGACAGTCGCATGTGGGAAGCAAGTATCGTGTAAGTGCAGCCAAGGAAGCTGCGTGTGTCAAGCAGAGCATGAACACAGTCCCCAAGACCTTTTCCTGGAGAACATTAGAAGGTCAAGAGGGTGAAAAATGTCCTTTACAGTCTTTGTCGATGCTTGTATTCCCTAACGTTTGGATAAAAGCGTCTGCTAAATGACAGTAGTAGTACTAATAACATTTCAGCCTTTATTTGGTGACAGGAAACTGAGGGGAGACTGGCCTTAAAAATAAAGAAGTAGTGATGAAAACAGGTATTTAGGTAGCAAATCTATATTCCTTCGCCTGATTCTTCTTTTTTTTTTACATCTTTATTAAAGATGTAAAGATTTTCAGATATTTGAAGTTATAAATAAATCACCGTCAAAGATTTGGACCGGTGTTTCCGTTTTTCACAGGAATGTGGTCTAATCTTTATCTGTACATTTAACATTTATAGCTGCAACATTTAAGAGGATGCAACATTTTGTGCAGGATAATTAATTTCAAAAGCTATTTATTTTGGAGGTCCTGAAGTTGGTCTGTTAAGCTAAAGGAGTTTAAATATTGATAGAAGCATTAAAGTTTAACGAGGAGTCTGTCCTTCCTGAAGATGATGAGATGTGATCAGTTTCTCTAGAGTCTTCACTCTGCTTGTTGAACTGCAGATACACTCTTCGGTCTTTTCATAGAGTAATGTTTATTACATTTGCTAATTAGATTGTGTTATTTCTTTTGTTATTTGGCTGAACTGAGTCTTAAATATACGACGTCGTGGGTGATTATTTATTTGAGCGGAATTACGGCAAAGGCCGTCATCGTTTTTATGGCGCCGTTGGGTTTAACTCGCAGAAAAGAAACAAAAAAATTAAGTGTGTAATTTAGATTTTCCAACTCCATCTCTGCCAGTAGGCCTGCTGTGACCTCTGTGACAGCGTTTGATCTGCCAGCCCACTCAGACCTGGAGATAAAAACAGCCCTGTCTCTCTTCTGTAAACAATAGGCTTACATCAGAGCCAAGTGGTAAACAGTCAGTCATAAAACAACTCTGAAAATCGACGTCCAGCGATCCAGCTGCCTGCATTTCCCAACCAACAACTCGTGTTTGTACCTTGGAGCCCCACGTGGGAAGCAGCCATGCTGTTGCAGTTTTCGTGGTAGCGCTTATGTAAAGCTTAAAACCTTTTTCCTTTCTGTTTCCCATCTTTTATTTATAAACCCACTTTTTTTTCTTTTTTGGTTCATTATAATAATTTGTTCCTCTTTAAACGCTCAAGCTTTTGGAGAATCTCCACCTCTAAAACATGCCTCCCCGCAAAGGTTTCAGGGTCAGCGCAGGAATCTCCAGACAAGGAAGCGTGTTCCCTTGACCTGCAGGTCTTTTATCTGACAGGGATCTGTTTCTTTTCTTTCCTTCCTTCCAGGAATGCATGAACCCCTGTTGCAATGCCACAACATGCACCCTCAAGGGAGATGCTGTGTGCGCCCATGGACAGTGTTGCGAAGACTGCCAGGTAAGAGCTTTTCATGCAAGGTACTTGGGTCTCTCGCACTCTCCTTCAACTGTAAATGTCCTCATTCCACTTCAAATAAATGCACATCACCTTGAAAGGAAAAAAATGTCTAAAAGATTACCTTCATATCCATGTAAAACTCTTTTAATTTTCAGTTGAAGGTTATTGAGAGGCTCTTAGAAGTATGTTGATGTGTATGATTAATATTTTGAGTGCGTACATTTCAACTATGTACATTTACCAGAGAGGACAAGTTTCAATGGAGGGCAAGTTCAAGTTAGATAACCTAAAAGCACATTGAACTGCTCTGTTGCTGAAATATGCTATTCAGATAAACTTGCTTGCCTAAACTTGGCTTGCCTAAGTTTTTCTCCCACTTAATTAGTCATTTTTATTTGACATGAATATTTGCATGGGCTTTGCAAAAGAGTTATGATGCGGAGGATGATTAAAGCCTTTCATGTTTTTCCACGTCTGTACACAAAAGCGTGTTTGACCTCTATTGCTCACTGTTTGAAGGTTAAGCAGCACATTCTGAGCATTTTTTTCTGATTTATATATGAATAGAATTTATTCATGAACATTGAATTGCAGTTTTGCGTGTAATTCTTACATTTAAGCTCGAGCTTCTCTTTCTTTTAAACGACTGCAGTCTCGCTGCAAAAATGTGCAAGTCTCAAATGAACACTTTCGCTTCTTGTTTTGATCTGCGCTGAGAAAAAGAAAAAAAACATCAAAACAGTGTACTGGAGTTAATTCATGCACAGCAGAGGAGAGCAAGTGTGGTAAGGTCACTTTACGTGGATTTGTGGTATTAGGAAAAATGCAAAATTTATAAAAAAAACAATCATTTACACTTAATCTCAATAACCTCAATAAACTATGTTTTCAGACTAAATAAATACATGTTCCCTGGTTTATTCATTTACTTTTGTGCAATAATTAGTGTATAAGATTGGGGTCAGCACAACTAATCATCCTGAAAGTGCAGTTTGGATCAAGGAAACCACCACCTGAGGATTTATGTAAAAGCTCTTTTAAAACCAAAGGTTTACTGGAAACCTTAAACCTTTTAGTGGATATAAAATGAAATAAAATCCCTTTAGCGCTTAAACCTTTTGTCATTGTTCTAAAATACTGACTGACTAAAATACTGACAATTCATACACTAAAGTGTATGAATTGAATTGAATGATATCAACAATAAATTATCTTCTCTGTGTTACCCTTTAACCAGATGGTTATCTTTTATATTTTTTTACTCCGTCCTCAGTTTTTACTCCAGGATGTCCTGGAGCATTGACGCACTAGTGGATCGAGTTTCTTTCTTTGTCAAAACTTGCCACATTTTCCTCAGGACCTAAAATAAATCCTTGATACGGCACGATCAGCCGTTTTGAACGCGTGTCTTCACACTTCTGTTCATAGCAGCTGGTTTTAAGGCAGCATCTCAACTCCACTCTGTCCCTTCACTCGTGGGTTGGGCCTATTTTAAGATTAGGGTTGCAGTTTTGCACCAGTCACATGCCTGGTAAAGCAATTGCAGCGTAATACAGGGTTAGAGAAACATCAGGATGCTGCATAATTCCCCCGAGTTCCCCGTCTGACTCTGTCATGTCAGAGTGCCCTGCAGCTCTGAATGGCTCAAAGAATGACAAATTTTCAGACTGGCACTGGCTAAAATCCAAGTAAGAAGGTTTTGGGTTTTTTTTTGTTAAATAAATTACAAATAATAGACAAATAAATGCACAATTGTAGCTTCTAAGCCAAAAAAAACCTCTAAACTGTCTGTTTTTATCCGTGCACCCTTTGTCGATTAATTATTTTTTGTCCTGATTCACGACGCTGTGGATAAACACACAAGCGCTGCATGACTTTTTCTGTCTGGATTCCCAGAACGCAGCCCTCACAGTTATCTGCGGATTCTTTGTTCATATCTGGAGCCCCGAGTGAGAATCTGACTTCAGATTTGGCATGCTGAAAATATGACTAAGGAAGATAACAAACAAATGCCTCCAAGAATTTCTGTCGACACTGTTGACACATGGAGGTATTGTTGTTTAGTTTTTTTTTTCTAAATGGCAAACACATCCAAAGGAAGTTTAAATTCTGGTCAAAATTGTTGTTTAAAATCTATCAAATCATTTCATAGTTGAGGATTTACTTGTGATATGTGCCAGTGACCATCAATAGTGACACCTTCAAAGCTTCGTCTGCTATATAAGTATATAGTTTTCAGTTTGCAGACCCAGACTTGGCTCCTCATCGTCTAACAAACAGACGAGTCACAGTAAAGGTGTTCAAGTGCCCCGGAAGAGAATAACAAAGACTAACCCTTTGACAAAAAAAATGAAAGCAATACAGCAAATAAATTCCTCAACTGTTTCACGTACTGTAGGCTCGGTTTAAAGTCCAGATAAACACATGGAGACCTCAGGACATCAACATTATAGTCCTGACACAGTACTGTCACTAGCTGGTGTCTCCACAACAAATGAACAATAAGAAACTAGAAAAATGTTTAAAAAAAAACGAACCAAAAAAAAACACTTTTAGTGGAATAAGTGACACAATGTATGTTTCTTTTAGCAATATTCCCATCAGCCTCTCGTTACTGATGCAGCTGTTAACTGAAAATATGTATTTTCCTTAGTATGACATTGAACCAAGTTAGCCGATTGCTTCCATCCACCTGAAATGGTGTTGTCCTGCTTTCTGATCTGAAATATAGATGCAGGCTAAATTGCACAACTCCTCGCAGTAATGAAATTCTGTTCTGTCACTCAGTGATGCATTTTCCTGCACACGCCAGATGCTGCTTTATTTGCAATACTCCCATCATATCCAAACGAAGATATGGTGGCATCCCTGCAGCGGTGAAGAGAGATGGATGGAGTCAGCGGCGGCGAGATTATGTTAGAGCGTCTGCAAAGCTGCTCAGTCACCTGTGTGTGTGTGTGTTTGCAGCTCAAGCTGGCTGGCACCATGTGTCGGGAGTCCAGTAACTCATGTGACCTGCCAGAGTTCTGCACCGGAGCAAGCCCTCACTGCCCGGCCAACGTTTATCTGCATGATGGACACGCTTGCCACAATGTCGAGGGCTACTGCTACAACGGTATCTGTCAGACTCACGAGCAGCAGTGCATCACCCTGTGGGGACCAGGTAAATCAGCAGCCACTTATGCATATTTTACATGAGTTAGTAATACCCCTCTCCTCCTTGATGACTCCATTATCCCCGTTTGCTCTGACGTGCAGGAGCCAAGCCCGCCCCTGGGATCTGCTTTGAGAGAGTCAACTCTGCAGGTGATCCTTATGGAAACTGTGGGAAAGACTCCAAAGGCTCTTTTGCCAAGTGTGATGCAAGGTAAGACCGCTGCTGGTGTCGCTGAGGTACCGAGAAGTGAGGCAGAAAAGCAGTCACCATGATGCTGTGAACTCTGATGTGTAGTCTTGAAACAAAGGTTTACATGGTTGAAACGGATAATTATGGAAAGATAGCAGCTCATTAATCTCTAAGAAACGGTTCATACATCATTTCATGCTGCTTCGTCATTTAATTGTTCTAAAAATCTTTTCCCTTTAGGTGAATTTGGTAATGAAGCTCTTTGTTAATGGATGTAATTGCTTTAATGGTGAAAGGCTCAGCAGCTCTCCTCAGCCCTCTTACATCTGGCTTAGAGGTTCCTTGTTCCTGTCCCTGATTGACAGGCCTGAGTTGCACTGCATGTTTTGAAATGTTTGTGCTCATGCATGCATGTTTTTTGTTTCGTCTTTTTCTTTCCATGCAGGGATGCAAAATGCGGTAAAATCCAGTGCCAGGGCGGAGCTAACCGGCCGGTGATTGGAACTAACGCAGTGTCCATTGAAACCAACATCCCTCTGCAAGAAGGGGGCCGTATTCTGTGTCGAGGGACGCACGTTTACCTGGGCGACGACATGCCGGACCCTGGACTCGTCCTGGCGGGAACAAAATGTGGAGACGGCAAGGTGAGCGATTAAGCTACATTTCATTCTTCAATACGTGTTGTTACAATCCAGCATTAAGTGACACTTATGCACCACAGGAGCGTGGGGGTGGGGATGGACCATTTTCCTCCCAGAAAAACCTGCATGACCTTTCACATGAGTTTTGAGAGGCAAGTTAAGAGTAGAGGGTAAAGCATAGGCCTCATGTGGTCAGTGTCTCTGTTCAGGACGGCCGTAGTGATAACTGCCATCACTGTTGCTTGCAATGTCAACAGGACCCTTTTAATGTTTAACATTACAGTACAAAGGACTTCTGTGTTTGTTGAAATATCATGAGGTCTCTGGCTCATGTGGTCTCTCGTTCCTGCCATCAGCAAAAAGCAGCCAAAGTAACTCTGGACTCCTGCATCAGTTGTCTCTTGTAACATCTGTGTGTTACTTGGTGTCTCTGTGATGTTGAAACACGCAGGAGTGAAGCTAACCGAACAGAGCCAGTGGACAGCGTGGCAAAAGCAACTAAGAGGTTCAGAAAAGCAATGACAGACGATAAGAGGAGAGATAAAAGTGACTGAACCTCCACATCTATCTGAGATTTTTTTTTCAATAGCAAAAGTGCCTTTGTGCTACTTCAATGTGAAATGTCATCCATTTGTCGCCGTCCACCTCGGTTCGATATGTAATTACATTTTTTAGAAAGGTTTTTTTGTCTTGGTCGCCCACTAGAGTTTAGGCAGGTTGTCGGTTCAACTCTGAGGCATTATCCCCAGCTTAACGCGACCTTGTCTGCTCACCATGATGGCAACTTGGAAAAAAATGAATGAAGAAAAACAAAGAAATATCTTCCTGCTCAGGCAAAACATTGATTTTCTTCCTTTCATTACATGTTTTACACATGGCCCGAGACTTCTCTGTCAACACTCTGCAGATGTCAATCTTGTCTGCTCACAAAAGTTGAGGACGATGTGCCACATCTCCCCTGCAGCTTTGCATCTGGCTTGTGAAAGGTCTTTGCTGAAATTTGGCTAAACATTCAACTTAATTCAGTTCAGTTTAAAAGTTTATTTTTCTAATGGTAAGATTACACCCATAAATGCACATGATCTTTCGGGAAACTTGATGGCAATGCTAAGTTCAGTGGCATGTTATCAGATATTGCAGCGGAACAAGCTGATGCTTCACAGTCCTCGTGATCCTTTCCATTCACCGCATCAGACTCGCGCCGGGTGGTAAACAAGCTCCGCGCCTCTTTAAAGCTCTCCTTGCAGAATGGCCATCGGCCAGATCGGCCTGTTTCCTGGCTACAGTCTCCCAGGTCACAAGTTTGTACCACGCATTATCTGGAAATTTTTTTAATGGCCCGAAGGAGGGTGTTTGTCATGAGCTGGCAGCACATGGCCTGCAATGCAGTGGCAATTTGCAGAAGACGAGAGCTCAAAACTGCTCACATAGCGCAGCCTTTATGTGCAACTTAAAAGCAGCTTTCAGCTTTTTTTCTTTTTTCCAGTATGATGTTTTTGTATATTCTTAAGGGTGCACAACATACAGTATAACAGCCTTTGTGCCTTCACCTCCTGCAGTATTCGTGGTCCAGCTACCACAGTTTGATAACCGTGTGCAATATGCCACTAAAGTGAAAACATTCCCTCTTCTATAGAGTGAGTTTCCACCCGTATCTTCATCAGTTCCTCTCTTCCGCGCCTCTGAAAGTGTTTAATGGTTCTTTTCTCCAAATATAGGTGTGCCTAAACCGGCAGTGCCAGAACGTCAGCGTGTTTGGCGTGCACGAGTGCTCCGGGAAGTGCAGTGGACGTGGGGTGAGTGCAAAACACCTTTCAGCTCAGTATTTAGTGTTAATTTATGCGCAGTGGCATGTGAAACGCTGTTACACGCCAGCGAGGACTCTGTTTATCCACCCGTTCACATTTTGACCAGCTAAACACTCTGGTAGCTGCCTCTTTGTCCTGTAATTGCAAACAGTAGCAGAACAACAGTGTATTTACAGTGCAGCGTGTGAGTTATGGCACCTGCTCGTTTCCTGTAACTATCAATCTTCATTGTTCGACTGAGGGTAAATCAATCCCATTTAACAGCATTGTTTAAGGTCTCCTTAAAATGTTGTCCATCATGTTTTGGCTCAGAGAGGATGGCAGCGTGAGTGGTAATGAGTTTGGAGAAGATCATTTTACTCTGTGTGATCACCGTTTTGTTTATCCATAATTAGATAAAAGATTTGTTTATGATTTATCTGCTTTGTTGCGTGAATTCGCTACAAACTTTACTGGCTTGTAACCTCTGATCCTCACGCGCAACAGGTTCAATGACAAATCAAAGCTATCATCCTTAAGTAATTCATTAGGCTTACCTGAAACTCACTGGCCTCGGAGTAAATCCATCTGTTTAACAAAAACAGAGAAACAGCCGCTGCCTCCTGATTGGCTCACGGCACCAGAATTATCCTGTCGGAATCTACTTGCCAGGCAGATCTCAGAGGAGCCTTTTCCCAATGAAATGTTGTTGACATGCATCTTCCAAACTGCAGAAAGGTCCCTCAAAACAAATTAATTGCCATTTCGTCAAAATGCTGCACGAGGTGCGAGACCTGTCTGTGACAAGTAGTCATTCTTCTCAGTATGAGACTGTTTGCTTTTATTTAAACAAGATTGATTGTGAAGTGCGTTTTGGGACGTTTAGTTTTGTTACCACTCAAGCAGCTAACAAGGACCTTTTTATTTTTCATTTTGGTGTAAATGATTAATTTACAATTACATGTTCCCGATGAATAATTAAATCAGCATGTGAAGTGTGATATTTTCTAATACCTCGGGTGCATACTGAGCGTGGAGCCCGACCACTACGTGTACCACATCCACATCCGGAGGCTGATTTGTGGATCTTATTCTGGTCTTATTACCATTTCAAATATATGAGATCTCCTCAGACACTATAAATAATTCACTGCTTTTTTAAATGTCACATGTCTCTTTTTAGCTGCTGTTAGCTGTTAGCTTGTACCTTCCGAGTGTGTTAGATTTACGTCAGAGAGGAAAATGTGCGCTTTCTTTTGCACAGGAGCAGAGATCTCATTTCTGTCCCAAAGGTGCCAGAGTTCCCCTCAAGGGACAGAAATGGTGATTAATGTGGTTGTTTTCTATCTTTTAAAGATAGAAAGGCATCCATAACAATCAAAGGCAGAAATATGTTCCTTCAATAACCTTATATAGGGAGATGCTTTACACTCTTATTAGCTCATCCTTGTTTAAGTGTTGTTGTTCTTTTATTACTATTATTGTAGGTTCAGTTTTGTAATTTGACTATAAATACATGACATTTACCATCATAGTTGCTTATTACTTTACCCTTTTAGTTTTTTTTAATAACCACTTTGAGACCATGGTTTATGTCTTTTTTCGAAATGCTGCATGTTGTCATTGTGCAGGTTTCTTTACATGCTCCAAAAACATGTTTTCAGCATTTAAGGGAGGGTATTTGTGTCATTCATCTATGTATGGCCCTGTGGGGGACCGGTGATTTGTCAGGGGTGTACCATGTCTCTAACCTTTGGGACTAGGGGTGGGCGGTATGGACTAAAAAATGTATCACGATAATTTCTGGCATTTATCCCGATAACTTTAAAAATGGCGATAAAAAAAATACCAATTCAACTCCACCTTTGTAACTATAAATCTATCACCACATTCAGACTTTGGAGCCCCCAAAACACTGCTCTAAAAGAATACTAAATGCTACTAAACTATACCAATTAAATTGAATTTATAAAAACCAATTAAATTAGTACACCTGTACTGCAAAACTGGAATGACTCAGATCCGCCATGTTTGTTACACAAACACGTCATCAATGGGAATTTATCCTTTTTTCTTTCTTTCATTCAAGCTCATTTCTTTCTTTCTTTCTTTCTTTCTTTCTTTCTTTCTTTCTTTCTTTCTTTCTTTCTTTCTTTCTTGCTCATATCTTTCTCAATGGGAATTTATCCTTTTTTCTTTCTTTCATTCAAGCTCATTTCTTTCTTTCTTTCTTTCTTTCTTTCTTTCTTTCTTTCTTTCTTTCTTTCCTTCTTTCTTTCTTTCTTTCTTTCTTTCTTTCTTGCTCATATCTTTCTTTCTTTCTTTCAGGCTCAAATCTTTCTTTCTGGCTCATTTCCTTCCTTCCTTCCTTCCTTCCTTCCTTCCTTCCTTCCTTCCTTCCTTCCTTCCTTCCTTCCTTCCTTCCTTCCTTCCTTCCTTCCTTCTTTCACGCACACGTACGTTGTGCATCGATTTAATGCAGAACCATAAATGAGCTTTACACAAAAACGTCATCAAAGGGAATTTATCGTTTTTACCGCAAGATGACAAATTTTTACCGTGGGGAATTGTTTTGACAGTATATCGTGAACGGTAAAATATCGCCCATTCCTTTTTGGGACACATATTTAGGACAGGCTCCTACAACCCTCAACACGATGAAATAAAAAGATGTGTCCATTTGTTATTGATATCGGACATCTGGCTCGAGATTGTCTGAAAATGCTTGATTCTGTATTGGATAATGGGGCAAATCC
This sequence comes from Cololabis saira, assembly GCF_033807715.1. NCBI lineage: Eukaryota > Metazoa > Chordata > Actinopteri > Beloniformes > Belonidae > Cololabis > Cololabis saira. Next base: position 23,717,186 of record NC_084603.1, read on the forward strand.
ACGAGTTTATAACTGCACTTTAGACTCACTGAACATTCCCGCCGCTGGTGGGGAAGTAACTGAAGCCTCAGACGAATTCAAAGTCATGCAGAAAGCAGTTCCTTCCACTTTTTCCTAGCATATTGCATTGGCGCATGATGAAATGTGGCGATGCTTCTCTTCACACAAATATACTGTAAAACTCTATCAAAACAGATCGTAACCCCCTCAAGTGCCTCTTGACCCCATCATTTGGTGTAAAGAGTGTCCGTGGCCTAGAGGCAGGGAAGGCGCTCAGGCTGTGTGTCAGAGCTAAATGCGAATCCCTCACAGCTGCACACACGGCCTCCTCCTCCTCCGTCTCCCCTCCGGCTGAGAGCTGGACTTGGTTACCTCACCGGGGAATCTTCCTGGATTAAACTTTTGTACTGGAAACCCGAGGCTGGAGACTCCTCCGCGCACATGTTTTAGATGTTATAAGTCTTAATGCAAACACATGTTCATGCGTTTCCCTCTGCCATGAGAGCAGTTGATGCGTAGAGCAGGAGACGGAGGAGAGTCCCTGCAGCAGCTGTTATACCTGGCCTCTTCTCTGCTCAAAGGTGTGCAACAACAAGAAGAACTGCCACTGCGAGGCACACTGGGCCCCTCCGCTCTGTGAGAAGGCAGGCTTCGGCGGCAGCATCGACAGCGGGCCGATGAGACTGGCAGGTACGCTGGACGACTCACCTTTCATCTACACTCACCTAGACAGAGACACGGCGACAGGAGCTCAGAAAAAACATGGCACAAATCTGTAGCAGCTGCACCAGCGTCAGTTCTGGGTTGGTGTAGTTTGAAGTTTAGTCAGGCTTTCGTAGAGCAACAAAGTAATCCATCACATGTTACAGACTGCATATTGTTCTTAGAGAGAGACACATTCAAATGTTAAGTTGACTGTGGTCCTGTAACAGTCTCATGTCCTGTCATTGTTCTGTGCTGTAGATGTGCGTGTGTGTGTATTAATGTGCGTGTTGTCATATATGGCATCAGCCGACAGCCTGTCTGTTACTGTGGCAATCCTGGTCGCCCTGGTCGGCCTTCTGGTGGCCTCCGTAATCATCTTTTTGAAGCGGAAGACTCTGCTGCGCCTCCTCTTCACTAGTAAGAAGAGCACGCTGGAGAAACTCAGGTAAAATCTGCCTTCAGATGACAGCACATCAGAAACAAACGACAGCATCGATTAGGCTACATTCACGCTACTAGGGGTGGGTATTGGGAAGGACCTCACGATACGATACGCATCACGATACTTGAGCCACGATATGATACACATTGCGATATCCCCATTATGTGATATCCCGATTATTATAGTATACATACTTCACCGAAAAATTTTAAAATGCATTACACATCTTAAAATCCAAGTTGTATATATGTACATCAGATGATAGTGATGGATCTAAAAATCCGAGTTGCACGTTCATCAGATTATAGTGACAATTCATGGGACAAACTGAGTCAAAACAATGTTTTATTATAACTATACAAGCTAAAGTTACAACTTATTTGTATATGTTTTTCATATTATTTACATCATATGAAATTAACATTAAATTTAGTATGAGGTTGCTTTAATTATGTGGCAAATGATAATAAACACAAGAAAGATGGTAGTAAAACCAAGGACAGGCACAGTGATCAGTCAGTATAGATATAAATCCATAAATAAATAAACCTCTGTCCATTATTTTTCATTTTTTAAGGACAGGCAATTGTGTTATATAAAAAATAAATTATAAAATTAAATAAAACGTGAAATAAAACCTGAGCTCAGTGCAGGGCCCTCCCAGGGTTGGTAGAGAGTGGCAATGCCCAGGACTGCTCCTACCTACTTAGGTAGGAGCACTGGGTGATATAATGGGAAAAAAGATCGGGGATAAAAAAAAAATAAAAAAAAAAAAAAAATCGATATTCAAATTTTGAATATCGATATTGAATCGGCTGGAAAAGTATCGCGATATATTGCCATATCGATATTTTTACCCACCCCTACACGCTACCAACCTCAGGGTCCGCCGCCACTAACATATCTGATTTGGTAAAGATGTTAATTATCGTTTCACAAGTGTCCTGGGTCAGATGTTCACGTGAGCAGGATAGCCCCCTTAAACAGCACAGATATTGTTCAGCATGAGCAGAAGAGGCGGTTAACTGAGGCAGGATGCGAGCAGGTCAGAGTAGAGACGAGTTATTAGTGGCATCATGTCACCGACTACTGTCACTTCCCTCCACAGTTTCTGATGTTTTTTCTGCCTTGTCGGGGATGTGTCTGTTTCAGCACCCCATTCACTTGACGCTCAGCATGTGCCTACGGGCAAACAGCCGCCATGACCATGACCATTCTCGCTTATGTCACATATGTGTCAGTATCTGATCTAGAGCAGCGTGCTGAAGTGAAACACTTATGAAATCTGGATTTTTTATTTTCAGGCGCCTCTTTAAAACTCGGTAGTGAGTTTCAGGTTGTTGCTTTACTGTCCAGCCTGCAGCTTTACCGTTAAAATTCACTCTCATCCACCGTCATTACCGCAATATTTCAACCTGTGACACACGCGTACGTACAGCAGAACTGTTAAAATTTTCCAGCAGATATGCTCCTGTGTAAATATGGTTGTATTGTCATTTATGCTACAACAAGGGAGTTTTCACGCTTGCTGCTATCCATCACCAAACTGTAAACTGTCTGGTGAACATCAGGTTCTTTGTTGTTCCTTTTAAGAGCTGAGAGAAGCCAAAAGCAGAGTTATAATTGAGGTTTTATTTAACAGGTGGACAGAACCTGGACTCAGAAGGATTAATCATGTTGTTTCTTTACTGTTTTAAGATAACAACATTCATCTTAAATGTATTCCCTAAATAGTTATATGAATTGAAGTATGCTGCATTCACTAGAAACATTGTTTTTAAGGTCCTATTTTCTGAATTTTGGACATAATTTCCTTCTTAAAAATATTTTTTGCTTGTTTTTTTCTGAATCAGAGACTTTTTTTCTAAAATGTAAACTTTTTTTCTGAATTGACCAGATGTTTTGATGTGAGGAAGAAAAAAAAAGTTCTGTTACCAATAAAACGAGTCAAGTTAAGCGTCAGGTCATAAATCATGATATCGTAGCTGGACTTTTATTTTAGACTCGTATCTGTTTGACTTTAAGACAGAAGTGTCTCTCAATGTCTCAACCCTCAAAACAAAGTAAAACTAAACAAGAGAGACATGTTTGCTCCCCTGCAAGTCCAAATCTGAAGCTTGTGTTATTGAAAGATGAAATCGTTGATTCGGAAAAACAGACCAGGATACCATTTTTTAAGAAAAGAAAAAAATCAATTTTAAAATTAAATTATAAATATTTAAAAACTGAGCTAAAGATATATGAAAGATATTTTGAAAAATATTTTTTCTCCTCAGGTACACAATATAGAGACAACACATGCAAGTTACAAACCAGATTATGAAAAAGAAATCCTTTCTTAAAACGTCTTAACTTTCTTGTTCTAACTAACTCATTTTAAAGCTTTCTGAATGTCGTTTAGCGTGTACCGGTAGATGTTTTAACTAACATTTAACTAACCCAATTAAGAAATACTTTTTACACCTGGGGAAGCAGGTTTTATTTGCACATATGGTGACACAAGAATCTTGCACATAAAAATATAAAACACTCACCTTGAATCTACCAGGGTATTTCAATAAAAACGTCATCCAAATAAACCAGATGACAAAGAATTTGAAAAAGAAATAAAAAAACAAGAATGTCTTTATTTGTTGTGCTTTTAGATCCGTGAAGCCAAACAAGCCCTCCAGCCCCATCAGGACTGAGTCCATGTACAAGCCCACGCCGCGGCGCAAACCTCCGCCCAAACCGTCTGCAGCAAACATGTATAAGGTGAGTCCCTGAGCCTGGATGCTCGTATGTTTGCTGTGTCTGTGTGTGTGGATGCTCATGTCTGATACATTCCTAAAAATGTGGAGCCGGGTTTCCTGAGTAACCTGCAGCTAAACGTCTCCATCGAGTCAGCACACCACCATGAAGCAACGTGACAACCAGTAATTGATTACGCCTCACTCCATCCCAGAAAGGAGGATATTAATTATAGTATTGTTGTTGATGTGTAATTGAGAGATTGTGCTATTTAATGAGATGCAGGATGTTGTTATTCCAGCTCCTTTTACGTTTGTGGTTGGGCTTTTTTTTTAGCATGAGACGCAGGATTGATTGATTCAGGCAGAAGAGAAGAAAGGTTTTGATTTGTTTGTGGAAAACGATAAGCACAAACGGAGATTACCTTTCGTGTTTGGATAACAAAATAAAGGAGCGGGCATTTAAATGCATGAGAGTGTGCAGATCTGATTTGTGTCTGCGCTCGCCTCCGTCTGCAACAACTGCGTGGAAGACTTCTGTCATAACCAAGTGTAGAAGTTCATCCATTTTATCTTTTATAGCACACTGCGGACCAGAGTGTATCTCTGAAGCAGCCTGTCCGCTCTTATTACGGTGACTACTCCAGCCAGTCGCAGATGTCAGCCTGCATCACGCTGGAGCTCTTTAAATGTGTCTGCATTTCTGAATTCTGTGTTTTTTTTGTCTGCATGTGTGCCAAATCCCTTCGAACCATTTTAGATGTTTTCTGAAATGAGGGAAGAACATCTGGTCAGAACATGTGGTCAGAGTGGCTGTCACAATTCCAGTACATCATATATATTAATATTGTTTTCCATTTAGTGGCTGACTCTGGCATCGTCATTTTCCTAATACCTTTATGACGGATATTGAATTTTACTTTTGCTGCCCCTGTTACAACGTAATATCTCATTTTAAAGCTTTCTGAATGCCTTTTAGAGTGTAGATGTTTCATTTGGTTGATATACTCATTACTTAGTCTGCAAGATGCCAGAATAGTGAAAAATGCTCATTACAGCTCCCCATCTTCAAACCAAGTCTTAACGAGGCATGCAGAGATAGCATTTTTGTTTAAATGGAGATCCGATAGAGTCCCTGGGTTTAACGAGATATAATCAAATATACAATTCATCAGTGTCAACGTTAAGATTTTAGCCTGCAATAATGTGGGTTTTTCACATATGGCCTTATATTTAACCAACAGTTGTGTAAAAGTGAACAGAGGCTGCAGACAATGAATTATTTAATCAAGGACAATTTGTAGTAGTAGTAGTAGTGTTTATTTCGAATATGAATCATATATAAAAAGAAAGAAATAAGACAATCATAACATGAGACATAACAAAGACATAACAAAGTACATATTCGAAAGGGAGTGAGAAGAAGTAAAACTTATAAACTCTCACCCCCTCCCCTTAAATATGACTAGCTAACACATGCGAACATAACATTATGCAAACATAATAAAAAAAATAAAAATAAAAAAACAAAAACAATCAAAACAAGACAATTAAAACATTGTAGCAACATAAGCTACTGACTAGTGTAAGAAAATAAGGATACAAATAAATAAATAAAAAATAAACACTGTATCATTGCACCCAAGCATTTTGCTCATCCCTGTACCTCTGAAAAATAATATATTTGTATTTTATTTTAAACGGTTTAATATTTGGACATTGCTTTAATTCCATTGAAAACTTGTTCCATAGCCTCACCCAACCAATTGTATCTCTTGTTGTTGTTGTTGTTTTTCATAGAGACATATTGTGACATCTGGGTAACTTGCGCACTCGATGAAAAATAACTTCTTCTCGTGGTCGTTTCAGCCATCTCTCCTGAGCGCGGAGCCTCTTCTCCCTTCGCACCACTTCCACTCCCACAGCCTGCGCCGGCTGCCTCTCTACCAGCCGCTGCACATCAGCCACCCCATGCCCGTGTCTCTGAGCGTGGGCCAGCCCACGCTGCCGGCCGTGCCGGCGGGGCCGGCCCACCACCGCCGGGTCCTCCCCGCCCACGCCTCCCTCTCACCACCACCAGTGCCACCTTTCTTCAGTCTGCCACGGCTGCAGCCAGCGTACCGGGTGGACCAGGTGGGTTTAAAAAGAAAAGTATTGAAGAACATCCTCTACACTTTGGCCTCAGACCTCATCTGTAACATATGACATAGCCCATAATATTTAAGTTGTGTGTATTTTACCGCATTACCCCTGACCTTCAACCTCATCGCCGTCAGTTTCCTCAAATTTTAAAGTGCGAATACAACTTGCCCTGACAAGTCACACTTAACGTTCAGCTATTTCTTTTTTCATTAAAATGACATTCTCAGTGGATCCTTGGTATTTAAAGACACTCTGACATCTCAGATTTGATTCAGCTCCTAAAAAAAAAAAAGCAATCACCCTCCACAGATGAGGTGTGCTCAGTATTTATGAAGCCGTTGATGGAGTTCACGGTTTCCATTTTCCTTAGCCGACCCCATCCGCGTTGGCGTAGAAATGGAGGCTGACCATGGAAACAACTCACTGTGGATCCGTGAGCATCCGCAGGTCCACAGTTAATGTCGTGACTCCATCTGCTGAGGAAGATCAGGTGGTACTATGGAAAGCTCCACAATTATATGTTCCCCTTTCCTTGAACACACAGATTTACTGCTTTAAAACACTCTGCCGCATCACTGCTGCTGTTAAACTTGCTTTTAACATAAAATAAGGCAGAAAATACCTCACTATGATGGATCATCCGGCCCAAGAAAATTACAAGTCTCATAACTTTCAGACAAATACACGCATAGATTAACAGAAAGCCTTGGTCTAGAAGGTAGAAAATCAACCTGAGAGCCTTACTGCGCTTTTAAAATGAAAGGCGGTAATGTAAAATGCATGCAAATTTACGGTTAATGATCTAAAACTTGCCACCTGTGCGATCGTTTTTTAAAGGCGATAGCGATGTGCTGGAGCTCGCCGCGTATCTACTCTGCACTCGGTTTGCTTGCTCACATATCGACAGCAACATTAAATCTGTTTCCCCTCCATGTGACCCAGCCTCTGAGTAAGGCGATGCTTTCTGCTGAGCTGGGACTATTGGATGCAGAAGAGATAGTAAATCCATCTGTCTGCTCTGGTGGTGGAGTCGCTGCCGTACCAGCACAGCGAGCAGAGTTGCACCAGATCTCGGTGCACAGGAAGCAGTTCGATAAGCTTTGTGATGTGACGCTTTTCTCTCTCGGGGAGGGAGCTTATCACGGCGGCCCACGTAGAGGCAGAGCAGGAGGGACTTGGAGGCCGGCGTGAAGTGTGGACATCCAGTTTCTTCAAAGTTTCATAACTTCGATGAGTGTCAGCACTTCCCCCCGATTAAAGATTTAACAGTTTATTTCTAACACAGTTGGAATGCTGTGTAAACTCAAAATAAAAAAGAGAAACTAAGGAATTATAAATCATTTCAACCGGCAGAGGAAACCAGCTGTTGCAGTGTGGAAATAATGTATCAGATGTTTTTTTTCCAGTAGGTGACATAAGTTTAGCACTGGGACTCTTAAACGACAGAACGTACTGTTTGAAACTGTGCAAAATGTGGATACGCATCTTGGCTAAATAAGCAGGTGGTGGTAGATTTTGAATTAGGCACTAATGGCGGTTCAGAGTGGCGCTTCTCTTCGTAACAACGGCAATGGGAATAATTCAGAGCGGCACAAATGCTCTCGTTGGTTGAGATAATAGCACATAAAGGATATATCTGTCTGGTGAAGAAGTACCTTATTGCTTGTAATGACAATTCCTTACAGAAAATAGTTTTTGCAGATCTGCAAAAGAGACATTTATTATATCCTCCAAATGTATCATGTGCTTCTGGCTCGCCCCCAAAAGAAGAAACAAGTCTATGTCACCGAAAATGTTACTTGTGATTCGTCGGGCAACACAAAAAACTGGCATCATGTCCAACTCCAGACGTCTCTGCAGTGTCCACATCAAGCATTGCAGAGCTCTCTCTTGACAGCGTTGAGTGTGTGCCAGCTAAAGATGTACTTCAGCTGAAAAGCTCTGTTTTCTCTATAAATTGAGCACTCGCTGCCTGCCAGGACAATGAAAGCCTTCTACCTGGTAATATCTGCAAGGCGTTTCTCTCTGCGTTGGAGCAGACGGGGGCCGATGGAGACGGCACATGTAGGTCAGAAACACAAGAGGGGATTCTGCTGGTATTTAACAGCAGGCCAGCAAGGACATGCAGGACATCAATCCTTAAAGAGAGAGTCTATTACAAGCTTATTGTAAACCTTGACACAAGCTCCCATGCGGTCTTTGCCAAAATGTCTTTTTTTTTTCTTCTTTTTTTGAACGTATTCACATTGACCGCACTTCATAAACGTCAGTGTTTCCAGGGAAATAAAATCTGTCTCGCAGTGATAGATGAGAGTGCAGAGAATGTCAACAAACAGACCTGTTTGTTATTATCTTGTTTGGCTGAAGGAAAAGACGGATCAGATACTTGGAAGAGTTGAGTAATTACTGTACGATGCAAATAAGGTGTTAGTGTGTTCACGTTGGCTGTCGGCAGCGTGTGGGGTAAAAAAAAAATAGATTAAAAAAATGCAACATGTCATTTTTCCAGAAACAGAAAATTGTTTTGTTTTTGTGAGACGAAACATCCTTCAGCTCCTCTGGTGGGTTTGGAGAGGTGTTTATGAGCCCAAGGCACATAGACCCAAAAAAACAGTGTAATAATTCATTTTGAATTAAGATACGTGAACACTGCCAAGCCCCCAGTCGCAGTGTGAGGTCTTCTACTAAAACTGGTGTTGGGGTGCATAAATCCTTCATTATTTCCACTCGTACGTGAATGCATCTGTCCATTTACATCTTTATTGTCTGCTTTCCTCTCAGATGTAGGCATTCATTACTCAGTACTTGTACGAGTTTGTCGTGACTTGAAGTGCTTTAAGGATAAAAATCACAGTGAATATTCACCCAGATTCCTCTAATTGGATGACAGGATTGGCTCACTGTTTGCTTTACTATTACTTTACAAACCTGCTGTGCTGCTAATGGAGCTCAGTCTGATTAAAGTATCTGATTTGTTATGTAGGCCGTCTTTGTTTGTCTTAATAAGAAGAGCCCTTGGCTTTTATCTGCAGTATGTCCATGTTTTTAAAAACCTTTTCTTAGCCAATGGCTATGATTAACTTTAATAAGATATTTATTTTTTTTACCCTTTGTGCTTTCTTTGGACAGATAAGCGCTGACTAAAAGTCTTTAAAAATAACTAAAAGTATCAAAAGATTACAGTTACAACATCCTAGATTTGTGTCTTTCATGGTGAATTTAGTCCTCTGTGGTATTTGTGTAAAGAAGAAGCTACTTGAGCTTTGGAAAAATCTTTAGAGACACTTCAGAAGCAAAAATGATACTTAGCTCAGTTACAATAACATAGATGATATTCAATAACATAAAATAGTTATTAATGGAGTGCTCCATTCATTTTAAGTGAAAATCCAACAGCACAGCATTATTCATTTCTGTGGCCAAACTGCAGAGATCTCCACCCACTCGGTTAGAAATGCCCCCCGACGAGGTCTGGCTCATCGTCGGTGTTTCCATCACACCACAAAAGTGGTGGGTGGGGTTGAGGCCGAGGCCCTCTTCAGCCAAATATTTGGAAAACTTGAAAAAAATCTGACATTATTTTAAGAGTTTGACGATATGTAGAACAACAGTCCATACCCCCTGCTTGAAGGTTTGTCTTCAACTCCAGATCAATAGAAATGGAAGAGGAATTTTTATAGGAAGGCATATGCATGTGTATAATGATAGCAATCACTCTGGGATTATGTAGTGAGGGGAAATGTTCATGTAAGGATCTGCTGACATGATTTGTTGGCATCTTCTGTATAAGTCAGACATTTCTCCACTGTAAATCTTCATGAGCATTTGAAACCTTTCATAACTCATATGAATGCATGATTTGGGTGATTATTTATCTGCATTCAGATCATTGTATTTCAGTGTGTGTGTGCGTGTGTTTAAAGATAGGTGGTTGTTGAGAGATTTTACGTGTGATGGTAACCAGGCAGATGTTTATCACTGTCTCGCCTCCTCGTTTAGATTAGTAACACACGATGGACCTCATCCAGATAACCTTCCACAGCACTGTCACAGAGGCGGTGGAGGAAAGAAGGGCTTTTTTGATTCGTCTCATGTTTGCTGTGGGTATCCGGAGAAGATGCTGATAACATAGTGCCCTCTAGTGAAATGTCTGCTTTTTCTTAAGCTGCCACACTGACTCACACTAAAAAAGAAAAGACCCTCTCATTTTCCCATTTCCACATTCTGAATGATCCATTTCTTGCTGCTTTTAAAAGGCAAGCACTGCATTTAGATGTTGAGAGGGCAGCAACTGAATTTTATTTCCCTTCTCAGGACTTTGAGAAGCCCAGCCCGCCCCAGAAACCTCTACCTGCAGATCCGCTGGTGCGGAGCTCCCGGGTGGGTCACAGTGCAGCCACGGTGGGGGTTCACATCCCTGGAGCCGGAGCCCTGCCCATACCCATCCCCACCGTTCCCAGGCCTCAGCCCGCCGTCCCGTTACCCTGCAGGTCTGTGAAACATGACACAACTCCCACTCTTCATAATTACACAAATGAACTCAAAGCACTGCCGCGATAAGCGTTGTCCTTTTCTTCCGCCTTTCTAGGCCAACAGCATGAGGTGAATGATCAGTATCTAGCTGTGAATACTGGCGTAATTGCTTTATTTTCCTCTTTAATTAAAACAAAGAAAATGACATGACAGATTTAATAACTGGGCTTCATAACAGCAAACATGGCGTGCGTAATATCTCTATGTTCAACGTGTTGCCGTTACAGTAAATTTGACCTACAGAGATTATCAACATGACTTTTAGATAAACATGGCTTGTGCTTAATCAAAAACAGGACCAACATATTAAGCTGCTGTCAGATTAAAGTAATGAAGTGGATGTCTAAGAGAGATTCTGTTTTAAAATGCAAGGGAGTGTAACATGTAAATAAAGACACAATGCAATGATGTAGAAATGAGCCTAACTTTATATTTAACTGAAAATAGCATAAAGTACATAGCAAATGTTGAACCTAAAATATTTTTGAATATTTTTTTCTACTTTCAATTTGATGCCAGGGACATCTTTCAGGAAAACACATTTTGTGATATCTAATAACTGGCAAAAGACCAAAAATTTACAACTGTATGACAAATGTGGTCTATTCAGAGCGAAGATGGGGAGGATTTCAATTTTTGTAGGCGAATATTGAACAATTAAAAAAAAAATGTAATGCCCTTTCAAACATCGAATACCCTGCATTTATAGGAACTCGTAACATCTATGTAACTTTTTCCACTTGGCACAAGTCTGAACTGAAGCAACTTACAGATACGTGCAACAACTCAATTCAATTGTTGTAAATAGCATCTATTACAATACAAATTGTCTCTAGGCGCTTTTGGGATACCCGGAGCATGACTCCCGAGCAGTTATTAAATAAGGCCAGATGGACAGAGGACGAAGAGATGAGGGAGATAGGAAAGAGAGGATGAAGAACATAGAGAGGATATATTGTCAATGATACATAAGACAAATCATATTAGTAGTTATTATCTGTTAGCTGGAGAATACGGTGGCCGACAAGGGCCAAACGCACTGCAACGGCCTAATGCGTCTCAGTTAAGGAAAACGGCTTCAAGTACAGAAACTATTCAAATTCACAAACTCAAAAAGAGGAACGATGCAAAGCACAAAACGATATAAAACAAGAAACCATCTTCAAAAGAAAAACGCTTCATAACCGGTCACTACAACCGGTAGTGCTCCAAACCTGCAGGGGGCGCTCTCAGCTTAACAGAGACCGAACAGCTGACTGAACCACAGTGTTTACATCCATGGTTTAAACATATAGCGGGAACGGTAATGTGATATAATGTGGTTTATATCACTGTACAACGCTGTACATTACGAGACGTTTCTTTATTATATTTCAACGTTACAGTCAGCTGTTCGGTCTCTCTCTACATCCCGTGTGTCTGTCCATTGAGCTGTTACGCTGAGAGCGCCCCTTGCAGGTTTGGTAACCGGTTATGAAGCGTTTTTCTTTTGAAGATGGTTTCTTGTTTTATATCGTTTTGTGCTTTGCATCGTTTCTCTATTTGCAACGCGTTTGATGATGCTGCATTTGTCTTTGTTTTTTGCAGCACGTTTTTTCATTTGCACCACGTTCCTCTTTTTGTACCTCGTTTTGAGTTTGTGAATTTGAATCGTTTCTGTACTTGAAGCCGTTTTCCTTAACTGAGACGCATTAGGCCGTTGCAGTGCGTTTGGCCCTTGTCGGACACCGTAGGAGAACTATACGTTCAGTGTACTTATATTGTTACTGATCCATGGTTGGTCGATGTGCTACAGACATGACTGTATAAACAGGTGTAGATATGAACCACTGTTGGGGTCAGTGATCATAATGCTAAACAAAAGCAAAAGTGCTTGAGCTGCAGCCTCTGCTATCTGCCTGACTATATCAATATTTTTATTACCTCCCTTGTACCGCTGTTTAAAGTGTTTATAATCCCCTTCAGACAGAAGTGGGGATCTCTTCTGGGCTGTTGCACAGGTTTTTGTCGGAGGAAAGAGGTTCTGTCTCAGCCTTTCTTGATTTAGGAGTGGCGCATCAGTGGGCAAAAGAGCTGGCCATACTTTCATATGTTTCACATCAACAAGGACTTGTAAACCAGCTCCTGGTACAATTATTCTTAGTCCTGCATTTATTCAAAATCAGTGAATGTCTGCTGGTGTTGATTTAAGAACATCATACATGGATAGTTCAATCAAACCTTCAAGAGAGCTCGGCCTGTGTATGTGAATTGTTACAGTGATATGACAAAATGATGTGAGAAAAACTAAATCACAGTGTCATTATTAGACTCCACTTGTTTTAATGTCCAATTTTGCAAAACATTGCAAGTGTCACACACAATCCATTGGTCTAAAAGCATGTCTGAACTGTGGAAAATTAATAAAAAAGTAATCATTGATTGAATGACAGTCGCATATCTCATGAATGAAACGGCCTTTAAAGAAACACTGCTTAAACTTGCAGCGTGCAAGCTATTTAGGATGGGATTTAAAGCGTAGGATTATGTAAATTCTCAAATAAATAGATATTGTACTCTGCAGCATTATCTTTTTTAGGAACACAGTTTTTCTGCATTTGATCTGAAGTGCAGTTGTTCTGCTTGTGTTTCTGTTTCAGACCTGTGCCGTCGTTGCCCTACAGACCACCAAAGACTCACCAGGACTGCTGAGCTGCAGACATTACGGATGAGTGCATCTCTTTAAGAAGAAAAAAAATTAGAAAAAGGACGAAGACTTTGTTGTATTGCACTAATTACTGAGACTCTGTTCGACCTTTTGGACAGCAGGACACGCCACAGAGTTCCCAGTAATAAAAAAGAGGGGCTGCCATCACACTTCGGTGCAGTGCCTCTGAAAGGTGCTTTGTTATCCTCGCTCAGGTACCAATGAACTATTTATTTAACTATTTAACTTCAGTGTTACCAGTTTGCGTGTACAGCACTCTGATGATGGAACATTTTAGAGAAGAAAGCAACATGGTGTCATTTTGGAGATTTCTTTTACATTCTTTGTTGATTTTTTAATACTTTTTTCTCAAGTGAAATGCTGAAATATATTATCTTTTCTATAAACTGTGCTTGAAATAGCGGCGCATTAAAAAAAGTTGGACTTGGATGAGGATAAGGGAAATGGAGCACAAGTCAGCATGTAAACTGTGGCTCAATGAACAGTGTTATTTATTTAGTTTTTCATATTTTACGATGTCTTCAATACCAAATACATTCTCTTTATCCTTGTTGCCATGGTGCTAAAAAACTAATATTGTTTTTCCCAGAAACCACAGCAATTTTCATGATTCACCTAAAAGCTGGAAGAAAATAATTTTAGCCTTTTTATTTTGTATAGTTTTCATTTCATTTGATTACTCTGATTTGCTCAGTTTACAGTCATGAAATGAGGTTCTTTGAGTCCTTATAAGTCCACTTTCTTCACTCACGTCAGGCTGGCTCTGATGTACTGCTCAGGGCATGTGTTAAACATGCTTCCCTGATGCTGGCAAGCCTTGCTAAGTGTCAATAGATATGACGGACTGATCGTGTTCCAGAGGATTACACCAACACCAAATAATTCAACATTAGCACTGGTGTTTGTATGTTTAACATTCACGCTCACTTTGTCCTTGAGTGTGGGAGCCAAGCTGGATGACTTAAGCACTGTGAGCTTTCCAAGCTCCTCCTCATCCTTTTTTTTTGTCTTTCACAACATTCCTATTTGATTTTGCATGAGCTCTCTGTTCATCTGTGCTTTCACTGCAGTGCTCATTTGATTCAGAGCCTGGTACTGCACTTAGTGGAATTTTTCTTCACGATATTTTTGATGATCCAAATGTGCTCTGCAAAGCCAGTTTCCTTACATTGTGTTTATGTACAAAATGTACTGGTGATGCTTTTCTTGTTTAGAAACTGTTCAGATGTGTTAAAAAGTCAGAGTAATGGCTCTCCCCTGGAAAATATTTGTTATAGCTGCGTGTGTTATCCGTTAAATGTTTATGCCATTTGTAAATCCTGTACTATGTTTAAAACCATTGCAAAGTGTAAATATTGTACGTCAACTATTATTTTTCTTCTGTCTTTGTTCTTGTTTTTTTTTTTGTTTTTTTTTTACAAGCACAGAAATGTAAGAGCTGTTTTGAGGCTGTGTCCCATTTACATTGGGCAATGAAAACAGATTTTTAACATTTCAGACCAACACTATTACTTGTAGGACTTTGAGGTTTCAGAATAATTCAGAGATGAAGTCAGAGCCAAATAAAAGTTGCTTTACGATTGTTTGAAAGAAGTGTTCTCATTTCATTCCATTTTTTTTTAATCCTGCAAGAATTGACCCCTCAGATATGTTTAAACCCATATCATTAATCATGCTGCAAGTACTAATACTTTAAACTAATATGAATCCATACTATAAGAGGATAGACAAGGATAAGCAACGGTGAAACAAAGCTTTGCCCCATCCTGCCTCAGTCCACTAAGCCTATGCCTGGCTGTGAGCAGGAATAATCTCCTGCTGTGATCTGAAGAAGCTTCTGACTGAAGACTGTTGTTGGATTGCTGACTAGTAAAGAGGATGCTCAATGTTTTAAATTATGTTTTTCATTTTATGAAGCACCCTTCTTTGCACAATCAGCTCCAGAGACTCCAGAACTGAACCAGGCTTCTTCATCAGTTTGTTTAGTTTATACCCTTGCTCTGATGCTGCTGCCCCTACAGATGACTGCAGACGAGACTGTGCACTCTGCAACATACTTTCTAGATATGAAACATCATTCTCTATACACCAATACAGGACATACAGTCTCCTCCGTCCTTTCTTGGAGACGGCATCACTGTTGCGTCTCCAGTCTTGTTTGTTGTCCAGTTAAGCACCAAGGTATTTATACTCCTCCACCTCTTCTCCTATGATGGAAATAATGTTTAACTTAGTCCTTCTTGTCCTAAAATCCTCAATCATCTCTTAAATCTTGGTTACATTCAGGAGGAGATGATTGTTCCCACACCTTTGCTAATAGTTGTCTGCACTCAGTCTCTTGCCCACCTATACGCCGCACAACTGAAGAGTAATGCCAGTATTTCTGCAGATGATAGGACTGTGACTTGTGCCGACGGTGTGAGGTGCAGAGCGTGAAGGGGGAAGGTGAGAGTCCAGTCCCCTGCGGTTGTCCTGTCCCGCTGAGCTGACCACCCAATCAGACACACAACGCTGCAGTCTGTCAGGTAGTCAGTAATGCAGGTGATTGTGGAGGCATCCACCTGTGTCTTCTTGAGTATCTACACAGTGAGCAGGCTGAATTGTGTTAAATGCACTGGAAAAACCAAAGAACATCAACCTTGAAGAGAGTATACTTTTTAAATGCCATAAAAAAAATGCCAGGGCCTGCTGTGTTGCTGCAGCTGCAGTCATACTTGTTCAACACTGCCACCTGTCGGTGGTTGACGGCTATTACAACAACTGGAGTGGACTGGTTTTGTCCTCCTGGTCCAAGTGCACATTGATATTTTCAATTAACGTGCCAACCTGGATAGCAAGACATGGGAAAAACCAGGAATATGTCTGTGTCCCGTGTTTCTGGCCATCAATGTGAAGTAACTAAAACTAAAAGGTGGCTTTTAGAGATTAGTTCACAGAGTCAAGTGAGTAGTTTTCCAAGTTATTCAGCCTTCTGGGGGGGATGTCGTGTTCCGTTCAAAATCCACAGCAAATTAAAATGTTCCACTAACTCGTGGCGAATTTCAGAGCTGGCGGATAAATAAATGAAACATCACAGCCAAACACAGTCCGTCTCCGTGTCTTTGGCAGTAATGGTTGCCAGGCAACAAGGGGGGGAAACATCCAGCATAACATTTCAGCAAGAGATCAATTCTGTGATACTAAAAATAATTGTTACACCTTAAAATGTTCTGCTTTCCAAAACTATGTAATATTTAACAAGAAGTTATTTTACCCCGTCTGACAGTGACAAACCCAGAGACCAACAGGTAGTTTAATATTCTGATGATATATGGTGTAATTTTGATCTGACACCGGATCTTACTGTGTTTCAAATCCTCCTTGACAGTACTCGAGTTGTAAAAAGAAATCAGGGGGGATGGTGGATTTTATCATATGGGGACAGATAATTTGTGCTGATTACAAATAATATAATATATTACAAATAATAGCACTGACCAAAACACCTGCAGAAATACTGCAGGAATGACATAGCAGCAGTTAAATGCAGCATTCTGTAAGCTTTAAATATCCACTGGGCTTACATCAAATACATCAAAACACAACAATAAAAAACAGTTTTCTGAACTTATCAATATGACTCTGTCCTTCACAGGATAAGTAAAATGGATCACTGCAAAAATTTTAACAAGAATATTTGTCTTATTTCTAGTTAAAATGTCTCATTTTAGTAAAAAAAAATCTCATTACACTTAAAACAAGACTCATCACTGGAAAAAACAACAATTTTCACCTGTTTCAAGTAGATTTTCTCTTAAAATAAGTAGAAAAATCTGCCAGTGGAACAAGATTTTTTTGTTTGTAATGAGAAGATAAATCTTTTCCCACTGGCAGATTTTTCTACTTATTTCAAGTGAAAATTTACTTGAAACAGGTGAAAATTGTCAAATAAGTTATTTTTCTGGTGTTATTTTTATGGTGATGACTCTAAATGTTGAAATAGCAGTAAAACCACATTCATTGATGAAATGACATAAGGGATGGAAAGGGGGGATTGCAGTTTTACAGGGGGGATGATTTGGACCGTTTTATTTCAGGGGGGATGCCATCCCCCCTCATCCCCCCTCAACTCCAGTACTGCTCCTTGATGATATTATCACCACCAGGTTAGTTTTCCAGCTTTCCTCGTGAGGGCTGAAAGTACAGATAAGCTTTTACTTGGCCATTATAACCTTTGACTCTTGAATGTAGAAGTAATCATGTCAGTTTCTCAGTCTCTTAGAAAATCTATTTTTAAAACGTCTCCAAAGTTGATAAAGAAATGCATTTCACTCTAGATACAGATGGTGGCGTCTTTTGTGTCAACTCCTGGCCACTGTCAACAGCAGACCCTGGAGTCTCTGCCAATCGACTGTCTGCAGCATCAGTGTGTGTGTGTGTGTGTGTGTGTGTGTGTGTGTGTGTGTGTGTGTGTGTGTGTGTGTGTGTGTGTGTGTGTGTGTGTGTGTGTGTGTGTGTGTGTGTGTGTGTGTGAGAGAGAGAGAGAGAGAGGGGGAGAGAGAGATTGAGATCTGTTGATGACCACACCACTTCTGTGGGATTAGTGGCCACATGACGACACAGGGCTGGACGCCCACTGAGCTTTTCATTGTGCTTCACTGGCAGAGGCGGACTCTGCAGCCGTCCAACAGTTTACTGAGAGCCGGAGATTTCCAAACTTAATTTGTGTGATCCTGTAAATGAAGTCGAAAGCAGACAGATTGGGAGTTCACTTGTGATGGCGCAGGACATTTCCAGTTTGAATGGAGAGGACTGTTTTGAGGGAACATCGCCCTGTTGTTCTGACTCGGAGGCTTTGGGTCCAGGAGACAAAGAGTATGATGACATCTTGGAGCTTAATCAGTTTGATGGACTGCCGTACTCCTCGAGGTTTTACAAACTGATGAAAGAGAGGAAAGAGCTGCCAGTGTGGAGAGCAAAGTGTGAATTCATGGACATGTTGGCCAAGGGACAGTTTGTTGTTGTCAGCGGCTTTGCCAAAACTGGAAGGAGCTCTCAAGTGAGTACTGTGGGGGGATAGGAAACTTTCAACTGCACTTTCATGCAAAGTATTGTTACAAGGGAATATTATCCTGCCATTTGTGATAACTTTCACAATTTAAAACCACACCTCATGTTTATTTTAAAACAGATTCCCCAGTGGTCTGCTGAATTCCTCCTGTCAGTCCAGTTCCAGCATGGCACGGTGGTTTGTACCCAGATTCACTCTCAACAGGCTGTCGATCTCGCCCTGAGAGTGGCCGACGAGATGGACGTCAACATCGGCCACGAAGTCGGTTACAGCATCCCTCTGGAGAAATGCTGCACCAACGAGACAGTCCTCAGGTGTGCTTGACTCTCATTCACAGATGAGTCCACTGTTTCTCTGTGTGGCTCTCTCTCCTCTCGCAATAGTGCACGGTCATGACACACTGCTAAATCAACCCGCCTTTTTCTTATTCTCAAGAGAGAGGTTAACAAAAGGCTCGTGGGGCCCTTTCAGGGGCTCCAGCACAGCTGCCGGGCTCCCTGTGCACCCATATGTCACATGTGGGTCCCTCATAAGTTAGTTGAGCAACAAAGAAAGTTGGCATAATGAGGGAAGGGAGATAAGATAAACTGGCAGCCAGGAAGCACAAAGGATCCACTTCAAAATGTAATTACACATGCAAAGTTATAGTGTACATAAAGTGCCTTTTATTAAAGGGGACCTTTAACAAACAAGTTTTTTTCTTGCTTTAACATATATAAAGTGGTCTCCCGTCAGCCTGCCAACTCAAAGAAGAAGGAAAGCAACCAAATTTTGCAGTGTCTGTACAGCCGCCCGGATGAGCCATCCAGTGTGATGTGGCTTCTACGAGCCGTTCAGATTCTGCTCCCGTCGTTACGTAAACAAAATGCAATTTACATCGGTTGTCCTCCGATGCGTGAAACCACGCCCACAACTAACTCCGCCGGCCGGAGCTTCCGCCATTTTTTCGTAGCGGTGTATCGCGTCATTCAGGCAGCCAATCAGCACAGAGCCTCATTATCATAGCCCCGCCCACTCAGAATCCCTCATAGAGAATGAGGTTAAAAACAGAAAACTGTTTTATTTGCCTTTAAAGCCCAGCAGAAACTGTTACCAAACTACATTCAGGATCTGTTCCAAATAAAAGAAACCCGCTATGACCTGAGGGGGAAACTCATGTTTGAGATAACGACAGCAAGAATAAATATTAAAAAGAGATGTACATCAGTTAAGGCTAGAGAAATTTGGAATAGTTGTAATAACAACCTAAACATGTGTAGTTCTATCTCTAACACTATAAATATAAAGTATACTATCGAAAACATTCTAGAATGTGAAACGTCAATTTTATATTTTGTCTTACTTATTTTTGTCTTTTTTATGTATTGTTTATTTCCACGGAGTAATGCTAATGTCTCATATTTAAGCTGATCATAAGAAAAAAAGGGTAGGCACTATAAGCTACGGCTTCAGCATACACCTTTTCGGCAAAAGAAATGTTTTTTTTTTTACCTTTTCATCTTGTTTTGTAAAAAAGTGTGTAAAAGCCGAAATAAAAATTCATAACATAACATAACATAACATAACAGGTTAGAGAATGGGTAGATAAAGACATGGCTCAGAGGCTGAATTTCTAATTTATTTAGCAAAAACAATCAAAAGCTTGTTTTTAAGACATTCCAGGCCTGTTTAAAATAGGTATTAGATGCCATAATAGGTCCCCTTTAAGATATCACTCTCAGGTAAGCTGGTTGCTCCTTTGGAGATCACAGACTAATACAACTAGAAACCTAAGGATTTATTTCAGGTTGTCATTAGTATGAAGCTTTCCTCAAGTGCATCTGTTTTCATCAAGCATTGTTTTATCACAAACCGCAGGTTCTGCACAGATGATGTGCTCCTGAGGGAGATGATGTCAGACCCTTTGCTTGAGCGCTACGGTGTGGTGATCGTGGATCAGGCCCACCAGAGGACCGTGGCCACCGACGTGCTCCTGGGCCTGCTGAAGGACATCACCGTGCAGAGGCCGGAGCTCCGCGTGGTCGTCCTGTCGGCCGTGGAACCCTCCCCCAAGCAGCTGGCCCACCTCGCCGGGTCAGCGGCGCCAGTGATCCGCGTAGAGACCGCAGGTGCAGGGGAGGTGGTGCACAGCAGCAGCACGGCCGACAACTACTTCTGCTCTGCCCTCCGTCTCGTGCTGGAGATCCATCACTCCGAGGAGCGGGGAGATGTGGTCGTGTTTCTGGTGACAACGCAGGTTAGACGAAGGAAATCACAGATCTTCAACACGGCCAGTCTGAGAAATATGTGTTTTTGATTCTCATCTTTGTTTTCCCTCCGACAGGAAATAGACCTGGCCCATGACATCCTGTGTCACGAGGGGGACAGTTTACCATCTGATCTGGGCGAGCTCCTGCCAATCGTAGCGCACCCTGGCCAGCCTGGGAACGTGCTCGTCTTTGGGGAGGAGGAGACGGGCCGAACACGCAGAGTAATCCTCACATCCAGCCCAAACGAGGACTTCTTCTGGGCTGCTCGCTCAATACGCTTTGTCATTGATGCTGGGCTTGAAAAAAGATATGTAAGTTTGTCTTTATCGGCGTTGAGTTTGAAAAAGAATGAAGAAGCATGTTCTGTGTGTCAAGCTTTAAAGGGCTAAATGGAGCAGAGATTTTATGTGCATCTCAAATGTGATATATTTCTGAGAAAATGTATTGTTCCTCTGGGCCTACACTGCAAAAACTCAAAATCTCACCAGGAATATTTGTCTTATTTCTAGTTAAAATGTCTCATTTTAAGTCGAAAAATCTCATTACACTTAAAACAAGAGTCATTACCAGAAAAACTACTTTTTATTTGACAATTTTCACCTGTTTCAAGTAAATTTTCACTTGAAATAAGTAGAAAAATCTGCCAGTGGGACAAGATTCATCTTCTCATTACAAGCAAAAAAATCTTGTTCCACTGGCAGATTTTTCTACTTATTTTAAGTGAAAATCTACTTGAAACAGGTGAAAATTGTTGTTTTTTCCAGTGATGAGTCTTGTTTTAAATGTAATGAGATTTTCTTTTGACTAAAAAAAAAGACATTTTAACTAGAAATAAGACAAATATTCTTGTTAAGATTTTGAGTTTTTGCAGTGTAAACAATGGGAACTTGATTCTGCCACAGGTCTACAACCCCAGGATCAGAACAAACTCAGTCATTATTCAGCCCATCAGTGCGGTCCAGAGTGAGTGTCGCAGACAGCTGGCAGGTCCAACAGGTGAGAACTTACAAACCTGTTTCCAAACATTTCTTATTTCCATCTGTAGCTCCCACTTGCTCTGAAAATGCTCTTCCTTTCCCGTAGGCAGGTGTTTTTGTCTGTACTCGAAGGAGAGACAGCTTCCTGCTGAGATTCGCCCACGCATCGTGGAGTCTGACATCACCTCCACTGTTCTCTTCTTAAAGAGGATGGAGATCGCTGGACTCGGCCACTGCGACTTCGTCGAGCGGCCAGGTGAGATTTATGTAAAGTGACAAAGTGAGGAGAACTAAGCCCCTGTTGTATGCAGGATGATTTGAATTTTGGGCTCAGTCAGTTTGTTCCCTTTTGGTCCAACAGACAGGAACTTTCTTTTTTTATTGGAAGGCAGTGAGCCGTGCTTCAGCTGAACCGACAGCTCCTGTTCAGGGCTGACCTCCTTCCATGTGCTTTTGTTTCCATGGGTTTACGCGCCCCCACCAACACAAACACACTTATACGCACTGAACCTCCCATTAGCTGATTAGAGCGCAGAGATGCTCGAGCCGTGCTGAGGAGGAATGCTGCCAGATAGCTGGCACCATCTCTCTCCTCTCCTTCTGTCACCCAGGTCTGTTTCAGCGTTGGGTGAAAAACATGTTTATTACAAGGAAATAGTATAAAAATCCCGTTTGGACCATGACAGACTTTTCATTTTGCATAGTGGTTCATGGCAGATGCTGTTGAGGATTACAACTTCCATAATCTGCTACTGTCCATCCGACTCCATGCATTCCCACCAGGGTGCCAGTATATGTAGGGGATTGCACCAGAGGATCATCACTCTGGATAGTCCAAGTGAATTTATATAGAATTAATCATCTCCCAGTGTAAATACTGCACATTTTTTGGTTCACTGCAATTCCTCAGCAGTTTATATTTAGGGTCTATTACCAGAGGTGGGTAGTAACGAATTACATTTACTCCGTTACATTTACTTGAGTAAGTTTTGGGAAATGTTGTACTTTTAGGAGTAGTTTTGAATCACTATACTTTTTACTTTTACTTGAGTAGATTTGTGAAGAAGAAACTGTTACTCTTACTCCGCTACATTAGGCTACGTTGAGCTCGTTACTTTTCTTTTATCCCTTTTATCCGCATACGCGTCAATCTCATGACATCACTGGGTGATTCTTTGGGAAAAATGTTTGTTTTTGCATGTTTTGTTACATATACACAGACTCAAACACACACACACAGAATATATATGAGTTCATGGGCTTGTTCTAGTTCTGCCTGCGGAGCCTGGTTAAAAAAGAAAAGTACAAAGGCTTGAAATTTTGTGCTACTTGTGCTTAATTACTTTTTTTATTCAGTTATTATTTTATTTATTAAAGTACTTGAATTTACTTTAAGATTATTTTAATTTAAGCTATTTTTTATTAATTGTAATTTATTTTATTATTTTATTGATTTAATTTGCCTGAAGATGATTATTTTGTACTTTTGTCTGTTTAAATGGTTGTGTTAAAAAAATAAATCAGACTTTACTCAACAGTTACTCAGTACTTGAGTAGTTTTTTCACCAAGTACTTTTTTACTTTTACTCAAGTAATTATTTGGATGACTACTTTTTACTTCTACTTGAGTCATATTATTCTGAAGTAACAGTACTTTTACTTGAGTACAATTTTTGGCTACTCTACCCAGCTCTGTCTATAACCAAAAACTCTCCTTCCCAGACCCTGGAGGTCTCATGCAGGCTCTGGAGGAGCTGGACTATCTTGCTGCTCTGGATAATGATGGCAACCTCTCTGAGATGGGCATCATCATGTCTGAGTTCCCCCTGGAGCCCCAGATGGCCAAGACCGTGCTGGCCTCCTGTGAGTTCGACTGTGTCAGTGAGGTGGTCATCATCGCTGCCATGCTAACAGGTACACTGCAACACTGATCTCAAAAGCCACGTCCGTGCAAAAACACACTGTTAATTATTGTGGATTTTCTTTGTAGCACCAACTTGCTTCACGGTGCCCCCCGTGGAGCTGAAGCTGGAGGCGAGCCAGTGCCACATGAAGTTCCAGCACCCAGAGGGAGACCACTTTACACTAATCAACATCTACAAGGCCTTCAAGCAGCACCAGCAGGATCCATGTGAGTTTGGAGAGCATCATATAGAGACATGCTAAGAAAAATCATCATAACTCAAACCAAAACAAGTTTACAATGATTTAAAAGTTGTATTTGTGGTATTATTTACTGTACTCATCACCACATCTGGTTTTTACTCTTTGGTTCTTTCCCCTGCCTCTGACAGACTGCAGTGAGGAGAAGTGGTGTCAGGATTTCTTCCTGAACCACACAGCTCTGCTGATGGCCGACGCTCTCCGAGCTGAGCTCACAGAAACCTTGAAGAGGATCGAGTTGCCCATCTCGGTGCCTGCCTTCGGTTCCCGCAGCAACACCATAAACATTAAGAGAGCGCTCCTTGCAGGCTTCTTCATGCAGGTCAGAGGTCATCGTCTTGGTGGATCTAATGCAGCAAAATATACACATAATGCTTGATTGCAAGTAGTTACACCTTCATAGTTAACGGTCACAGTATATAGACGTACTGACATGAGTATGTCTGTGTTCATTAAGAAGGTTGCTCATTAGAAAGATGCAGAACAGTTATTGAGACTGTAACTGTAACTCTCCTTGTTGGTTTAGGCCAAAGTATGGCGCTTTGTGTTTGGCAGTCCTGCCTTTCTTCGTTGGGAGTGACTCTTGCTCTGGCTGTGGTTTCCCCGTAGGTGATGATGAAGTAGTTTATTTGGTCGATCAGTTTCCATTGATAAATACTTAGCATTTCATTTCCTTTTGTAGGAAAGAAATAATAATGAAAAAAAAGAAGTAAGGAATAAACCGACCAAAAGGTGTAGGCTGAAGCCTAAGCTTATTGTGCCTACCCTTTTCAACTTTGTTTACTGCATAGTACTACTACTGTACTAATACAACAAGGACAAATAATCTACAATAAAAAAAAATTAAAAAAAACACAGCAAAGTAAACACACATGCAAAACAAGAAGGAAGAGAAATATTAATATGACAGAAAAAACTAGTAAAAAAACAAACAAACAGAAGACGGATCTCAGAAAAACAACAGAGAAAGTAAATAATCAATGCTTAGAGGAAACAGAAACAATCTGTAGAAGAGTGAAAACAAAAGGAAACCAAAGACCAATCATTACATTTTTTGGTGTATCGGTATTATTATTACAACAACAATGTATGTATATATATATAGTTATGTATCACAACAATGTTCTGTATCTTTCGATTATATTGGATTTATACATCGTTTTAAATGTATTTATTGAACTACAGTTTTTTGATTCATTATTTAGGCTATTCCATATTTTAACTCCTGCAACCGATATGCATCTTTTTTTAGTATTTATCCTAGTTTTGGTTCTATTATATATAGCAGTGCCTCTCAGGTCGTACCGGCTATCTCTAGCCTGGAACAGACTCTGGATACAGGATGGAAGGAGATGGTTGTGTGCCTTATACATTAGGAGTGCAGTGTTTAATTCAACTATGTCAATACATTTTAAGGATTTGAGGTCAGTAAACAGTGGGTTTGTAGGCGAATAATAATCAGACTTGCTAACAGTTCTGATGGCTTTCTTCTGAAGTAAATAGATTGGGTTTACCGTTTTATAGGTCGCGCGGGATGTGGATGGATCGGGGAACTACTTCATCCTGACCCATAAGCATGTGGCCCAGCTCCATCCTCACTCCGGCTACGGGGCCAAGAGCCCCAAGCTGGGCCTCCCGGAGTGGCTGCTCTTTCATGAACACACCTTCTCAGACGACAACTGCCTCCACACAGTAACCCACGTAACTCCGGACCAGTAAGTTGTCAGCATCACATTCTTTTCACATAACAACATAACACATTTGCCAATGGGACTGGAGTCTCTCGTTGCTTAAAACCCCTTGTATCTTAGCATTGGAGGAGGCTTAAACGTAATCAGACAGACACATTCCCCTTTCTTTTTGAACCATGTGTAATCCCCCTAGTTCAGCAGAGGCTAGTCATGCTGGTTGTGGAGCGAGGAATTACAACCCGTTCTCTAGTATCTGCGAGTGGAGGGGGGATTATGGATTGCACAGATCTGCGGGAAATGTGAAGCTGCAGCTTAATGAAGAAAGAGAAAGCTCTGTGTGTCGAGCCCTTTCAGCTTCTTTGTGAATCTGTGGATGTTAAAAACACCTCAAATATTGAGGAGTCCAATCAAATTGGGCATCACTCAAAAATGGAATAGATTGACAATGCATTTGTAGTTTTGAGTTTAGGATGTATTAGTCACATTCAGCACTAACAGTTAACTAAAACTCTACCATATTATTCTCTTCACCCGTAGGGTCGTTCAGATGACGCCACAATATTTTTTTTACAACTTGCCATCGAGTGAGAGCAAAGACATCCTCCAAAACATTTTGAACCATGGAGCTCCTCATTACCGGGAGGATAAACATCGATCGCAAGAGGAACCCCAGGAGACTCAGACTTCTGACCGCTGTGTGATTCAGTGACTGACAGCCTCCGAGCTTAGTGCAAACGATTAAATAACTACCAGGATTCACGCCACTCTTGTACAGAAACACTCCATCTGGATAACTGAATTTTTCACAGAATGTTATTAGATTTTAGGAGCTTTGTGCTCCTCATCAGTCTTTTTTTAAATTCACAAGTTGTTCTGCTTTTATTTTTGAATTGTTTAACAAAAGTGAACTAATATATTGAATAAAAATTCTTGTCAGTTTTCAACACCTGATTACTTACATCTGTGCTTTCTTATCTTTTTTTGTTTTATAAAATATGGTACACTAGTCAGATTTGTAATTACAGGTCCTGTTTCCTCTTTTAATGATTCTAACAATAACTTAATGTGTTGGGGGTTTTTTTGTGCTGAATTTTACCTTTAGTTATCGTTTTAACACATCCACAGAAACAGAGGCTGCCTGATTGACGAAGTACACATTAACATGTTTACAGCTCCATCACCTAGCTCACTGACCGCGCTGTAAAAACCTCGTCTGCTCTTCAGCAAAGATCGCTCCTGGATAACACGCCCGTTTAAAAGGCTCATCACATGGATCAAACATTATATTATTTATCCACAATGATGAATTTATGTGTAAAACTTGAAATTAAGAAGTCAACAAAAACACAAAACAGTCAATGTACAGTAGAAAACTTAAAATCTTTATTTCGCACAGCAAACCATGCTGATATAAACATTTATACAGAATTGTGGACAGGCTTAGCTAATGCTGTTTGCATTTAATGTTGCTTAACTATTGCACACTGGAGCCTTAAAAGCAAATAATGAAGTTGATCAGTCATACTTTAGTTTGTTTTATGCACAACATTAATGGAATAATTCAACGCCAGAAAAAAGATCCAATATTCCGATGAATTTGAGTGTTTTAGGTATCTCTATTTGTATCCCTTAAGTTCTGAGTTTAAGAATGATAACATGACGTTTGGTACAGTCAAAAACAAGCTTCACATTGAAGATTGATGCATAAGTGCTTGAGACAGGAAATAATAAATTTAAATACTTTTTTTACATTTACAACTCTTCACAAAAATGTACAATTCAAAGTCTGCAATGTATATGGTAAACCCATTTTGAAGGCGCAGGAGGTGAAGTTAGCTTAGAAATTGTGTTGCCTGAGTTTGTGCCTTTTATTTTAGATCTTTCCTTCTACATGTGCAGAAAACCCAAATACTGGAGGTTCCTTCCTTCATGCTTTATGTGTTCCCGTGTCTTCCCCTCCGGTTTGAGGGGTCAGTTGCTGCAGGAGCTCCATGTAGAGGCCCACGCGGCTGAGCAGAGGTGCGTTTTTCTCGGCACGCAGCAGCTTCGAGTACACAGCCTTGAAGGTTTTCAACAATTCATCATCTTTATTGCTGTAACAAATATGAAAAGCGGGTTAATAGTCAATGTCATGTAGGTGGACAAAGATACAGATATAAAGCAGAGCCGTTGCTCACCTTGGCTTCCTTTTCAAGGTTGTCATCAGCTTGATCATCTGCAGCAGCAGGAAGGAGAAACTTGGCTCAAACACCCCAATTAATTTCATCACTTCCTGGAGGTCGAGTCCTGATGCGGAGCTGCTGGCCACGTCAGCAGTGGAGCACAGCTCACTCGACTACGGGACATGAAAAAAAAACTCAAGATTGTGGAGATAACAGCGCACGATTTACCAAAGAGCAGCCCCGTCTGAATCGTACCTCCACCTGCTCTTCCTGCAGCTCCTTGTAGATCAGCTGGAAGGCATGGCGAGTTTCGCTCATGGTCTCTATCGTGGCAGTCAGACTCTTCAGCTTTGCCATGCTGCTGCTCTGACCTTTGGAAACATAATACACACCATGTCTGGAGGAAGCTTTGGAAGTAAATGTTACTGTGATCTAAGAGTCAACCTTTTTGTTAACGGTAAAAAACACCATGCTGCTGCCAACCTCATTACTCATCATGTTGAGGAGTCGTTTACCTGCCATGGTGAACTCAGCAAAAGCCACCCTCTCCAGCAACGTGCGGAGCAGCTCGCAGGGTGCATCTTTGAGGCTGAGGAACAAAGAGACGGCCTTGCTGTAGTGGAGCTCTGCCAGGCTGCGGTGCTGCTTCCTCAAGTGTTCGTCTCCCACCTGCCACACAATTACAGCCTGAAATTCAGACATCGATCCACAAATAGGTGCTGCTCCGAGTATAAAATACACTCGTCCAATTTTGTTCTTGCTGCAGAGGCAGCTTTTGCATCATGCCAATGGGAATATGAGGATATAAATATTCTCCCGAAGACAAAAATTCACTCTCCAGCTTTTGAAAAGGTACTGTGGTGACTGAATAAGCGGAAGCACATCAGACCATTTCTGCCCCCAGCTTTCTTCAATCAACCATATCAGCAAATGTTCCCCAAAAATAGAGCAACTTGGCTCAGAAGAACATAGATGAAAGCGAGGATATGGATATGGGTTAAGCTCAGTCAGACGGGACCTGTGGCTGCGCCTCCATCCAGCCTGCTTCTGGCAGATGAACGGATGAAGGAAAAGGGATCAGATGGGGATCAGGCTGCAGAAACAGGAAATCTAGGACTGTTTGTACCCACATCTGTGCAGAGATCTGGCTACACCACAACTCAATCACAGCACTAAAAGTCTTTACTAACTCAATCTGGGTTTTTCAGGAGTTAATGAAGAGTACTGTGTTTACTTTGGTAATGCTTCCAGTTCAGCAGTGTTTGCTACGAGGCAGGATTTTAATATCCCAATGGCCCTGTACTGTTTGCTACTTATCACATTCCTCCTAAAGCAAATTCCCCAAAAATCTGCTGATTAGGACCTGGCATCCCGACTATTTGACCTTTTACCTGATTTCTACCGGCATGTTGTCTCAAAACAACATAACCTAATTTTCTTTCTCCAACCACCTTGCTACAATACTTTTTTTGTCTAACTTACCCAGCCTTAGTGATTTCTGGCACTACCTACTCATGCAATGAAAAATGAAGTGAATCGTGTAGAAAATAAGTCAAATAAGTAAAGTAGGTGACATTAAATCTCTTTTTTAATTCTTGCAGTAGGATTATGTTCTGCCGTATTGTCAATAGAGATTGTGTCTGACCTGGTTGCGGAAGCAGCTGTGGTACATGGAAGCCAGGCGATGGTGGATGGTGGCGGCCCGGTACTGGTAGAGCGGCTGTCGAGCTGATTCTGTCTGCAGGTCGCAGTATTTGAGGGATTTCATCATCGCCTCGGTAACCTCTCGCTCAATCTTGGAAAAAGAATGTCAAAAAATACAAACATGCCTGAAGGACTTAAAAGTCTGATCACACATATGGAGTTTGCTGATGGAAGATAAGGTACGTTTTGAGAAGCAAACGTATCAGCAAAGTGTTCAAAGCTACCTGTTCCTGGGCCTTCCTGGACAGCGGGGCGTAGTCCTGCAGAAGTGTAGCCAGAGTGAAGTATGTAGTGGACAATTCCCAGTTTACACTGTCCCATACTGCTGGGTGGCTCTGTCTGCTGGCCAGGGACTTCATAGCTTGCAAGTAATAATCTATGGCCTGAAGTTCAAAAAAAAAAAAAAAAAAAAGGCAGGGCACAGTATTAAATGAAACGATCAGGATGAAGGGATATAATGTGTGAACCCTTGATAGTACAAGGTACTGACACAGTACCTTGTTGTAGTAAAGAGCCTCTTCGGGGGAGAACTCCCCTCTGCTCTCATCTGCAGAGACGCTGCACTGGGCCTGAGCGCAGATTCTCATCAGCCTGCCCGTGTTACAGAGCAGTAAGGCCGTGTTGGTGCTGTCCCGGATCGCCTCAAAGTCCTTCATTCCTTTCTCAAAAAAGGAAAAACTCTTTTTCCACAACTCCTGCTCTGCTGTGGACACCGACATCTTTGCTGGAAGGAGAACAGGAGGAGAACGCCACTGATACAGCTTTCATTCTACTTTTTTTTTTTTTTCTCCCTGATGCATCTACCTAAATCATCCTCAAAATATAAAAAGTTCATAAAAGTTGAGAAACTTGAACAATTCGGAAAAAAGGTCTGGTGACATACCCTCATTCTCTGTTTGCATGGCTGCAGCCTGGTTCATGTAATACACTCCCATCTCGTTGCGGATGTTTCCAAGCCTTTTGCGAACCGGAGACAGCTGATCAGAGGAATGGTCCTTCAGCGCCTCGGAGATCAGCAGCTCATACGCCGCCTCGTAGCATTTACTGCTCACAAACAGCTGGTACTCAGGGTCCATGGCCAGGTCTGTTGCCATGCTGAAGGCTAATGGGTAGAAAATGAAAGCAATATGATGCAATTCAAATTCATCTGTTGAATGTTTTGAGTGTTAATAAAAGGAAAAGGAAGATGCTGCGTGTCAGTAATGGAGAGTAAACGCATCTCTGTGGACTAACTGACCCTGGCAGCTGCTCTCTCTGTGCAGGCTGTGCAGGATCTCCTGGTCCTCCTTCGTCTGGTAGCTGTATTCCTCCAGATATGCCGCTCTGTTGTTGGCATTCTGGGCCAGCATCAGCTGGATGTCCCCACACAGAGACAGGCACTGGCTGTGAAACTGCAGCACTTGTGGATGCAGAGTTGCAATAACGGAACAATAGGCGTCTGGATCAAACGAGGCAAAGTAAGGATGGAGAAAAAGGTGTAAAATTAGATTTACTGCAGAGCGACTGGGTTTTAACGTTCAATATGCATATTTGTTAGTTAATATTTAAACTGTACTAGTAAAAACTGCAAGAAAAATATCCGTAACACTCCAATTAAGGAGTAAAACAAACTGAAGTGAAAGCTCTCACCATAACACTGCATAGATAGCTTGATGTAGCGCAGGGCTCGGCCGTACTTCAGCAGGTTGGTTGCTGCATCAGACAGGACGTAGTAGGCCTTGGAGGCTTTGAGGAAAAGCTGCAGCTTCATACGGTGCTGCCAGGAGCCAGGGATCATCCCCGACCGAGTCGGGATCTTCTGGTCCACCGGCACGGGCCCCACTGGTTATTGGTTGTGCAAATGCAAAGAAAAAAAAAGAAAAAAAAGACAGCTTCATTGTTTAGCCATGATATATTTCTTGTTTTATTCTGCATTGGTAAGTTTGGTATTAGAGGACTGAAAAGAGTAGACCAACCTCTTTCAAGCAGAAGAGATATCCCTTTCTCTCCAGCAGAAGCTGCGTTTGCATTTCCATCGTTATATTTGAGGGGAATGGGTGTGTTTGGGTCTGCAGCCGGGAGATCACTCTCTCTCTTGATGCTCCTGTCCACCCCCCTCAAACCCTGTGCATGGTTTTACAGCGTGTTAAAAAGTACTCCTGATACCAGATACAAAAATCACTGGAGACATCACATCAAATGTAACTTAAGCAAAGATTTAGTGCGTTTTATTTTTCTTTTAAATATCCCTCTGGATTATTAAGCATTAGCTCTGTGTAGAAACCCACCTTTAGTACATAGCTCAGGACGTGCCTGCATCGCTCCTCCTTATCTTGAGAGACAGGTAAGGCACCGGTTGGCTGAGGGGAAAGACAAGAAAAAAAATAAGTGAATCCATCACATTTACATGGACTGCTTTCCTTTAAACTCTTATAACCTGATGCAGCACGAGTGCATTCACCTTTCAACCCTGAAGCAACAAAGATGTCATGGTAACATTTTCAAGACACACAGACTGTACACTGATCAACATGAGGGGATCTAATTTAGGATTAAAGCAGAAGATTTAACCTCACATTTTAATAACATGTTTCTACAAAAGGCTGAAAAAAATAAAAGGCGAAGGTGGATATCAAAGTTCCTCCGAAAATGCAATGGCTTTAAATGAGTCCATAGACTGTATTGGACTGATCTGGTGATAACGTAACGGTCTGCATTTTGTTTAAATGAACAAACTTGTGCCGTTCTGTAACATTTTGCAAAAGTACTCTGAATTACATCATTTCAACACAGTACAGCAGCAGTAAGCCAACTTGGCTTCTTTCAAACTTTGTCTCGTCTTCATAAGAAGTTTTTTTTGTCTTCTTTTGTTTTGCAGGCATGAGTGGGTTTTTTTTTAACACAGTGATGAAAAGACAGCAACTTCTCTTTGAAGGCAAGCTGTAGGCAAGACTTGTCCCACACTGCAAACAGTTATGCAACAATACATTTAAATGGAAGGGGAAAAAAATAACTTTTTTAGATTGGGGTCATGAAGTTCATTTTCATTAGAACATGGCATGTCGTGAGACAGAGTGACCAATGCTTGAACAAGTGACTACAATCACTTTAACAAGCCGAAGCCATTAAAGCAATGTGTTTCATGCCTGAAAAGGGCTGCGCTTTAACTTCAAACTCCACTCCCTTCCGTCAGACTGACAGGAGGAGAAGAGGAAGTTACGAGTCACTCACTCTGATCTGGTGAGTTGATTTGTACTTCTCAGGGACCGACAGCTCCCCGACAGAGCGGATCACTGCCACTGCTTTACTATCATCCTGAGGCTGGGAGCAGTTACTGTAGGAGCCGTTCTCATCACTGTCTTCTGTGAGATCCTCGTCCTCCTCTTCCTCTCTGTCTTCATCACTGTAGCTGTCTTCTGAACCACCAGCCCGCAACGACTCCTCTCCGTCTTCTTCGGGAGGCTCGTCGAGCTGGAACAGCTCTGACAGAATGTAGTAGGCTGAGGCGATGATCTGAGCACAGAGAGAAAGAGGCCATCAGGGCTGGAGTCAGGTTTCATCAAATCAAAACTTTTGCACTCAAAGATTTAGTTCAAGTAGGTTCACTTATTTGTTTTCTCTAATGTAGATTTTAACAGAGACTAAATCAAGTCAAAACATTTAGTGAAAGACTCACCTGATGTAGTCTCTACCCTTTTCTCAGTCTTGCTTTAAAATCACAGTGATTTTTTTATTTTAAATCATATCTACCTGAGGATGTCTCTCTTGGTCGAGGAGTTTGACGCAGTTTAAGAGCAGAGTTCTGATCGTCCCGTAGTGCTTTCTGTTTTGCCTCGCCTTCAGCATCAGGCTGCTGGCCACTCTGTACCACAAACAAGGAAAAACATCAACAACTTTTTCAACCTCCACATATAATTCTATCTCCAGATAAAATGGGCAATTTAGTCTGTAGCCACTCACAGAAGGTCTGGAATACTGAATAAACCTGCTCCTGGCAGAATCACCTCATTTACTACGTAAAGTTTCATTGAGTTATTAATCCGTCCATCGTTTAGCTTTACCTTCCTGCTTAACTGGGTTTGACAATTAACTCGTCATCGTAATTAGAAACTTACTTTCACAATGGTACGACTCCCACAACATAAAGATGCTGCTGTCAAATGTAAGATAGACGCTTACTTGTACAGCAGCACAGCGACAGGAAGAGTGAAGGGATTCTGACATTTCTCTTCTTCAGCCTCCTCACACAGAGTAGTAAGGTCGTAGAGCTTCACAATGTCACTCCCACTCGCTGTGGATCCAACAAAACATTAGATAAACATTAGATAAAACACAAAAGGGGTAGTGTAACAAACTCACTACATAGTTTTCTTTCCCACCTTTGAAAAGCCAGTAGGTGTGACCTTCTTTGGTGCAGTTGGACTTTAGGAAGGAGAGGATATTTTGGGCGATGTCTTTCACAACTCTGGTGGAGAAAGTCGAGTTGTCTAGATGAGGGATGTCCTCTGTTTTTATCATCTCGTATTTCTGGGGGGAAAGCCATGAAGGCACAAAGAATGAAGAAAGTTTCAAGCATATTCTCACACATGCTGCAGTCCTTGGGGGAAAAAAATAAACAATCCAAACAAAAAACTGCAATTTACCTGCACAATGCCATTGACGTGAAAACACATCACAAGTTCTGGGACGTTGCACATCAGATTGTCAAGCCAGTAATCAATACCAGTTAAGATGTTGATTGGTTTATTGCTGTCCCTGAAAAAAGAGAGTGAAAATCGGATGATTAGACTAGACTGAAGAGAATGATGTGGGAGAGGAATGTGTGATTCTGATGAGGCTACTGCAGTCTTAACTTAAACTGGTTCAGTTTATAGTCAGCTGAAATGAATTAGA
This sequence comes from Cololabis saira, assembly GCF_033807715.1. Lineage (NCBI taxonomy): Eukaryota > Metazoa > Chordata > Actinopteri > Beloniformes > Belonidae > Cololabis > Cololabis saira. The sequence goes on from NC_084603.1 coordinate 23,751,312, forward strand.
AACTAACCCACCCAGAATCATTTTAACCCACTGTAATCCTCTAATTTATTCCACAGATACTCTCTTCATCATTTGCCTTTTTTCCCTTGTGTTGCCTACACAGATACCGAACATGAAGCGAGAACGTTTTTAAGTGTAAAAATAACTCATATGTATCTTCTAATCATTGCATCTCTACATTAATGTTAAATGTAAATTATTTCAATTCCAACCTGAGTCTTAGACTGACGGCAGGATAGCGACCACCTCCGAATATCGGCATGTTGGACCCGACCAACATGTGGATGTCCTCAAACGTCCACATGATGTTTCGCACAAAGTCATTCCTTAAACCCTGTGTAAAATGTGACATGGAAGTGAATATATAATAGTGCATATAGTTAAATATGAAACGGATCATCAGATTATAAAATGGCTTTACCTGACTGTTTTCCCCTTCATTAAAAAGAGTAGGGAGGTTTTGCTCTTTAGGTACCGATGTCACCTGGCCCAGAGCAAACTTGCTGTCCAAACTTTCCTGCACATCAAAGAGGACCAAGGGATTATTTGTCTAATATGTCTCACTTAAAAAACAAACAGTGAACATAGATTCATTGATTCTTAGATGAGACCAGAATTCAGACAAATAAATCCATCTCAGATGTGGCTTTCTCTCCTGAAATCCTCACTAAGAGCAAAGCTACCTGTTCGGGAGCATCTGATTCTTCCACATCGGATCTGCTGGTGAAAGTGGCCGGCCAAGAGGAGCTGTACTCTTCAGCCCCGGTCTCGTCATCTCCTTCATCCATGTTGTCTAATACGGGCTCTGCAGCCCCATCACCGTTTATACTACAGGAAACACACATTGTTATGGTATAACAGAACTGCATCTTGAATTTAAGGTTCCTAACTCTGATGCTCAATACTCACCTGTAGTAGAGGAACTTTGACAGGATGGCTTTCTGATACCAGTGCTCTTTACTCTTCTTTTTCCTCTCCCATTTTTGATCTATTAGTCTCTGGTAAAACTCTTTGAGCCAAGTCCAATCTCCTGTCTGAAACACATACATTACATTGTAGAGCGATTTACAACAAACTTACTGTCATGAAAATAAGAATGGCAACACAAAAAAATGGCATACACCCGGCTGTACCTGAGAGGATCTTCTGAAAAGCTCCTGTATGTCCAGCTCATCTACAAGCAACGTCCTTCCAACACGGTGAACGGCCATACTAACATGAGACTTGCTGTAGGGAATTTTTAAAAGCTTCTTGATGTTCTGAAGGTGACAAAAAAAGAAACAGTGTCAATTGCAGCTGTGTATGTGCATTTCATAATGAAGAAAAGTGACTAAGGAAAAGCTGTACAAACCTCAGAGTCTGACACCACATCAACATCATCCCCGATGCAGTCGATGAAGTCATAGGCTATCCCAAAACTGCCAAGATGAGACAGAGTTTCATCAACAAAGATTGTTTCCAAATCAATAAGTCGGACTGTTGCCAGGTATTGCTTTGTAGTCCTGATGAATTGTTTACCCAGTAACTCAGTTTACCCATGTAAACATGGCTGATAGACTACTGTGAGCTCATCTGGTACTTTCTTCTACTGATTTAAACTCTGGCTTTACAATGCAACTTTAAAAAGGTCAAATGCATGAAGTCATTACACACTGTGCTTATGTACTTATACAGTTGTCATAATACAAGGAACCCAAGAACCACAAAACATCACGTGAGGGGAAGGCACAGGGGGGTAAGCTAACCTGGGTTCACCACAAAAATTGATGAGAAGAATAAGAGTTTACCTTTCAACATGGTTTTCAGAAAAACAGGGAGAATTACATTTTCTGAGAGTCATGTTGAGTGGTAAACTACTACTACTATAACAGTTTTTGAGGCTTTTTGAGGTTTTTGTGCTGCCCACTCACGTAATGTTTTGCAACCAATAATTTTACAACATTGAGAGAATTATGCTTCTAGCATTTAATAAGCATTTTTGTTAGTAAAAACTTCATATCACGTAGCTGCAATCAACAGTTTATACCTTGATCTTTGTTTTCTGTAATTATCTTTTTATTGTTTTTTAATTGAGATTTAATCAATTATTATTCAACCACCCACCTTCAAGTAATTCTAAAATGGGATGGTAGATTTTTAATCCAGGAAAAGCAGCACTCAATATTCATGAAGTTTAACCCATTAAGCCTTGATTCATTCACCCAACACATTAGATTTCCATGAGCTGGGGTCTGGGGTAGTTTCATGGGGCTTCAGTCGGTGGCGTGTCTCCATCAGAAGGGACACCACAACAAAAGCCCCTGTCTTGGGTTAGGTCCTTAAAAGCAGCACCAAAAAACTGCCGACTGATGAGGTGGGGGTTGAAAAGACTTTGAGTCTTCTCTTCAAGGATTCTTTATTGTCATACCAGCACACATTTACATATGACAGAGCACGAAATGTAGTACTCAAGGCAACCATCTCAGGTCCTTACATATTTATCTCATTATTTTTAGTTTGCCGTTTCTCTTCTTAACCTTATTTTGCAAAAAATACCTTTTTATTTTATTTATTGGTGGTTGGGAAACAACAAAAGGGGAAAAATACTACCACTGAGTGATTAAGGAGTTTCAGTTGGCTAAGTCATTGGATACTACCAGTGTTACACTGTAATAAAGACCCAATGAAGAAAAACTAAAGAGGAGGTCAACCCTGATACTTCCAGCCTCCGCCTTTTCCCCTGACCCCAAGTAATGTAAAACATCCTGTATCCCCTTTTTGTATCCTACAAATAACAATTAACAGAAAGTCAAATTGTTGCCTTAATCCGACCGATATCCAAGTATTAAAAGCCATGTATACATTTTATCCAGGCTTTAGTCGAACTGAACTGAAGCTCTTGAGATCGAGTTTTTAGTTATTTCGGCATGTATACGCAACCCACGCTTAGCCGAGCTGCTGACTGCCCCGGGATCGCCCCTTCTAGAAGTGACGACACCACGAAATCCAGGATATCAACACAGTAAGAGAAAAAGAAGATGAACAACAAAGAATAAACCGGAAGAACAGCAACCCAAAAGTGCGTGTGGCGCCACTTAGCATCGCAGAGTCAAATGCACCTCACTCAATAATCGATAATCTTCTTGCGCATGTATACTCAGATTTCACTGAACCTCCAGTTTAATCCTTAGCTAGATTGTTGCCAATAGCTTGATTTAGATGTGCATGTAACCACACTGAGTGTTGACAATTTAAAAGCTTGCTACGCCATTGATCCTGGAAGTGCTGGCTTGGCCCCAACAAAGCCCTGATCTCAACATCATAAAATTTGTCTGGGTTTACATGACAAGACAGGAGGATGTGAAGCAGCTCACATCCACAAAGACTCTGTGTTTAGTTCTCCAAGATGTCTGGAACTGCTGAGCTCCTTTAAAACTGTGTACCTACAAGAAATGATGCTCTTTTGATGGCAGAGGGTGGTCACACCAAACATTGATTTGGATTTTTCTTCTGTTTACTTACTATGCATTTTTTAAATCGATTAAAAATGGCAATTGCTATTGCTATATATTATGTTTTTGAAAGCATTCTTACTGTACAGCAGTTCTTCACAGCTCCCTAAAACGTTTGTGCTGTACTGTGTATAGGGCTTGGTCACCAAGGTGCATTCTGGGACGTGGCGGCCGTGTTGGCAGCCTCGTGAGTGTAAACAAACAGCAGTGTAGTAGCACCAAGTGAACAGACGGAACGCAAAAAAAAGATGTTAAAATGCCGGAAAGGAACTGGAATTTACCGGGATACCTTAAACAAGGAAACCAAGAACCGGTATATGGAGAAAATAATGATTATTAACGGTTTGGATCCATATGAAATCCCTACTAAAGAGTGGAGCTCCTCGTCTGAGCTCTACTCTTTAGAAAGGATTTACTGCCGCAGTTCTGCAGAACCCACGTCTCCGGCTACCTTGTTTGCGAGTGTTTGGCAGCTTCTTTGGTAAATGTTTGACTCGCCATGTGTTTCAATAAATTTGTATAATAGTACAACATACAGTACATGTTTTGTATTACGCTTACTTTTTCTTTTTTTGACTGCTATATTATGCGGAAGAGGCTCCGAGGTGTGAGCAATATTTTTGTTTTCCTCATGGGATTATTTTTTTCCTCTGCAGCTACAAATAGAGTTAATATTTTTTCCTCAACAAACTAGTTTTATCTGAAGATTGGGGTTAATGACAGCGCATAGAGCTGGCCAGCTACTGCGTTTAGCTGGAGAAGAATCGGGAATAAAATCTGCGTGAATGATGCGACCCGGTCTGTGTGAGTGTTTGTTTGTGATTTACTGAGGAAGGTTATGTTTGGTCGTCTTACAGCTGCGATCCAAGCGAGCCGACGACTCTCTTACTCTGTTATCTCAAATACTCGGCCTCCGTGGTTCTGCCTCCAAGCAGGAAAGCGGTGAAAAGTTAAACCATTAGCGATCTTTTCCCCATCTTTTTGTGGAGCTGCTGCAGCTAAACCACAGCAACGGGTTACCATGGTTTACAGAATAACGGAGAATAACGATTACAAGTAAGACAAAACAAAGAGGGAGCACGTCTGTACACAGTGCGCAGTGGTCCGAAGAGCAACTAAGGTAGCATCCAACAGGGCAGCTCCGCCAGGTGAGGACGTCAAGACGACCAAGCCCTATTGCAATGTCCTATTTTGTTGCTATACTCAAGCAATGATTAACAGTAATCAACACTGGCTGTAGTTATACCTGGAGAAAGGCTTGCTCTTGCTGCTGGATCCTAACACTGTGGTACCAGCGCTGCCCAGCTGGGCGTTTTCTCTCAGCCAGTTGGCTGGTGGTAGTTTGAGGTCTGTTTTTTCCTGCAGGAGGGCATAGGTGGTTGGAGGTGGGGCTGCAGAGTACTTCACCACAGCACTACTCTTCACTTCACCGTTGCCCAAACATATAGCAGACTCCTAGAAAGGACAGACGAATAAAATATGCATCACAATGTAAGTTAGAGACAATCACCAGATAGTTTGAGTCTTTTTGACTCGTTTGAGTACTGCATGTAAATACAGATAAGGTTATAAAAGATCTTTAACTTGCTGGTGCAAACAGCAGCAGTTGTACAGGACTGTCTCAGAAAATTTGAATATTGTGATAAAGTCCTTTATTTTCTGTAATGCAATTAAAAAAACAAAAATGTCATACATTCTGGATTCATTACAAATCAACTGAAATATTGCAAGCCTTTTATTATTTTAATATTGCTGATTATGGCTTACAGTTTAAAATTAAGATTCCCAGAATATTCTATTTTTTTTGGATAGGATATTTGAGTTTTATTAAACTGTAAGCCATGATCAGCCTGGCTTTTATTAAAATAATAAAAGGCTTGCAATATTTCAGTTGATTTGTAATGAATCCAGAATGTATGAAATTTTTGCATTACAGAAAATAAAGGACTTTATCACAATATTCAAATTTTCTGAGACAGTCCTGTAGTTGTGGTGTGAATTATGGTTCTGTGTTACGTCGACGCACGTACCCTACGCCGTATGGTGCGCGTCGCCGCGTAACCTACGGCGTAGGCTCTGCGTCGGTGTAACGCGGAACCATAAATCGGTCACTTACATGTCTGCTGGAGTCTCCTGAGCAGGTTGGACCACCAGGCTCTTCCTTCACATTATCAAAGATCCCAGGCTCTCTGTCCCCAGCCGAGGAGCTCATGCTGGACACAAAACCCCTTGGTCCCGATAACGCTGGGGAATGTTTAGCAGCTAGAAAACATATCTATAGTTTGGGAAACCCAATAAAACGCGTGTGATCAGTGAAATTACTCCTCACTTCGATTGCTTCAGTCTGTTCAACGAAACAACAGCGTTTTTACGAAGAGCTATACAATAATGTCTAGTTACACGACTCCTCAAACAGCCTAAAGTAAAACGACACTGGTACGAAAGGTTGTTGTTGCTGTTTTACAGACATAACATTGTTTCAGAAGTCTGCGCTTCCTCTCCTGCTGCAAACAGATCACCGTTAACACGTTAGCGAGGAACAACTTCCGGTTTCAGGGTAAGACCTGGGATAAGAATACATCTTATTTATCGGTTATTGAGCAAAAATAGCTTCACATTTTTGTTCTAAAATACAGTATGTTACAATTTAATTTTTATAACTTAAATAAAAGCTTTATTAAGATATTCAATATAGAATGACAAAATGTAAAATAACTGTGAACCGGAAGTACTTTGGGTAAAGCCTTCTGGAAAGATTGAGCATGTTCTGTTGTTTTTCTGATGTCTTTTATTTTGAAATTTATGGTCAGAAACTGATTTGCCATTATTATTTTTTTTTATTATTATTTTTAGATTTTATCTATTTTGTTATTTTATTTTAAAATTAAACGAATTATTTTTGTATAACTCATTTTACATTTCCGAGGCTTATTAAATCAAGCAAATAAAATTAAAAAACATTTAAAACGGACTATATGAAAAATAATCAAAATTACACTTATAATATATTTTATACTATATTATATTTTTATTTTTACTTTTATTTTTTGTGTAAATCTACAAATATGCCCTAATTATAGAGATTTTTCGTATCATTTCATATAGGCTATGGAAGACAAATATATTGAATTGAATTGAATGCCTTTTATTGTCATTATACATTGTATAACAAAATTGTAAAACTTCTTTTGCACTCAGTGCAAAACAATTAAAGTAAAAAACAAAAAATAAGTAAAAAGTGCATATGCAAAATAATAATTTATGAATTAAAAAGTATAAAGTCTTTAAAAATGTATCGTAACTGTACATCTTGTATCTTGTATTTGCTCAGGATGTTGATATAGACAATGGAAGAAAAAAACAGTCACTGTTTTAAAGTAAAGTAATTTTTATTTTTTTACAGAATTCAAAGTCAGTTAATGTACAGTTAAATAACCAATATTTAAATTGCAAAAAAAAGCGCTTCGCATCATTCATTCTGTCCCAGCCAGGGCACATACGAACGAACTGTTCATAAAGACGAAATATCTAAAACTGAGAGAGATACTTCATTTTCAGATGCTACAAACAATTTACAAAGCAACACAGGCGGCATTACCAGTAAATGTTCAGAAATTGTTCACTCTTAGTCAAGGTCCTCACAGCATGCGCAGCTTGCTGCAGTTTCAACAGAAAAAGATAAGGACAACGATGGGAAGCCATAGTTTGTCAGTAGCTGGTGTGAAAATGTGGAATAGCCTAAACAATGAATTAAAGTTAGCAAGAAATGTAACTGTTTTCAAACATGGGTTAAAGAAACTGTTATTGAAGGATTATCAAACCTAGGTACAGGAAGGCAATGTCTGGCTATGTGTACAAAACAATGGCAATGTGGGAAATTCAGCACTGGAACACCTGGCATGGAAACAAAACATGGAAACAAAACAAAGTCACTATAAAATGTGTGTGTGTGACATTGAGCTCTATGTATGGTCGGAGGTGTCCAAAGCTCGGGAAGAGATGAAGTCAGTACAAGCGGAGGGGGCAAAGGCGGCTAGAGAGCCAGAGGACGGCAACTAATCAAAATCTGCATTGACACACGCACCTCCATTGCAAAGTGGATTGCATGCAAAAAGAGGCTTGGACATAAAAATAACTGAACAGTGGACACAGTAGTAAATCACAGGAACGGTGATCAGGATGAGTGGACTGGACACGTGTACAAACATACATGCTATCTGGACTGTGAAGGATGAAATTAGACAAATTGCTATGTGGTAAACTATGTATCTTACTGAATTCTGTTGTTGATGTGATCATGAATCTTACATAGAACGGGGCGGGACTTTGATAAGCGTCAGCTTCTCCCGTACCCTTTTCGTCATGTGCTGAGTATGCAATGTATAATGTTCTGGAGATGAAATGTGTCTATATAAACATGCCGAAATAAACGAAATAAAAAAAAAAAATAAAAAAATGTAAAACAAATCTAAAACCCATCAATATCTGGTTTGACAAACCTTTGCCTTCAAATCGAAACAATGTAAAATTACAGATATAATTTTAAAGGCTTTCAAATATGGCAACTTTTTGTGTCTTGTGAAAGTGCAAAAGATGTATTATTTCATGATATTTGACATCTTTATTTGTCATGGTAACTTATAACTCGAAGAGTTTGCATTTTATCCATAAAACATTAACATTTATTATTTCAATCTGATGCAAAAAGCCTCCACACACGAGTGTCATCAGCTCAGAACTTGCAAACCTTGGGTGTACTTACTATCAACTGTCTGGCCTTTGACCCAACAAAAGACTCAATCATGCATGTGGGAATTAATTTAAGGTGCAGAGAAATGCAGCCACTGATCAAAGTGTTGAACATATGGATTGCATACATTCAGAATGAAATAAATAAAACACTCCTCCTAGTGGTATAGGTGATTTGGACTGATTAGTCAAAATGCATTATATAAAACTTTATTTTATTTTATTGGATGATTGTGAGACCTGTTTAAATACATGTTTCTGCCAGACATTCTATTATATGCTATTCTGTGGCATCTGGTGGCTATTTTATTTTTCTTAACTTCGCTTTAGATTGATATAGTCAAATAAGGGGGAAATAATTAAATTAGAAAATACATTAATTTACATAAATACATAAAAACGTCGTTTTTGGATGCATGTTTTTCTGTCCAGCCTTGTTGTGGTCAGATGTTCCAGCGTGGGAATGTGAAGCTTGTGGCTGCACAGGGAGGAGCTGGGAAACTTTGCTGCTGGATGTAACTTCTTGTGCTGGTGGTTCTGTCATCACGATTATCGTCGAGTCCGTCTCCAACGAAATGAAATCAGCCCCGACTCTACAGACCGCTTCAAGACATTTAAACAGTCCGTAAACGAAAACAAACCCTCACTTTATTTATTTTACGATGGGAAGCTGGAAGAACCACGTGCGTGCCCGGCTCCAGCAGAGAGACTTGAGAGAGAAACATCCATTTGTTGGAGTTTTCACAAGCTGTAAGATTAATACATCAATGTAAATCATCGGCAATTATCAATATCTCAGCTTAAATACTTCTGTTTGTCTTTTTGTAGTGTCACAGTTAGAGGAAATGTTTGAAATTCGCAAACAGATTGTGGATGATCAGGGCAAGAGGTGGATTTAACTCATATGAATTCTTTCACTGAGTCACCAAACTTGGACTATTTTAACACTGGATTTTAATTTCAGTGTGGAACCAGCTGACTGTGGGAAAAATACCAGACTTCTTCAAATCCAGCTGCGAGAAAGTGAACACTTGGCAGACAAGGTGGGTAAAATAGTTTAATTGACTAATTTAATACTCTGTATGAAAGGTCAGTATGTGATAAACCTGAAAAGCACTTTTTTGATGTCTTGAATAAACAGCTTTGGTGCATTTAAGCTGTAAAATGATCAGTATAATAAACAAATGGGTCAGTAGTAAAATAGCATTGTTTACTAGCCACCTTTTTATTTATTTATTTATTTCGTGCATGGTAGTGCATAGTTTGACAATATTACAGTAGTACATTTGTACACTTCAATCTACACACCCATGACCGAAAAGGATCAGGATGAAGACAAGTCTTATTTTACCTGCCCCTTATTCAATACCAAAACAAAAAGAACAGTCAATGTAACCAATATTTACAATAAAATATACACTTAAATAGAAACCAACCACATATATCAATAGTACTGTTTAAGTCCCAGCCTATTCATGATCATATAACTTAAATATTTTATCTTTATACATTTTTTTGAACCTAAGTAAATCTGTACATTCCTTTAAATCATTCTGTAGAGAGTTCCACAGTTTTACTCCCACAACTTTACTAGCCGCCTTCTTTGGTGTGTGCAGTCCTTGACCTTTAAACTGGTAACACCTTCCTGTTATTTAATCCATTCCTTATTTTTTTTTTGTTTTTTAATCTTTTCCAGTTGTCTCAAACCGTCTCAGACCTGACTACCATCCTGTATCTGAAAGAGGCTGAACTACAGTACTGGCAGTCACGGTAATTTAAGACAATAGCTGGCGAGTCTACTTGGTGTTAAAGAGACAAATAGACATATTTATGAAATGTATTTGGGATTTATCAGTTAATAGCAAGTCTTTCAAAAAGCATGAACAACTTGCCAGATTCAAGCTCCCTCCAGAGGTAATATCCTAGTTGCTATATTTTAAGGAAACGTTCAGTTTAAACAACCCCCTTGGTATGTTATCAGATAGCAAGCAGTATAAACTTCTGTTAGGGACCAAAACAATGTGAATCAAAGCGATTTTGAGTTATGACATAATGTGTTTTTGAAGGGAAAAAAGATGATTAATATTAGCCCTGATGGCAATAGACCTATACGTAAAAATACATTTTAAGTCTCTGATAACACTCAAAAATAGAAAAGTGATTGTGGGATAAGGTGCCTCCATCCATCCATCCATCCATCCATCACACTCGCTTAATCCTATGCAGGGTCACGGGGGGCCTGCAGACAAATGTAGGTCATTTTAAGAGCGTATATGTATAAAAATTATTATTTGTACAGCCATCTCAGTACATTTGCTGCCATCTTTTAAGTTTGTAAAAGTACGGATGTAATGCAGACCACTGTCAATAGATGCAATAGCAGGGCACATGATAGCCTCTGATTAGATAGAAATGGATCCGTTCTTGGATATTTATGAAAAAAATAGGCAAGCCTGAGAAGCAGAGACCATAAACCTATTTCTTTTTGAGTCTATTGACTGTAGTTTGCGCAACTTTCAGCAATCGATTCATGTAAACAAGATAGGAGATTATATGAGAATATATTCCTCACACTCTAATAATACATCTCGGATCGTTTTAGCTGATGGTTATTCCTATGAAGAAGTACTAAATTTAGTTTTAGAGGAAAGTCTTCTCTTATATTAATCTGTATGCTAGATTTAGCTGAGTAAACCAAATGGGAAACAATGGTGGACTTTTAAAATCTTAACCACAAATATGCTGTGGTGGGAAGACGTGACCGCTGAAACTAATCAATGAAGAAGCCTAAATCTACTTCTAACCACATTTTGCTCTTCTGCACTGTTTACTGTACTCGTGTCCTGAAGTCCAACATCTGACAGTGTGAACAACAATGCCACAAGGCAATCAATAAATCCCCACTGAATGATTTTGCTGTTCCAGTGTGTCCCAATACCGTCAAGAGGCACTTACTCTGGCTAAAGGGAGTAACAACCTGAAGGCAACCCTCTCTGAATTTGAGTTCACAATAGAGAGTCAGTCCAAAGAGCTGGGAGCCCTGCGCTCGGAGCAGGAAAGACTGAAGGAAACACTGGCACAGGCTCAGCGAGACAAAGAGCGACTGTTGCAGCGATGGATCGACGACAAGAGGGAGGAAGCAGGCAGGCTGAATAAATACAATGACATACAGGAAAGGTGAGAGGACAAATGTGTGGTCTGAGTAACAAATTATGGTAAAAATGATGATGTGTCCACTTTGAATGACGGGAGCCACAGTTTGGAGATTTAAATTGATTAACCAGAATTGCTGCTTTTCACCAGATGGCAACATTTGGCCAAACAGCTGAAGAAGAACCTCCAGAGGCAGAAGGGGAGAGAGTGTGTTCCCAAAGCAGAACGCTCTGTGAATTGTGTAAGTTAAACAACTCCATCAGTTATTCCCTACCATGAATTAATATCCAATAAAGAAGGTGCAAGAAAAAAAAAGAAGCTGCCTTTTAATTTGAAATGATCTTCCCTTCAGTTCTGCTTCATCAAGGCTCCTTATTAAGATCTGCCTTCTCTCCAGTTAATGAAGCAGATCAATTAAGGTCAAGATAACAAGGTTGTGTTAATGAAGTGAAATTGGATGGGTCTGTTATCAATTAAAAACCTTGACATGGGGCTTGTTTTAATGGCTCATTGAAGTAGTTACAACATTTGATTTATTATTGGCAGATGAAAATATGGAATTACTCAAACTGGCTTGTAACATCATCTGACTTCTGACTAGCCTTACTTTGAAGATTCTGAACATGTTTAGATATTTGATTCACATTTGACCAAATATCAGTTTTTAAGTTTTACTTGAATCAGAACTCAATTGTAATAAAATCATCCAGATGTAAGGCCCTGTCCCAATACACCCACTACCCCTACTTTTCAGCCCTACCCCTAAATCTTGCGCGTTCCCATGAGGGTAGTGGTGTCCCAATTCCTCTTTTCACCTAGGGGGAGTGTACATAATCACTCGTTTGCCCGTTGTTGCGAAGTCTTTTTCAAACCTCGCCAGAATAAAGGCTGATTTATGGTTCCGCGTTACACCAACGCAGAGCCTACGGCGTAGGTTGCGTGGCAACGCGCAACGTATGCCATACCCAACGCCGTATCCTACGCCGTAGGCTCTGCGTCGATTTAACGCGGAACCATAAATCAGCTCCCGAGCCGGCAGGCATCATCATCCCGAAATTATCAGAGCAAATTTCTTAACAGGCGTAGCTACAACTGTTAGATTTCATCTATTAAACCAACATTTATCTTCCTAAATTATTTATTTCAGCCAGCGGTAATTCTCCCCAGAGCTGCAGGTTTCTCATCGGGACGACGGCGCAGGTTGACCCGGCCGTGAGCTGCTGCTGCTCCGAGCCGGCGGCTCCATAAACATCGGATCAAATTTCTTAACAAGCGTTATTTGGATAAACTGAGCCCAGGTTGGGGATCTTAATGATTACTTTTATGCCTGAAAAAATATTAAAACTTAATAAAGTGGCATATTAACAGCGCTACAGCTGAAATTAGAACAGCTTTTGGCTCTCGGCTTCCTGATATAGTGTGACGTATGTGCAAACGTAACTACACAGTCGCTTACGTACCCGAACGTAAACCACGCAGTGACGTAGCAAGCAAAATTTAGGGGTAGTGCTGAAAAGTAAGGGTAGTGGGTGTATTGGGACAGGGCCCTGGGAAGATTACAAGGGGCCTAAAAATTTGTGGCTGGTAGTGGTAGTGAGTGAGGGCTAGTAGTAGAAAGTAGGGGGTATATTGGGATTGGCCCTTAATCTAAATAATTCTCTCACTAATACTGAAAGTTTGCTTATAATAATATCCATCTGGGCCATAAAACTAATCAAACTACCCTCATACTGAAATATCCTGCTTTAAATCCTTCTGTCTGTTTTCTTTTTTAATCTTATGAAAATTGTTTGTTTGTTGTTGTTTTTTCAATATTACCTCTACTTGAATGTACAATGATTTTATTCAGAAATCTTTCATTTAATACGTTGCATGTAAATTGCAATCTCTTTTAACCAAAACATTTTCATTTAATTTCAACATTTAAAATTGCCCTTCTTGTTTTCAGGAATCGCTAAAAGACCGGGTGTGCGTGAAGGACACTGGGACGAGTGTCCATGCAGGGTCGTAGGGACAGCAGAGCTTCTTCACTGTGGGTCTGTCTATTCTGAAAGGCTTGTGTTGATTAAAAAAATAAAGTAAACCAGCTGGCACTTCAAATTTGATAAATGACATTTAAACATTTTAGAATTATTTATTTATCAAGGTTTTCTAATCTAATGTATTAAAAAATGGTTGAATATTTTCCTGTTATAATGCCTAAATTTGAAACTTTTTCTCGTCACCTCTCTTCAAGTTAAATCAGATAAACTCAACACGTGTGCTTACTCGTTTTCACTGACGACATTACTTCTACTCATATGGTTCATGTCATGTAAAGTTTTAAAAATGTGTAACGTGACCTCTGAAAGTATTGTTGTTCAAGTATAATTCAAAATGTTTTTAAAAAAAAGAACAAAACTCTGTTAATTTTCTACTGTATTTAATTTGTAAAGGAATAAAGAAATGTTTTTTTTGTATATTATGTGCTTGTTGTCACCAGGGACACCTTAACTGATGTAATCAAGTGTTGTACAGTTATAGAGTTCCCAAAACCGCCTGCCTCTAAAAACACAAATAAATAAATACAGTCAAGAGAACATTTGCAGGTGATCAGGACAGCACATCAAAATATGAATGGAGCGCATACAGTCTATTTCACCTCTAAAACATTGATATAATTTCTCACAGTCTTAAGCAAAACTCTGTGAAACATTTTGGTCAAAATACCGTAGAGATACAGAACAAAGCTGCATTTCCAACCACACTGCTCCGTTAAAGGCAGCTGGTTTAAGGCGGTGGATAGAGCCACTCCTCTTAACTCCACCTTCCTTTTGTGAAATCAGTAATACACAGTTACAGAAATTACGTCAAATTTGGTGGAGATAAAGATTTAGAAGCTGCATTATTCTTCTGTTTTAGGTCTGTGGTGCCCCGGTATTCTGCACATTTGAATGAGCCAGTGACTTATTTTTGGGCAAAGGTAGCCCACAAAGTAAAATGTTGCGATTCGTCCGAATCTTTCAATTGGTGGTCGCCTCAGAGACTCAAATATGCACATATATGCTCTCAAGACCAGGAAAAAGTGGTTTTTTTTTCTTTCTTTCCAGTATGTCCCCTTTAAAACTAGGACTCACAAAAATCAAGATTCAGAAAGTGTCACACCCAAATAATAGAGCTAAGAATGAATAAATCAATCAATACTAAGTGTTCTCCAAATTACTCCTGAGTGCCAGTAACTTCTTTGGGCTGAGTCTGAGATGGTGAATCACACAGTAAAAATGTGTACTGTGGTCAGATAAATCACTAATCTGGATCTTTCATAACAGCTTTCATACTGTTATCAGCAACAAACAAGAACTTAAAGTGCTCTTAGCAAAGGTCATTTTTGACTGTGATGGCAGCATTATTGCAGAATATAGATTTTAGGGCGATATATGTTGCCTTAAAGTGAACTTTCTCTTTTTTTTCAGGAAATTCATGAATTTGTAAGAAAGATAATACAAAACTTCATTCTGCACACTTTAAAGACGAAAGCTGAGGATTAAGAAATACCCACTGGCCCTCCGGCAGTTCTGACTTGTATCAAGTCAAGAATTTGAGGAAATGTTTTGAAATACAAAATGGATAAATGTACAAATAAAGATGAGGTTTGTGAGACAAAACATGAAATATCATTGGCTCATTCTGTGTTCAGTGAAACAAATGTTGAAGTAAATGCTCTTTGCTTAAATATATTGTCAGTTGCAGAACCACATCACTCTCGAACAAGATTGTCTTGGAAGTTTCTTAAAATTGAAAGAAAAAAAGACAGCTGTATTTAACAATTGGGCACAATTAAATGTCAAGTATACATGCTGGAATCTATTGTATTTCTCTGAGTTATAAATTAAATCACTCATGTTTAAAGTGTAGTTTTTTATCTTACTGTCAGAATTCCAGTTCCACATCTCCGTGGCGATCTGGACTCAGATTTCAAGTTGTTTGCTGCACGTTTCCATAGTCACCATTGTTTGAATTAGTTGTTAAGTTGGACAGCTTCTGTGTTTCGTGCTGGTGAAGAAACACATTAAACCCAAGATTTTAAAAAGTGGCAATATGGTAAAAGGTGGACAAAGATATTCTTCTAGGAGCAATGACGGCAAATGGGTAAGAAACTGTTATTTTGATCACTTCACCACTAACCGAAACATAACAAACTGGAATTGTAATTAGCCTATCTTTTATTTTCCCCTCAGTTTGCTCACCAGGCTTTGCACGAGAGGGAGACGAGATCTCGTGAAACGTGTACAACCACTGGGATTATGCTCAGTCAGGTTAAGACACCTCAGGCTTTGAACTCAGAGCGCTACCCTAAAAGGCACACTCGGCAGGTGTGCACTGCTTGGCTTGTTTTTCTACTTTGTATTCTTTTCCAAGGGCTTTGACATGTTTTTTTCCTACACTTCCTATCAAATTACTATATTTAGAGACTTTAGACAGCTGTCTCTCAAGAGTTTCTTCACGTGCTCTTTCACAGACATCCAGTGAGTATCCGTTCTCTTGTCATGACAACAAGTATAGTTTTAAAGACAGCATGGATGTCTTTTCAAATGTGAGTATGTATTGAGAAATTCTGGATGTTATTAAACCCCTCACCTCCACCCAACTACACCTCTGAAGGAAACTATTTTCCTTGTGCTCCTCAGGGTGTTGGACGGAGAAAGTGTCCTGATTATCGCAGCGAGCACAACTCCCAGTTAAGCCTGTGCCAAGATGAAGCCAGTAACGGCAACGGGGGGACCAGCGTCTACCAAAAGGACTTTAAAGAAAAGGCAGCTGCTAATGTTGATCACAGAACAAGGCGGTTTAGCCGCAATCACAAGTTGAGGTCGGAGGAGGCAGCTTTGGAAACGAAGGAGCAGTTCATGTGGTTCGGACGGGGCAGCTCGGATGTCAAAGAGACCTCGGAAGTGTCGACAGTCCCCTCCAAACCCCTGAAATATCCCTACGTTTAGGCCATTGGTGGGTGAACACAGAAAATAGGGAGGTGCTTCAATAAATAAATGAATTAGACTTTGTAAGACTTCTTTATTTTTAGGACCCTGGAAAAAAAAGTCTTAAAAAAAAACACAAAATCACAATAATAGTGTTGGACCAACTTTAGCTTTAATTACAGTTCACATTCTCCGTGAAGTTGTTCCTATAAACTTGTGCAGTGTCACAACTAGGGGTGGGCAAAAATATCGATATGGCAATATATCGCGATACTTTTCCAGCCGATTCAATATCGATATTCAAAATTTGAATATCGATTTTTTTTTATTTATTTTTTTTTATCCCCGATTTTTTTCCCATTATATCACCCAGTGCTCCTACCTAAGTGACAGTCCTGGGCATTGCCACTCTCTACCAACCCTGGGAGGGCCCTGCACTGAGCTCAGGTTTTATTTCACGTTTTATTTCATTTTATAATTTATTTTTTATATAACACAATTGCCTGTCCTTAAAAAATGAAAAATAATGGACAGAGGTTTATTTATTTATGGATTTATATCTATACTGACTGATCACTGTGCCTTGGTTTTAGTACCCATCTTTCTTGTGTTTATTATCATTTGCCACTTAATTAAAGCAACCTCATACTAAATTTAATGTTAATTTCATATGATGTAAATAACATGAAAAACATATACAAATATGTTGTAACTTTAGCTTGTATAGTTATAATAAAACATTGTTTTGACTCAGTTTGTCCCATGAATTGTCACTATAATCTGATGAACGTGCAACTTGGATTTTAAGATCCACCACTATCATCTGATGTACATATATACAACTTGCCAATATATATATATATATATATATATATATATATATATATACGTCCTTCCCAATACCCACCCCTAGTCACAACTATCCATATGTGAAAACAACGTCTCGCCTGAACCACCTGAACATTTCATACTTCAGGCCCAGTGAATCCTGGTCCACTGCTATCAAGGGACAATCTCTTCATCTGCTGTTGGAAAAACATGTTCATTCAGTACATTCAGTTAGTCAGCTGACCTCATTTATTTGACAGATAGCAACACTGAACCCAGACCAGACGAAATGAAATCACATCAGATCATAATAACACCCTCGAAGGTTTTCACAATAGCATTAGGCATAATGAATACAACATCCACCCCTCTGGAACAGAGTAATGCTGCATGCTCTGTTTTTTCCATTGCTCCCATGTCCAACTTTAAGCTCGGTTTCAAACCCAAACCTTTCCTTTTTGGATCTCCTTTACTCACAGAGTTGTTTTTTTGGAGTCCAAAGCTGTTCAACCTTGAGTTCTCCTCACATTGTGCTCGTGGTAGTGCTCTTATTTTCACCGTTAAACTGTGACTTCTACTGTTGATTTATTAATTTTTGCTCATATTTTCCACCAAATGGTTTGGTAATCTCTGATTACAATAAATCAAAACCTTTTTCCAACCACATCCTTTCTTCAAAGATGATGGGCTGCTACTGTCTTTTCATGTTTCTAATGATGCACTGGAAAATGCTCCAAATTTGAATAATAACAATCTTTTTGGTTATTTTGCTTGCTTGTCCGCTGGGATGAGCTTCAACCTCCGACAGCACAATGAAGCAGATATAGAAAAATAATTGACAAATGGGTTAATGTTAAATATATGTTTTCCTGAAAGAATGTCTTAGTTCAATTACATTTGAGTACACATAAAAAATGCAAATTGAATAAAATATTTACATTCAAATTAATTTGGTTGTTTCTTGAACCAGTTTTTGCAGCATTGCTCTCGTCCAGAACCGCACTGGACCGCAGATACCAGTATGTGGGCTGTACAAACCGGATGGATGTGGATCGCAGCATGGCCACTGGGAACTCATCTGATTTAGTTTTACAAATCAGTAACATCAACTTAGAGATAGCAAACAAGAGCAGGCAACGACAATCTGGTAGATTCACTTCTTTCAAACTTATGCCAATTATCTGAATTTATACCTACTTCAGGAGCTTATAATAGTGTCCATGCACATCAACATGCCTCTAATCTTGTGATTATTTGCCCTTATGCGTTCTCTGGGCCAAGTTAATGAATATATTGTCTGTTGAATAATATTAGTACAGTATTCATGAGTGTATGTTGGTAATGGGGGTATTGAAACAGAAGCTTGGTTTAATTAATGTACCATTGTGTCAGAAGTTTGTTGGCTGTTTTCAACCTTGCCAGCAGGGGGCAGCAGATTTCCACCAGTGGCTGCTGAGTGACTGAGTCATTCAGAGGCCAAGTTGTGTGAGAAATGAGATAAGCAAAGCCCCTGTGTAATGTGCATACTCCAAAGGAGAAGGTGTCTCGTAAAATAATGACAAAAGGAATCTCGTTATTTTACTTCAGTCTGTGTCAAAGATGGAGATATTAAATCAGAGCATGGGAATCCATCTCGATTTGAGTCATAATGGATGTGTTTCTTTCACCCCTGGAGATGAAAGGGGTGGATATATTGGTGTGTGTACTCCACGCATGAGGGAAGGAAGCGTGGGAGAGAGTGCTAGAGAACACTGTTCAGAAAAAAAAGAGGCACTTAAGAGTATCCACAAACAGTCCCTCCAATTGCTGATGTTTTCTCCAGAGTATGTTCTGACCAGCTGCTTTCTCTCACTAAGTACTCACCGGGGAGATGGGCTTTTCTCACAAGCTTTCTTTCAGCTGTTGTAATTATCTCATCCATACACAGTGCATACCCAGAAAAAGTGTTTCTCTTTTGAAACGAAAAAGCAAGTCTTTCAAGTTTTTATTATTAATATAATTATTTTTTTTGCATCCACATGGAACTGTGGTCTTTTGTGAGTCAACTTTCACCACCAGAACAAAAACTGCAAAGAGCTGCGGACAAAGCAGATAACAATGACCGTCGCTTTAAAAGGTACATGATGTGCCTATTTTTGATGGTCAAAGTGTTATTCGAGTTGGTCTAAGAAGCAGTGGGACAGAAATGGTTCCCGGTGAAGCATCGCAGACTCGCAACAACTTGACAACACCTCCACACAGAAGCAGCCAAACAATTTATTACCAGAAACTCCCCAGCCTTGTCTGAATCCCAGCAAGGCTTTTAATGCTTCCCAGGAGGAGGGAAAGCTCTTAAGAGAGAATGCTGAAATGGTGTGTCAGTAATAGTTGGTGTTTGTGACACATTCAGCAAAGGCTTGTGTATGTGTGTGTTTAAAATCCTGCAGCAGCAAGATGGGACGTATATATAAACAGAGCTGCTTTGTGGAATATCAAAACCTTGTTCCCAAGGACAATAGACACGTATCGGCAAACAAGCATTGAACCAAGAAAGCCTCGTGATTCATGAATATTAAAGCAGACACTTTGAATACTACCTCTGTGGTGTGAGGAGGCTCTGGTCTGGAATCTCACCATTCGCTGTGATTTATTTGCAGGTGCATGCGCCTCTTTGATGTGTTGAGTTGAGAGGTTTTGCACCTGTTAGAGGGGGGAAAAAATGCTTTGAAAACAAGAGGCGGATTTGCCAGACAGTCAAAATAACAACCTCAGAAGGAAGATTTGTGTTGCCATGGTACATTGTGTGTGCGCGTGTTTTCTCTCAAACATGCAGTTCTGCCATTCTGACATATTCTGTTGCACGCAGCGAAAATTACCTTTTGTCTGACAAAATCTCTTCTTTTTTTCCTCTCTCTCATGTCAGCTCTGACTTCTGCTCAGACATCATGAGGTCGTACATTGAGTATTTTGCCCATTACCTCTTCATTAAAGATATGACTTGAAAGAGAGTTGCTATGGAGATGCTGTGGTTAAATCACAGGGTTCAAAAATTCTTCCTTCTGTTTATTCTTTTGCCAATTATAAGTAATTTACAGCTTCCTTGATTTCTCCTTCGTCTTACATGTTTTAATAATATGTCAGCATGAATCTTATTTATGCTTGACACAAATTTCAAAGTTGTATTTTGGTTCACCTGGGGCCAGATTTCTCTCCGTTTTTCTTTTTTCTTTTGGTGGCCAGTCGGCCGCTGTCCCCCTGGCAGCCAAGTGGTCCCGGTTGGGGGCCCATCCAGTATCCAAGGGTGGTGATAAAGGTGGCGGGCTATCTCATTTCCACAGAGGACACGATAACATCCTGAGAACATTCCCATCACTCCCGGAGTTTGCTCAGTGGAGATAAGAATCCCCTGCTCGAACTCACCGAGGAGGCTCTGTCCATGTGCATTTGTGAGTCTTTGTACTGTACACGTGCTTAAATGCAATACTGCGCAGTTATAGCTGCAGCCACGTCTGCTCCTCAGCTGAGAGGTCTGTCGGCCTGAGCTCTGTGGAGACAGAACCCTCAGAAGATCAGATCCCTGACGCTATCCCACATATCTCCACGTCATTTTCAAAGCTACTTGTACTTTATATGATTACTTGTGCGTAGGTGGTGAGATCAGTTGCATTGGGCCGCCTGTAAACAATGATCTACAGACAACAGGCTGCCTAAATATACCACTGGAGAGATATTGAAATAATAGTAACAAGCATAGATGAATTAATAATGCATTGTTTATATGCGGGAAATTTCAGGTCGGTTGTAGCTGCGATCAGATAACAAAATGAAGTAAAAAATAATTGGTTTCTTGTTTGTTTTTTCTTACTGGTTTCTAGTCCTACGACTTCAGTCTAAACTTAGATAGTTGGGGAAGTGTTTCGAGCTGGTGTTATGTTGTGTTATATAATAACCCATTAAGAGGATTATACACAGGGTTGTTTTAATGGATATTGACAGTTTTATTACATTTTTCTGAAACTTCTTTGGTATAGCTCTTTTTAAAACTCTTTATGTCACGGAAAGCTTATTATTATTATTATTAATAATTATTATTTTATTCAAAATGGCACCTTGGATTTTGAAGGATTAAGAATAAGAAACAGCAATATATTGAAGAGAAAGAAACAATATTGTCAACAGCAACAACAGACACCTCTCTTCAGAGACAGTGTATGTGTGTGCGCGTGTGTTTGTACAAAATTACAGAGTGTTTCATCAGTATTGTAGAAGCGCCACCTCTTACTTCCATCAACACAGCTCCATCACATCAATTTAATATCATTTGGTAAAATGCATAAATCTATTCCAACCGGGAGCCAGACCACATGGCCCTATGGGCTTCTTTATGGCCTCTCATACTTGAACAAGATGGGGTCATTAATTCAGGAAATCTGATTAGAAATACGTCAACAAGAAAAGTTAATCACGTTTGACACGGCTGCTCTAATTGTTGGAGAAAAGTGCATATGAAAAGAAATGACATTTGACTTCATCTCTGTTGCCGTCAGATGTTATTCTGCACCCTTCTGCACTGGCAGTGAGAAGTAGACTGCGAGTTGTTATTTTTGGATATGAGTGAATAACTTCCTGCTTTCAGCGCCACTGCAAACAATATCTACAGTTTAAGTAGTCAGCCTTGGAAAGCGATTGAACATCTTACGCAAACAGTCACGGTATTCTATTTCGTGCTGTAGAAGGAAGCAAAACACAGCCAGAGACGCCACAACAAGTGTAACTCCTGTTCTCCTGTCAAAGGGTTAAATATGCCTCATTTGGTTTCTACCAGAGACATGAATGTAAAAAGAAATGAAGGCACCCCAATGTATTTTTAAGGCTGCTTGGTATGTGACAGAAGCTTTAATGCTGTGGAATATAATTAGACGTCAGTGCTACCACGGTGGTATTATGAGCCTTTGTTTGAAACATATTGTGCCTATATCAAAAGCAAACGCTCCACAGTGCATGTATTTGATCAAGGAGGTGTAGTCAGCACAGTGGCACACTGTTAACACTCTGATATTATTATCAAATGTAAATGACTCTCCCACAAGCCAGTCATTAATGTAACTCGCATGTAGAGTCTGCCGCAAGTTGTTAAATTCTCAATTTAACATGATCTGCACTTTATTAAGTGAGGTGAAGCTCTCTGCTAGTGTGCCTTAAGTTAAAATGAGCCCTCTTTCTCAAGTAGAGCAAAATATATGAAATGCTAGTTCAAAATGACATCAGGTCACTATAGAAGTAGCTGGCCGATCCATGATGGTTCATACGGGGGGTTTTGAAGGGTGAGAGCATTTGATGAATAGGTAGATGAATGCGTGGCTCGTCAGTTCATTTTCACAAGAGAAACCATATATCAAGACCTAAGCATAGAGTACACACGCAGCAGCATACCAAAGGAACGCCACGCAATAAGATGATTTAAGCACAAGAGACTGATTCAAGGATGCAATGAAATATTCATTCCAATGAAGTAAAGAGTGGAACAGCATAAGAATAACTCGCCTTCAAAGATTAACATAACCCTTGGAGGTGTTATTGTATCTCTATATCCAAGTCAAGACTTTAGCAGGTGCAGAACAGCTCTCCCTCTCCTTGAGTTACTGCATTAAGTCCCTCAAATTTAGTAGCACAATCATGAGCCTGCCGTTCACTCTCTGGAGTAGAAGAATTGCTTTGCATTTTAAAAAGGTCAAACACTCAGATCTCTGCCAGGAGGAACGGAGAGAAGAAATAATGTCTCTGCAGAAATATGCAGTCACACACTGCTGATCTTTTAAAGTACTCACTGTATATTGAATGGATTAGAAGTGTAAGTTGAATGACATTCTCTAACAACTAGTGCATTAACAAAAGGCAAATCATCAGCAAGTATTCATATGGTGAACATTTAATGTTCCTTAAATCAGTATTGATTCAATTTTGGTGTGGCAGATTTTAAAATTGTATTACATGACTGCTGTTTATAATTAGCTAATTATTTTACTTGTAATAAGGGAGAGATAAATTGTGCCTTTGCATATTTGTGTTGTACAGCAATGCGTTTTACTAAATGTGAAAGTAAAGCAGATTTTGTGCAAATCTTTCTTTCACATTGTCATAGAGACATTGTATAATGCTTAAATTTGAAACACTGATACATGTGATTCTTATGCTTCATTAATTATAATCATAATCATTAATCTGGTCATTCTTCTTTATAGTTTGGTAGTTGGTTTGATCGCATTTAAAGGCTTTTGTCTTGTTTTGTTGACTCACAGACACATCTAACAGTCGTGGTTCAAACAGTTCCCTGTCTCTTCCTCCTCCTCCTCTCATGCATCCCTTCATTTGCCACTGCGACCATATGCTTCTGGTGGTGGGCCTTGATGGCTCGTGTTGGTCTTTGGAGGGTTTGGGTCCGTGCCCAGTAGTTACATTGTCCTGGGGACAAAATGTCCATAGGAGAGGATGCTGTCACAACAGAGCCAAGAGCCCCCAGGCATGGGACCACTCACACACACACACACACACACACACACACACACACACACACACACACACACACACACACACACACACACACACACACACACACACACACACACACACACACACACACACACACACACACACACACACACAGGGAACACATGGTAAACAAGCTGCAGCCCTGTAAGACACACACCACAAAGTACAAGACAAATAGCGCGTAAATTTATTAGGCAAGTGTGGGAGTTACCAATCTTTAAACACCACACCATTAGAGCATGAATTTGTATACTGACAAAGACTGAGGTGATATCTGTGCACTGGGGGGAGGACATGGCTTAAACTGCTCAATATCATATATCAACACCTTATTGCCTCAGGTAGGAATTGACAAAAAGGTGATGTAACAGACACTGAAAACCCTAAAAAGCAATGTAAAAAGATACAGCACTAAATTATTAAGACAGGAGCCTTGGCAATAAAATAATGTGTGAACTGTCAACAGGGTAAAGAAAGAAAAGGGAGAAGAAAAGGCTCAATATTTTCAAATGAAACCCACCTTAAGTATTTATTTAATACAGAGGGGAGAGTTACTTTTTTGTTGGATCAGCCTGACAGACTCAATGCTGGATCACTAATGGATGTCAAGCCCGGTGCCAGGAGGGGTAATGATATGGGCAACTACCATTAAGGATGAGCGTGCTGGACCCTTTTTCTTTGTTTCAAGATGGAGTGAAACTTGGAAATGACTGCAGGTCTTTGGGACATTTTTCAAGCTGGGGGTAGAGGAAGAAGAGCCATGGTCTTTTGGCAGGATAATATTCATACGCATCCAAGTACTCCTATATATTGCTTGAATCAGCAAAGCCCGTAAGATTGTCTCCCTTTTCCCCATGACTTAAACCCTACCGAGAACTTGTATAGGCCTTTCTGAAATGTGAGACTTATGGCGAGCATCTTTGAATAAGCAAGGATGCGAGTTGCTGTTTCAGCAAATGTTGATCATAAACATTCTGGGAAACTGACAGACTGCATGGTTGAAAGGCTAATTTGTAGCTATTTTTAAAATAAGGCATTGATGTTGGTCACTCAAAAGGTCACAAAATATTTTCCATTTTTGACACATTTGTTACACTTAATCTATAGTTTTGATACACAATCTGTTGCCCCTTGATTATAAACATATATAATTGGATGAGATTAATTTTGTAATGACTTGGCTAGGTTGCTTGAGTGGACTTACTTTACACAAGGTTTCTTTCAAAGTTTATGATTTGGCAGTGGTGCTGGAAATGTATGGATAGCCTAAAGTGATTGGAAAACTCCCAACATGCTCTCTGCCATCTTGTTATATGGTGTGTTCTGCTGTGTGAATAAATGAGTCAAACATCTTTGTGCAGCGCAGAACGAGGCTGAAATGAGCTAAATGTAATAGATGTAGTGTTTTAAGGTAGGTCAAGGAGCAGTTCAGTCGCTGCCATCTGCAAATGAAGTGGAAGAATGATACGAGTGCATCTGGCTGTCTGTGACAAGAATAATTAGCTGATGTGTGTGTAGCCAAAGCAGCAAACTCAGTTGTAAATAAGTAAAGGTCAACTCCAGAGGCCAACCATCATATCTGTTGGAAAAGTTCAACACAACATTGAAAAGAGATTGTTGCTTTCTAATTGCAAACATCAACCCCCAACCGACCCCCCAGCCCGCTACACCACAACCCACCCCCACCCTGAACAGGATGAAGCGTGTGGAGAAAATGTCCAGAAAATGTTGCGATGCATAACTTTCCATTTACACAGTTTCACAGCGCATTGTGAAATCTCGGTGAGTTCAAGCTCATAATGTTTGTTGTTGATTAAATATTAAAAAAATAAAAACTTAAGATGGGTCACATCAGAAAAACGAATAATTTATTTTCAGATAAATTGACGGGAAAAATAATTTCATTCAATTACTGGTTTCTTGGGTCTAAGTGAACCACACAAGCTGAATCATCATCCTCATACAATTTAGACGTAACAGGCATTATATTGTACAATATTTTCCTGGGACTCAATGTTGTAAAAAATAAGAAAGTAAAAAAAATTATATATATATATATATATATATATATATATATATATATATATATATATATATATATATTTTTTTTTTTTTTTTTTCCCCCTGCATGGTATGCATGTTTTAGTACTGTGGGAGGAAGCCGGTGTACCTGTAGGGAACCCACACAAGCACAGGGAGAACATGCAAACTCCACAAAGAAAGACTCCCACCGGGCCCGGGAGTGGAACCAGCCACCTTCTTGCTGTGAGATTTAAGTTACAAATCATTATGCTCATATAGTTTACTGTGGAACAAAACTGCAATTTGCTTTACACCTGAACTGACACTTGATAAAACATTGTTTAAAACATTTAACTTTTAATTCCAAACTCCATAAAAAAGGCACTAAACTACAATTATTCTGATCAATTGTTGTTACTTATTATTGTCCAATTATTATTATTGCCAAAAAATAGCTTTATATCCAGCAGAAATGTCATTTTCTGATGTCGTTGGTCTACTCAAGTACACTGATGCTAAAGTCTGGACACAATATTGATATTATCTATCTAAACTTTTGTGTACAAAGAATGAAGAGAATGAACACTTGCTTTTGTAATTTCAGTGATATATCACATTTCAGAAAAAAAATGACTAAGTATGTATTTAAACTACATTTAGCCTAACACTAATTACCCTTTTCAAACAGTGATATCTGGCCTTGTTGGCCTATTTTCAACAACTACATGAAGGCTTTCACACCAAACACTGATGTCTGGAAAAATCATCACGTATTCATTTTTTAAATTTATCTTCTATCACTTTGGCTGTTTTATTTCTCATTTATCTTCACAAATCCAATAGTAAGGTATGTTTCTCTATTAATATAAATGAAAACAAAAGTTAGACTTATCAAAAGCCTTCATTTTTAATTTAAACCATTTCTGCTGCTTCCATAGGGGTTGAGTTAATTACTTGACTCAGCTGATGCTTGAGTCAACAATAGGCATTTATTTTATCCATCATTTTAACATAATTCAAGAACACACTTGTTCGAAACTACTGCTTATCAGAAATGAGTTAGGATTTTATTTCTATTTCTATCTCACAAACTGAACAATAAATACCGAGGACATGAAATGTGAGTAATCATGCTATTAAAATAGAGTTATTATCTCAATTCTGTCCTTTTTTAGGATTAGGATTGCCAACCGTCCCTTGAAAAACGGAATCGTCCTGTATTTATAAACTAAAGTACACGTCCCGTATTGAACTGAAAAGAGACATATTACTGTGTCCTGTATTACTGTGAGAGTCAAAAAACTAGTCAAAATGCCAATGGAAAATGGCATTGAGCTGTTGAGTTATAAGTTATTTTTTCCTGTTTTACTACAACTGTAGCCTACAGTCATGGCCTTTGAGACACAAATATGTTTACAAGTTTTCTACAGACTTTCTGTTTGCACTTTTGTTATTGCACTAAAAATTTGCACTATTACGGAATGGATATTCTGCTTTCTTTCTATTGTTTTATATTAATTTATACAATTTTAAGGACAGGACAGGTTTCTGTTTAAGAAAGATACTTATTTTATTCAGTTCATTTTGTATTATTGAATTGCTGCATAATAATTTGTTTTCCATGTGTTCATGCCATTCAAAAATATGCATCTAATTCAATTCAGGTTCGAGTCAAATAGTTAAAAAATCCTTTCACTCACAAAAAAGGGGCTAAAAAAGGTGCCGATGAGGTGCTCATCAGATCTAAGGTAAGATATATCTCAAAACTGAACAATAAATACAGAGGACATGAAATGTGAGTCCTCGTGCTCATGGGTGCAGATCCCGGGGGGGACGGGGGGGACATGTCCCCCCCAATTTCTGAAAAACATGAATTGTCCCCCCCAATAAAAATACCCTAAATTATTCAAAATTTAACAAATGTATTTTCAGACTTAAAGGTTGAATATGTAGAATATTTATTAAAAAATATATTTCTAAAAAAATAATACATCCACGCTGCGTTTTGAGGTGTACAGAATGAAAGCAATGGGTCCTCTTTTTTTTGTTTTAGAACTGTTTACCACCATAACTGTGTTAAAACATGATCAGTTAGTTTAAACAACTTGTTTAGGGCTCCATATTTCATCCATATATCAATTGATCGTGCATAAAGTAGTCCCATAGGATAAAAGGAAGATGGTGAGAAGAATTTGAGATGAGTAGACACTACATGCCCAAAACCCTTAAAATTCTGATTTACGAATATAACAGTTAAGTAAGCAGAGACACACACTGTTGGCTGTTTAGGACAAATAAACAAGAAAGGTAAGCACAATAAATGATTCCCTGTGCAGTATTTTTTGGCGAGCCTTTACCAATTCATGGCATGGTATGAGTTGCATATTGGCAAAAAATTAAACATTAAAATCACGTTGGTGTCCCCCCCAATCCTGACATCGGATCTGCACCCCTGCTCGTGCTATTAAAATAAGAGTTATTATCTCAATTCCATCCTTTCAGGAAGCATCTGCATCGGACTGGGAGAGATCTGAAGTTACAAGGGGGAGCGGGAATCGATCACGGCCGAGTCATTGATGAGTATATCACAATCACAAATGGGCCTTTTTTTTCTAGAAAATTCCCTGTGTCCCATCTCCATCAGCTGTGAGAGAGGAGTGTGTTATCTGGTGTTTGTGTCCGTGTTTGAGAGGGAGAAGTGGGCAAAAGGCTCCGCCTCACTCAAAGACCGAGAGAGAGGGAGGGAGAGAGAGAGAAAAAAAAGGAAAAGCAAACTGATACACACCTCTCAATTCTGGCAGGAGGGAAAGAATAGGAGTGTTTATGAAGCGTACAAGTAAACAGCGGGATAAGCGGGCACACCGAGAGGCGAGGCGACTTATTTAACCCTCGTTTCAGAAACGACGCCTCGGCAGCGCCGGAGACCGTCCCGTTGCGTGCAGGATTAAGTTTGTGTCTCATCTGAAAAAGGTGGATGATTATCTAAATCCGAGATAACAAGCGAATTTGTAATGCGTAGCCGGCGATGCTATTTTGGGAGCCCTTTTGAAAGCCGACGTTTGAACTCCCAGTAAACATCCAGTTGGAGGTAGGATTCCCGATGATTGCGACGGACGGCGGTGTGAAATATTTCCGTGTGTGTGTGTGTGAGTTTGGGTCGTCCATGTGTCCTCTCCTGCGCCATCATCAGCGAGGAGGGACCGGGGGAGGGTGTGAGGGAGACATATCAGCCATTACTTCACTCAGGAGGGATGTGCGAACAGGCTTTATTAAGCCCCTAAAGCCTGAATTATGGTTGCGCGTTTAAATTGACGCACAGCCTACGCCGTAAGGTTACGGCGTAGGCTCTGCGTCGTAGTAACGCGGAACCATAAATCAGCCTTAATGAGTAGGGCAATTAGAAGGTAATGGTGGACGTATCAGGGATCCAATTAGCATCACTTACATGTTCTGTTTTGGTTAATGTTGATAGAGACCCCTTTTTAAAAACAGATGAGAAAACTGGTGTGTACTAAAAGAGTTTGATGAAAAGTTTGCACCAGTATATCTTGCAGGAGTTGCATGTAAAAAGCAAAACAAACTTCTCTAGTAGTCTTTACCTTTCTGATTAATTAGTGCCCCACTCAGATGTCCATGGGGGTATTCATGCATTATTATTGGATGGGGAAAAAGATAATCCTTCCCACTTCATAGTTCTGAGCAGTGGTGGACAGTAACGGAGTAAATTTACTTGAGTACTGTACTTAAGTACATATCCAGAGGATTTGTACTTTACTTGAGTATTAGATTTCTTTGGTACTTATTACTCTTACTTGAATACATCTACACAACAAAGAGTTAATTCTCAGAAACAAGAGTTAAAAGATCCTTAAATTAATTTAGAAAAAATATAGTAATTTACTGATGTGGAAAATAAGAAATGTACTCTTACTCCTACTCTTACTTTTACTTAAAGTAAATTTAAAAGCATTTACTTTTGGATACTTAAGTACCTTTTAAAAGCAAGTACTTTTCTACTCTTACTCGAGTAATATTTTGACTGAGCTACTTTTACTTGTAACGGAGTAAATTTTGACCAGTAGTATTTGTACTCTTACTCAAGTACTGGGGTCGAGTACTCTGTCCACCTCTGGTTCTGACAGGACAGAGTGGGCACTGCTTGGATCTCAATAAGCAATCCTCCCCACTTTCACTCTTTTTTTTGTGTGTGTGTATCTAGCTGCAGTTGGAGGCTGTAGTGGAAGAAAGCTTCAAGTGGAGGAGGAGGGGGGCGGCTCCATTGTCTGGCCAGTGAAGGGGTGGGGATAGAGGCTGTATGCAGATGTGCTGCTGGCAACGGACATCTGCTCGACCCCCCTGGGCATTGTCACAACAGGCAGGGGAACTTGTGTGGAGCCCCGTCTGCCTGCGGAGAAAAGGCCTTTGTTAATGATGTGCAGGCCTTGGCCCGCACCCGTCCAGATCACAGGGTTTGCATTTCAAATGCTACGTTATTAGAACATTTAATCATCTCAAGAGGTCTACTCTCAATTACGGATTCTGGAGTGTATTTATTTATCCTCACCCCTGTTATTATGAGTTGCTGATGCTGCAACAGATAAAGATATGGATACTGAGTTGTGCCTTTTTGCTCAGCTTCGGCAGTCCAACCTGCAAACACCACACCACCCTCCCTCCCGCTTTGCCTGCCCCCCCCCCCCCTCGTCCACCAACCTTCAGCTGCACTGTTGAACTTCCTTTCCTGTCTTTGTGGCCGGCATGTGTTCAGATATGAGAGCTGGCCTCTCAAGGCAAATGCATCACAGGCGGCATGGCAGTGTGTGTGGCGGCTCTTATAGGGCCTTTTGATGCATCGCTGAGAATGAAAATGCCAAGGAAATGCAAAATCAATGCTTTAATATTTATGATATACACACAGCTTGTGCGCCATGTAAGCTATTCACAGTAGATGTGTGATGTGTCTGCGCTGTGTTTGTACTGGAAATCAGGAGTCTAATTTCCCTCAACAGATATTCCCTGGTGACTGGTGGAGTCAGTGTACTGTGATTATGAACATGATTTGCGCTTGTAGAGAGCACCGCTGTACGTGGCTGATCTGCTGCACTGCGTGCTTGTGTAGGGACATATTTGTGCATCTCTGCTGTATTATGCCATGCTGGATAGCTGACACGCATACACAGGAGAAAGTGCACGGGGAAAGTGCAGGGTTTTTTTTTTAATGGACAGAGGATGAATGCTGTGGCCATTGTGGAAGGACATGTCTTCTCTGTTCACATGATTATAAAAAATGAGGAACTAAAAGCACAGCAACTGTGCATCGGCTGCCTAAGTCACAGAAGCAATTACAATTGGTTAATCATATTCTCAGACCCTAATACTCCATTTAACACAGTCATTTGGACGCTGCTGAAATAGCTCTTGTGAGAATTCCCATAATGGCCACAGCCTCGACAAGTTCCCATAGCTCGGTTTGACAGGATTTTAACGTCATGTGACTGTATTATGCATTGTGGAGAGGAGGTAATGGGTGTGAAGTTGTGAGGCTGAAAATGTCCAGCTTGGTGTCACGCGGAGCCGCTGTGGAATCCCAGAGAACGGCAGATATGGGATTTGCTCAACAAGTGTTTTGATGTTGTTTGGTGTTTTTGTTTAAAAAGAAATCTTTGTCTGTTAGTAATTATTCAATGTAAAAAAAAAAAAAAAAGGGGTGGGTGGGTTGTAAACTCTGTTGCAAAGCTCTTTTTGACATCTCTTGGATTAAGACATTTGTAGGCACATTTGACAAACCCCGCTTCATTTAATCTTTGAGCAGCTGTTAACGGTTTTGTCTCAAAGAGCAGACATTAAAAAGATCCACTCTGTATTTAAGTTAATTGGTGCACCCTGCAAATGTTCTGCACCTGCTCCTGGCTTGTTGAAACATGCTCTGTTGTGTCTCCGATACTTCCGAGTATCTTTGTTGTGGTTGTCAAGGATAGTTTTGAGAGAGGGGGACGTACACGGCGCGAGGCGGCTGCAGCAGGTGTCTGATTCTCCCCACCGATAAGACCTGTTTGCCTAGTGTTCCTCAAGGAGACGGAGTTCCCTGTGATCGCGGGTGCTTTTACCTCCTTCAGCCGCTGCTGATATGATATATAGAGTAGCGAGAAATAAATACGTCCTCAATTGTTTGCTCTTAAGTGCAGCCAAGTCATTTTTCACTCTTGCACGCCTCTTTCTTGCTCTATAGCTTTGTCCTGCCACATTGGCTCCCTACGAGCTTGTTTGTATGCGTTGCCAATTCTAAATTATGTATTTAACTCACAGTTGAGCTGGTGAAGCAGCCAGGAAACAAACAAATTACAGTCCTCGGCCGCATTTGAAAGGTTTTTAATTGAGAGAATCAAACATAAAAACTGTAGAACTGCACCCACATGTTGTTGCCAAATCTTGCGTATAAAATCCAAAGTGATTAAAATGGGCATCTTGCAGTGTTGCTTGTACTTGATTGTAATTATTTTGTGTATCATCTTCGAGTTTCCAAGGGTGTTTTGTGCGAGCGGTGAGCAGGGTGTCTTGCAGTTTGTGTAGAAATCATAAAGAAAACAATAACTTTTCATCCTAAAGATGTTTTCCTTTTGCTAAAACGCACGCTTTATTTTTGATCTATCGATTCATCGTTTTGCTGAAAGTACTGAAGCACTTAGAAAGAACGATAACTTTGACACATTGTGTGGGTGCACAGATGAGCTTTAATCTAAATTATTTAGTCATTATACGATTGTAACAAGCTCTTGGCAGCTCTGGGGCAACAGCTCAGGATGTTTACTGCTTCCCGTATTTACGATCATGGGAGATTGTTCCCTCCACCTTACATAAAGCATCCGACTGTGGGCTCCTTGTTCTTCATCCTTAATGGTAGTCTATTTTACTCCATAGAAGTCCTAATGACTCTCATCTGCATGCATAAACTCTTCCAGAGATAGATGGAGTGATCAGAGGGAAGATAATACTGGATGAAAGGGGAACGTCTGGAGATCTAACAGGAGTGTAATATACTCTCTCTCCAACATGAAGAAGTGGGTGTGTGCCAATCAGGGAAGGGAAAAAAATGTTGATCTCCTCCCACTTAAACTTCTCAACATCACTGTTGAACATTTAAACACAAGCCCTCAACTTTCATACAACCCAGAGGAGAAGGAATAAATTACAGCGCTGTTTTCCAGATATGCTTAGTGTTTGTGGCTGTGTGCAACTCTTGCAGGAACTAGCAATAGACAAAGCACCATCTGCACACAAGTAGGTTGTCCTGGCAGCTTTGCTGCTCTCACTGAGACTGAGAAGAAGCATTTCTCTGAGCATTGTTGTGAAACCGACTCTGCTGCAGCTTACGCTGGTCAGTGCCGGCAGCTTAATAATGTCCTCCTGAACGACTGTGTCTTGCCAGAAGCAGAGAGGTAAAAAGATGGAGGGTAATGAAGAGAGGCAGGAAGTAAAAGAGAGAGGTAGGTGGGGACAGATGGAGATGAAGGTACCGGTGGGTTAATATCTGCTCTCTGTGTGTAAGCTGGGGAAGACGATTACACACACGCATACTAGGGATGGGCGGTATGGACTAAAAAATGTATCACGATAAATTCTGGCATTTATCCCGATAACGATAAAAATGACGATAAAAAAAATACCAATTCAACTCCACCTTTTTAACTATGAATCTATCTCGCTCTCAGATCCGCCATGTTCTTTCTTTCTTTCTTTCTTTCTTTCTTTCTTTCTTTCTTTCTTTCTTTCTTTCTTTCTTTCTTTCTTTCTTTCTTTCTTTCTTTCTTTCTTTCTTTCTTTCTTTCTTTCTTTCTTTCTTTCTTTCTTTCTTTCTTTCTTTCTTTCTTTCTTTCTTTCCTCCTGCTCTTTCCTTCCTTCCTTCCCTCTTTTCTCCCTTCCTTCCTCCTTTCCTTGTTTTCTTCCTTCCTTCCTTCCTTCCTTCCTTCCTTCTTTTTTCCCCTTCCTTCCTTCTTTCCTCCTGCTCTCTCCTTCCTTCTTCCCTTCCTCTTTTCTCCCTTCCTTCCTTCCAAAAACATCATCAACGGGAATTTATCGTTTTTACCGCGACATGACAAATTCTTATCGTGAGGAATTCTTTTGACGGTATATCGTGAACGGTAAAATATCGCCCATTCCTAACGCATACACATGCTTAAAGCACAAAAAACTTGTTTTTTTTGTGTTTTTTTTTGCTTCCCTTCTACTTACTTTCTCCAATCTCAGGGGGGGGCGGGGGGCTGCAGAGGAGGAGGAAGGTTTTCTTTGTGTCTTGGCAGAGACTCTATTCCGAGCCAGCTGACATAGACTTGTGTCAGGAGGATCCATCCTGCTGATGTTAGGCAAGCTGTGAACCGAGAGATGTCTAAAATGCTGAAGTGGGCCCTGGCCTGTGGAGAGATGGCTCTGTTTGTTTGCCATTCTGCTGAGCACTACTTCACAGAGTCAAACTTTTCCTGCCCAAATTTGCTGACAGAAAGAAAGTGGGGAGGGAAAAAAGAGATGGAATTGGGGATTTGGGAGTCACTCATGGGCATAAAGAGCTTTGGCTGTTGTGGTTCTGTGACATTGACATTTGGACATGGTGAGAGGGGAGGGGGAAGAGAAGAGTTAAAAGCTCACTTTTTTTCAGCTGTCTCCGACCACACAAACTGTTTTGCCACTGGTCACAATTCTCAGAGACAGCAGTCATTGAACCTTCCAGCCACATGAATATGCATGCTAAGTCTTTTCTTCTCTACCCTCTGAGCTGTATTTCTTTTTTTTCCCATCCAGAGACCTGTCGTGTTGCATTTGATTGGCCCTGACATTTGAAAAGGTCCTTGAATGAAAGAAAAATAAAAAGAAAGAGGCTAAAAGAAAAAAGAAAGTTGTTTATGACAACTGGAGAACTGGCCTTGCAGCAGTATAAAAATGACATTTTGAAAAGGAGCACAGCTCCTACATATTTAAATGCTAATGGCTCTGTGAATGTGCTGGCTAATAGGATGTTTCAATCTGCAGAAGTGCAGTTTGTACACTTTCAGGATGCATGCACACTGTCTGAGTGCTACCTCTAATAGAGATGATGCATGTATCAGGTCATTTTATTAACTTGTATGGCATCTGAAGCTTTCAGTGGTGGATTATATTATTTCTTTATGGCATAGAATATCTAAACACGGAGGCTAAACAAAAGAAGGTTCCTATTGGTGATTTTTTTTCTTTTCTTCTTTGAAAATCCTGCATTTGTGGTGTATTATCTTTATGGTAAAGTGTCACAGTTTGTCTGACAAGTTTTCTCTGAGTGGGGTTTTTAGTCCCAACGCAGGGCCCCTGGGGTTTTGCCTGGGCAGCCCTGTAGGGAGGCATCATGTCTTTGTTTTGTTAGTGCCATGGAGGGAGCTCCCTGCTCTTTGACCTCAGTGTTAAGTATACGGTTTCTGCCTTTTTTTCTGTTTGCTCTCTGAGTTTTACATGTGGACATGTGGCAATTGAGGATCTCATTAGACAAGGATGTCTGATGAATTGGATTAAATATGTCTTGAATATACCGGGTCTGCTTTCTCTCATTTGCTCACAAATGCAGATGTAAGATGTGTATAAAAAAATGCCTGCATCATTTTTGTTCCTTTTAAGTGAATTAAGCTCATAACTGATTGCAGACACATGAAACATGTGGGGAACAGGCATGACATTATTGGAGGTTGCGTGTTGTTTTGTAAATCATAAGATGTTACTGGAATCATGATGATGCATAAAAATATCTACCAGCTTTGCACCAGATATCTGAATTTCATTTAGTTGGGAATTAGGTCTAACACAAGTCAATCATTTTAATTTGGAGGGCTTCGTCGTAACCAAGCGCCAACTATCTCACTTCCAGGTTGAGGCTCATGCGGAACTGAGATTCATGCTGTTCCTCGTCTGGCCGCTGGAGGCTGGCATACTTGACTTCATACATACATGTGTTTTATAAAGGCAAAGATTTTGGTTCCGTTGACTTTCTTTTTTTATGTTCGTAATTTTAATTTCGTCGACTGATTCACAGTTGAGCAGATTTTTCAATGGTGTGGACACCAAAAAACAGTCTATGTGGACATCAAAAAATATGGCAGGGCAATAAATCATTGAGATCCATCTGATTTTCGTGCTTTTTCTGCAGCCTTAGCCCACATATGTACTTGTTTATGCACTAGTTACAATGGAAATACACTGAAACAGTGGTCATTGCCCAGAAAGGCAAACAGGTTTCCTAGATTAAACTGTTAAAATGCTAGAAAACAACTAGGTATATTCCCAAATTACTCACAAAAGCACTCAAACTCTTACTTTAAACACTTTTTGGAATATGTCCTTATGTTTCTTTCAAAAGGCAGCGCTGCAATTTGAATTTGCATGTCATGACTCAAGAATGACTCCCCCTGATGACCGTGGCTACGTATGGAATTAGCTGTGAAATTACGCAAATCTAATGCTGGTGTGATTGGGCCCTTAGGCCACTAGGACAAGCCAGCCTCAGGTTTTTCACTGCTGTTGGTTTAACCCTCATTTATGCTAGCTGGAAACTGCTCACATACCACACTTTCATGCATCCAACAGCCTCTTTGCTTGCATAAATACTGGCAGGGGGCCAAAAGAGAAAATCTGGCTGATATCCATGAAACCATTTGACTCCAAAATCACACTGTTAAGTGAGTGGCTCCTCTTCTCTTTGGTTTTAAATGAGCAGTAGATATCAGCATGTTTGTTACTGCAGTGCATCATCAGACACACACACACACACACACACACACACTTAGACGATGTCAGTCAAAAGCAGTTATCTACTGCTTCCTGTATTGTGAGCCACGTTGAGAAGGCTGTCAATTTTCTTTTCATGCCTCATTTGTTGTGAAAAGAGGTACATTATCCAGTCATTGTTCACAGTTGTGGAAGTGTCTTAAAGTAAGAGTTGAGTAATTTTAGTTGTATCACCTCAGATATCTCTATTGTGGGTATTACCAGTGTTTGTTGAGCCTGGAGCTAATTCTTTGATTCCTCTTACACTGAGAAGCTCAGTGGGATTGTTGCAACTCATCAGCTTGTTCGCACAAAGACTTGTTTGATTTTCCACCCATGTGGAGCTTGGCTCTTGGTTGTGAACAAAAAGGGTTTATTGTGGGTTAATGTTTTACAGAGCTTGAGAGCAGCCACACATTCTAAGTCTCCTTCTCTTGAAGCCTGTTGGGAATTTTCCCTTCGGGACTCTTGTCAGGTTAGCCCTCTTCATACAGCGCTCGTGTTAGAAAGATATACTGAAGATCCCCACTTCAGTCCACCTCTACTTTCCAGCTTTGCATTCACAGTGATTCCAGGAAGGCACAATATTCCCTCCACATTATGTGCTATCACTAAGAATTATGTCGTTCTGCAGTCTAAATATGTCTTAAGAGGCTCCAGTTTTCCCACCGCTGATGGAGTTTGCAATGTTATGGTTTATGGAGGAAGGAGCTTCAGCAGGAGGGAGATGCTGGCTGGATTTGAAATGGTGAAGACGCTGCCAGGTTGCTCAGCATGACGGCAGGGTTGTCTAATGTAGCTAGTGCTCGTGAGTGACAAAGTTCAAAATACAGTTTCTACCTCTTTGGCTGAAAATCCTGTTTTTTTTTGTTGGTTTGTTTGTTTTTTCACTGCCAGACAGAGCTGTGTTCACTGTCCGTGACGGACCGATTTCATCCTCTGCACAGATTTTGCAGCTGTCCTCAAGCCACCGTTACACCTTCCCACAATTCTCATCACATACTTTGCTACCATTACATCTCTGTTGCTACCTTACAAGGTATAACCCTTGAAGGAAATGGTACGCAGTTCAACTTGTACCATTCACACGATGCAGAAAAAAGGTGGAAAAAAGGGGCTTCAGGTCCGGAACGAACTACCTGTGTGAACGGGGTTGTTGGAAATAATTGCCACTTGGTGTTTAAAGGGTGTCCTAATATATGATATTAAAGACATTATGCCTCAACGCTTCAACAAATTTTTATTCTTTGTACTGTCGCCCATCATAATTATGGGATAGAAAACATATGCTTGCATGTTACCAGACTAAAACCATCTGTTCATCTGATGAACATCTTTCCAGGATTTAGGTTTTGTGTGACTCTAGGGGCCCAGAAAGCAACAGAGCCCTAGTTTAATCTGCAATACCTTGTCAGGGATATTTCAGGCAGATTAAGCATGAAGGAAGTTATACACCGCCCTAAACTGTTCATTTAAATTAATCAATAAAAGAGATTTATTGCTGGACCCTACATGCTGGACAATGCATTTTTGAGTTCAGCTGTTTGCAAAAGCAAGACAAAAGAAAATAATGGATCAACACTGAAAACCAGATTTCCACATAACAAGCTTCAAGCTTTAAAATAAAAAAGTCCTCTTGTTAGTAATTCCAGAGCTGAGAGACCAAATTAAAACTGCTTTAATTTTCTTTTCATCATTGATGAGTGTTTTTCCACATTTGACAAAATGGCGCTTCATTACTTTATTGTTTACTTACTTGTCATCAAAGCAATGACTTTCTATGCAAATGATTAAATAGATTGATTAATGGCTAAAAATTAAGGTACAAATGAGGCTTGTGTATCTGTCTCAATTTTCAGGACAATTAGAATTCATAAAAAGAACCATAATTGCACATGATTTTATAAAACCGAGGAAAATAGCAATGGGATTTATGGCTCCTTGAAGGGAGCAGGATCTTGCGGATCCAGTTAAAAGATTTTTAAAAGACTCGTTTTTATTTATTTATTTTATTAAGAATTTAATCAGGGGTAACTCATTTTTATCAAGGAAATGATCACTGGTAGCAATTATAACGTAAGATTTCGATCAGAACCCCACCAATATCCCGTCCCCCACGAAAGTGGCCCTCCAAGACCAGAGGGGCGCCCCGCCGTAGAGGCAGCGGGGGGGACCGGAGACGGGCCCGGAGAGAGGGGACCCCCCAACAAGGCGACACCCGCGCAGGCCCGACAACGGAGGGCCCCAGACCCAGGCATCCCATTCATTCATCCATTCGTCTGTGGGATTTGGTTATATTTTCATTTGGCTTGTAATTTTTAATATAACCATTCCATAAGGCGGCTCAGTGTCCCCATGCTTTGACAAATAGATCAGAAATCGACGACATCCACTGCCAATCCAGGAAGCAGGAACACACGGAGACACACGTCAAGCACTGGAAATCTGCAACAAAAAACCACAAACAAAGCACGAAACCGGCACGGAGCCAACCAAAACACGAACAGCAATCGACCTAAATCTTGGGATCTGATCGCAGTCTGAGCTAAGCTATCGCTACCGCTACCTAAACCCAAAAACTAGAGAGCCAGCATGCAGGTGAACAAGCCAGTGTGTATGTCTATGTGTGTGTGTGTGTGTATGTATATGATCATGCGTGTGTGTGTGTGTGTGTGTGTGTGTGTGTGTGTGTGTGTGTGTGTGCATGTGACTAAATGACTATATGTGTGTATGTGTGTGTGTGTGTGTGTGTGTGTGTGTGTGTGTGTGTGTGTGTGTGTGTGTGTGTGTAATAAACCAAACAAAGCTCCACCTGAAGTGTATCTATAGTGGGGGAGGGGGGGGGAGCGACCCCGCCACCCGCGAGACCAGAGGCCGACACGGAAGAGCCCGGAACCCAGGCCACCGGCAAACCCCACAGAGGGGAGAAGTAGGAGGGAGGCAACCCACCGCCTGCGAGGCCCCCCCCCCACCCGGCGGCGGCCGAGGGGGCCCGCGGGCGGGGCCCCCACGGCGCGGAAAGAAGCAGCCAGGGATCCCGCGGCGGCGGACCGCGACCCAGGCAATCCCCGGCCACCCGGTCCGGGCCGGACACGCGGCCAGGAGGCCCTCACCCTTCAGGCCAACGACCCCCACCCGGCAGGGGGCCAGCCCGCCCGGAGAGACAGAGCCGCCCCGGCCGCCGACGCGGGCAGGCGCACCCGTCCCCCACGAAAGTGGCCCTCCAAGACCAGAGGGGCGCCCCGCCGTAGAGGCAGCGGGGGGGACCGGAGACGGGCCCGGAGAGAGGGGACCCCCCAACAAGGCGACACCCGCGCAGGCCCGACAACGGAGGGCCCCAGACCCAGGCATCCCATTCATTCATCCATTCGTCTGTGGGATTTGGTTATATTTTCATTTGGCTTGTAATTTTTAATATAACCATTCCATAAGGCGGCTCAGTGTCCCCATGCTTTGACAAATAGATCAGAATTTTGGATTTTTGGTCACCAAATAACTTTTCCAAAGAAGAACATTTTAGTAATGGGAAAAATAGGTGCCTAAATAAAAACTACTACACAAAATTTTTGAAAAAATGGAGGAAACATATAATTAAAATAAACCTGAGCGACAGCAGGGCACATTTTAGTTAAAGTTTTCAATAAAACTCAGTCTTTCTTTCCAAACAATACTTTAATCAAACTGCGACTCACATTGTCCATTTTCAAGAGGCGTTCAAAAGAATCGACTCATTCATGATTGCCACATCTATAGAGGACAATAATGCACATTTAAGCCATTGTTCTGCTCATGTTGAAAAGTAAGCAGTAAGCGTGTCATTACACCAAACTGAAGTGATGATAAAGTTGAAAGATGTTTAGAGATTTTCACATTTTTTTCAGCTTCAAGGATAATTTGACTTTCTCAAAATATTTCAAGTAAATATGAGGACCTCATGTTTAGGAGCTTATTTGACATATTTTGTGTCTTCGTTCTGAACTCTTCCCACTGATCGTGAGCGATGCCTTATAATCTGCCTGCAGACTTTTCTTATCTCGTCAGTGGCATCTCTGTGATCTCGCTCTCAGCTGGCTTAGGTGTGGAGGTTCTTCTGCTTTCTTGTGTTTGGTATGAATAAAGTATCATAATATGTCATGTATACACATAGTGGCTAGAAAAAACCTGTACAAGCTGAAAATAGAGGATCACAACTCCTCAGATATGAAATGAAAAGAGTCAAAATGTTCTGCTACTGAAAGGAAATGTGCTCGACACAAAATGTTCTCTGGATTTAGTGTTGGTAGCTGGGATGATAAAACCATGTAAAGTCGGTATCTTCATGTCTGCCTCCTCGTCTTCATCCTTTCATACTGAGCAGACCCCCACCCTTTCCCTGGAGGCAGGATGCAGCCAGACATCCACCTTGGCCCAGGCTCCCAGCCGACACGTCTGTGTTTTTTGGTGTCTGCCCGAGTCTGTGTGTGTGTGTGTGTGTGTGTGTGTGTGTGTGTGTCTGTGTGTGTGTGTGTGTGTGTGTGTGTGTGTGTGTGTGTGTGTGTGTGTGCGTGTGTGTGTGTGGGCAGCGGTGTTCTCACAGCCCAGCTGAGACTGACAGATGGAATCATTTCACACACAGACAGAAAGGCAGGATACAGGAAACCGGCGTGTGTTTAATAGTCCTGGTGCTACTGTGGTTGGTATCAATCTAGGTCAATGGTGTTCAGTGCGTGGGGAGTTGGCCTCTGGGGAAAGCTTGGCCTTTTTTTAACCCCATTTAATCCCCCGTTTACTCCAACTTACACTATCACTGCCTTACATGTAGTCTGCTGTCAAAGAAAAACGGCCAAACCATTTCTTAACTGTTGGATATATCTACCTGGCTCAGTTGACCTTTTGAAATCAGAGGGTTGTGAGCCCTCAAGGTGTGGAGTTGCTGCTTACTCTGGTAGTCTGTGGTCAGCGTTTTTCTTTGCAATGCTGACACAAGACCTGCGTTTCCATTTTCAAAAGGGGAGAAGGCGAGAGTGCAGGTTGAAGTCTCTTCTGAGAGACCCTCTGACTTGTTTACCTGCATCTTCCAAGGGTTAACGTGACGTCAGTGTGTGAGTGTTGCGTTTTATTTAGAATATAAACCGGATTTTCTGTGCTATTTTTGTGTCTGACTGCAGCCATGGTTGATCATCAGTATAGACCAGGTACAGACTTGTACCGGACAGGAAGTGAACATTGCCCTCTAGGATGCCCCTGAAACGCACCGCCGCACTTTTGGTGGGAGCACTTTCCTCGACTGGAATGACTGCGATTCACAAAGGCTGGTGCGGCGCTGCCCGTGCGGCGGCGCTGCCCGTGCGGCGGCGCTGCCCGTGCGTGGCTCTTCCACGCTCAGTGGGACCCAGAGGTTTTGGTGCTGATTCAGCCAACTTGAACAAGTACTCTGTGGCATTAGGTCATGTAGAAGTACTTAAAAGATTGACGAGAATGCTGCCACTGTTGGGTTTTTAGTACTGAAAATATTTGTTGTACTTTTTATTTAACATTTGCTAGAAAGCAGTTAACATTAGTTATTCTATAAACATTAATTACTTTTTTCAAAAATTTTAAATTAATTAATTAATCTGTATCTGAACTGAAGCATAAAAAAAAGCACTAAAATTAATTTCTGCGTTAACCCTCAGAGTTCAAGCAGCATGGTCCCGAACCGGAAGCTCATCTTTGCTAAATTGCCACAAATTGCCTTTCATGGACGTCATGGAAGTGCGTGTTTAGAACGCACGCTTAGACGCATCTTCCTTACTTTGCTTTACAAAATGCCCTTTTCATCTCTTTTTACGTGTTGTCCAGTGAAAGTTATGATTTATTCCATAATTGGGCAGAACTGACAATAATCTTGGAAAAACTGGAAAACGGAAGAAAGAAAATACAGCCATTAGATTGCATAGGTTGCACATTCTTATAGACTCTTTATGGCTAAACATAGAAGTGGAAGCAGAAGCAGCTTAATGCTCTTGAGGTCTAAGGGTTAAGGTATATTTATTTTCATCCTAAGGATTGGACAGTAGCTTCATCAATTACATATACTGCGTATGAGCTGGGGCTCAGGAAAGTCTCATTTCACACCGAGGATTACATTTCTGTATCACGACTTCCTTTTCCCCGGCAATGGGAGTTTGTAAATGAAAGCGCTCACATCGTGAACTCATCTCTCCGGTTAATTTGCTGTTAAATTGTTTTCCCACATCTTGCATATGCATCAGGTGCTCAGCGGTAAATTGGTAGAGAAAGATGATCATCAAGTTCACTAATTAAAACTGAAAACTGGCCAACCCCAACACACCAATATGTGCAAGTGATTATGATTAAACTAAAGGTTCTGGTGGGGATAAAAAAAAAAAAAAAAGACTGTAATTTGTCACATGATAATGAAATTGTGTGACTTGCATTTCGGTTAATGTAAAGTATAAAATAATGCTATTTTGGTTACCTGTCTTCATCCTCGTGTGCTTGCTCTCAAAACCCAGACGCTGTTTTGTTTTAAGTCTCTTCATTAGCTAGGTTTTGTGTGTCTTTAATTCTCCAATTAGCCTCAAGTTCACTGAGTTTATAAGTGATTAGGTACGTTTCAAAATTCATCTTTTTTGTGCCCTTTTTTTTTTTTTTTAATGAAGAACCTGACAAACATGATTG
Source organism: Cololabis saira (assembly GCF_033807715.1). Lineage (NCBI taxonomy): Eukaryota > Metazoa > Chordata > Actinopteri > Beloniformes > Belonidae > Cololabis > Cololabis saira. The sequence goes on from NC_084603.1 coordinate 23,794,480, forward strand.
CGTTGAAATCTAATTTGATTTTCGTTGCTCATCTTTGCTCCTTCAGTGGGATTTTTGTCCCGTTACAGTAAATGGTTTTACCACTTCACTCAGAAGACGTGAGGAATCTGAAAACACAAGGTTAAACATTTTTACTGACTGGAATGAAATAGTTTGGATTCATGCGAAATGAAGAAAGGGAAAAAAAGAAAATAGTTTGTTTGAATGAGGTTGTTTGAATAGGCAGTGAACTTAAAAGCTTAGAAGAACACAGTTAAATTGCCCATATACCATCTGATAACAGTTTGTCTTTAATCTGTTTACTGAAGTGCAAAACATCTAGAATAATTTATAACTAACTCATTCCTGCTGAATGTTTTAGAGTAATTAAGTAACAGTAATAAACAATTATCTGTCCAAAGAGAGAATCGTTGAGGTTGCGGTCGTAATATTTAGGGTGATTGTTTTAATAGGGTAGAATCATGTAATAAAAAATGACATGTTTTCATAACATCAGAATTAACAATATTTCAGGCTACCTGTCATTGACCTTGCTGAAACCCCGTCTTTTGCAACAGTAGCCCAGAAGGAACAAACCCCAGTTTCACAGTTAAAGCCACTCTATGTAGCAATACCACTTCTGGCCACATGGCAGCAGCACATCTCAAAGAAGTTCATGTGCCAAACAGTCCATTTTATTTGGATCTGCCTTAATCAATCAACCAAATACACTTCAGTTTTAAGTATTCTGACATGGAGTGAGGCACTTGGATCTTGCGTTTGGTTCATTATGTAGCATCCATGGTGAAAGATGTAGGAGCTAACTGCCAACCTGGCACACATTCTCTGCAGCAGTGGCCATCATAACCTTTCCTTTGGTTTCATTATTATGCCTATAATTGCCCTAATCAGGAGGCTTTTTTGGGGGGCGGGGCGGCTTGTGGATCCAGAGGCGGGCTGGGAGTCCTAGGTTCAAGTCAACAGATTGGCAACAGAGGCGAACCACTGGTGGTCCCTGAGCAAGGCTCTTAACCCCCCAACTGCTGCCAGAAAAATGGCAGCCAACTGCTCCTAGTGTAACTAGTTATGGGTTAAAAAGGCTGCGATGGGATAAGAGGACAAATAAAGATTGTAGAAAATAAAACAAGTATAGCACAGTGTGTGTGTGTGTGTATATGTATGTATATATATATATATATATATATATATATATATATATATATATATATATATATATGTGTATATATATATATATATATATATATATATATATATATATATATATATATATGTGTATATATATATATATATAATACCTTTTATGTATTAGCGCTTTTCAAAAACAAGTCACAAAGTGCTTTACATGCAATTTAAAACAGGAAACAAACAATTGGTACAATATTAAGACAAAATTGAGAGATAATAAAAACAGACAAATAATACAGTCAGTTAAACGCAAGTCTAAAATAGTGAGCTTTTAAAAGTGACTTAAAAGAAGACAATGTGTTAGCTACCCTGATCTCCTCCGGCAGGTCATTCCATAAGCGAATATATATGAGTATGTGGCTTAACTCCCCACATAGGGCTGTTCGATTAATCGATTTTAAATCGTAATCGCGATTATGTAATTAGAACGATGTTAAAACGTGAAACTCGTAAAATCGATTTTTCACTTTTTTTTTTTTACCTTGTCTGCACACATATTAATCATTGATACCATATTAATGATTGATGGAAATACCTCTCAATACCTGCGACAAGTGCCCCATGGGAGAGGCTCTTTAGTGTAGGAGGGGGCGTTGGAACATGCCACCGGACATCCCTCAAGCCAGATGCGGTAGACCGGCTCGTGTTCCTTGCAAAAAACTTGCAAATGTGAATAACAAATGTAATGACTGACATTACACACCTCTACCTCCTTCATGGGTTGTATTATTATTTAGCATGCAAAGACCCAGTTTAGTTTAATTAGAATGTCTTGTTTTATTTAATTGGAAATATAACTTACTGTATGTTTGCAAGTGCTGATTTGCTGATTTTTTTTTTTTCAGAGATAAAACTTTATATTTTATTATATTTTTTCTTACTTATTACTATACTTATTTTACAGTTTTGCACTTTATTCATTCATTTTTGGTTTAATAAGAGCAAAGTTTGCACTTAAAGCCCAATGGGGCAAATGTTCAATAAAAAAACAGCATATTTGAAATCATTTCTTTGCCTTTTGTCAATTCACAAAATAATCGTAATCGTAATCGAAAATCGGATTTTGAGAGAAAAAAAATCGAGATTTTATTTTTGGGCAAAATCGAACAGCCCTATCCCCACATTGATCTTTTTTCTTCATAGGAGCATTGTTGTCATGTTGAATGTCAACAGGAAGATAGGAAAGACAGATTCATTACCATCATAAAAGGCTCCTGGACACATCCTTTCACCTGTCAGCTTATGTGAGAGAGGTTTAGATGTGTTACTCGTCCGTGTGTAGACATGTTTTCAGCATGTAGCCTATATACGTCGCCGTATAAATTCATTTTGACATTATATATTTTATGCCGGAACTTGGTTAAGATCATTAGATGTAATGACCTGCGGATTGGGTGGCGAGTGGTGGGGGAGGTCATGCCAAAAGCCTCGCTGAGCTTACAGCATGGCCGGTAATGTAACCATTATGTGTGTCCTGGCTGAGTTAAACAATCCGACATTACCACATAATTGGGAATTAGCCCAAGTCAGCAGTTCCTAGTGCTGCAGTCTCATTTTATTTAGACTTGAGAGGAGCAACCGTTGGAGAAAATGTGAGAGGAGGAGAGAGGGAGAAAATTGTCCGGATAAATTCAACATGTAAGAAATGGTGAATGAAAAGGACAGTGTCGGTCAGAGGCTGACAGGACATGCAGGAGGAGGAGGCTGAGGTGAATGGATTGAGAAAATGGGGGAGAGGTAGATGGAGGAGAGGCTTAACTGTCAGTGGCTGGTGTATTTAGACAGGGTGCCAGAAGAAGAACCCTGGAAAGGAGGGGGAAGGTGTAAATCAGCAGTCCAAGTGACACTTTTATGGGCCTCTCAGAACCCCAACTATTGGATTAATGAGAGAAGAGAAACCTTAACCACCCTCCCTTCTGCTTTTCCCTTTTCTGCTTCCTTGCACCTCCAGGCATATAAATCATAGATGTAAAAGAAGTCTCTTTAACGTCACAGCTACACCATTCTTCCTTCAAAATGTTGACTGTAGGGTATCCGTGTCCATTGATGTGCTGCATTATTGGATTTGAAGCAGTTAGTCAAGAAGTGGCATCTCCATTAGTTCTGGTCTCTGAACCATATTTATCCCACTGTAGATGTGAATGAATTGCATCAGCATTTTTTCCAAATGTCTGTGTTTTCCTTTAAAGGGATGAGGTATATGGCTGGCACATGTACAGACGAGGCTGCTTAAAAAGAGGCTCAAATGGTAAAGAAATCCATTTTTATAAGGAGCCAGAGGAAATAAATGAGATTTCCTTTTTCCTTTCTTCATAAGTTGAATAAGCTTTTCACAGGCTTCTTTTTTTTTAAGGTCTCACAAGTTTAAATGTGTCTTTGACTATTAACTTGCAACTGGCAGTTCAGTCCTTTTTTGTGTGTCTATGGGTTGTTCATCACGTTCACATGGATAAACGGAGGTCAAGGGCTGAAAGCTTAGGGGATGATGTTAAAAAGATATGAGCAAGACATTCTTTTTTTTCCCAAGAGAGGAACATCCCTTTTGTAGAAAACTCCCTAAACCAAGTGTGTGTGACAGAGTTAAAGCAACAGCGTTACCTCATTCTCTGCCCTTTCACCTGCTGCCAAACCCACTTGTCTCTCAATCTGGTAACAGTGATCTCCTTAGAGATGGCCTCAGTCTCAAATAACGTGTTTTTCTTTCAGTTTGTTTGTAATTAATTAATTAATTTCCCTTCAGGGATGAATCAAGTATTTTGCTGTCTTTTCCCCACACAAAGGAGCAGTAACATACAAGAGAACGATAATTCACCTTTAAAGTAAGACCCAAGCTCTATCTGCTCTAAGTGTCTTGATGCACAAGCACGGAGAAGCACATCATGAATTCCTAACCTAGTGGAGTGATGCAACAATGCAACTCCCGCTGAGTCATGTATGATGCGCTGACAACCCTCAATCAAGCTTGGCTGAGCATGATTGTTTCCAACGAGAAGAAATGCGGAGACTTCTAAAAGGAAAGTATGTAAATCTTCCAAAAAAATGTAAATCTTCCAAAAAAATCCTTGACATGTTGATGCCAAAATACTGTTAAACTAAGTAACTCTGATACCATTATGTGATGGACGAAAAGGATCTCTCTGCATTTGGATAGTTAGTGTGTGTCTGTTATAGATGAACGGCACATAGGGCTGTTCGATTAATCGATTTTAAATCGTAATCGCGATTATGTAATTAGAACGATGTTAAAACGCGAAACTCGTAAAATCGATTTTTCACTTTTTTTTTTTTACCTTGTCTGCACACATATTAATGATTGATACCATATTAATGATTGATGGAAATACCTGCGACAAGTGCCCCATGGGAGAGGCTCTTTAGTGTAGGAGGGGGCGTTGTAACATGCCACCGGGCATCCCTCAAGCCAGATGCCGTAGACCGGCTCGTGTTCCTAGCAAAAAAACTTGCAAATGTGAATAGCAAATGTAATGAGTGACATTACACACCTCTACCTCCTTCATGGGTTGCATTATTATTTAGCATGCAAAGACCCAGTTTAGTTTAATTAGAAAATGTCTTGTTTTATTTAATTGGAAATATAACTTACTGTATGTTTGTAAGTGCTGATTTGCTGATTTTTTTTTTTTAAGAGATAAAACTTTATATTTTATTATATTTTTTAAAACTTTTTTTCAACTTATTTTACAGAGTTTTGCACTTTATTCATTCATTTTTGGTTTAATAAGAGCAAAGTTTGCACTTAAAGCCCAATGGGGCAAATGTTCAATAAAAAAAACAGCATATTTGAAATCATTTCTTTGCCTTTTGTCAATTCACAAAATAATCGTAATCGTAATCGAAAATCGGATTTTGAGAGAAAAAAATCGAGATTTTATTTTTGGGCAAAATCGAACAGCCCTAACGGCACATGTACAGTAACAACTGTCTCAATCAAGGGTGCAGTTAAAATTCAAAATATCTGCATTTCTCGGGTCACATGGTCAAAGTCCTTGCATGTCGAAGACAAAAGCATCCATCCACAGGAATAATGTGAGGTTTTGCGTCGCTAGTCAGCCCAGTCAGCTGTTCCCTTGACCGTGAAGGAGCAGCATTCACAGACTGGTCAGAGAACCTGTGAACATGGCCACCCGAGCACGACTAACGCGGTGTCGGGCAGAGAGAGCCCAGACGGTCCCAGGAGTCGCGTATTTTTGTTTGTCGGCATGTGTTTGACTTTTTTCTCTCTCTTTCTTTCACTTCCACTCTTTCAGCTCTGAGAGTGTGTTTTCTCTCAGGTCAGTCCCCCTATTGTTAACTTACATAACATAACAGCACTTAGTCGAGCAACGATTGAGCAGCCTTGGTCCTAAAGGCTCCAGGATAACCGCACTTCTTCTCTGGCACTCTTCTGGCTGAGAGCTCTGCTCAGAGCTGTTCTTGACTTTTAAACTCACTTTGGTGAAGTTGACTGACTTTTCTTTCTTTCTTTTTTTTTCTTTTGGAAATGGACTGGATCTCCTGCTTACATGACTCAAATTTCTGGATGTGATTTATGGAATTGAAGTCATGTATACCGCCGCTGCTGGGCATGCCTCTCTGTTTTAGCCTGTGCGGTCTGCTCTCCTTTCGTTTGAAACATCGTTCCAGACCCGTCATATCTGAAAGGATTTTTTTAGCGATATAATGGGGAAAAGGTTGTAGGAGTGCATGTTGTAAATTTCAATACAAAAAAAATCTTGTTGCACTGGTTCTTTTGGGATTGCAACACAACAATCACTAATATCCACCTCATGGTTTTAATACTGAGTGCTCATATCATTCTACTTTAAACATTATATCCTGCAAAACATGTAAAGTCTTCTTTAAATAAACACACTCATCCTTTTTGCAGTTTATAAAAAAAGTGATGATTAAACCAATTCATACTGGAGTATAAAGCTTTGTATTATGTCCCTGCTCCATCTTTTATTGCCGCCATGTCCTTGTGCATTATGCAAACCTGTTGTGCTGCATGATTAGAGCAGCTTTTGTTACTAAGTTTGTGCCTTACTGAGCCCTTAGTGAAGAGTAGTCTGTATCAGGAGACTTGAGAGTAGATGACCAGATTCTCTTGCAACCTTTTGAGCTGGTGCTCATGCAGCACAGAGCCAGAGATGCCCATGCACGTCTCCTCCAGTCTATTCATAGACGAGGCGGTGTGGCCTCCCCTCCTTCCCCCTGGCTCTGAGTGACTGTTTCCTGCTTTCCCTCTTGCTCAATTACTTCTCCTCTGACTCCCACATGTGGGACCTTAGCTCTCTGACAGGAAGGGCATACCTTGTGGAGGAGGAAGGCTGAGGCACAGCTTGGCTGGTGCAGCAAGCTGAGATGTGTTTGTGTCGAAGAACGAGGCAAATCTAACGCCTACGGTGGTGCTTCTTTTAAAGTCACTTTGGCTGCGGAGCTCCACCTTGCACTCCTGCCTTTGCAGCTGATCATATTAAAAGAAACAGCCCGGTCTGAGCAGAAAATGGATCATAGGTGTGCTTGTCCACATGTCTGAATAGTGGCTGTGAATGTGGAGAAGGGAACATATGCCTCAGGTGTTGTTTTCTGTGAGGCAGCATTTACGTGGCCATAGTTGTGTTTTGTAACGCGGATAACCATGTACCTTTTTGATGAAAAGTGTAATGATGTGGAAAACGGTGTAAAGCATGAGTCTCGGCTATCAATCTCTTTCGTGAAGGATGGTCCTTGGATTAGTTAAATATTAGAAAGAAGTGAAAAGTAGACGTTGTGGTCGAGGATCACAGATGAAGCTGTAAAACATGGATGTGTTGACAAACTGAAACTGATGCTGTGCAGGAAAGGAAAAGGTAGCGGGCGTTTTTTTTAACCTTTATTGTTGTAACTGCCAAAAACGTGTACCTTCCTCACTACCCACTAAAATACAAAACTATTAAGTTTAATTTATTTGCATGATCACAACACACTTTATTACCACAAAGATGGCCAAGTTGAAAGCCTTTCTGAGAGCGCAGCTCTTTAGGATTGGGCCCAAACCTGGAATGAAACGGAGGTTACAAATGCAAAAGTGCTGACAGACCTACAGTTAAAGCGGAGGAGGATGGTGTTGCACTGTATTCATCCTGTTAGATTATGTTTTTCTAGTACTTTCCTCTCCCTCCCACTAGCCCGCTTTTATGTCTTTTTTTTTTCTGCTGATACAACCTCCTCCTGTCTGCTGACTAACTGACCCACATTCTTCCGTGTGAGTCGCTGCTCCGTGTATGTTTGTGTGTGTGTTAAAGCCCACATTTATGCTTGCCGTTTTTATGTCTTTGTGTGTGTGTGTGTGTGTGTGTGTGTGTGTGTGTGTGTGTGTGTGTGTGTGTGTGCGCGCATTCTTGTGCCAGCCTCTATTTTTCTTTGTCTACTGTTCCCTGCACACACACACACAAAAAGTTGTGTCCACCAGACTGAGCTGAAGATTGGTCTTTAAGTTGTCACTACTACAAAAAAACATAATCAGTTGCAAAGCTTTATGTGTATTTTTGTCCGCTTGATTTTAAACAATGTGGTTTCAGAGGTGACGTTTTGTAATATAATCTAAATAAATAAATGGTGACCTCTGAGAGGAGGCTCCCTCTAGTGGTGAGTCTCTGCAAAGTAAATAATATAAGATATACGGTGTGTGTGTGTGTGTGTGTGTGTGTGTGTGTATGTATGTATGCATGATGTATGTATGTATGTATGTATATATATATATAATAAGACAGCTAAATAATTTTGCCAGGCTTATGGGGTGAAGAGATTTAACATCTTGAAACGTATCTTCAGGAAGCAGAGAAATAACGATTAATAATTGACCCGAATAAAAGATTTGCTGAAAATCACCCAACTCTCTAACTACTGACGCTGCATTTTGTTGGCTTTTGCAGGGCAAGCACATTCCCTTTCTTTAATTTGCACATCATGCATTTTTCATAAAGCATAAGTGAAGTTTTGGTTTGCATAATTAGGAATTATGTTATATGTCACTGTAAATCACTATGTGCATTGTGGCCTCCTGAGAGCACATGTAAATTAGCTGTAAGATAACTACTTGCGCAACATTAAATTGCAGCATTTTTTGTTAGATATTGCACCATAATGGTGCAAAACAGCTACAGAAGAAAATTGTGCACGCTGTCTAGAATGACATCCAGTGATAGTCATGGTCCCTGCCGTCTTGAATTTCAGGTGTAAAACATCCACAAAGTAATTGTTGAGGACTGAAGACCTAAAGGAGCAGAGGGAGGATACCAGAACCGGGAGAGGAGAGTGCGTTTGAATCCGTGACGGGATGGCCCTGGTGGACAAGCATAAAGTGAAACGGCAGCGCCTGGACCGGATCTGTGAGGGTGAGCGTTCCTTCTCTCTGATCACGCATTGATTTGAGATAGTGGACACAGACATGCATTGTTGGTATTTGCTGGACTGCCGTTTCATGAAACTTGAGTGTGTACGAGTCTCCATTTTGTCCATCTAGTCTTGCCCACCGCCAGAGTTTCAGGCTGCTGCTTCAAATTCAGCGAGAAGCTGGTGGGATTGCTGGCATGAGTGTGTTTGCGTGTCTCAAAGAGAGCCGAGGGACCGCCTGAGATTTCATACTTCATCTTTGAAGGATGTCTAGCACAGAGGACGTGCGTGTGCGTGTGCGTGTGTGCGTGTGCACGTGTGTGTGCGTGTGTGTGTGTGTGTGTGTGTAAAAGAGAGAGAAAGGCCTGGTTGATGGCCAAATGAGACTTGAGTTTGACGTTTCCAGATTGCTAGAGAGCTGAAGAAGGGAGTTTGTAATAAAGCGAAGCACTCCGCTGAGCTCCTGGATTGATTGTAGTGGCTTGTGGGATTGATTTGTGTGTGCCTCTGTGCATTTACATATGTGTGTGTTTGTTTAAGATGGAGAAAAACACAGAGCAAGGCACGTTTCCCATTGCTTTTTCTTCCTAATTTTTTCTATTTCTTTCCTTTTTTTTACATAACCATTTCAAGAGCCTCTACATGTCTGAGTGTTTAAGTGTGTGTATGGGTGCCCAAACGCACTTGCTGTGCTTTGCAGCACAGGATTATTCTCGTGCATTTTCATTTCTGTAATGTACTGTAGCTGCTGTGCCTCTATCATCTTAAGAGCCGAATTCAGAAAATATGATTAATCAGTTTTGTTGGAGTGTACGCTACACTATTTGCTTTTTCTGAAAACGGGGAGTTTTTAAATCAGATTGTGGGTTCACGCTGAACAACTAATCGACAGAAAAGAGCTCCCCCCACAAGAGTGCTTTCTTTTTCTTTCCAGGCCCAACTTCTGTCCATTTTCTTTCGCTGTCCAGTTCTGTCCGTATTCCTTGGCTGTTTCTGGAAACATTAGTCATGGTTGTTTGTGCTGAAGTTCATCCAAATCCTGCTTAATTTTGAGTCCATGCAGGCTGAACTTTCTTGGTCAGAGTGACTTCTGCATCTGCACCTATGCAGCATGCTCCATAAATCTAGTAATTATCGTAATTATCTTAATGACAATAATATCAGTTGGACCATATTGGTACCAGCAGAATCCAACGATACGAATCCTCTGAAGGTCGTTTTGCCAAATGGAGCCAGAAATAAATTAAGAAATCTCTCCTGCTGTCGCTAAACAACCTTTTGATTCTTCAACAAAATGAAACAAGAATTTTTGGCTATCTTCATACAATATTTACATTTCTGTTCTGGAAATATATGCACATGGCCTCATTTTCTGGTAAGATGATACCTAATTTACATATTTAAACACAACATTTCAGAAAATATGAAATGCACAAGATTGTTGATGTAAAAATGTGATCTTTCTAGATATTTTATTGTCTTTTAACAATTTAAAATATTTTTCTAATCTGTAGTGTCATTGATTATCAACAGTGTCATTCATTTCTTAATGTCTCATTGACATCGGTCCACGTCTAAAGTAACAGTTTTTACTGTTTTTTGGAGGTGGATCCTTGAAGGATTCAAGAAGGGAGTTCTGTTTTTAAATATTTAAAACAGATGAAAACAGAACTAACTGAATGACACAACATGCTGTTTGAAAATGTTTTGCTGGTCTTGAATATTTAGTATTATACAATTAAATTAATGATTGTTGCTCGAATGGAACCAGACGATGTTCATGGAAAGATTGATGTATATTACATAAAACCACCACAGAGTATCAAATAGCAATGTTCCTTATTGTTTATCTCTTAGGAACATCCCATCGAGGTTCAGAAACACAATTTTACAGATTCCTAAGTGAAGCAGCGATGTTGCTGTTTCCACCCTCAGAATGAGAGCCACATGTGGCATCTCAAAATTGTATAAACCACTGAAGCTGGAAACATATTTCCTCTCTCGTCTTATTTTATTGTATTGTATTTTTCCTACTTTAGACAAGAGGAGTGAGTGTGTCTTGTCTAAATATCATAATTAAAACGTTCCCTGAGCCGCCACTCATCTGCTGCGGTGCCCATGTCTCCTGTCAACAATGAAGTCTGTTGATAAATGATAAAATGATAAAAAGGAATGATTTTATTTATTTATTTATGCTGCCGTTGGACTTTACAGCTGCTCATAAAAAAATGTGTAGAAGAGAGTTATTCACATGGTGGAAGTTAAAAGATCAGAGGCTGCTGAATCATCTACTCAACTATATAAAAAGGGTGTTTGGAAATCAGAGGCATGCAATGTTCTGCACCATAATGCTAAAGCCACCCGCTTTAATCTAAAAACAGAGTGCCGGGGCCGAGGCATGAAATAGAAATCAGGGGTCATACCATGTGTATTGACGAAAACAGAAAGCGTCGCCAAGTGATTGTGATTGTGATTGCGATTGTGACGCCGTCACGGGTTGCTCTTGTTGAGACGCAGAGAGCTGCTTCCCATATCTCCATTCATCTTGGGAGGAGAACTGTGTCAATCCAATGCTTGTTGTTTCACAGCGGAGCGCATTGATTAGATCTTTACTCATTGTGATGAGTGGCTAACTGAGCCGTGCCCGTGGCCCAAATCACATTCGAAACGTCTGATCAAGTGTGGCTGTTCGCTCCCATCGAAAGTAGTCACGGTGATGGAACGTAGATTTTCTTGGAACAGTGTAGGTTTTATCATTGAGGATGTCTGATGTGATAAACTAGTTTTGTGCGATCAACAGTCCACGTATGTTCGAATTACAATCATATAGAAAAAAGAAGGAAATGCTCAAATTGGAGCAGCTCGGAGCAGAAAATGTTTGTTTTTAGAAGGAACACTTTTGGCATTTAATCAATTATTAAAATAGGTGTTTCCAGAGGAGATTGTTTGAGTTGTATGTCTGTAAGTTCACTGTTTTGCTTATAAAATAAGAAATTCTTTAACGTTTTTAGGGCAGTATTGTATTATACACTGTACTCTGACAGGTCCAATGAAAATAACAATAATAATTTGTTCCAGCGCTTTGAGAGCAAATGCAAAATCGCAACACTACTGTTTAAAATTGGTTTGCAATCACTCATCCAAGAACTACAGTTAGACATTTATCTAATAATCCTTACAGCACTTTTTAATTTGTGCAGGAGCCTATATGGTACAAATATTCCTTCTGTTGCGGGTTTGATTAAGTGCAACTGCAATAAGGGAACTGTGACAAACATCTGATGTGAGCACCAGTTCCCATACTGCCTCACCCCCCCACCCCACCCAATCTCCCTGTCTGTCTGCGTCTCCTTCTGTCCGCTCCATCTGCGTACCCAGCATGCATTGGCTCAGGCGGCAGTGCAAAGACGATGCTGTTGCCCATTAGCCAGAGCTGCTTGACTGATCCAGGCAGAGCTTGGATGGGAGAGGGGCTGCGACGCGAAGTAGGTCGCAGCAATGGCGCGTTCCCGGCCGTTGATTTACAAGTTATGAATCTGTGATTGGATGCAAACACCACAAGGTGGGGTAGTGGAATTTATCATGATGCTTGCCATGGATTTGTTTTAGCTCGAAGTTGGATGGATGTGTTTCTGCTCTGCTTCTGTGTCTCGTTTTGTCATGTGTACACCTGGAGGAAGCGTTTTTAACATGTTGTGGCCAGTAAAAATAACACATTGTGTAATTCAGCCTGAGAATATTCATATTCTCACATTTAATCAACCCGATAAAACACTTCATATTAAGCAGAAATGAGAACCAGGGAGAGTGAGGAGGGGTGTCCTGATGCCATCCTCTTCTAGTTGGGTGTGATGGATGGAGTCGCTGTATCCTGAGCTGTTTAGTAGGACTCTACTCCATCACTTTGCTTCTATATCTTCTTTTCTTCTCCAAGTTCTGGCATTCAGCTCTGGTATGAAGTCATCGGAGTGTTGTCTGGGACCGTCTCCATCCTTCCCCCTGCTTGACACTGCTCACCCGGTCTTCAGGCTTGTTCCAGGCTCCTCATAGAAAACCCAAAACCCTTGTATAGGCTTTGTGGAGAGGCAGGGAGGGGGGATGAAGAAACCGGATGGAGCAAAAGGAGAGCATCATAAATATAAAAAAATGGTATAAAGTATTATTTTCGGAAAGAAAAGGGAATTTGCTGTTATTGTCATTTGGGAATTTGATATTTCTTGTTCTTTTTCGTATGACTAGTGTCTTGCCTTTGTTTAAACTTGCATATACCGTAGTTTAGCACTTATATAGTTAAAAGTTAGATAGTTTAAATTACAAATTAGCTCCTTGAAAGCTGATTTCAAAATGAACTCCTCAGTTGTGAAATATTATAAAGATCTGTGGCTTTGAGACTAGATGAATGATGATTTGGATGCATCCAAAAGAGATGGATTATGGGTGGAGGGATCTCTGCATATAGCACAGCTGATGGACAGGTAAATCTGTAAGCTGTAAACTGTTTTACTTCAATATCCATGATTTGTTATTTAGTTAAGTACTCGTTTCATTGCCCTCGACTTGCATTTACAGTCCATTTAGATTTCATAGACCAAAAGATCCCACTGGAAACACATACTGTACACAGCAGCTACCCTCAGTTTTTTTTTTCTTTTAAAATGTGCGTCATTTGTGAGCATTAATCTTTGCAGCGGTATCAGAATTGCAATTTAATTTTGTGTTAGTGCATCCGGCCACATGCCCATGCATACACGTGCATGTTTAACATTCAAATCATGCATTTGGTGCATGATGTCGCAGTGGAGGAGACAGTGGCTTTTACTTTATGTCTGTTTTAGGGACATTTTGAAATAGTTTTGTGATTTCATAGATCTATGTATGACAGACCAAGGCTTTAGTGAGGGATTACATGCATTAATGAAGAGAAACATAAACCAAGCACTGCGGCCACTGCGCTCTCTCACACGCCAGAAGACGAGCAGACCAGGGTCAAAGAGGCTGCAAAAGCGATTGCGTGGGTGTATAGCTGGAGGGGAAATAGTAAATTTCCAAATCCGTTTGTGGCATATGAACCCCTGGAATCTAAGATTTAGCCAGGAGTTTGCAGTTTACATGATAAAAGCTCTGACATGCAGTGACATGCACGATGCTTGCATACCCGCACACATACTGTACATAAAGCAATCCACCTCTGGCTCTTCTGATGGTTTAGCTGCATTATTAATGTGGCAGTGAGACTGAAAGAGGTGATTGGCAAGGAGATATACTGTACATGTGTATTTGGTGACACATTAGACTAAGATTTAGCTGTTGTACATTATTTCAGTCTTGTAACTTGGAGCTTAATGCAAATTTCTCTGATCCTGAGGCAGTAAATCTTCCAAAAACACTAGAATGCAACATATAAAATAGTATTTTCTGAAGTCTGTTCAGCTTCACTTGAGGTTAATTTGACTGACATTACTATACATTTAAAATATTTTGAATAAAACACCAGTCAAGCCTTATTCAGTCCACAGTATTTATAAGCTTGTGGTACAGTGGTATTATATTTGCTCTAATATCCCCAGCTTAATTCCCAAATCCTTCTGTTACAGTGAATCTGGCTTTGTAAGCTCAGTCTGTAAAGTATGGCACATGGAGGAACATCAGAATTTGAATGTCAAGCATTCATTTGGTCTGAGAGAAACGCAACTATGTGATTTGCTTTCCTATCAGGATTACATAAACAAACCTGAGAACAAACCTCTGCCCTGATCTCCGTGCTGGAGGTTGACTTCATGGGGATGTGTGGTCCACTTTGCTGCACTGAGAGTCTCTGGAGAATGAGGCCAGATGGAGTAATGACAGGAGTGGAAGAGGGTGGGAAAAGAAGCCCCGGTTCGGTTGTGATCTGGATGTCAATGTGTGGATATACCAGTCAGCTGGAAATCTCTTTTTTTTTTTTTTACATTTGTTGACACAATTTCAAAAGTGATATACATCAAGGGAAGTATTTCCTGTGTTATACTTAAAAACAAAGGAAATACTGCTTTTACATGATGAAAGATAGTAAAACCCCAGCTGTTTTTAATGAAAATCAAAATGATAATCAAAACTGATTTGCTGTGAATTAATAATTAATCTCCTTCAGTTCATTTAAGATCTCCTTGAGTGATTGCTCTTGTCTCTGTCCAGTAATTTCCTTTCCAACAGTGAGTGGGCTAATTGCTCATTCATTTTTTTCATTTTTTTTAATGTGAAAAATTTCAGACTCGGCTTCAACATCCATCCTGGATCACTCGATTACAAGTGGATGGCTCTAAGTACTTCAGGTCTGATCACTCTGGGCACACCCGTAGTGAAGATGATCTGAGATACATGTGGCCACATTTTTGTGACACTTTAAACATTCATGCGACTCCAAACTAACATTGAAGTTGCCATTAGGATGTCTTCTCAGTCTTAAGGTTTCAGCTCAGTAATATAGCGATGTGATACTCAAAAGGTTCCCAACTCACAGTATGTGACAAGCAAACGTCCCAGTCATATTACCTCAGAGATCCGTATATTTCTGCTCCTGGTAGCTGGTGGTGTAATTTGGCAAAACCGAATGAAACAGTGAATGGCTGAGCAAGAGGCAGGAATGCACCGCGGTGCACCACCTCTGAACTGAATGAGATGAATTACACGATCCCGCGGATGATATACAACCAGCTAAGTTGCTGTTAGTTTTGAGCAGATGGTTTCAGGCTTTTCCATAGGACCAGCTCAAAGGGAAATTACAGTTCAGAGTTAATAGTTTTCAGATTATGTGCCAGTAGTCAGGTTCACTGACTGCACTGTGATGTCACAATTCAATTATTTTATAAAGCTTTTACTTCTCATATTTTATCTGTTGCATAACTGAGCCTGTTGAATTGAATGTTTTATTTAATCTCCCTGAGGAAATTATGTTTTTGGAGTAAAAATTATTGAGCCAGGATTAACAGGCACGTCAAGATGACGTGACAAACGGAAAAGTTGGAAGATCACAGTAAGAAAAGTGTTGTGTCCGCCGACAGTCAAATGACGTCAAATACAACATGGGCATGTAACACATCAGTAATATGCCCAGCATTACACCATCTGTCCTGAACAAACACTGTAGACCCCCTCCTTTAACCTATGCCACTCTGTCGGAAGTCTCTTTCGACCTGTATCGCCTGAATCCACAGATGGCTCCAGAACCTTGCTGCAGCCATGTCATGCATTTTAGTGGGATATTAGTGGATAGCAACGCATGAAATATTGCAACATGACATTATTAATTAGTAAAAACAAGCTGGGCTGCATGGTGCAGCAATGGTGCCTCTTATGTATCAAGGCTTGCAGTTCATATCTTATTCATGGCCTTTATGTACAGATAGAGTTTGCATGTTTGTTCCTGTGCTTGCTAAGTTTTCTTTCATCATCTCCCGCTGTCCAAAAATATGTATGTTAGGTTGATTGTTGAATTTCAAATTGACTGTGGAAGTTGATGCATGCTTGGATTTTGTGTTTCTGCGTGGCCCTGGTGTTTCCTGACTCCCACCCGTTTCCAGCTGGAATGGACTTCTGCATCCCAAGGATGTAGGTAGTATAGATAATATATGCAAAAACGTTTTCCAGAATAATAAGTATGATTCAGTGTCTTGTAGAGTTTTTGTTGCGTTCTGTATGACATTATGACTCCCTCACAATGGAGGGATTTTGGTCCCGTCTTCGTCACAGCGTTGCTCCAGTTCTTTGAGGTTTGTGGTCATTTATTTATGCACAGCTCTCTTAAGTTCCAGCTTTTTTAACTGGGTTGATGTACCCCTGCGTTTCCCCTGAAGGAAGCTGGGATAGGCTCCAGCAGATCCCCATGACTCTGAATACGAATAGTGGGTATAGACAATGTACAAATGGATGGTTTTAACATGCTAATGTAGGCTTGTCGGGTGTGAGATGTAGCTCTTGTTTTTTAGATTTAAATTCTATAAGCATTCCAGGATCTGACCTTGGGGTGAACTTACTGGGACATCCATCCCGGGGAGAGTTGGAAACTATCTTTAATGTCCACTTGTGATAAATCCCTCTCACTTGGGAATAATGAACTAATAGAAACACACATATGAATGCATCTGACCATGAAACTGCCAAAACCTCTACTTTTATTGAAGAATTATTATTCGCATCATTCTGCGCTGGTGTAACGCGGAACCATAAATCAGCCTTCAGTGTGTGCTCTGTGTGCTGTTCTGAACTTCTCTGTTGTGCTTATTTTGCTGGGACGTCGGGTCCCTCCGCCGAGACACAACTTTTGCGGTATGCATTCATTGTTGTGTCTAAAAAAAATGCGCAGTGCTCACCCAATCAAAAACGGTACAGATATTCTGTGATATTTTTTTATATTTATAAAAAAATAAAATTATAAAAAAAATAAAGGATCCCCATAACTTTGATTGGGTGGGCAGCAGTGTTGTTCTTGTCGGCTATTTTTAAATTTTGTTTCAGTCTTAGTCCTGTTTCAATTGCCGTTTTTATTTTTTGTCATATTTAGTCGAACTCGTCGAGCATTTTAGTCTTTGTCTTAGTCCATGAAACCGCAAATGTATTTGTTTAGTTTTAGTCAACAAAAAATATTGGCATTTTAGTCTAGTTTTAGTCTGTCAATTTAGTCTAGTTTTAGTCTGACAATTATTTTAGACATTTATCAGTACATCAAATCGAAAAATATTTTCCATCGCATTTTTTCTCATCCTTTTGATAAAAATGTCAATTTTAAGAAATACATCTAGAAAGGGAACATGAATTGACATGAATTTGCACATTTATTTGGATCACAATTCAGACACATTGATGGTTGCATTCAAATAAATATACATCTGCGATTAAAATAAAATAAAGTGCCTAATGGGCTAGTTCACATTCAAGAAAATTGATATGAGGTCAGTGAAAATAAGAAAATAAAAACGAACTCCAAATGTATATAACAAAATAGTCTACTGTAAACATCAGCATTTTGGCAATTTCTTGTTTTTGATATTTTCTCCTGAAAACGGCACTTACGTATGTCTGCTTTAAATAGGCTAAACTTGCAATCCAACTGAAACCATAGTTGCCCCACCAATAGAATAGTACCTTTCATTCATTCAACACTACGCTGCTAAGAAGCTAACGTAAGTTAACTAGTAGACTAGTTTTGTGTAGGTTTTATTGTAGTAACATTAAGCGGACAGTACACTCAACAACACAACGTTGATTTAATGTTGTAAACAACCAGCAGCATACTTTATGTTAACTTAGCTTACCTTGATTTCTTTATGGTAAATGGAGATGTGTCGTTTCAGGTTTGTAGTGTTCTTTCCTTTCAACTTATGACCGATCCCCGTGCAAAGCATGTTACTGTTTTATTTTATTTTATTTTATGAAATCTCCGCGTTGGGTCTGATAGTGTGCAGCTGCGGCTGCATGCTGCGCTGGCGGTAACTTCAAAAGGGGGTGTATTTGTGTCGTGTGAGTGTGTGGGGGAAGGGTATGTTCGATATAGGCACCCTGACCACAATGCCAATACAAAGTGATAGACAACTGTGCTCCCGGACAGTCCCGGTGAGCATTTGCGAACGCACAGCGGCGCTCTATGGAAAAAGAGACAGGAGGAAGTGATACGTTCATTATAATTATATATTTTGTGTCGTCTTTGTTCGTGAACGAGAATGACCATAGATTTTAGCGGAGTATTTATTTTGTTAACTATATTTTCGTTTAGTCTTTATTAGTCAATGAAATTGCATAATGATTTTGTCCTAGTTATTGTTTATACACATGTTTTTTGTCTAGTGCGGTCTCGTTTTCTTCCGGTGAAAAATGGTCGTTGACGAACATATTTCGTTTCCGTTTTCGTGAACGAGAACAACACAGGTGGGCAGGACGCACGTTTGGGTGGGCACAGCCCACCCCTGCCCCCCCCCAAAACCGGCCTCGCTTACAGGTGAATGAGACATGGGGTAGTTTTGTTGAAAATGTGCTGTCCAAAATGTCCTGGAAATCTGGACTCCTGCAAATGCGCGTTCCCGACGGAGCGTTTGGACGGAGCGCTGACGGGAGGGGGAGGAGGGGGCGGGGCTTAGAGGAGGTGCCATTTTCAAATCTTGCTAGCTCTCCAACATCAGGGACTATACCTTTTTTACGGAGTAAATATTCACTTAGTTTTTCACATACTGCTCCTCTATTTTGACTTATTTATTGTAAGATAAATAATGATGCAGTGCCATAAGCCTTATTATATATCTGTGACTTTATTTACCTTAATGTAAGGTCCAATAAGGATCTTAACTTTTTGCCTTGATGGTAACGACCAAGACTAGATTTAAATAGAAATGGACTCTTCGTCTCTTTACAGGTGTTTTCATGCATTAATAAACAGGCATTTAGAAGGGCTCAGTTTTCAGTCTGGAAGTGAGGCATCAAACAAAACCAGACAAAACATTATCCCTCATCAGTTACATCTTGATGTATAGCCTTTAGAAAAGGCATTGTATAAAGTAGTTGACACTGCAGTACATTTTATATAAGTGGACAGAACCTGCTGTGCTTGTGCTATTTGACAAGCAGAGTTTTTCAGAGGCAAAGGTTTTAGGTGCTTTGGATTAACTGCTTTTACAAAGAGAGCCCTCCCCCCTCTGTAAACATATGTAGGCACACTTACAATCGTACAGATGCACGCACATGCACACACACACACACACGCACAAACGCCCCCAGTGTTTTACTTTTCTATACAAAGGGGCAAAGCCAGATTACAGAGCTTCTCTAAGTGAAGGAGATCAGAGGAGATTTGTGAAAGAGGGGGAAGGTGCATATAGTTTTAGAATAATGCACCATATGTACTAATATAAATGCCCCAGCTTGTAAATTTCTATGCAAGTGCTGCATTTGTATACATTTATCTTTCTCCTTAAAATGATTTAGTAATGTTGCTAATGAAGTGGTCATTTGTAAAGTACTGCAACAGAAATGGGACAACCTCTGTGGCTTGAATGTATTATCCATGCTGCACGCGTCATACGTTTTGTAATTTTTAGTGTCCTTCAGTTTATGTACAAACGCCATCTGAGTGATCCCAAATCAAAGAGAGTGAGGCAGTGATGATGACCACCACAGAGATATCAAGGACATTTCCGAATGAGTTGGGACAGTAGTTGCGTGGTGGCTCTGCTGCAAGCATGGGGCCTGGGGGATTAGTGTCCAATCAGAGTGGATTTGATGTTCACTGATAGCACATGGGACTTAGTCAGGAGGACTGTATTTCATTTGTTTTCACTGAAGCTGCGCACCTTCCCCGTCCTCCCCTCCCCGCGCTGCGTATCTGGTAGGTCTGAAACCTGTTGACGACAGCACATCATCAGCATTTTCAGGTAGGTGTCTCCAAACGAGGGGGCAAAATGTTTTTGGGGTGGCATCAAAATCAGTTTCAACCATGATCTTTATCACTGGTATCTGGTTCACGTAACATCACAGAAGGAAGGAGAATTAAACAGGCTTTATTTAGATGTAATCCCTTATAGCAATCGGCAGAGCGAGTAAAATGTCCCTGGGAGAGATAAACCATACTGGATTAGTACAAGCCCCTGCCCAACCCAACCTATAACCCAACCTATCCTTTTTTTTTTCCTTTTTTCCCCCCTCCTAACAATTTTTTGGTGGCTTTCTCAAGCTTCCACCGTGTTACTGGGTCTTCCGTGGAATAACTGGGCTACCTTGAGCACCGTTTGTGTGTGTTTTTGTTATGTGATGTGGATATTTTTGTGTATGGTGTCCTCTTTCCTCTCGCACAACAAGCCGGCATGACCAGTGATTAATTATTCAAGGATTGCCAGCAAAAGGGGAGTCATCTGATAGCTCGGACCTACAGTATTACAACTCGGTATCAGGTGAAACGGTGCACCTTGCAACACGTCTTTTCTGCTTGCTCTTCCTTTTTTGCTGTATTTTCTTGTTTGAGGCTGTACATGAAGACTTAAACTTACAAACATTTTTTTTTCTCTTTTGTGTGTTTGGTTGCATCGGTTTAGTATTCTTTTTTTCAAAAGTTTCTTTTTTTGCCAATGCTTGTCCCTAACAAACAGCTGAATCTTGGACGATCCCACAGTTGGGACACATTAGGGGGGAATGACGGTCAGTGGGAGAGGCAGGGTGACAGCGCATACGAGCAGCAATCAAGAGTAGCAGGCCGTCGGAACTCCCTGTCATACGGAGAGGGAGGAGGGTGGTACGAAGCTCCACCAGGGGTACGTCCCCCTGACCTGGATTTGAAACGTGCTCCATATTCCTACCAAGAAGCTCCCTACGGACCAGTATATGCAGAACGACACGACCCGAGGGGACTGAGAAAAGGATCCGTGCCAGATCTTAACCATTACGAACGGGGCCCCATGGCTCACCGAGGATCCATTCCACATCAGGATTACTATTCTCACGACCCAGCCATGACTCCTCGGCCGCCCGAGGGGCTTTACCGGCCAGAACAGCAGCCTCCGCCACCTCATCCCCTCAGCAGGTCAGCTTCACATTTTGGAATGACACCTGGGGCTCGTGCATCGTGGGATCAAGGTCAGCCAGCGAGGACAGCACCTCAAGCCCCTTCATCGCCTCTCCCTCCTCCTCCCCCTTCTCCAAGCATTCATGAGTTGAATCGAGCTTACAGAGAACCTGGTGCTATAACTGTTGCCAAGATGATGCCAGATGGCCAACAGCGCTTGCCTTCCCGGGATCCATCTCCCGCTCACTATGGTATGGAGCATACATCTCCTCGGTATGCTAGTGAACCTCCGCCTCTGCCTGGCCAACCGATCTATACGGATGTTGATGGTTGCCCACTGGATCCGCAGCAGCAGGCTGCTACATGTCTTGTAGTAGATGCTGCCAATCAAGGTATAATTATGAGGCAAGAGACAGCCCCGCCTTATACCATACAACAACACCAGCAATTACAGCAGCAGCAGCAACTGCAACTTCAACAGCAGCAGCAGCAACAACTGCAACTTCAACAGCAGCAGCAGCTTCAACAGCAGCAACTTCAACAACAGCAACTCCATCAACAACAGTTGCAACATCAGCAAATGCAACAGCATCAGTTACAGCAGCAACAACTTCAGCAGCAGCAATTGCAGCCACAGCAGATTCAGCAAGAACAGTTGCAGCAGCATCTTCAACAACATTCACCTCTTCCACCTCCACCTGCCATGCCAATGTCTGATCCTAATCTTCCTGTGGCAGCTCCACTTCCTCCTCCAGCTGTTCTACCTGCTCCTCCTGCTCCAATTCTCACTGCAGCAGTTGTTACTGCTATGCCTATCCCTGTGCAGGCTGCCTCAACTCCAGCCCCTGCCGCCGCAGCCACTCCTATTGTTGCTCCTCCTCCAGCTGCTCCACAGACACCTTTACCAGTGGAGCCCAAGAAGACAATTGATCCAGAATTCCTTTCTTTGCTACGAAATGAAGGTCTTTCAGAGAGCACCATCTCCTCACTCATCCATCAAGGATTTGACTCTGCTAGCATGCTTACTGTCATGGAGGAAAACGATGTCCGTACTGTGGCACCCAACCTTGGCCAGGCTCGTGTACTGTCTCGGTTTGTCCACAACTACAAGAGGCCTCTTGAGACTACGCCAGCCCCATCCCGGCCTCAGACACCTATGCGAGGCCGCTCTAATAGCTTTAGCCATCGCTCCGACATCTATCATCAGCAGCAGCACCACCATTCACCAAACGTTTCGCAGGCTTTAGCTATTGAACCACATCTAATGGGCCCGCAGACCCCAGGGGCCATGCAGACTATTGCCCCAAGGATGGGAGAAGTGATCGGTAGGAGGCCCAGCAGTGCCCCCTCTCAACACTTCCTGGAAGCCTCCGGGGGCTACCCAAGCCAGCCACCTCGTTCCCCAGGGCCATATGCTGGAGCCCTTATGCCTGTTCAGTCAAGACCTATGTCAGCCTACTCCTCTGGGGTGACAATGTCTGGGGTGCCTGTGCAGGGTATGCAGATAATGCCACAGCAGATGACTGGGTCAATGCCTGCAATATCAGGATCTATTCATACCATGCCAAGTATGCCGCAGCAAATGCCCATATCCATGCCAGCTTTACAGCAGCCACCACAACAGGTACCGAAAGCATACTCTACCAATTACACAGTCCCCATGGAGCTCATGAAGAGGGACAGGAATATTCTCCCATTGTCACCCATGCATAGCCCCCACCCTAGTCCCCAGCTGATACGGAAAGGTCTTGGACCTGCATTAGACAATGCCATCATCCCTGTTGGAGCAACTATTCAAGACCAAGGTGCCTTGGTTGCTAACCAGAAGCTTAGTCGGCGCACTGGTCCGCCAGTCATCGTGTCCACTATGGCATCTCCAGACACAAGTAAATCTTTTCATTTTTTCTCCATATTTTGTGCTTGAGCTTTTAAGTTTGTTGCATGGTTTATGTAAGCATTACGAAACAATCCTTGTGATGCATTTCTAAGAGACTTCAGCTCACTGAAAACAATATATTGCGTAGTAAGTTGCAGTCATTTTTTTCGTCTTCTAATTTGACAAGTCATTTGTGTATGTGAATCCATCTCAGTCCAACTTATACCGGTGATATGTGATGCATTCAAACACTATGATGATGTTAATGCAGAAGGTCTTTTATCTGTCCTCTAATCTTTTCAGTTTGTTCTGTCGTTTGTTACCTATGTTGTCCTCACACTGTGAGCAGTAGATAAATGACGTGTCCAGAGAAAAGAAAATCTTTAAGTTAATGCCTATCTCAATCCAAAAGTATTGACCATATTTGAGTGAAAACCACTTAAAGATAGCTTCCCTACATGATCCTAAAGATCTTGTCTGCCTATTTCTCTCAAAGCCATATTTGTCAGAACTCTTTGCATTTTCTGTCAAGCTTTTTTTAATTATTATTATTATTTCAGTGATCTTATGATAATCATTTGTCAGGAAGAAAACTCTCTTTATTAAATGCAACACAAAGTGCCTAGCCAGGGTGCAGTACAGCAGATTTGGGATGAACAGCTGTGAGAATCTTTCCTGGTACATTTTGGATATTAACAACTGTGCGTCATGTTCATGTTACAGTCTGTCAGCCGCTGCATTCCTATGTGAATGGTTCACATTAAGATTTCCTAGATGAGAAAAGTTAGATACAATGTGCAGATGTCTTAACTATGCGGTATCGGGAGTATGCATCTGTTGCAACAGTTTGCATTTTTATACAGTACACAAGCTTGTGTTTGCCAGCGTGCTCCTCTCCAGATGGTTGTTTTCCTCACAAAGCATATCTCTTATCTGCTTTATCTTATGCCTTTATGAAGTCATTTGGACAAAAGCAAAACGGAGTGATTTCCTTTCTTTTATTTCTTTTTTAAATTATCTCTTGCATCTATATAAACTTGCATAATGGTGACTGCAGCAGTATCTGTAGTCCTTCAGTTGTGGTATCATTGCAACTAAATCAGCTCCTGATGAAGTCCCTTTCTGCTCTGCCTTATACCATGTCGCCACAGCCCCCCAAGCCACCGTCGTACTAAACATGGATAGACATTTTTTCATTATGATAATAAGGATGCCTCAGAGTAGCCTAAAACGGCTCTAAAGGCATCGGGACCTCACAGCTTACCCTCAGCCCTGCTGCAGTCAAGGTTTACCACCGACCTGCACGGAATAACAACTACATTTGTTCTTTTTGAGCATACCAATTCTTTTCAGTTATTTCAGTTACATTTATATTTAAATAAAACCATCTCTTGTGTTGTATCTGATTTATTTGGAATGACATGTCAGTTTACTTTTAAGAGCTGCTATGTTCTTTTGAGACTCATGTCCTGTTGAAAGTAGATTTCAGACATTTTGGGAAATCAGGAGTTTTATCTCTTTAACAGCAGCTCACCAGAGGCTGACTAGCAGCATCACCGGACAGATACAATCGAATTACCTTCCTGATGGCTGATGTGCAATTGTGTCATTTTCTCTGTGCAGTTTTTAATGAGAAGAGTGAGGGAGGTTTGATCCTTCAGATCCTCTATTTCCATGGCTGCACTAATCTGTAGATACTGTCGCTCTGCCCTGACCACTATCCACAGCCGGCAGGTGTAAACCCACTTGAAATATCCAAGGCAGATTGGGGACAAATGATTCGAGTCAGGCGGTTGCATTTTCATCTCTGTGATTTCTTTTTCTTTTTTTTTTTTCAGGCCAAACAGAGCAGGTATTAAAAGTTCCCCCTCTGCTTGGCTGTCAAAACAGGCCGCTGTTCTTGGCTCACATGGACTGGCGGTTTGGAAACGCGTTTGTTCGAGTCTGCCTCATACATCACATTGTTAGCTCGCACGCAGTGAGCAGAGTAGACCTCATTTGCATTTGGCTGACATTTGTTGCTTTGGTAATTTCATCTCTTAATGGACACGTCTGCAAAGCTGCTCTGAAAGCATATTCCTAAATTATACGTTGCTAGGCAACATGGGTTTTTAGAGGTAATCATAGACAGATTTGCTTCTGGTTAAAGCATCTGTCCATCGTCGGAAAAAACTATAAATTTACTCATTGCTTCTTTTTTCCCCTTTTCTAAATAGCTGAACAGCATATGGATTTAAAGGTGTTAATTAATTGTATTTATCAAATGTTATCATGTGTGTTCAATTCATTTTAGACATAGCCATACGGTATATTTCAAAAAGGCTTAGGTCGCCAGAGTGTTTTCAGTCAAAGAAACTTGACAACTAAAAACAACAAGGCCAAGAAAAAGAAGATAATAAATGAAGAGGAAATAGAATAACGACACAATACAAAATATGTTTTCACGTTTCAACAGAAACGATAACTCATTTAGCCTTTGTTTTGAATCTAATCACTCAGGAGCTCATGAAACCTCCTGGCATTCTGGAAACTCAGATAATTCATCAACTGCAGCACTATGTTGCATTTATCACCAGAAAACAAAAAAAAAAAAAAAAAGCCCCAACAACATCCACTTTGATTTAATAGCTCGTGTGTAAACACAGATGGCTGGTCCCCACCACCTCAGTATGTCATGTTGAGTGTGACACGCATAAGGGAGGGCGAGCTGACTGACTAGGACTCACCTTCCCCCTTTCTAGCATAGTACTCTGTGGGGCATGGCTGCAAAATAATGGAATTAACTAACATTGCAGTATTTACCTTTTGTGTAATATGTGTTGTGGAAATAATTAATCATTTTAGAATCACTGTGTTGATTCTGTACGGGACAGTCGCTGATGACTTCTAACTCAAATTACTTTTATTTCCTCTTTAAATATTCTGTAGTTAACTTGAAACTATATTCAGTAGCATGAAACCTACCCAACACGGGAAAGGGAATCCCCTGTTCTAACTGTAGATCTGTCTTTACTGCTCCTTTTTCTTAGGATTCTGGCTTTTGTGAGGCTCATAGCACAACGGCATCCCCTTCATGAGCATCCTATCTGACAGTCTCAAGTGATGTAAACTCTGAGTACGGGTGTAAAATGAGGGTCCAGTTTTGTTGGAGGCTGAGCTGCCAGTCCCAAATAACGACACTGACTTACATCTTCACTTTGTTGTTTTTTGCTGAAAACAAATCTTCTTTGGAATTTTTGAACTTTTCAATCTGAGAAAAGTTTTATTGACTGGAAAAGATTTCTGAGATTCTTGAATGGAAAGAAAACAGTTGTTTTTCTTTTCCTTTTAAAAAGAAGAAAAAATAATTCAACAGATACAGTTAACATTGTAGATGTCAACTTCAGTGTGGTGGCTGAGTCGTATATCACGCCATCCCAGTTTGGGGTCTCACCTTCTCTACGTCCTCCCCTAGAGTCCATTGTCCCCTGCCCATGAGGTGACCTGATGTCACCTTGGATCAGTTTTGCTCTGCGTGACTCACCAGCTGCAATTTTCTTCCCTTGCCTGACATGATGGCGGGGGAGGGTTATGGTATGTTAGCTGTAGAGATGGCAGATTATGTATTTGCCGGGTCCTGGCTAAAGCCAGAGTCAGTTGTTGCCATGAGAGCGATTAAAAGAGAGAGACAGAGTCTTAGAAGTGAGGGAGAATGCTCTGTGACTGCACAACAGAGAGGGGGAATAAGGTGTTGACGTCTTTCAGTTTTATATAGAGTTTCCATGGAGACCAGGTTAGCTGTCAAATCTCACATCTGCATTGAGCTTAAAAAAACTGACCCTAATTTGTCCTGATGGTAAAAGCCTGTAATTGTTGTGTCACTGGTAACGCCGTACTTTGCACACAGTGATTTTTCTTTCACTGTCAGGACCTTGAGTGATGCAGCCACAGGGTGAATCACAGCTTAATTATTACCCCCGAACACTCAATAACTGACCCATGTGTGAAGACAACTTATCACACAATATATGTACTATATTATACATATCTGTATCATACTTTTGTCATATTTAAATATAGTTGTGAGAATCCTTCTTTGGCATCTTCCTGACACAGTGAAAAGGAAAAATCAGCAATTCATCAATTAATATAATCAGCAATTACACTTTCATTTTGGGAGTGTAATAAAGTGAAATAAAAATAACCCACCATCACTTGTGATTATTCTGAGAAACCAACGTGAGGATGACTGCTTTTGTAATAAATAATTTAGCTGCAACTTAACTTGCCCAATGTAATTTCCTGTTGCATCCAAACCAATCAGGCTCTTCTCGGCAGCAAAGATTTGCAGTTACGGTGAATAATTGGAAATTTACAGCCGTTTTGCTAAGAATAAAATTCTTGTGGTTTTGGAGATCTTCACATTTATCATGCTGTTGTATTAAAGCTACAAGTCTGTAATCAACTCTGAAGAAGTTCCTCTGCAAATAGAGAAGAATAAATCACAATTTAAGCACTTATTAATGCCCCTCCCCCCCCTACCAATTTAATTCATGATGTGTTTTTTTAATCTGACCTTTTTTAAAGGGTCGCTATTTGCATTGCATTATTTCACTGACATTTGAATTTGTCATGGGAAATAGGAAAATGAGACAAAATCAGAAGGCTTTCCGTAAATGTGCATTTGTGTGTGCTGAAGGCAGGCAAATTATGTTTTCTGCACTTTCTGTGATTTTTGTGGAACACTGTTGGTGGGTGAAATGCTGAAAAGGCTTTATGTTACGATTTTGTCCTGCATGTGCACAAAATGCATATGATGGCTCTCGGTCATAGAGGGTCACTTCAGAGTGTCATTAGTTAAGGCGAGGAGACGGAGACTGAAAGAAAGTGTCTGACATCAAAGGTTAGGAAGCTGGAAACCCCGACTGTGGTGTCTGTCATCCACTTTACAAAAACTTTACCAAGATTTTAAAACGCTGTAAGCCAAACTTTTTGACTTAGTAGCTAATGTATTAGCATACAACTTGGTAATTTATACATTTACGCTACTTAAAAAGATACTGGGTCTTGAAGGGAAAATTCTGACCTTTTCTAGCTTTTTTTTTTTTTTCCATCATTGTGTTTCAGAGGAGCATGAAGCAATTAACAGCTGAGTGTTAGGAGAAGAAGCAAAGGAAGGACAGACAGAGGAGGTCAGACACTCAAGTATTTGTGGCTCAAAGAAAAGAATCAATGAAATGAGGCACTGAAAGTCACCCTCCTATTTTTTTCATGAAAAAACCAACTCCCCTCTTTCCTGTCTATTTCTCAGTTCCTTTTCTTTCTTGGTCCTTTTCCTTTCCTCCTCGCTCTCCGTCTTCCTCCAGCTCCTCTCCTCAGTGACCAGGGAGTATTGCCGAATTATTCATTTTGAGAAAATTAAAGTCTTTATGCGTGTTCAGCTTGAGTAAAGAGTATGCAAAGCTGACAGTGTTCATGTGTGCATTCGAATATGTGCAATCTAGCGTTGCTAGACTTGACACTTTGCTCAGCTGCGTTTTAAGAGAAGCGAGGATGAAGATATGTTTAGAGGTGCAGATGGATCTCATTTGCACCCATGTAAAATATCATACATTTCTCAGGAGCCATGCCAGGCGTGTTCAGGATCACAAGGGGGGTTGCAAATGGGATTGCATTTAACACTGGTTTCAATCTCACTCATATCAAATCATGTTTGTTTGCATATTCATGCTTTCAGTGCATTTTTATGATCTAAATTTAGCCAATTGTGGCCTAAAGATGCATCTTAAAGAGAAGGCTGCTGCTTGATGGATGAGTCGGTATCTCGCAGTTTGATCAAATTTGGGCATTTTTCATGTTTCGTATCTCACTGTTCATTCTCCAGAGTACACAAGGGGTCTGATAAGTGAAGCCTTCTCCCATTCATCCCCCATCTTCACACGTGCACACTTGTTGGCTCCCATCGCCGTCATATTCCAGTCTGTCTGTAATCAAGCCAGTTGGCTCAAGAAGAGAAAGAAAAAGGTGGAGAAAGAGACCGATGGTGTTAGAGCAATGCGAAGACAAATTTCAAACATGAATTCATGTGCAGAAACTGCACCTTTTTTTTTATAATACATTTTTTTTATTTTAAAAAGAAAGGTTGGAATAAAAAAAACAAAACAAAACCAACCATTGAACATCTGTAAACTTGCATTTGTGACATGTCTTGTCTTTTGGCGTTTGTCCCCAGAAACTTGTTTGTGCCGCAGTCATCTGGCAGTGACACGACATGTAGATCATAGGAGGCAGATGTGATGGTGAATTATAGAGGTCAAATTAGAAAGGGGACCTTTTCAACCCAGCACATTTTATGAATGAGGTTGTTTTTTTCTTTTTTCTTCTAAACTGTGGCATTGGTTTGTGGGCTCTACTTACAAATTCTAACAAAACCTCCTCAATGAAGCCCTTTCAACTCTTTATTCCCCTGCTGAGAAAGAGGCATGTTGTTCATGGTTTTGTGTTATTTAAGTCCTCAAGATTTATTTATTTATTTATTTTTTTTTTATTTCACTCGTCTTGCTGTTTAAAACTTAGCACAAAACATGTTAATTCAAGAATTATTTAAAATGAAAAATAATGATAAAGAAAATCTGGAAAAAAAAGAGGAATAACCAGAAATCTTCACGTAAGCTGGTTAATTATTCACGAATTAAATGTTATTTAAGTTTCTTTATGTGGGCACAAATGTGCAAAGAAATGAAGGGGTTACTAGCCCCCACCAGCAGCTGAACATACTGTATGTCTGTTTTTTAGGCTGTCTATCGAAGCTTAATTATTGATGAAACAATAAAACATGCATTTTATTGTGCACTAAACTTAGAAAAGATGGTTCATGGGCTGCCGTCTTGAATCCTTTGCTTTCTTGCGTTCTCTCAGCCGGACATAATGTGCAGAAGTTATTTCTAAGCAACAAACTCCAGCAACTGTACATGTTCTTTAGATTACTCACCAGTCAGTCAGTATGTTTACATGTACAATTTAGTCCATCTATGTATATCGCTTGACTAGGCTGTTTAATTGGACTCGTTACTTTGTCCCATTAAACATAACCGCAGGGGGAATTGATTTATTGACCAAAGTATGTCAAACTCCACCACAATAGCTAGCTATGGGGCCTGTTTTCAGCTCGTCATTGTTGGGTGTTTTTCGGTTGTCTGATTCCATCACAGCATTTCATCACAAACCAAAGTAGCAGATACATCTTTGGTTTAGCTGGTTGAAGGAAACTGGAAAAGAGTGAACTGGATGGACTTGCAGCTCTGTACATTTCAGCCAGACCAATGCAATAACGTGATGTTGTGTGTATGCATGTTTTTATTTTTTAACTTCATGTAAATGCATTTAGTCTTAGTCAAAATATCCGTAAGAGAAAAGGACCATTTTAAATCTGAATATTATTATTTGATTTATTGAGTTACATCTTGTAAAATGCTCATGATGGGAGGCAGAACCAAAGCCATGCTCTCTGTCATACTGCAAACATGTATAATTATCAGCAATCAGATAAAGAGTAACTGTTATAGTCAAATTGACTCGCAGTGAAATGCTTAATATATTACCTTGATTATCAATTAATGATTATTAGAAACTCAATCAAATAAACTTGTGTGCATACACACACAAGTTCAAAACATAATTTCAGAGTCAGCCGTGGTCTTGAATTTCGGTGCATCGAAGAGACAGCCAGAGCATCTTGTAAACAATTGTTAGATATTAGAACTTAATATAACGATACATATGATTTACATGTTTAATTTACTGATACGTTTCTGATACATTTGGGATGAATAAGTCAGGAACAAATTCTGAATATTCTTGAAGGTCTTCAAACATGAGATGATTATTAATTAGAACCATAGGGGTCTAATCTGCTGAAAGAAGCGGACAGTAAATCAAGGAGTGTAACAAGCACTGACAGTTTCTGTGATTAAGCCTTAATCAAATGATAATATAAGCAATGAATTCCTACAGCTACCATGCACTATTTTTAAATATTAGAGCTGCAGCTAATTATTGATGAGTCATGCTACGGACTGCTTTAGTGATTGCTTAATTATTAATTTGGAAGCAAATCTTCACATTAAAGAAGATGGAACCTTCAAAGGTTTTTCTGCTGATGGACAGATCGATAATTTAGCTCCCGCTTTGAAAAATGTAAAAGCTGGCACTTCTTAATGCATCTTCCTTCTGTAAAAGCGGCGCATGTTGACCTGGAAGCCTGCTCTTGACCCTCTTGATCAGAATCCTTTTAGGCAAAAGTGGCTTAGTGCTGCGCTGCCCTCTCATGTGGTAGTAAACATGCTGGTCTTTCACTCTTAGGCTTGGGCGTAAATGTGGGAGTAATTTAGACTCCAGGAAGGGTTTTCATACAGTTGCTGGTTTATATTATGCCATTTAAAAAATACGTCCAAACTTAAGAATTGAACTTATATAGAAAAACATGTAAATTAACTATCAAGTTTAGTTTTCTTTCAAAAAATTTCCCTGGATTAAAAAAAAAAAAAAATTCTTCCAAGAAATTTGCAAGAAGAGCAATAAAATGCTGGAATAGCTGTGTCATGCAATATATATATATATATATATATATATATATATATATATATATATATATATATATATATATATATAGTAAAACAAATTGTGTGGCGCATCTCACACATATTTAGGTTAATTGCCAGCATGTTAGTATCTAAAATGCACATTCCAGAGAGGCTGAGTCTTTCAGAAGTAGAGGGGACGGGGAGATGGGGAGGGGTTCACGGCATTAAAAACAGACAATGTTCTGTAAAGGAAATCACTGCATGGGTTTGGGAACAGATGCAAAGTGGACAACTATCCTGTGATCCGGTTAATCAAAACGTACTATTTCATTCCTTCTGACGAGAAGAGCGAGTTTGTGTTGTTTTCTGCACACAGCTCATCAACATTCATGATGTATGTGGATTATTAGTGGGCATTAGCACAGCACCAGAGCAACATGACAAGTTTAGACCATTTTCATGGTAAAATATCACTTGTAACTTCATTTGAATAAATGTTTAATTATTTTTTGCAAGTGTCATCAAGCGCTCGCAGTCTCCGGTGACAATTAGTAGTAATCACCACCCAAAGTAACATCCCATCTTTTGCAACAACTGTGTAGATCTTTTGCGTTATGTCTCGCACAAACCCCGATGGCGCCAGATCACAGAAACACAGCAGATATCATGTATAATGGCAAAGGCAACTAAGAAATTCAAATATTTAATGTTGAAAGAGAAAACAAAGAGATGATGAGAGAGTGACCGAGCAACAGACCGAACATGAGTAAATCTTGGACTGTGTCGTTTCGCAACTTGACCTCCACGCCTATAGAGAGACCGCTTGAACTCAAATCTAACAAAGGTTTCTCTGTTTTCCTTTAATGCCGACTGATTTAAAAAGACTTTTGAGGTACATATGCTGCTTTTCAGATAAGATATTTCTTCCAAGAAAACATTGCTTATTTCAGCAAGGCAATAACAGCATGACTCTAGCAAACAAAAGAGCCTCTCTGCAGCAGCTGATATTGCTTATCGTGCAAGAAAGTTTCCAGAGCTACTATACTATCTTTCTAAAATGTTCAATGAAATGTAGAATTTAAATGATTGCAAATCCATTTCTTTCTTTTCTGTTAACATTTTGAATGACCTTTCTTTTGGGATATAGTGTTTAATCTTTACCCTCATGTGAAACCCAAATATTTGTCAGTGTAAGCCCAGAAAACATTCACCGGGCTATTACTGTGGTGAAGTCAAGATCACTCCCAAACACTTAGTGAGTGGCAAAAATCAGTTGTGTTGATTTTGAACTGTGAGGAGCGAGTACGATGGGAAGAAAACACAAAAACCCCCAAAAATGCAGAATCACATCGTGAAGGAGAGTTTGTGGGTAAAGAAGAGTGGAAACGAGAAAGAGAGTGGGGGTTCTGGCACTCTTAAAGGACTGTGAAGCCCAGATCACAAATAATAAAACAGAAAGGCAAGGAGGGAGGGAGGGAAGGAGGGAGGGAGGGAGAGAGGGAAAAAAATAGAGCGGAGGAAATTATGTTACGCGAAAGGGAAGATTGGAGAGAATGGAAGAGAGAGTCGTATGTGTGCCAGGAGCGCCGCACCTCTTGCTGTGACTGGTGCTTTTCTTTCCTCTCTGTTATTTACCTCCCTTCTTTCTTTTTTTCTCTCGGCGTAGCTGTGGCACCGGCTTGTTTTCTCTGTATTTTTTTCCCATTTTTCTACCCCCCATCCCTCGCTTTCCCTCCCTCCGTCTCTATGACTTCCAACAAAAGGCTGACGGAGTGAGCCTGACGCCTGAATGAATAGACCAAACCTGCTGTGACGAGAGAGGAGAGGGACACGGAGCAGGGGAAAGAGGAGACTGAAGATTAAAAAAAAAAAAAGATACAAGTGATCCAGCTCAAGAGGTGGAAAGAGACAAGCGCAGACAAGTGCAGATCCCTGGCTTGTTTTTTTTTTTTTTTTTTTTGGGTCTTTCTATTTTTTTTTTTTTTCTTCGCAGCTTTGGAAATTAAGGGAGTTGGAGTCAATCGTTTTAACTGGTGAGGGGAGTGACCATCGTCATTTTCCCTGCCCTCCCCCTCACCCTCTTGCCCTTCTGTGCCACCATCCATTTTTCTTTTCCTCAAGAGTCCCAGTCCGCTGAGAAATGGAACTTCTTGGGATGAGGTGACGGGGGAGGACGGATTTGGAAACGAGCAGCGGGAGAGCAGAAGAAGACGGCAAAGGAGGACAGAAGGAGGGGAGGGAGGCTGCAGGAGGAAGTAGAGAGGGAGAGGATAACCTCAGGGCATACTGTGTGAAAATACACCAACGCCCACTACTACTTCATTTTTTTTTCTCATTTTTTTTTTTTCTCAAATCCCTGACCTCTATATTTCCTCTGCCATGTGCAGCACCTGATCTAAAGAATGTGGAGACCACATTTCCCAGGCAAGGAGCATGTTGCACGCCGTGTGTGTGTGTGTGTGTGTGTGTGTGTGTGTGTGTGTGTGTGTGTGTGTGTGTGTGTGTGTGTGTGTGTGTGTGTGTGTGTGTGTGTGTGTGTGTGTGTGTGTGTGTGTGTGTGTGTGTGTGTGTGTGTGTGTGTGTGTGTGTGTGTGTGTGTGTGTGTGTGTGTGTGTGTGTGTGAGAGCCTGTTGTGACATACACTTTTCAACGATAATAATAAAAATGTGGTGTGTGTGTAGGTGACAGTGAGAGTGGGAGGAGAAACTACAGGAGCCGGCTTTAAAGCTAATGAGTCTCTTATGCTTTTGCAATGAAGTGTGTCATGAAAACTGTGTGTGTCGGTGTGTGTCAGTGTGAGGGCAGGCACCCATGCTGAGCATGTCAGCATTCACTGGGTGTGCAGTCGCAGAGCTCCGCACAGCAGCGTGAGGAGGGTGAGATTAGATGGGCTGCCATTTGTCGGGTCAGAGGTCACAGCAGATCGGGCGTACGAGTGGCTTACCCTGTTTGGGATTTACATGTGTGTGTGTATACACTCTCCTTGCAGTCACACTCTTGTCTCTTATATTTTGCTATTTTTTTTGACAGTTGGAAATGAGGGAGAGAACATTAAGAAATAAATCACTGATTTTTTTTTTTGTCTGTTTATGAGACATAAATCCCGTTTCACACTTCTGTTTTCACATTCAGTGCTCCGAACAAATGTGTCATTTTGCATCGTTGACAGTCTTGTTCCCTGTGACTCCGGCCAGAACTGCAGTGAACACAATATTTAGTTGCATTGGGGCAGCAAAAAGAAAAAGGAAAAAAAAAGCTGTATGCTGCATTATGGAGCCTTGGTGGATGTTTGTCCTCGTCCTGCTGTGCGTCCAGGTCTGTCTGTTTGCATGCTGCTCACCTGGACACGCTGGTTCGTGCAAGTGCATACGAAGCTGTCGTGCACTGTCTGCAGTTCATCTGCACCAGCAGCTGCCTTTGTTTCGAACCCTGACCTTGCTAGTGAAGCAGTTTTTTTTTAAAGATGGATGTCCGTCTTCTTTCTCACTTTGCATTGCTGTCAGTTGGCACCGACGCCATCTGTGATGTGTCAGCAGATGTCATCCCTTTCCTTCCTTTAGTTTACTCTCACCTATTTTTATTCATTTTAGTTATTTATTTTTACATCCTTTTTCATTTTCTCCCCCCCCCTCATCCCTCACCCCTCTGCCTGAACATTTGGGCGATGATAACTTTGGAGGTGGAGCACAGGCAGAAAGGGAAGGACAAACAATGTCTTTGTACGTCCACATAGTGGAATAAGAGACTGGCCGGGGTGGCGGCAGCGTAGCCAGACGCTAAAAGGGTCCGGTGGGGGCCTGCAGGAGGCAAAAGCTGCCAAAGAAAAGATTACACCTCCCCTATTTTTTTTTTTTTCTGCAGAAGCCAGGGGATTGTAAACACATTCAAGAAAACAGACACTCCCAAGAAAGCAGGCGCCGGAGTTTTGTTAACACATACGCACATTTAGTGACAGAAATGCGGTTGTTTTATACCACTTGTAGAGTGAAAGTGGGAGGCAGGAAAACATGGAAAGAAGAGGAGGATGAGCATGGATAGATGCAAATAAAATAAGACTTATGACCGCCCCTGAAAACGACCAGTCATTTATGTTATCGTCAAATGTCTGGCTGAGTTGGTTTCTGTTCCTCGTGCATTCCTAGAAAATGCAATAGTGGCACGTACTCGTATTAGCTACAATTAAGAGTGAGTTGCTAAGTTCGGAGGCCTCCGGGGGGGTTGCAAGATTTGATATTATTAAAATCAGGCATTGACCTTTCTTCTTGTAGCACTTGCCACAAAGAAAGCCCACGGGGCAACGAGCCCTCCCCGCCCTCCTAAGTCTAAAACTATCCCGTCTCTGAGGCCCCCCAGCTTGGGAGTTGCTAGGTAACCAGAACCAGCTGTTGGTTCTTAGCCCACTAAGAGCATTTTGGTCCTCTGTTGAACAGCAGAGTTTTTTTTTTTTTTTTCTTTCTGAAAGCTCGCTGTGAACTCGGCAACGGCCGCTGTGTCCCTGACATCACCATGCCATGGAAAATCTTCCTCACTTCCTTTTGTTTTTGCGGTTTTATTGTTCCACTGATACAGAGACCGGAGCTAGAGCGTCCCTGGCATGCATCACACAAGTCTGAGTGCTTTAGGAGCACTTCATCGCCTTTCACCCAACTCTTGGGGAAGGAGATGGAAAATAGGCCTGAAAGGCCGGGAGGAGCGGGCAGAGAATAAAGTGGTGCGTGACGAGGGGTTTGATAAAAACAAGTTGCCTGTAATTTAGAGTCCTTTAAAAATGACGTAATGACATGGGAGAGGGTCTCTTCTGCAGGTGTGGTGAATAATCGCTCTCTGAAGGCTGTTAACAGAGATTTTAGATGGCAAGTACACAGGGAAATTATCCAGGAAAGCACAATAGTGTAGGTAAGTTGATACAACTCTGCGGTCTCGGAGTAGAAAATTTACATTTCAAAGTGTGTGACAACCTCACAAAATGGGCCGCAAATAAATGTGAGGGGAGCACATCCCCCCCCCCCAAATAAAATCTTCTTTGTAAACCAAGCGAGGGACGTTGGAGATGCATGAAACCACAGAGCCAGAGAGCTCGATTTGTCAGAAAATGGAGCTTGTAAGATGAAATTACTGATGTAGTGTGATGTTATTAAATACACATTTAAAGACTGCTTTCCAAACCCAGGGGGAGCAACACAGATTTGAATGAGGATTTATTTTCTTTCATCGATTGTTTGCGCTCTATTTAGGAAGTGATCATTCTCCCTCTGAAAACTCTGACTCATGGAGTCTGGCAGTGGAGCTCTCGAGGCGGCTTCTCCGCAATCTTCTGGTCCCAACAATAGAGTTAGACCGGCTCAGATTCGCAAGAGGAGAGAAATATTTCTTTTTGAGTCCTGCTTTTTCTTTTTCCAAAGTATGAAACATCTACTTCTGTTGTCAGACTCCAGAAGGGCTTTTTAGTTTAGAACATCTGTAATCCATTTGTGGCCGAGAGCGTGCTCGTGCCAGCTCTGCCAAAAAGTTTTCATACTTCCTGACAAATCATCCAGTTTGTGATTAGCGTTGGCTAAGGATGATATCAACTTCAGTCCCTCCAAGTTTCTCCTCAAGGGGTGTAACAGCACATGATCTCTGCAGGATTAGACGATCTGCTGTCACACTGAGCATGCTTTAGATTTTAGTTACTCAAGCTGTTGGCGTCCTCGTCGGTTTCTTTATTACTGACAGACAATGCTGGCTGTTGTGCTGTGATAAATATTTAGGGATACAACAACAACAACCGGACACTGGCACGAGCAATTTGTGTTTTTCTCTCTCAAAAGAGTACCAGCCAACAGATCCTACAGTCTTTGCATAAGCCGTTTTTAAACATGTTGTTTCTGCTGGTCACAGAGGTTTATGTAATGGCTAATAAGCAGAAGAATAACAGCTCTGTGGGGCTTTTTTTTTCTTCTTTCTGCTTCAGGGTTAGCCCGGTGTTGGGTGGATCTCAGTGTTTTAGAAAGAAAGGCTTCTGTTCTTCCTAAAGAACTCCTCGCCGCGAGGGGTAAAAGAGACGCAGAGATGGATTCAAATAAAAATACAGCGTGTTAAGTTGTATCGGGGATTACTCATTTATGTTCTCTGTTTTCCACTCCTTTTGCCATGAAAAATCCACAACTTGTGGTCTAAATGCTCTGACTGTTTTTCCAGATAGTTGCAGCTGCGAGATGATTACGTTTCTGTTGTAGAGATTTCTACATCAACCAACCAGTGATTCCCATGTGGATACATTAATGTGAGCTTGCTGCCACAACTGATGACGTGTTGACGGTATGCTCACCTTAAAAGGCTTAATATACTGTAGGGACAAAAAATGTGTGGATTTTTTTACCGGCTGGTTAGTATTTGACTAAAATCAGTGTGCTTTAGTGTTTTACCCAGATGCTCTGTGGCAAGTGACATGGCTTGGAATCGATCCGGCAACCTTCTGTTTGAAGGGAAACCAAAAAAAACACACACACACAAAGTCAGGCGGAAAGAAAAATCCTTGGAACCTTTATTTTGCACTTAAAAATGAACAAAAAGTGAAGTGAAAAGACAGTTAAAGCTCCTGTTAAAGTATGTGCTCCAAAATAAAAATCAAAAAAGAGTCAGGCGCAACAAAAGATCTATGACTACTGAGGGTGTAATGTTGCACTGCATATGGAAACGTGCTAAAGTTGGACAACATGGTGTAATGCTGTAAAAAAAACGGAGTGAAATTATGCACATACCAATCCCATTAGATCCACAGCGTAGCCTCTTTATACCTAATTTGAAACTCAGAGTTTCCAGAAAATGTTTTGCTTTAACTTTACTGGAAGGCTGGATGAGCTTAAAAAATGTAATTTATCCACCTAGATAACCCTCATATGTCGTTTTAAGAACAAAAAACTGATATGATACTTTCTTGGGATGTTTTTATGGGAATGAGATATAATTTTTGCAGCTATTTAAAATCTTTTAAGTCATGTCTCCTTCAAAGCTGACAAGTGAGCAGAATAAGTGAAGCATGGAAATGTGTCCACTCCACTTTGTGTTTAAATGATCCAGGGGTGGACATATGAGGCATACTTACCAACATAGTCAGGGTGGGGGAAGATCACTAAAGGTCTCAAAGATCAGGACAGACTTTATATGAGGTCCTTAATGTGCTAACTACAGCATCGTTGTAAAACCTTGATATCTGATATTGTAGAAACAATCCAGTAATATGAGTTTGTTTTTAGTGTAATACTAGTGTATTATTAATCTTGTCATGATGGCAGGCTATATGTTTTAAGTCTTGTTTGAATGCTGGGGAGGTCAGCGCCATTTACAATTTCCAAAAGAATGCATGAAAAAATCCGCCTGGAGCTCGTGAAGATTCTTATCAGATCTAGCACAGAGAAAGGTTCAGACATTATCCTCTCAGGATGGTTAAGAGTGGCAGAGGCAGATTCCTTCTGGCATGAGTGCTCATCTGGACAAAGAAAATTATTTTATGCTCAGTGGAGTGTTTTTAAGATAAGTAAAGGAGCACATGTTAAAAACTCCAATCAGAAAAATGATGCAAAGGGCCCATGTGACCTCAGACTGGCTGTGATTAAACAGGTGGGGGTGACGCTGCATTTTCGTCTCTATTTAGCATTTTATGCCCTAACTTGTGCTGATATCTGGGTTAAACTCAAAAAAGCGTGTCTGTTCTTCCACTTCTGTTGCCAGCTGACGCTAGTCTCTGCTTTTTGGTTGTTTGTGTTTTACCTATGCGGCCGGTGTTCAGTGTGGTCCAAAACGCAAGACTAAAGACTGCAGCCCCAAGCAAATCAAAATAACAACTTTATGTGACAGACAAGAGGTCCATAACTGTCGGCGGGTTGATTGACTGAGCACTTGTGGAGTTTCATTTCATTGCAGAGTGAACCCCCGGCCCGTGAAACACAAACATACTGTCATTTGTACTTTTTGTCAGTTCTTCCATCCATCACCAGTGAGCTGCTGCTAATCCCCGGCCCTGTGTCAGAGTCATTAAGACCTGCATTAACAACCTTGTTAAAGTGTTAATTAGGTACAGATTTGTCATGTGTTAAATTCAGTGCTATTTTCTGCCTTATTAGAGCAATAACTGAAAATGAGTCACCAGGAAGTTATTAATTAACAGCTTTTTTTTAACCCACTTTCTTTCACCGATGCTGCTCTTTCCTCCTGTAGGCGTGTTTGTTGTTGTGCGTCGACATGAGGAACTGATCCCGCGCTCTCGTGTTTGTACGCATGGACACACAAGGCTGTGTGTGCGTTTCCCGTGTGTGTATCAGTGTTAGTCTGATAAGGAACCCTGCAGGTGTGTGTGGAGGAGACGAGAGGAGAGCTGTGGATCCACAGGTGTCTTCTCCCTGCAGCTTTAGATCCTGCACCCTGCCTCATCCTCGTGTCTTTTTATCGTCGGGGTGAGAACTGTTTGGAAACCGAATTGTGCACATGACATGTGAATGGTTCTGAGGCTGAACGAGTTGGTTCGGTACTGGATAACTGTGTCTGTGCTTCTTCAAATGAACCAAAGCAGTTACTTTGGCTGCAAAGCCCTGTCTGAGTTTGGGAAATGTGTCATGAGTCAAGCTGAAAAAGCAGCATTTATTTGATTTTTTTTTTTTTCTTCCACATAAAAAATTCTCATTTATATTTATATCTGGAGTTGCTTGTAAACTATGTACACTTTTGGAAATTCTTATTCCCACATCGTGAATCTTACATGTCCTTACATATTTGCAAACAACAGTCCATCAATAGTAGTCCTGTATCGCTTATTTTCAGAATATTTTACAAAACTTTACAAAAATTCCTCAAAAACGTCTCATAAATCCACACGAACCAGCAAAGAGTAATCAAAGCAAAACATTTCATTAAATCAAAATGTGGATGATAATAACTTATCTATTCTAATTTGCAATCAGATCATAACGGATCATAAGCAATGTGCTGATTTAAGATATTTTAAGGAGAATATTACACAACTAAAGAGCCACAGCAGCTTTGCACTTTCTCAAAGTTAGCTTCTCACAAGAGACATATTGAGAAAGGAATGATCGAAATCAAAGCAGCTAAGGCAACAATGGATCATTTCCCATAACGTAACCCGCTCCCCCAGTTTGTGTCCCGCAGACATCTGTCTGTGACAGATGTCGTACATGCTCTCACTCCAGAGATTCAGAAGATTGCATGCAGCTGTTTTCTCAGGCTTAGTCATCACATATGGCAAGAAAACTTGTGTAAAATTAGTGAAGAGCTGCTTTTAAAGGCTCATCTGCTATTTTAAAAGTTACCAGCAGCTTGCCGCATCCTCTTTGTTTTGTAAGAGATATATTCACGCAGATGTCCTCCAGTTTTCTTCAGCTCATCACCACGACTTCCCCCCTCCTCCTGTTTCTCTCTGATCTTCTTCTTTTGTAATTTCTCATCTTTAATTACCCGGGTATTGAGCTTCTTTCCTACACATCACCTCTTCTGTGTATGTGGACTCACTGGTTCCCCTCCTGCCGCTATGGATGGAAACTGAATAAGAAAAAATTATTAAATGGCTGAACCCAGTAATAATTCAGGTCATTTGTCACAGCAGTGATATGAATGACAACCTGCTAAGCTGCTTCGTTGAAATGAATCCCATGATAACATTTTTCTCTCACCGGTGGACTGTTGTGTGTGGGTGTAATTGAGAGTGCACCTTCATTTTTACAGACATAGAGCATTTCATACTTTATGTACGAAGCATCAAATGGTAGAAAGGTTTTTTTTTTTTTTTAGGAAATAAGTGATTAAATACTGTTGTGCAAAATATTTCATTATGTTCCAGAAAGTATGCGTGATATTGGCTGGATGGGACTTATTTTTGTCCAAGATTAACTTTAAATCCCTTTTAAAAACATCAACTCCACGATTGGTGCACTTAGAATGTGATGTCACAATTTTCCAAACAGGCCACACCCGCCTCTCTAGAAACTAAGGAACAAGCAGAAATATCTTTCCACGTCCATGGTAACCACCGGATTTTTTTAAGACAAAATTGTTAAGTCCTTTTAAACTATTGAAGCGTCTTAGTTTTGCAAAGAAGGGAAATGTATGAAAGCTGGATGAGTTTGTGATCGTCCAGAGTAGAAAACGAGCCTTCCCTTGCAGAACGTGAACCGTTTGTAGGTCACGCTCCTGCTTTCATGTTTTGATATTACATCCGTCTGACCTGTTTACAACATTTATGCGCGCTGCAGTTTTGGAGGTCGCACACAAGCTTCCCTGTGTCCCTGAACTGGAGGAGTAAGAGAAACAGTCCTACAACAAGCAGGCTTGGATGTCCTCTCCAGCAGCGCAGATGCCACTAAATAAAATATTTCATAATCCTGCCCAAATCCTCTAATCACCATGACAACAGGCAACGGGGAGCCAGACAGTGGTGGTGTGTGGACACCCCACCTCCCTTCTCCCGTTTCCTTTTTCTTTCCCCCTCCTTTCATCCAAATCTGGCTCTACACTGGTCAGATTTGTTTTCCCTCTGCTGTCAACAGTTTTATTAGTCACAAAATTTGTTGTGTTGATTTTAAGGGAGGCAAGTTTGTCCAGCTTAGTGCAGCAGTCAAAATTCATTGCAAGGCAGTTTTTGTCACCATAAGAAGCACGATAACTCCTGGAGTTTGAATTACTGTGAGTGCTTATTTTCTCCAGTGTCAGAATAAGTGTATTAAAAAAAATCAGCAGTGCAACAACAGGGCCACACACACACACACACACACACACACACACACACACACACACACACACACACACACACACACAAACACACACAGGGCCAGATGTTAAAGGCCTGCTGGCTCCTGTGCAGTGATAGGATAATGGAGGTGATGACCTCATGGGTTGTAAGGACCTGTTGCCTGGTAACAGTGTGGATAATAGTGAGTGAAGGTGGGTTTTCATATCTGTCTGTGTCTGTGTGTGTGTGTGTGTGTGTGTGGGTATGTGTGTATGAAATTGACCTGTGTAGTCAAGTAAGGGAGATGATGACAGTACTTTAAAGTAGAGAGTGCTTCAATCGACTTTAGAGGAATCGATCGGATGCGTGTGCGCCAAAACACACAGTCGCAGTCTGCGTGAGCGCCTTGTGCTGCTGC
Organism: Cololabis saira; assembly: GCF_033807715.1. Taxonomy (NCBI): domain Eukaryota; kingdom Metazoa; phylum Chordata; class Actinopteri; order Beloniformes; family Belonidae; genus Cololabis; species Cololabis saira. Next base: position 23,837,140 of record NC_084603.1, read on the forward strand.
AGGTTCCAGTTCTGACACTTAGCCGGGTGTTTTGCGGCTCACTTGACTGCATGTGCCTCATGTAAATAATTAACCGGCTCGTTTCTGTGCCTCTCTGCAGGTATTCGGCCCCAGATTATGAACGGGCCTATGCACCCGCGCCCCCTGGTGGCGCTGCTGGATGGGCGAGACTGCACCGTGGAGATGCCCATCCTCAAGGATCTCGCCACCGTGGCTTTCTGTGACGCCCAGTCCACACAGGAGATACATGAAAAGGTATGGGATCAGACATCAGATCTTTACGTTTCATCGTTTGTTTTCTTCTTTTTCTTTTTTTTTTTTTTGATATAGATAAGAATTAAAATGCTTTCATTGATTTAATTTATATAAATCCTACCTGCCCTGCAGGTCACCTTCTATAGGATTAACTGACGTTAGATGGCTTTCTGTTTATAAGCTCATTTAAGCAGCTTTTATCCATGTATGTTATTACTTTTAATCATTTCATGGTGATTTGTTGCTACCTTTTATGTTTTCAAACTAGACATTTAAAACGCCTCATTGCTCAGCCAGAGGGGGGCGGGGGGGGTTATACAGTATATACAGTAGATGTACATTGAATACTTTTAACTTCAAAAGCCTGGAGTATATAAATTCATTTTTTCTGTGATAAGTAAGTTAAGTTAAAGGTCAAGTGGTTTACAAATGACATGATATTAAAGATGAGTTTCAGTACAATGTTTCAAGCAGTGGTTTGGCTGGTCCGCTTCTTGTGCTTTTTTGTTACAGCTTTCAAAAACTTTTTTTCCTGTTTTTGGGGGTTTTTTTTATGTAAAATGCTTCTTTGGCTGTTATGTGTGCGCTTCTGTGTTGATGTCTGTACATTGAGTTTCAATGATGACTTTATGGGTTAAGGTACGTAAAACCTTTGGATTGTTGATTTAGAAAGTACCAATCCTGTTTTTGTCTTTAGCTTTTTACAAATGAAATACATTTGCTTTTTGAATTTGCTGGTATTTATTACCATCCCCATAACTGGAAGTCCCTCTGCCAGATGCTACTGCAAAGTCCAAAGGATAATCAATCCACTCCCGTCCTGAACAGATGGAAAGATGTCCATTTTAATAAAATCCTGCAGCTTTTCTTTTTCTAATCACTTCTAGCCCATTGTTGCAAAAAAACTTAGTTTCAAAGGTTTTTCTCTGATGACTTTTTTTGGCAGTCTCTCGCCCCTGCAGGTTTTTCTTTACACTGAAAAGGTAACGAGAGACTGTTCAGCTTCCATGTATAGATCGTTTACTATGAACAGTTTTCCCTGAAAGCTCATTGATCTTAACGATCTCAACATGACCTCCACCGTTCCTGGAAACTGATGTTTGTTAATTACCATACGACTGGAAGAAAAACAAAAGCTGCTTGAACAGCTTCATTTTATTGCCTTCTCCGTCTTGTATCAGTTGTTTTGTAATATTCAGAGTGATCGGCAGCTGCAGTGGCTACTGATATTTATTATTACATTTTGAAATGTGCAGAGCTGCTAGTGCTCTTAAGTCCAACCTTCTGTGTAATAATCTCTTTTTTTTCATATTCAGTGATAAAGCTGACACTTCTGCTTCACAGTTTAAACCCTGATTTTAAATATGATAAATGCTGAGTTTTGTTTACATGTCATGTTTGAAAAAGCATCAGTCCACATCACGTGGCAAAGTTATCAGACCGATCTGCTCACTCACACGTCGATCATGGCAGCGTCCGCTGGATCTCATAAACAGACGCGCACTCGCCGTGATGCTGAGATTGTGTAACTTTGAAAGAGATTCTTTCTGCTGGCTACACAAGAATCCTTTAACGCCTCCCCTTCTGTAATGCTGTAGTGATATTTCAGCCCACTGGCTCATTCCACTCTTCCAGTACAGCTATAATGGTTTCATCACTGACGCTAATCCCACTGGGTGCTGAAGTGCGGCTTTGTTAAATAAGGAGGAGGAGGAAGCTGGTAATAGAAATTCAGTATAATTGTTCTCAGCCAGAGTGGGTGAAACATTTGTCTCATTTTACCGTCTATGCACTGGAGCTGGTTGAGCGGCAATTTCACAGTCAAAGCTGAAGGATTTGTGGTTTCTCTTCTAATTCGTGTTGTGTCAGTTTCAGAGAAAACGCTTCCTTGTAGAAATCTTCCTTTAAAAAAACAAAATCTTTGTGGCTGATTTATAATTGAATTTGATTGCCAACGGTATGATGTAAACTACCGGGTTAAATAGAAAAGAAATAGCTGATATTTTAGTCTTTTTCTGCACAATACACTCTTTCTGTCACACACACACACACACACACACACACACACACACACACACACACACACACACACACACACACACACCCCAAAACTGCCTCTGTTCAGTAAGATGTTCTCAGTGTGAATATGTTACACAAACAGAGGGCCCATCTGGAGGCATAGATGTTGGCAGCAATCCCACAACTATAACTACACAGCAGCGGGTACGGGAGGGCAACACACACACACACACACACACACACACACACACACACACACACACACACACACACACACACACACACACACACACACACACACACACACACACACAGTCTCATTAGTGGAAGGGTTCACACGCAACATTACCAGCTCACTGTAAGCAGGAGCACGCTGCTGCTGCTGCTGTTGTTGTGCATGAGCCGCCTGCAGATGCAGCGGGAATTAGTCACCAGCTCCATGTACGTTTACGCAGAGTCATTTACAAAAACTGCCGATTGTGTAAAACTATGGTACCAAAGTCCAAAAATATGTAGCCAACTTTAAAAGTGATGGATGGTTTAAAATGTAACTGAATATGCAATTAAATACACAAAAAGATTATATAAAAGATAAATGTATGAATGTTTTAAAAATGGTGTAAAACCATGGCATTTGCTTACATTTATTTACCTTGCCCGAATGTATTGTCTAAATGTTGTTTTCTTATGCTATTCTTTAGTTTTTTTTATTTCATACATTTAAATTCATTAACTATTATCATTATTTCTCCTCTTTTATGTACCAAACGTCGTGAGTTTGGTTGCATTTTTTACACTTTTTGATGTTTCTGTTTAATGCACTTCTGCCTCAGGGTGAAAGTGTTGCCAGAAAAGAGCTTTCAGAGTGTGTCATGAGGTCATCTTTTCACTTATTGATTTTTGTATTTTTTTATTTATTTATTTTTTTACATCAGAGTACAAATACTGGCTATTCATGTCTTGGCTTTTTTTCCCGTGGCAGCTAAGAGGTACTCTCCAAGTGCATCTCTGAGCTGCTGGTTACCTGCGAGAGTTTTCTTGTGGAGTCAAAAAGAAAAATTATGAGAGAGCACTCAGGCTCTATTAAGGGATCTAGTACCGTCCTTGGAAAGACAAAAAGGACATGCAGGATTTCAGAAAGGAATAAAATGGAGCTGTCTTTGGCTGCTGTGATACAAACTGCTTGTTGCCATTTTGGTAAATAATTTGTAAACATGGTTGCGAATGCAGAGCTCTGACATAATGGTTATTGTTTTATATTATTTTTGAGCCTTGTAGTCATTAGAGCGGAGATCGATCAAAGATCAACAAAACCAGCAGCTGAGCTCAAATGACAATAGTGATATGCAGCTTCTGGTTGAGTTACTCACATTAAGTCTGCAGTTTCTCAGCTGCTGCTGCACACAGACACAACTTTATTTTAATGGCACAAACTACCCTCTAACATAATGTTGGCTTTGCATAACACAGCTCTCTTAACAAGGACTGTGTTCTGCAAGGGAAGCTCAAATACCTGCACCTGCTGCTCAGAAAAGCGTTTATGGAGTCACTTAATCACCACACATTTCAAAGCCATTTAAACAAGTATCAGAAGATAATTTCTATAATCTCTTAATTTCATTGCACTGTATTTTCAATGAAGGGAGTGGTGTTGGTATGACTGATGCTGGTTGATATATGAGGAAGCCTTAGCTAAGGAGCTGTAGTTAGAGAGGCCAGCAAATCAAATCCAATATTTCCTTCTGAAAGTAGTTTGTTTCAGTTTGAAATTAAAAGCTTTCATTGCATTTTAAGAGGTGCAAAGGGAGCATTTCTTTTACATTTTTTTTGTTTCTGTATTTTTTAAGTTTAATCTTGACAAGAGCAACTCTCGCGTCTCTAAACACTGGTGCAAGTCATTAATTTACTATCGCTTAACATAACCTGACTCAGCTAAAACCTTAAAAAACAACTCAAACACTCACTAATGAACATGCTTTATCTGTGAGTTGGAGCAGAGAAATGATTCTCTTTGCTCAGCTGATTATTAACAGTAAAAGCACACGGGCACAACTATCAGGCCCACTCACATCCAACAATCTTTCAGACTCACTAATAAACTAATAGTTTGATTTAATCTGCACACAGATGTGTTCTGACTGTGGGTGAATGGCCTGTAGGTAACTATTCAAAAGGCCATCTGCAATTACAGATTATTTTTAGCTCAAGTACAAAAAGACTCAAAACAAAACCCATTTGTCTGAAGTTTTTTCCACTTAACGTGAACTCTGAGTTTATACATTTATCAGAGAGACTTCGGTTCATGGTCTTGCGGCTGAGTGGGGAGCAGTGATTCACCGTCCTTCTCCAGCTGTGTCTCCAGCCTGCAGCCGGCCCGCTTCGCTCAAGTAACGACATTAATACACGAGGAGAGCTTTAACCTTGAATTAAGCATCCAGCTCCTGCTGCATCAAACGCCAATAAAAATGTTGTGTGGAAATTCATGGCTATGCTAATCTGGCTCAGTTAAGCTAATTTTGCAAGCGGGTTGTGAATTTAAACCGGCTATTTAACAGCCCCGGCTCTCAGCAGCTACTTGTTTATGCTCTCTGGGTTTCTCAGCAGCTGTCAGTCTGCTTTATTGTCCTGCGTGCACCCACTCTAACCTTGTTTTCATACAGTCTGAATTAATGGATTGTGACAAAGACCAGCTTTTGGATTCAGTCATTATACAATAAACGTGCATGTGGCCGCTCCTATTTAAGGACGCGCATAAACAATCCATGTGCATTCAGATGAGGAATGGCGAACATAAACATTAGGTCCAAGGAAAAGCAGAGCACACTTGTATACAGAGGCAGAACATCTGCGTTGGGATGATCAAGAACCATTTTCAACTGAGTTGACTCACAGTGGTGATGATGATGATGATGATGACGGCATGCTGTCTGATGTCCCTCAGGTGCTGAACGAGGCCGTGGGGGCCATGATGTACCACACCATCACCCTGACCAGAGAGGACTTGGAGAAGTTCAAGGCGCTGCGCATCATCATCCGCATCGGCAGCGGCTACGACAACATTGACATCAAGGCTGCCGGGGAGCTGGGTGAGGCTGGGGGACAGACGCAGACAAACAGGGTGGATTATAGATGGAGAGACTGGGGTTGCTCAGAAGCAGATGGTAATCATATGCCAAGAATAATGAATACGAAGAGTTGCATCTCCCCATATGGCTTAACTGCTCACCACAACAGGACGACATGAATAATAAATCAACAAAAACAGAAGAGATGCATAATGGATGAGGATGGTGCACCTTTTTATTAAGGTCAAACCAAACTCAATATAATGACTTAACATTACATATGTAAGAGGAATTATTTATTAACTGTACACAGAAGTTGTTATGGAACTGATTGCACATTCAGCGCAGATGCTCCAAATTATATGAAGCTCGTCCTCTGATTCCCATTCGGCCCCTTTGGCACATGTTGGGCCTCAGAAGATTGTAGTGAGATTCTGCTAACCATCACTACCCTTTCCATCCATTACACTTTAGCACGATTATGTTTTGTTTATGCTCACACATTAATTTTAAATCTTTTTAACCACGGCGTTCACTTTTCCTTTTGTATTTTACTTCCACTGTCGACACTTTACATTGACACTTTATATTGTATTTATACCATTACAGTCACTCTATTGTAAATTTTTTTCTGACATTCTTATATTTATATATTTTTTGTAAATGTTTTGTACATACAAGACATGCTCCATTTATCTATTTATTTTATTTTATTATTCTATTTGATACTTTCAACGTCCTGCTGCTTAGTTGTCTTGCAATTGCCCCTCGGGGATAAATAAAGTTTTTCTGAATCTGAATCTGAATCTGAATTTCCTTCTCCAGGCATTGCGGTGTGTAACATTCCCTCAGCAGCAGTGGAGGAAACGGCAGACTCAACGCTTTGTCACATCCTCAACTTGTACCGGCGAAATACCTGGCTGTACCAGGCTCTCCGGGAGGGCACGCGGGTCCAGAGCGTGGAGCAGATCCGGGAAGTCGCGTCCGGGGCGGCGAGGATCCGAGGAGAGACACTCGGCCTCATTGGATTTGGTAAGAATTAAGACGTAAGACAATTTATTGTCATTGTACTTCAAAATTCACTTGATTGATCAACCAAACTTAATCTGTGTGTGTGGCTGTGTGTAAACGTCACTATTATAGTGAAACTAACAGAATCCACCGCTGGACTGTGTTGCAAAGGCTTCTAATGAGACTTCTAATATTTCTGTTATGGTCAGTTAATTATTTAACCAGTGTTTTGACTGAAAACAGCTGTGTCATGTAGAAAATGTGTTGTGAAGATTTCAATCAATTATTAGGGTTGAAGACAGTGTTTAATTGGCTTAATAAGGCGCCGCCATAGTAAGGGTTCCTGTAGCAATTAGTCCGAGCAGATGAATGATAGATGGGAACGTCAGGAAAAATAGGTATCTGAGAGTCAGAAAATGCATAGAGAGTGGGGAACACTATGTATAATTAATTAAAGTTGTTAAATTAAGTGGCATAATTATCTATCACTGGAAAAAAAATCTATTTAATTATTACTTTGTCCTTTTGTTTTTTTTTTAACAGCAATATTTAGGATATTGCCTCAACTCTTCGCTCAGTAAATGTCTCTCTCCATCTTTTCCCCCCACTATCAGGCCGCGCGGGTCAGGCGGTGGCCATGCGGGCCAAGGCGTTCGGCTTCAACGTGATCTTCTACGACCCGTACCTGCAGGACGGCTTGGAGCGCTCGCTGGGAGTCCAGCGGGTGTACACGCTGCAGGACCTGCTCTACCAAAGCGACTGCGTCTCCCTACATTGCAACCTGAACGAACACAACCACCACCTCATCAACGACTTCACCATCAAACAGGTTTGGGCAAACGTGATGCTAAGATTGGCCGGTGGTTTCTCTAAGGTGGCGGGACAGCTTTAGCTCGGTGAACTGGGAGGAGAGTTGGCCAACCACTGGCGTGTCTCGGTTGCCAGCTCTCTTTTTTTATTGGCAACTTGCAATTACAGGCTGCTTAAAAAACCTTTTAATGAGTGGTAAGACGCTTGGACAAAGCGCAGGTAAGGAGGCACAGCTGTTTAGTTCACACGAGGGAGGATGTACTCCATTGTTCCTGTGTTTTCATAGCTTTCAGGTCAGTGTGACCCAAACATTTGCAAAAGTGTTGTGGGGGCGGAGGGTCATGCCACTGATGTTCCCCTGCATGCTCATCACTGAAAATGAACCAAGCATAGAGATTTTCTGCTCGGGATAAGTATGCATCTAACACCATTTGACGATCTCATGTTGGGATTAGTGAACTAAATGCATGAGACAACCGCTGTAAATATTTACCCTGCACAGCAATCTTGCGCGTACTGCTTTGTCAAAGTCCATAACATGTTTTTTTTTTCACTTGCACGTTCCCAACACTGCGCCACACCTATTGCATACTGCCAAAAAAGCAGTCAGTTACAAGCCAAGGAATGCTCTTGACCAGCCAAGTCACAGCTGCCAGCTGGGTGGGCTGCCCGGCCAGATGTGCATGCCTTAACCAAACTTTGTCTCAGTTAACTAAGTCATGCACAACGGTCCCAAAGTGCATATCTTTTATAGCACCTTCTTTCAACATGACAGATATGTTTACCAAATGTAAATGAATACACAACTGTTTATCTTTGAGATGATTGCAAATGTAAACGCTCGTCTTCGCTTGGTGACTGCTGCCACCTGGAGGACATAAACTGAACTGCAATGAATAATACAACTGTACATATTCACTCGTTCTTATTTGAAACAATAAATGTAGTTTTTATAGACCTACATTATCTTGTATATTGTAGTTTCCCTTTATTTTCATAAAAGTGAGAAGAATCATTTAAATGTTTCCTGTCGGTAAAAGTTTCAGCATCTCAAAGGCCTTTGTTGTTTTCTGTTTCTCTGTTTTTGTATAGATGCGTCAAGGGGCTTTCCTGGTCAACTCTGCACGGGGAGGTCTGGTGGATGAGAAAGCGTTGGCTCAGGCGCTTAAAGAAGGCAGAATACGTGGCGCTGCCTTAGACGTCCACGAGTCAGAGCCTTTCAGGTGCCGTTCACCTTCACGAACAGCAGAGTCAGAACAACGCGGTTCTTGCTCTGTCCCTCTCATACCTCACGGCTGCCTTTTCTTCTCCATTTTATATTTTCTGCTCAACAGTTTCTCCCAAGGTCCCCTCAAAGATGCCCCCAACTTGATCTGCACCCCCCACACAGCCTGGTACAGTGAGCAGGCGTCGCTGGAGATGAGAGAAGCCGCCGCCACAGAAATTCGCAGAGCCATTACTGGTACGGATTCATCTTTGAGCTTTTTCTCCATCCACACGAGCACATGTCTGGATTTCTTAACTGGTTAAGTTCACTCTCGCCCCTACACAGGCCGTATACCAGACAGTCTGCGAAACTGTGTCAACAAAGAGTTTTTTGTTACCTCGACACCCTGGGGGATGATGGAGCAGCAGCAGCCTCAAGTTCACCCTGAAATCAACGGTGCCGCCTACAGGTAGCACATTTACCTGATCAGGCTTTGTGCGTCGTCTCAACGCCTGTAGTAGCCAGGCTCAGCCTGTTCACATTAATGTTTGTAACTTTGGAGCTTTTGGGAGGATTTCTGCATAAAACTTGGTCCAAATGAGTTTAGCCCATGTTACGTTTTAGGCTTTATATTGTCTCAACCAGACTGAACTGCTTCTCTCACACAGCCGAGTGAACCAAACCATGGTACAGACCATAGCAACCGGGGGAATGCAGGACAAATTATATACCTAATTCTCAACCAGGTAAATGAAACTATCACTGTCCCCCAGCAGGCTGGGGCAAACCAATGACATCACCAATAAAATCAAACCCCTGTAAGTTCTGTAGCCTTTTCCTCTTCACTGTCTAACTTACACTCCCTGCAACTGTACCCACTCTACCAGACATCTCATGAACCCCCCCACTCCCCCACCCCCACTCTGCACTGAACATGAAACACACACGATCAGTCTGATGACGGTGGACACATTTCAATTTAAAATATAGAAATTGGATCTGAAGGGTGGATTGAATTGCTCTTGTTCTTTTCTTGCATGAAAGCAAGAAGGTTTGGGTGGAGGAGAGGAGGAGAGGGGAGGAGGAGGAGTCGCCTCACTGCGAGGAGGAAGGACAGAGACAGATTATCACAAAGTGTAGAAGAGAAAACACTGTGTGGATATAAGTGAATATAACAAAAATGGAGATGATGAGAATGAATGTGAATAAGAAAAAAAAAAAAACACTTAAAATGGAGGTTAACTGAAAAATAGTAATAAACTGCTGAGTGATGAAATTTCAAGCGTGATTTGATATAAATAGTATTGACATCAATCAAAACAGAGCGACTTTCCTGTCGAACCATCATCAGTCGTCATGCACTACTCAAAGCTGCCTCATATAATTAATTTTAATTCTAAGACACCTCGAGTGTGAAAGTAACAAAAAAAATCTTTGAATATAAGTGAAAGTGATGAAGATGGTGGACAATTGAAAATATAAGTATAGGATAAATTGATGAGCTTGAATGAAATTTGAAACTGTGTTGTTCTTACAGTCAACTGACTACTATTTGTTGTCAACACCTTGCTGTTTTTGTTATTTACACCTGAAAAAAACATGAAGCCGTAGAAAAGCTGCCTTAACCCTGAAGTAACCAAACCATGATTTTCTGTGTCCTTATGGTGCAGTTCAACAAAATAAGTCTCAAAAATTGATTGAATCACAAAACTGTAAAAGTAAATTAAGACTTTTTCAAAAACTTTGCCAATTTAACTTAATGTCATCGCTTTTCCAGACTGTGAAATAACATTATAAAATCCCATGACATATTTATCACAACGCTGGAACATTTCATTACTTCCATCGTCAGTTTGTAATAATTGTTGTTAACCTCAAGGCTGCTTTTATGATGATTAAACATGAAATATGATTCACATCATCACTTATTGTTATGCTGGCTCTAAATGAACCACATTTTCTGTATAATTTGCTTCTTAATTTTTCGTTTTTTCATCCATTCTTCACTGTCTAAGTACAGTTTTGCTCTTAAGGCCGCTGCATGTAGCAATACCACGTCTGGCCACACGGGGGCGCGCAGATCTGCTGGAGTTGGAGTGACATGCTGCCCCCCATGTGGTCAGAGGTGGCATTGTTATATATCGCTTTAGATCAGTTTCATACTGTGTATTTATTATTTGTTGCATGAGTAAGACACAGGTAAATCCAAACAATCCCCGACCTTCCTACTTACCTACCTGAATAGTTTCAGTTTCCCTCCACCCTTTTCCTGTCCAGCGCTCTGTAACAGAAGATGTGTTCGCCCTAACCTTTGTGTGCCTTGCTTGCTGGGGAATGTTATGTTGGGAGCGGTTGTTGTTTAATAAGTGTTGTATGGGAAATGTGTTAGCGTTGTTTGTATCAGTGAGCCTTGCTTACAATAGATTAGGATGTTTAAAATCCTCATATGTTGCCTCTGTGCTGCTGTAGATCTAGTTATACAGGACTGTCTCAGAAAATTGTGATAAAGTCCTTTATTTTCTGTAATGCAATTAAAAAAACAAAAATATCATACCTTCTGCATTCATTACAAATCTGCTGTAAGCCATGATCAGCAATATTAAAATAATATAAGGCTTGCAATATTTCAGTTGATTTTTAATGAATCCAGAATATATGACATTTTTGCATTACAGAAAATAAAGGACTTTATCACAATATTCAAATTTTCTGAGACAGTCCTGTATGCAATCATGTGCAATGAGGCGATGTTACTGAGTTGTTTTGTTTCTATTTATTGCACACAAATTATTTGACTCTACTTCTAATTTTCAGCCACGTATCCATTTTTGACAGAAATTCTTAGGAGAACAAAAACCAGCAGCTATTCTTTTCCAGGATGTGTGTAATTTTTCAAACGTTGCTCTGATGTTTTCTCCCCAACGTGCCTGCTGATCACCTTCTGTCCTCCTCCAGATTCCCCCCTGGCGTGATGGGCGTCGCCCCTGGTGGGATCCCCGGACCGATGGAGGGGTTGGTGCCCGGGGGGGTGCCCATCACCCACACCCTGCCCCCGGGCACCCACCCGTCACAGGCCACCTCCCCGAACCAGCCCTCCAAACACGGCGACCCCATGAGAGAGCACATGACTGAGCCGTAGTAGAACTGCCGCTGTAGCCGAGCAGGAGCAGAAACGAGTGTCAACGAAGGAACCCATCCAACAGTACACTTGACTTCAGCCATCCGGACCTACCAGCAGACTGCCTGCAGGGCAGCGTTTCACTCTGGTTTTTTTTTTTTGTGTGTTTTTTTTTGTATGAAACCACTAAGCCCAAGTGAGGACAGTGGACGTTACCACACACCGGCACTGCCACACTGAGATGGGACTGACCGTCAATCTCATGCACAGAACATCTGAAACATCTCCCTCCATATTCGTTTTTGTTTGTCCGAAAGCTAAGTGACGCTTTCGTTTATATCTTCATTATTGCATATATTTTAGGAAACCTCCTCCTGACTTCTGGGACACGTTGCCAGGATGTGCAGGATGGAAACTTGACCCGTCTTGCCTAGTTTAAAGGACGACCCTCGAAGCCTCCTTTTTCCCTTAAACTTCACCCTTTTTCTGCACAAACGTGTCTTGTGTTACTTAGTTGTTTTTTTTGTTTTTTTTTACTCTCTTCTGTTTTTCCTATTTTCTGTGTTTCTGTTGCAAGTGAACCTCTGTTTTTATGTTCTACAGTGTGTGAAAATGTTTGGACTTGAGAGTTACGTTAAGCAGACGAGAACAGTCAGCTGCGGACGGCACCTTCACAAATCTGGACTCCCATCTTTTGCCCTTTTTTGTTCATGAAGACCAGTGGCCCCAGAATGTAAAAGACAAGGTTATTGGAGGGGAGGGGGGGGCAGTAGATGTGGAAGAATATTTCGGCTTAAAGGTAGAAATTGCCCTTTTTAAACCAAAAAAAAACAAAAAAGAATAATAAAAATTGCTGTTGTTGGTTCTTCTTGTTGCAACCATCCGAGCTCTGCTTAACCGAGGTGCGATAGTTGGTTGTTTTCATGAATGGATATTAACTGCTGGCATCCAAAGGACCTAGATTACAACGGCAGCAAAAACCTTGTGAAATCTCTTACTGACTCAGGAAAAAAAAAAATCAGCATCAGTATGAACAAAAAAAAGAGAGAGAGAGAGAAATCAACAATCCTGGATACCTGCTTTTCACCTCTTTCTCCGTTGTGCTTTTTTAAAAATATATCAAATGTACATTTTTTGATGTTGAAGGTTTTCACTCCTGTTAGATTTGTATTGCCTTGTTAAATGTTCATATAACCGTAGTCTTATGTGACGAGCCCCCCCTCTCCCCCTCATAGTTTCTCCTTTGTTTCTCTGCTCTAATGGAAGCCAGCTGTGGCTCTCGGAGGCTCCGTGAACAAACAGCGGCCGCGTCCATCCCCCCTCGGCGCCGCGGCGTCAGCCGCTGGCAGAATGTTTGGTTTTTAGTGTGAGTATTTGTATTTGTTTCTTGTACAAGGTGAACATATAGCATACAGTGCAGCTGGAACCAATAAATAAAAGTTACTGTTCTGTTTGATGATCGGTAGAACGCTGTATTCTTTTCCAGGGAATTGTCTTCTGAAAGATATTTAAATTCCTCAAATTTGACATCTGAGTCCGCATCACGTCATGTTTAGATTCCTGTTGTACCTTTCCTACCTAATTTGTTCAATATTCAAGCTTTTCTTTTGTTTTTTTTTCAAAGAAATACATTTCCCATGATGCAAATGAGACTAGCAAGTGTTTTTATGGCTTCTGTTAATTACACTGTAAGCATCATAAGCCTTTATTTGACCCTTTTATATATTTTAACCACAATACCATATTTAGCGTTTCCTGTTTTTTCATCTACAACCATTGTCAGTAAATGGCTTTAACACTAAAGAAAACTGAAAAATGTGATGTTTTTCAGGTAGATTCAGAGGTTTTAAGTATATATTTATTATTGCTTTGCTTCTCTGTGATTTCAAAGTAAATATATGGAGATTTACACATAATAGATATCAGATGTAATAGCTGAAAAGTCTGGGAAAAGGCTGGGCAACTCTGCTCAGGCTGCTGCCGCCGTCACCCGGTCCTGGAATAGGAGATATTGTTTAAAAAAATAAATAAATAAATACAGGGGAACCATTTGGGCGAGAAAAAAAGGAACCAAAGTGGCTTGATAACCCAAGACGTCCGGTAAGATCCCACATCGATGAAACTCGAGCTACAGTATACTTAATGGCAGAAGTGGTTAAGCGACTGAAAGAAATAACGATGGAAGAGAAAACAAGAGAAGGGCCAAGCAAGAGGCCAAACAGCTCTTAAAGTGTCTTACAAGTGACTCAGCCTCGAGGCCTGAGAGCAGGCCTGCTACGTTTCCTAGTTCAGCTTAAAGGTTTAAAGCCACTCTATGTAGGAATACCACTTCTGACCACCTGGGGGCGACATGTCACAAGAAAGTTCAGCATCTGCAGTCTTTCACAACAAAGTGCGGGAAAAATAAGCATTAAAAGATGTGCCTGTCCATCCCCACTCAATATTGTCACGGGTCGGCACAGAAGATGTTAGGCTCCATTTGATCAGAGTACCGTATTTTCTGGACTATAAGCCGCATCCGCTCTATTTAAAAAAAAAAAAAAGATATGCAAGCCGCAGACATTTATGTTGTTAGATTAGATATTTACTACATGTACAGAAGGATTTTGAACTGGAAATTATGTACATTTTTGTACCTAAATAGATCCTTTCCTAACACGGCAGCAACTTTGCTGATTAAAACGGGACAGAACCAAGAGAAAATAACCGGTACTTATTTATCTGTTTGAAATCTACTTCTACCTACTTCTATCTGCTAAAGAAGAAGTAGCGTATTCTTCTTTGCATTTATTTTGTCTTAGTTTTCATTCTAATTCCAGTTAGAGCGCCCCGAGCCGTGGAAGAAAAATCAACAGAATAGCCGCACCTTTGTATAAGCCGCACGGTTCAAAACCTATGAAAAAAGTAGCGGCTTATAGTCCAGAACATACAGTAGTTTTGCTACAATGAGTGGCTTTATAATATTGTATATTTTAGCTCTTACAAAAGGCATAAAGCTGCTTTAATCTGTAAAATTTGGTTGTTTGTAATACGCTTAACATTACTGTTGCTACAAATGTTACTAGTGTCAATGTTTGTTTTAGAATACATCGTCACTTAGTGAATTTGATTATTATAATCCGCCGACAAATGTGTTTATTGTAGCATTACTATAAGCATTTTATTTGCTAAATCTAATAAATGTTCCAAATAAGATTCCTATTTATCAGAAGGCCCTACGTGATTTGGCCATGTTTATTTATGTTAACCAAATACTTTTGTCTTCTGGCAGTTCAAACAAATAATCATCTGTGCAGCAGAAAATGTGCCACAGATGTCAGTTCACATTAAACTTGACACTGAAACGGTTTGAAATCACGTGTATTCAATTATTTCCTCTTTTGGGGATTAATAGAATACTTTTGAATTGAACTGAACATTTTATTCTGATGTGGAGTTTAAGTACAGACTGCAAAAAAATTACGTGAAATGTAAGGGAAAAAAAGGCGTGTATATTCTGTTTGTATGCATGTTGTAAGCTGTAAAAATATAGATAATAGAGCATGATTTGGATCAGATAGGAAGTCAGCAATTAGCTGATATTTCATTCAGCGGAGTGAAAATTAAATGGTTAAATTAGTTCATGCTAGACTAATCCTGACCCTTATTTAATAAATGCTCTAAGTTCAAATTCATTATAGTCCTAGGGAAGAGAGGAAAAAAAAGATCTAATTCCACTTTACTTTTTTTTTCATAACCTCCAAATAGCTTACAGAGTAAATGCAACATACTTATTTCAGTATCCTTTAACTAATCAAATATGTCCCATCTGACTGATGCTGAAGCTACTGGAGCGGCTACTGCATCGTTAGAGCGGAGCTGCTCTTACTCTTAATTACCTGCAGCCAGATGTGATCCAGAGGTCAGCTGACAAGCATTTGTTGGTCGTAGAAAAGTAAGAAAACAAGTGGCTGGTATTGTTCGGTAATGCTGTTATCTGGTTTACGTCAAATCAGTTATCTTGTTACCTCAAGATAACAACGCTGGTTTTGTTTTCTACTGTTTGTCCTGGCTTTCAATATTAGATCACCTTCTGGTTCCCGGTGCTGTGTTTCAGCAGGAGGAATCTTTTCAGGTAACCAGGGTCTTTTACAGGGTCCTTTGTTCTCCACTGCAGGAAGTACTGGTAGTACTTTTGGAGATTACCTGGAATTTATGGGATGTATCGTGCAGACTAAAACCTTTTGGTTTGAGAGCTGTCATTGCTACACTTAATTTTGTGTGTGTGTGTGTGTGTATGTATGTATATATAATATATATATATATATATATATATATGTATATATGTATGTATATATATATGTATGTATATATATATATGTATATGTGTATGTATGTATATATATATATATGTATATATATATATATATGTGTGTATATATATAATGCCTTATATATAATGCCTTCATTGCAGCTAATTCCACTAGAGGGAGCTGCAAACTAAGAGATGAGATTTAATGTAGGTCTTGAAAGTCTTTCTCTTGTATTTACATACTGTAATATATACTGTATTTACCACATGAAAGGTAATCCACTGATATCTGAAGTCAGACAGACAGACGGTACAAGATGTGACAGTAAATTAAGTTTCGACATTCAAAAAGGTTCTTTATTTTTTTTTTTTTCTTCATATTTTGCCTGATCTTTGCATCACACTGTGTTTAGTGAAGTCAGGCCTAAATCCACAAACCATCATAGTCACAACTGCAACTATTGCATAAATACAAAGCAACATGTAGGGGATGCTTAGAGCACGTCTGACATGAAGGACACACGAAATAGGTTATAGTACATAATGGCAAAGGAACGGAGAGAAAAGAAAATGCAAACGTTCACAGCAAAAGAAAAGGGTAGACACATTTTTCTTCTTTTTTGTCAGCTTTGGTTTTAT
Organism: Cololabis saira; assembly: GCF_033807715.1. Taxonomy (NCBI): domain Eukaryota; kingdom Metazoa; phylum Chordata; class Actinopteri; order Beloniformes; family Belonidae; genus Cololabis; species Cololabis saira. Next base: position 23,853,555 of record NC_084603.1, read on the forward strand.
ATGTGGAAATCTCTCACGATAAGTTTAATCAAGAACATGGGTTGACGACAAACAGGATTTACAGAGGTGGCCTGACGTGCACCGTGAGGGTGAGCTCGACAACAAATGGGCGGCGGGAGACGCAGATTAGGCAAGAGTGACTTTGGGTTTTACGCCGACATTGAACATGTCTGGCCGCCACACTCGACTGCCCAGAAAAAACACAATAAAAAACAAAAGCACCAGATTTTAGGCATCCAGATGAGGTACTAAATCCCATGCAACAAGCAAGTAAACTTCCCACCGATGGTCATGGTTGGTTCTTTCCTTTAAGCAACAGTGTTTCTGTGCAAAGTGTCTTCATCAAGATTGAGAAAATAATTAACAAAACCACAAAAAGGAAAAAAACAAAACATAGAGAAAGCGCTTAATAGCTCAGATAAATTTCCAAACAATAAATATGAAGAATAAATTCAAAGAGGAAAAAAAAACCAACAACTGAGTTCATTCTGAAAAACGTAAACCAAATATCCAACATGAATGTTAGTGTGCTAAACATTAGTGAGTGTAGATCTGACTTGTGAAGGGCAAATCTCCCTTTTAAAGAGCTTCATATATGATCTGAATTCAAGCAATGATAATGTTCTCATATAGAAATCTTTAAATAGATGTGCAGTGCTTAGTAATAAGGATTACAATTGTTTATTATTACATAATCTCATCTTTTCTGGTGGCATTTATTAGCTTTGTCCCATTTCCCAAACAAAAACGTTCAACAAGCCAACTCTAAACAAGCTGGAAACCCCCCCAGAAAAGTTCAATTTGGAAGTGTGCTTTTGTCAGTGCCCCCACTGAACAGATATAAAGTGTTGGTTTGAGTCAATGCTGGTATAGTTCCTTCGTTTGTTTTAAAAACCACATGCATTTACACTGATGGATAAAGATTCTTCTTTTTAGCTCAACAGTTGAAACTCAAAACAATCCAAAGGGTCGTTTGCATTTGTAAACCTTTATTCTCTCCAAACCTTCCAGTCTCAGCTTGTTCTGAGCCAAAGTCTTTTTAAGCGTACTCCCGGGCGGCGGCATGAGCCACGAGTGTAGCCGTGTCACTCTGGAGGTGTGGGCGGGGGTCTTGTGGGTACCCTGTCCCCTGCTGAAGGCCGTCACAGTTTGTCCGTTGTCAGAAGGAGGAAAACAAACAAAACAACAGAACAAAGAAAAGCTGTAAGAAAGAGCGATGAGGGAGGAGTCCTGCCCCCAGCAGACTGCCTTCATCTTTTTCAGTTCTTTTTCAATTCACTCGTCGTCGTCGTCTTCCTCCTCCTCGCCGTCAGACAGAGAGGCGCAGGGCCGGATCTGCCGGTAGCCGTCCAGCCACTTCTCCACCATCTGCGTGACGAGTGGGTGGTTGCGACGGCGGGAGCTTTTCTGAAGGGCCACCAGGACGCCGCCTTCCGTCACGCAGCAGTCCAGCCACTCCCGCAGGAGTTTCTCCTGTTGCTCCTCATTCCCCATCTGAAGAAGAGGAGGAAATGCTCATATACAGTGATTGCCTTTACATGCAGTCAATAACCCTTTTAAAACCCTTTTCACAGAGAGAGAAAGGGCCTATAATCTAAGGGGAGAACAACATTTTAGAAAACAAAGTACAAACAACAATGAAAAGCATGTGCATATCGAACTGTGGAGTGACTCTGTGGAACAGTTTGGAGCAGGAAATGAAACAAAGTAATAACATAAATCTGTTTAAAAAGAAATACAACAAATTATTTATAAACAGGTATATGGAAGAGGAAATAGGTGGGCGGGGAGTGTGAGAAACAAATAAGTTGGGGAAAAATGGTATATTATATATGCTTAAGATATGTTTAGATATTTATGTAGTATATATTATCTGTTGAGAGGGATAGTTGAAATTATGTAATGTATGTTATATATTTATTGGGTATGTAGCACATATATATTTATAGGGATATTTATGTAGTTTATATAGTGTATATTTATATAGATCTATATAATAGTTGTGTTTTCTAGATATTCATATAACATTTATGTAATATTTATATTGTCTATATACTTATATGGATAATTATGTAATAATAGGCATGTTTACGGAGTATTTATATAGATTATATTTATATGGATATTGTGTAGATATAATACTGTAATAGCAATAATGTAAATCCATAGTGTTATAATGAGGTAGGAGCTAGGAAAAAGTTTACACTTCTTCCTACTCCTTTTTTTCGAACATGTTTATATGAAGATGTAAATGTTTATCTTTTTATTATTATTTTTACTTTCATTTTATATGCATGTTCGAAATAAATTCATTCATTCATTCATTCATTCATTCATTCAAAACCGGAATATTAGCAATAACCTGGCTGAAAAAAGCGAACTACAGGGCCGAGAAACAAAACGGTACTAGCAGGTCCGATTATCCGCCGTGCTGCTGTTATTGTTGTTGTTTTGAATTTGGATACAGGAAGAAGAAGCAGAAATGACGGGAATTGCGCCATGACGTTCTCCGTGCGTCGCTGGTTTGATCGAGATATCCCAAATGATTAATTACCATGTATACAGGGATAAACCTGTTTGCTCACGCATGTAAACAGAATATTCCTAATGTTTCAGTAACCGGAATATTAGCAATAACCCGAATTTTGACTGCATGTAAACGTAGTCAGTATCACATACGGTACTCCCTATGTGCACAGACTGCAGTCATGATCTGGTTATCAGAACAAGGAGACTGTCGTGCTCCTTACCTCTTGCGCTGTGAGGAAGTGAATATGAAGCAGCTTCCTGTCGCTGTCCACGAGTGGCAGAAATGTGACCGTGACGTCGTCGTCCGTGTTGAGGTTGGCGCCCGCGCCACGATTGTCGAAGCCGTCGTTCTCCATGGCCACCAATGCTGAGAAGTGGCCGCGAGTGTAGCCCAGAGCGATGGGGCTCTTCCAGCAGAAACTCTGCTCCCACAAGAGCGGCAAGTACACACCTGAGGACAACATGGGACGATATTAGTTCAAACATTTTCCTAAAAAAAAAACCACCACCACATTTCGTCCTTACAAAGATCTGAATAACTAAAAGATATGTTGTATATGTAATCTGAAATGTGCTGATTTGATTTACACTAAATAAATATTAAATTGTGATTGTATTTGTGCTTAGCAGATATGTGATGGTAAAAGCTATTTTTTCCACATCAGAGAGAAAATAACTGCTCATATCTCACTACAGGATCTTAATAAAGCTGCTGCTAACTTTTTGGATGAAACTTTTGTCTTTTTTTGAGTATTCTGTTTGTGTCGCATCTATAAAAGCGTTCTCATTTCTATTGATCAAGTAGATCAAGGACAAAACTGGACAAGAGTTTTGGACTAAATCTCTAAGAAAAACAAAAAGTAAAAATACCACGATGTTTAAGTGCTCGGAGTAAACCAGAGTAAAATCCTGATAACACCAACCAGTGATTGCTAATGATTTATTGGCTGTAAATTTTGTGCAAAACAGGATGTTACTGTTGTTTTATGATCACCTAATGTCCCAGATGTACTAATAAATGAAAAATGAGATGCCATTTTCACAGAAACAAACATCCATGCAGAAAGAGGAGTCACCGGTTTTTATAAGGGTTTATAAATAATTTTTGCTGTCCAACGCTCCATAAACTCAAACCCCACCGTAAGTCAAGGAGGAAAAAGACATGGCAGTATTTTTTCTGACATTCAGTGAAACAGAAGTATAATATACCAAAAACTGCCTCAAGATTCAGTGAACAAATACCTCAGATTGATCCAACATGAGAAAGCATTTCTTTACTACAAGACGAGGCAGAAACACAAAGTAGCTCTTGCACCTCATGAATACCTCAGTAACTGACACCAAGATTGATATGTCTGTTCAACAGCTTTCTGAGTAATCACTGAGCTCACTTGGTCAACACTTTAACCCTCTTCCCTGTGGGGGAACATGTGCACCACCATCCCCCGTGTGTTTCACTCCGGCTCCTGGCAAGAGTAAATCACTGATCCGTCAAGCAGACTTTGCCACAGTCGGGCCTCACAGAGCACTTTCATCATCTCCTGCGCAGCATCACTCAGCAGGCAAATTGAAACCAGACTGTTTTCCCTGCCAGTCATGAAGGTGGGCTGCACACTCGCCGCAGTGTTTCCCCTGAGATCCTGATGCTTTACGTGTCTTCATCTGAATCTGAACGTTTGCAGGACATTCTGCTGTTTCACAACCATGTTGCGACTCCTGTCACGCTTTGTGTTGTTGTTATTCCAATCTCAGGAATAAATAAATACACAACAGTGACACATGTTGTAAATTGTGATTACTGATGGATTTAGAGCAGTCGCTATGTCAGCTATGCGGGTTATGCAGACACATGTAGGCTGAAACTATTTGACAAAGGAAGTCTAGTTCTTCCACACCCACTGGAACCCAGTTGCACTCGGATCTCCCATATTTAACGGAAACAATGTTAACTAACTGCTCACCTTGAAAACGGGTGTACCCGAGTGTTTCGCCACGGAAACTTTTGTAATACTTCACTCCATAGACGATAATAGGTCTACGGAGTATGTGTGCAAGAACAAAAATGTGGGTCTGCTCCAAGCTGGATCCTGGCTGTGAAAGGAAAAAACAACACAAAAAAGCACAAACCGTTAGAAAATACAAATGTTAAACATTTTAAATAGATTAAAAAGTAATGCAGAGGTATCCTACATGCTAAAAGTTTCAGAACACAAACAATTACTGAACTTTCACACTGCAACATAATAACAACCCAGCCAAATACTTAGTGAGTGAGCTAACACAGAACAGAGCTGATGACAGACAGGATGCACTTTCCCAGAGCTTTGCAGGCAGCGCTTTCCACAGTGAGACCAGTAATACTTCTTGCATAATTGATGCATCGTTAACGTGTCATATTTAAAGCACAATAAGCTTCTGTCCTCCATACTAATGTATGCATTAACATTCATGCGCGTGTACCTGGCTGGCGAGGGAGAGGATGAAAGCCCAGTCTTCCTGCCACTGCTCCTCTCGGAGGGAGAAGTGCAGGCCGAAGCTCTGGGAATACCACGACTCCCACTCCTTCCAGCGTGTGTAAAACCTGCACGCACGCACACACACAAACACGAACCGCTTAGCAGGTGACATCGTTTGACCTGCAGAGATCCTGCAGCTGCAAGTGGCTGCATTCTTCCTTCTCTGTCTCGGTTTAGTTTTTAGACGGCAAAAGCTGATTCTATACAAATGGTAATTGTCTCCTTCATAATCCCAGACTGTTGCAAAAAGACACGACGCACTGGCCTGGCTTACACATGGGAAGAAAGGGTGAGGATCAGTCCCATTCCCCATACTCAAAAAGCGTCATCATCTCATCCCTTCAACTGTACCTTTGAGCTTTACTGAGAAGTTTTATGCAAAGTAGCTAAATCAATTATCACGACTATTTTGAAGCCACTTGTGCTCCTGTATCCACCCTTCCTCCATGTGGAAGATTAAAACCTTCACTGAGCATACATTAAGAAAGGATCTCTCAGTTAACTCTTATTTCCTTTATTATTGACATATCAATTTTGATGACAAAACAGGAGTAATTCTAAAAATATTTAAAAAATCTGATGTGGAAAAGTCTTGTCTGCCAGAAAATATTGGTGAGTTTTAGAAGAAATTATCCAACTTTTCTAACTAGAAACAGAATGCATCTCCTGCATGTTGTCATGTCACTATTTGATTTGATACTGATTCTTGGTAACTATTCAATTCAAAATTGATTTTCACTTCAAAACAATTCTCAGTTTCAAATGATTCGATTACAAAGCACTCAATTGAAAATGACTGAAAGTGATATTTGATTAAGAACACTGGGATGCTATTTGCATAATCTATTTCTATGCCCCGAGTACAAAGAAAAACAACAATACTTAAAGCAGAATAAACTGAAATTATGTTTGTGGAGTCTTTTTTTTGAGTATGTTGTCAGCTGATGACTACTTGATTATTATACTGTTTTTTTTTTCTGGCAAAATTAAAATGATAAATAATGTAAAAATGAAAGATTGTCTAGGTCCAACTGTAGCACGACATGTTTATTAAAAAAAAAACTTAAGCTAAAATATGACAGTACTGATAATCAACTGACTGTGATTTAAATATAGAGCTGTCATAGATTCTTGTAACTAAATTTAGAAACAACAGCAATGATGTCAACACAAGATGAAAGACTTGTTTTCATGCTAAGTCTGCACAGACGATAATGAACTAACCCTTCTAAAGAAACAACATCATGGTGTCACATACTTCTGCTCAGTCAACAACGCTGCAGAGGTGCAGGTCTTTTGCAGTGGATGGATTTTGTTATTTTTCTCGTCTATTCAAAAGTTGCCAGAAGCCGAGTAAAGCTTGTTGGTCAGCAGATGGAGTTTGTTATTGTTGAATTTCTTTCAGGCTCATGGCAGGTGACGTGAGCCTGTGTGTTTGTGGTGCTCCTAAGTACTTTACTTTTATTTTGCATGCCTTGCACTTTAAAAGAGTCTCCTTCCTCCCTGGAACCTTGTTATGTCTACAGTGCACCCAAAACACTCCAGTTTCTGCCGAGTCTCCTCTTGTTCCATATTGATTAAATTATGGACTCTTAGCTGTGTAGCATCGCCTACCTGGCAATCTGTTGCTTCACTGTAGAAGCCATGAGAGGTGCACGAGTAGTACACCTTAGCAAACTGACAAAACATACTTTAAATTAGATTTTTCTCATTCATAAATCTAGTCTGATTCTTGAATCCTCGCCTTTCTCAGAATAGTACATTTGACAAAACCAAACACCATATGAGCTCAGACACCTGATGCCAACTATCAAGCACATCAGTGATGATTTGGAGCTGTTTTGCAGCCGTGAGACCAGAGGACCTTGTGTTTAAGTCAAAACAGAGGGACTTAAAAAAATAAATAAACAAATCAAGGTTCAATCAATCGTCCAGTTAAAATCCAGACCTCAACACGATTGAAATGCTGCAGCGTGACGTTAAAATTTGTGCATACCTAGAAACCTTAATGAAATGAAGGATGCTTTTAAAGAAGAGAGTGCCAAAATTCCTCCACAGCAAATGTGAGAGAATCATGAGATCATGATGCAGAAATTGATTACTGTAAATAAAAACAGCTAAACTTGGTTCCACAAGACACTGAATCATTGAGTTTTCACACATCACTTCTGCATTTTTTTTTTTTTTTTTTATTAAACAAATAATGACCTAGAGTTAAATCATGTTGTTGTCCAGTTAAGCTTGTATTAGCTAATTTTCAGACCTGGAAAAGATCTGATTACTTTTTACATTCTGATATTTAAAATACTTGTAAATAAAGGTTTTAAATGTAATATTTGTACTTCTTTTTCCCAACGTAAACCCCGCCTTTAATCACTCTCAGCTAAACCCTTTTTAAACATGCCTCAGACTAATGCGAATGTTCAAAAGCTTGTGTTTTAAGTGTGTACTCCCGGTGCTCAGCCTGTACAACTCACCAATGGGAGCAGTCGTGCAAACTGTCGTGGAGGGTTTTACGGAGCACCGAGTCCTTATCGTAGATGCCCCACGTGGCCTGCAGCACCGAGTCCAGCAGGCAGTCCCCGGCCGTGCGATTCCACAGAGCGTACAGGCGACTGTCAAATCTGGTCCCGAGCTCCAGGGACCAGTTGATGATGGGAGACTCCTCTTCAAGTTCTGAACAAGAGAAGAAGAGACGTCTATAAAATCATTTGATGGTATCACAAATGTCATCTCCAAGGAAACAAGCCGAGAGAGAAAACGTGGGCCCAGCAAGCAACAAGCAATGTTAATGGGAGTATAATGTCCAATTAAACATTAAACATAGTTTGTATTGTTTAATTTCACATCCATGTCAACTCTGAGAGGACTTTCTTTTTTTTGTAGCACACTGGCTGAATTTATATAAAGCACATTTTTATTCTAATGTCAGGCATACCCTTTTGATCTACAGGCTGCTTAGCCAATGGTTAGCCATCATCCCTCCCTCATTAGTCGTCTTCATAATACAAAGCTAAGAAAGCAGTGGGCAGTTTATACTAACCCAGCAGCTAATTTTGTAACTGAAATAACATCTAAAATCAGATATTCTGCCGTAAATGTCAAGGGCAACATGAGGAAAAAATATAAAATCCTTCTTTTTTGGGGGGTTATTTTACAGTCTTTGGAAAAAAAGAAGCTTCAAAACCAGTCTTCAGAAAACCAATATGTCACGTGATCGTTGCTTCGTGCTTTCTATTACAGCTGCATCGCTTTTTTCAAACTACAATTTGGGCCGTGGGTCATATTTTCCTGAAAAGTGCAATCATTAATCTTTATGCCTTTGAAAATAAATAAATTAAACACAATTTGTATTAACTTTGACAGCCTTAATACATACACACATATATATATATATAGTATATATATAATAAAAACACAGTTTTATATATAGAAAGGGGTCTCCTCTGTTTGCAAAGCAGCCTACTGATGGATCTGGCTTCTCTTGTAAACACAGAACAAAAGCATCAATACATCATCTGTAATACATCATGCTGGAACACAAAGTCAGTAAAGCTGAAGGAAAAAATATTTTACCTTTTTGTACGTCTCGGTCCAGCACCTCATCAAACAATTTTTCCTGAACTGCTGGGGGCAAATCCTCAATGTCTAAAGAAGAAAAAGGAAAGAGAAAAAGAAAGAGAAGCGTGAATGACAAAGAAAAGAGGACTGACGAGAGACATCTTGAGGCAAATAATATTTAGCATAAGCAACACTTGACTGAAATGACAAGAAGTTGCAAAGCTTTCTACCTTGGTTTATTCAAATGTAAGTTACAATGTTTAATGTTTTTCCACGACAGCCATCGGCTTAAACTGCATGCTGTGAGCTCTGCATGCACAGAAGCTCATTCTTAGGCTAAGCTAAATGAATGCACCGACTTTGTGGGACTGACCAAAATGGTTTCAATAGTGGCCACAAGCCAGAGTCGGTATTGTCCTTTAGAATAAGGCAAAAAGCAAACTAGTTAGCTTTGGCAACAATCTCAACCATACTCGCTGATACACCATGGAATTTAACAGAAACAAAAGAAATTGGCAAAAAATACTAAATATAATTGTGTTGTGAATGATAGAAATGCACAGCTGGCAGTCTGGCAGAAGCAGCGTAGAAGAACAATACTGAAACAGTGAGCCAGACGTAGCCTCCATGTTGTGGCAGTTGGAAGTGGACAACCGTGGCATTATGTCCCCACAGCAAGCAAACAGCAAGTAATTTCATAGACCACAAGTAAACAAGACGAGCATTCTTATACACGGAGACAGCCAAAGCGCTTGGATAGGGAACATTTTTCTTAAGCAACAAAGTTACAAGTTCCCTTTGCACTGGCAGGACACTTTGTCAACCTCTGGAATTCATGTTATAATATTCATGAATGTGTCTGTACCGTTTACTGTATGAATGCGGTTACGTGAGGCAAGTCCATGACTGTTTTCACATTTGTACGCTGGGGCGGTGCTCACCTGCAGGCAGGGTAAATGTGACCAGGTCGGTGAGGAAGTAGCAGGTGAAATCTCCTTTACGCTGGTGAAGGGAGGCTGCTACCTCACGACGGATCTGCTCTGTCAGCTCAGGACACACCATGGCTGGAATACACTTGGCTGCCTGCTGGGACACCTTTAGAGAGGAGGGGATTAAGGAAAGGAAAGGGAATAAAAGACAGAAGTTGGGAATTGAGCAAGAGTTTTTGTTTCTAACAATAGCAAAATGTTGCATTTTATAGGTAACAAAACCAAAGAATAGCCGATAACTGGTGCAAAACCAACTTTTACAGTGCTTCAGCTGCATGAACACAACTGTATGCAACTGTATGCTCCATGTAGGTCTAAAGAAAACAGCTTTACAGACAGAAAAACAAAAGTCCACCAGCTTCAGCTGCCTGGAAAATAGTGATTTTGAAGGTCAGCATCAAAAGTCTGAGCTAAGTTGTTAAGATAAAAAGATTAAGAGGGATGCCTTTATCTAAAGATAGATGTAGAGGTGAGGTAAAGATGTGAATACTGGAGGTCTGACTCTCAACATTATGTAGCTTTAAAATGTTTTTTAATTGATAGTTGCAAGTGGTTTTTGAGCAATGGAGCAGTAAGGAGGGAAGGACAAAATTGTGAATTGAGACCATCTTATTTAGGTTTGCCTTTTACAAGAAATCCAGCCATTACTTCTTGTTCACAGGACAAGACTAAAGCAGCTCGTCTTAAACATAGCTTCCTCGCAGATATGCTGCCTACACCGCACGGGACACAAACATGATCCACTGACGGTGCCCCTAACCCCTTTTGGTCTTCTCTTCTCCTCTTTCCTTCCTTAAGCTCAATCCACAGTTAATAATTAGAAGTATTTTATAAGCATAATTGTGTTCCATTGTTCTTGTAGTTTATTGTGCTGGTCTGCCCTCTCTTTTTCTCTCCCGTACACGTTTCCAGGCCAGAGCCTCCAGAGTGTTTACCTCCATCTGTCTATTTAGATGTCTCTGTTGAATATCTATTGACACACTGGCCTGCACTCCCCTCCTCTGACCACCTCAGCAATGTGTCATATCTACATAGAACTCTAAGTTCTCCAGCTAATGGAAAAGTACCTTTGATAACATATCCGTCTCTCCTCTCTCTTTTCTTCATTTTCTCTTTCCCATTTCCCTTTTCCTGCTCTACCCGGCTGGCCCCACCCCCCCAGGACCCCCCCTGGACCAGGACCAGCCAGGTCCTGGTCCAGGTTTCTTCCCTCCTAAAGGGGAGTTTTTCCTTGCCACTGTTTGGGTTAAGGCTTTTCTCCCACTAGGGGAGTTTTTACCTGCCATTGTTTACAGCAGGTAATAATTGCTCTGGGGTCAAGCTCTGGTCTCTGAAAAGTGTTTTAGGACAACCTGTATTGTAATATATACTGTATAAATAAAATTTAATTTAATTTAATTTAATGTAACAGAATTGAATTACGCAGATGATTCAAGATGTATCTACAGTATGAGCCCCATTATTTTCACATTAGAAACATTGACATTTGGACAATAAGAATATTTTTTCTGTGTTGTCAGCTTTAAAGCATTTTAGGGACACAATCCAGTAGTTACTAAGTGACCCCCTAGAACAGTGACTGGGGCTCTAACAGAGGGTGGAAGGGTGCATGAACAAATCCTCTGGGATCACAGTGCTGACGGCATGGGAGCTGCAGTCAACTTCAGCACAAGCACACTCCAGGCTGACACACAGTACCGCCGGATGACACATTTACAGCAAAATACAATATATGCGTATGATATTAAATTATCATACTTATCAAATATTTACTCATAACTTATCAAAACAGAGCAAAGAAGCATTAAATTGTGGCACGCTTTGTGTATCCACCATGTAATCTTGACAAAAATGTTTTAGCTTTGCCGTTTCTAATTCCTGTATAGGCTACAGTCTCACTCCTACAACTGACTTATCGGTAAGACCCGCCATTTAAATGCAGGTCAACCAATGGCTGTTGAGATCTGTTGTAAAAAATAAATAAATAAATAAATTAAAACCATATGTCTGGGGTACTTGTCAAACCAATTTCAGGTATTCTGAGATGATGGGCGATTTGGGTTTATTTTATTCCCTAAAGTCAAACAAACAGAGCCAAATGTCTGCTTTGGATTAAGCTGCCAATTTCACATCCAGAAGATTGGCATGAATGAATAATAATAATACTACTACTACTACTACTACTACTACTACTACTACTACTACTACTACTACTACTACTGTCATTTAGCAGACGCCTTTATCCAAAGCGACTTACATCAGGTAATATGTAATGCTTTTAACTCCACGAACATTACCTAAAGATATTTAATTGGAACTGTTATGTAGCAGCTCAGCCTTTGACTCGGATAAGTTGATTAGCAGCACTCAATACTGAGCACCAGACACATAGTTAAAACTTTAAACCTAGTGCTAGGTAGTTAGCATTATTATATCTTTATAATTTCTGATCTGTAGTACAGTGAATCTGAAGTTATCCCTGTCCAAACGAAATTAAATGAAAAATACATTAATTTAATCTCCCCCTGCAGTGCATGAGCAGTGTTGATCCTGCACGTTGTTATCTGTGATCATGACGACATCACGATGAGGCTTCCCCTGCTGTGATTTACAAACACTCACCTCCAATTTAACCTTATTACAAACCTGATCTATTTTAAGATTCTGTACAAATCCTTCCATCACATGTTTGTGTCCCATTTGAACACTCCTTGACAAAAGTTTTTTTTTTTGTGTGTCAAAAGGTGTCTAAAACATCTTGGCTTTCAAACAGGCAGTAGCCATAGTAAAAAGGTAAACAACACCGAGTTAGCATCATAATAATAATAATAATAATAATTTGATAAAAAACATTGCTTGGACCCCTCAAAAAGCTTACATAATAGCACTTTTGTTATAGCTAAAACAAGAATTAGTTATGCGTTGTTTAGTGTTTAGTTTCATCCCAGGAAACACTTTGTAAGTGACATATAATAGCTTACAGAATGGTGTATGCAGGTCTTTATTATGATCTGTTAACACCTTCAGCTATGTGTTTGAAATGATCTACTATTTGATTAAAGCTGATACTTGAGTGCAGCTTATTCCAGAAAGATGTCTTGTTTATCTCCACTGACCTCTGTGAGCAACACCGCCAGCATTTCCTGTCTCTGGAAGCGAATGGCTAAGTGAACCAACGTAAAGCCGTCATCAAATGCTGAGGGCCTATTTAATAGCCGGACCTCATCTGATGTCAGCTGTCTTGCTATGTCACCTCCGGATGACTTATAAGCTTCCACAGCTGCCAGGTCCCCTTCTACAACACCTGCCAGACAAAGAAGGAGAAGGAAAAGATAAAGAAATATGATTAAGAAAAGGCAACTGTAGATGTCTTTTATGATACTGTTGCATTGAAGATATCAAAAATAACCACAAATAAAGAAGTAAACAAACATGATCAACTTAAATTCACATTTTTTTAAGCAGTTATTGTACTCCGAGGGCAGAAATCAGCGCTTCCATAACAACTATGCACAGTGGATACAAAAGGAAAGAAAAAGCAAACAAACTTGAGAACACCTTGCATAGAGGACATTGTGTGCTCTAACAAACTGTATGAAATGCTGGAGATAAGAATGTGTCATATCTCAGCGGCAGCTGTAACAGCTTTGAGACTTGTCTGACTTTGAAGTCAAGGGGAAAAACAATAGGGGGTGCATTGTAATCTGTCAGTTGCTTGTCCCTTCATATCTTAGCGTGAGGATTTAGGGATGCGATGGATCAGACAGTTGCAAGTGTTTGCTTTTTATGTACATTTTTGGAGACATAGAGCAAATACTAGTGACTAACAGAAACAATATGCGTCATCCTTATGCAGACCAGTCAACCCTACTGCTGACCGGTTTACCAGTGTGATCTACTGTACATAATGAATCATATTACTGTGCGCTGCAGAAAAAAACATAAACTTCTTTGTTTTAAAGTAAGTGTATGAGCTACCCCTTAACTTTCCCCTTAAACAACCAATGATAACCCAGGTGATTAGCTGTAAGTTTAACCAGGTTTTGTTCATGAACTCCCACACCGGAGGGTCAGAAATGAAACATTTCTGGTCCGATAATACATCAGAGAGAAAAAACAGTTTGGCTTGTGTGCGTGTTGTGTGTGTGCATGAAATATTTTCTGTTTTAGTTTTCAGTGCCAATGTAAACCTTTGTTGTGATCAAACAAAAAAACAGTGAGATAAAGTGGGCTAACAGCTTAAGGAGCATAAGCTAAATTATTATTATTATGACAAAAACTAGCCAGCAATCAAAGTGGAAACTAAATTCAAGGCCTCGCAGTTAAACAAAACACACTCTTCCCATTTCTAGCATATACAGCAAACGCCTGTGTGTTATCCTCTCGTACGTTTAACAACATCAAACACTGTTGAGCTTTTGTTCTCACGTCAAAGGACCACACACAATACTCAGCTGCATGATCTGTGTGAGTGCGGGCTACAGAGACATGGAGTGGGTGGAAGGACTTGCTGTGCCATGTGGAGCTGGCTGGAGAGAAGCTACACAATACCAGTGCAGCGTGATAAAGAGATATCACATCCACTTTCCACAAAATACTCCATTAGTGTGGGCATGCCTGTAACCCTGCAGTCAGTACTGTACTCACAACACTTTGTCAGACACGAGAGCTACTGATACACAAGCAGATGTGCACTTGGAGATAAACCGGCTAAGTGATTCTGGTCTTCCTCCTCCACACAGTACATTTAATAATTTGGATAGCGATCAACTGAATTAAACAAACACAAGAGTCATCCTGCAGAAATTAATTGATAATATAATAACAGTAGCTTATTGTGCATACCTTTTTTCTCTTCAAATTAATACATGTAATTGTGTCTGTATAACTGTCCAATAGCGTTCTTGTCATTTTGTAATCACACTCGTATTTAGAAACTTGATGAACAAGAAAAACTGCATTCAATAGCAGTGTGAATATATCAGCTGATACAGTGTACAGTAAGTGCAGCCGATTCAGTTTGTACCACAATTTCAGTTATGCAAATGCAAAGAAAATACAGAAATATAATTCCAGTAAAATGTAATTTGTTGTTGTTGGCTGTATTGATCCACTGACATTTCTTACTGAGGCTATGTTCCAAAACTAGTTTGAAAATGAAACCAATATGCACGGAAAGACCTCCTTCCATCTACACTGCCATGTATGCATATTCCACTGCTATCCATGCTCTCCAGGATTGTGCGTACAAGTGAAAACAGGCCGAAAACTGAAATAACTTTTACTGTAGATTATGCAGTCATCTGTAGTCAAGTGTTATTAAATGCATTGCAGCTGATGCTACGAACTACAAAGTTAGCAACTCTTCGTTTTTTTTTCATTTCTACATTGTTGTATACACCATTGTTAAGGAGTTCCCTTTCTAATGGTCACATGATGTAGTCTAGGCAAATCAGGAAAGGTATACGTATAACAACCATTTTACTGACTGGGATACTATCAATTATTCTACTGATTAATCAATGAATCGGGTAACAAAATACTTCAGCCTTATTAAAGAACCTATACAAGAGTAGTTGGTAACGTAAATAATTGACTTGACTAAAAACCTCCAAAATGTTCTTATTCACATCTTAGTACATTAACTACAGCAGAAATAACTTTGTAAAATGAGACTCAAGAATCTTTTGAAATGATACATATTAGAAATAACATTTGCAAAGCACTGCTACTTGGGCGCAGTAATTGCTTGCAGCGGCTCTGTTGCCAGGAAACGCAAAAGTTTAGCATATCAGACAGAAATTGAATGTCTTTGCTGCAGCAAGTGGGACCAGGTGCTGCCATTGATGGCAAGGTTTGACAGACATCAAATCAAGACAGCACAAACTCTCTGGGTCACAATCACAGAAGAATTTTCAGCTATGATACATCTGGCATTCTGGTGCGATAAGAAAAACTGTGAACGACGCGCCCCCACAAGTGTTGTTACGGTCATGGGCCATGTTCATTAACTCCCTCAGAGTTATGTATGTGTGATCAGAGAACGTGTTTGCGGATTCCCTGTTCAGCTTGTAAGTGTGATGTATTATTTTTGAATATTTAAATTTTGTTTAAATATACATTGCTTCGTTTATGACCGTGAACAAAACTGTGTTTTGTAGTTTAAGGGGTGCTACGGCAATGGGCCGCAGTCATGTTCATTTGCTACTCAGTTATGCCAATAGATCTCCCTCTGGACTCTACAAGGATTGGATGGTCTGTGTCGCAGCTGGAGTTCATGTAAAGCGGATGTTTCAGCACTGGCTCCACCCGCCGCTGTTGCTGCCTCCTGCATAGCTGTCCTGTGCCTTCACCACCTGCGTCAACGATCCTCATTAGCTACATCCTTTAAGAAGGATGTGGACAGCTGTCTTTTAGGCATACCACCCCTTTGCCATAAACATTTTCATGATAGCTTAGCTGATTTAAAAAAAAAAAAAAAAAGTATTTGTTGGTCTGTTTTTAAACACGGGGCAGCACGGTTCAACTCCCTGGCCCAGCAGGAGTCTTTCTGTGTGGAGTTTGCATGTTCTCCCCGTGCTTGCGTGGGTTCTCTCCGGGTACTCCGGCTTCCTCCCGCAGTCCAGAAACATGCATGGTAGGTTAATTGCTGTTTTGAAATTGCCCGTAGGTGTGGGTGTGAGTGTGAGTGTGAGTGTGTCTGGTTGTCTGTGTATCTATGTGTCTCTGTGATGGACTGGTGACCTGTCCAGGGTGAACCCCTGCCTCTCCCTGTAATGAGCTGGGATAGGCTCCAGCGGACCCCCGTGACCCTCCAAAGGATAAAGCGGGTAGAAAATGGATGGATGTTTCTAAACACTTCCCGGTTTGGATTGGTTTATTTTTGTTATTATTTACCTTTTTGAAACTAAGACACCTCAGCTCAAAATTTACATCTGGGCATCTTTTCTTTATTCTGTGACCTGTAATCCTAGCTGGACCAGGGTCACAACAGATGTCCATAGATTAAATTATCATAATAGTCATAATTATATTAGCATGATTCACAAGACTTTTATATTCCATTATGTGTTCCGAACATGTGTAACAGTGCAGGTAATCGTAGAAGCCAAACAAAGTGACCACTGAGACTATAGTCAGATGAATTAAATAAAGCTGTGATGAAAGAATTTGGATCCATGATTTCTTTTGTAATCAAATTAAATGAGTTTCTTGAAGAATCTTTACTGTCTTAGCTGCTATGACCCAGGGGAACTAATCAGAGGAGAAAGTGAACTGGTGCAACTATGTAGACATTTCCATATATTTACATTTCCATATATTTACATTTTTGCCCGTTCACATTAGGCTGCAGCACGTGTTTTTACAAGCTGACAAAGGTCTACAGTGGATCAAAATGTTTTTGACGGTTGAATTCACTGCAGTAGTGTGGACGCCAGGTGTAACTATGACAATACGTTTTATATTTGAAAATGAAAACATATTCATGTGGATGTAGCTTGAGACTAGGGCTGCACAATTCTGGGAAAAATTAGAATCAGGATTTCTTCGCTCTGGCATGAATTTTTTCGCAAACTGAAAAAATTCCATTGAATATTTATAACAACATTAATCAAAATTATATATTATTATACCACGGTCTGTGTGAATACTCGGTTCTGATTGGCCGCCAGGTGTAGGTTATCACTTATAACCGACACCTAGAAAACAAGTTTGGTCAAATTGCATGATAACTTTAATATCATTGCGCTGGATCAACTGCCAGGTGGTAACCACGGCAACGGAGATTCAGATAAGAAGAGCCGGCTACCGCAGGACGGTGACATGAGTGATTTTGTCATTTATTTTAATTCATTTGGTGAATTTAACGAGTTTGATGACTGGGATGCAGAAGAGGAGAGAAAAGAAAATAGCCGAGCGGAGCTGAGTGGACTAGAATATCCCCCGTTACCAAAGAAACTGAGTTATGGCTTGTTAAAAAACTTTGTAACTTACCAGGTTACAACGGCTGCACACGGGAGATTAAATAGTCCGCTCAGCTGTGGCTTGTTATAAAACTAATGATTTCAACTGAAAACACATTAAAGCATGAATAACTGATTTAATATGTATGTTTTTTGGTAAGTGACCGTGGTATAAATGGCATAATTCCCTTCGAGGTGTACATTATCATAAATATATGGACTTCGCGGTAGCAAAGTTCACACCCCTGCGTCGTCCATATATTTATGATAATGTACCTCGTTGCGCATTATCCCTTACGTAATCTTGTGTTCTAAAATGATGTCTGCTTGTAGTTACTATAAGAGTGATGTCTAAGTAACTTTTGATAAAGAAACTTCATTGCCTATTTATTATTTATTGATACCAATGTTTTTATTTTGTATAGAAGAAAAAAAAGTCATTTGAAAATGAGACCCTGCGTCTCCATGAGACTAACTATTCAATATGAACACATAAATCAATGAATCAATAAAACAAATAAATATTTAATAGTGCTGGGCACTATTAATTATAATACCAATAATACCAGTCTAAAATCAGGGCCAATATAGGATCAGTCAGTAGTGGTTTTGCGCATGAGCAAATTCATTTCCAGGACAGTGAGGGGTGAACATATGTAGTTCCCGCTCTGACTGGAAAAGGCCACCTTGAGAACCACCTTGAGAACGCTTTGGCATGGGGGAGCAGCCCACGGTAGCACTGCTGCTCGCTGAGGAAGAAGTGAAAATGATATGCGCTTTAACATTAGAGTCTCCAATAAGATCTGACAAATTGGCTGGATTTTTTTCCGCTGGAGATATCTGAAAACTCACTAAATATAACCTTAAACTACCTAAGTTAGCAACACTGGTGTTTCGCCGGGGGGCTTTCTCCGCTTGTTTCACCGAGGAATCACGTGACGTAACGACACCTTGTCATAGGTTGAGGGAGAAGGTGACGACAATGCAGCTCTTGGGTGCGTTTGAGAAAGTCTGAGGAAACTTGTGAAACAAAATGCAGATAATTGTTGTCAACTGGAAATTAGATTGCATGTATGTGTGAATCAAGACTGCAATTTATTTTAACAATTTATTGTGCAGCTCTACTTGAGACACTTGAATGAAACAGTGCAGCTATAAATGCAATTAGATATGCATGTCTTTTTTTTCTGCACTAAATTATCAACAATGTCTGTCCAGGAAGAGGTATATAATAGGGATGCACCAACCCAATACTAGGATCAGATATCGTTCCGGTGTTTGATAAAATATATGGATCGGTTAACGGAAAATTAAACCAATCCATGAGCCGCTCCATTCACTTTAAATTTGTTGCTGACGTATGAAGTATACATTGATTTTGTTTCTATGCATCTTCATTTTCAGCCGATACATGTTCAAATTTGATTCCACATTTTTTAGAATTTGAATATTGGTGTACACTTATCCATTTGATCAAATAACAGTTACTAACATGCAGTTGAAGTCAGTTTTGATGCCTTAATCTCTTCCGTGCAGTCTGTTTGAACTGTGTTCAAACTTTTGTCTTGAACTCATCCCTACATAATAAAGCCGTATTAGAGAAAGTAGGACACAGATTTGTTTGGTGTTTGCACATTTTCCCTGTTTGCAGGGGCTTCCTTTGAGTCTGCTGCCGCTTCCTTTCACATTCCTAAGCAGGCATAATCGTGGCACTGAAATACACGTGTTCATAACTTTGTATAATTCCTAATCTCTGCAGTGAAAATGCAAAAAAATTAAAGGCCTATCAACCTATGGAAACGGTGGACTGTCTGCTCTTTTATAGCACCTTTTAAGCCTTGTCCAGGTTAACAGGTTTGTTGGTGTTATAAAATGTTGTATAACCTCATAAAACCTGGCGTATACATATGTGGAAATCACATGTTGTGTTGTCTATATCATAATATTTCATTTCTAAATGGGGTCCCAAAGCAACACGAAAAAAAATTGCACTGGGTCTTAGGATGTTAAAGCAATTAAAAAAAAAAAAAAGTATTTCATATCAGAAAATTCTAGGTACAGTGGTGAAAAACGGGCAGAAATCTGCCATGAAGAGAAGCTGTCGCAGAATACAGCTTATATGGATATTATTTTCCTGGTTCCCTTTGGAGGGTCTTAGTCTTCAAAGTGTAAGCTTAGCAAACAACTGAGTGCGTACAAACTTTACCTTATGACAAATGACTAATGGTTAAAAGTCCTAAACACAATCCATATAAGCAACATCAGTTGAGTTAAGATCATTGGATATGAAAACATGCTGGCTCATGTCTTTTTTATTATAAATAGTAAATGTACAGTACATGGCCCATACTGATGATAGCAGTTGCTAAGGTGGATTATGGCACTGCTATTTGTAGCTCCTACTGTGCAGTGTGTTGATACCTATTATAAGCCAAAAAACATTTTGACTGTGAAAATATTATTTACCAAAGAACTGTGCTGTTGTTAACCTTCAAAGTTGAACAGATACTTAAATTTATCAAATCCTAAACAGTCCAACTACGGTATGTGTTTTAATCTACTGTCCTTCATTGTCATGAAAAAAAGCTCATATATTGAAGTCAAATAAACATAACCAAGCTCCAAAAAATTCCAGCTGAGTTTTAACAACAATATGGGTGTATGAATAAGAAAAGGAGAAAGTTGCATTTCTAACGCATTCCCTCAATTTGACTATCTACTTGTTGTTGTAACTAAATTGTTACTAGAACTGGCATTGATGATAAATATGATCATCATCATCAATCCCACATCCGTTGGGTAATTTGAAGACAATATTATTATGCTAATTAGCCAAGTGTACTGGGGCAATGCTTTGGCTGATTTTCTGCATCAAACTGAAATTCAAATAAATTAAAATTATCTTTGCATGTGTAATTGAAGTTATGTTTTTTTTTTTTTGTTTAGGTTTGTGAGAAAAACAGACTAGTGTAAAAGCATAGGAAAAGTGTTAATTCCATGAGTTTGGAGCTCAATGTGTAACAGCGTACAGTTCAGTAGCAAATATTATCCCATTCTATTTGTTTATTGAAACTACAAGCAGAAGTGTGTTATCAAATACAGTTACGCTATTAGTTACGTACAGTGTTGGGACTAACGCGTTATTTAGTAACACGTTACAGTAACGCTGTTAGTTTTGGCGGTAACTAATACTCTAACGCATTACTTTTTAAATTCAGTAACTCAATTACCGTTACCAAACGGTGCGTTACTCCGTTATTTCTGGCTACAGTGAAGCTTTTTTTCCACACACGCGGAGACCAGAGGAAATGTAGTGGCCGTGTGTGTGTGCATTCAAAAACATGACTGGTCATGGCGAGCCAAGAGAGCAAGGCGAGTTTCGCAATGTGGAGATATTGTCATTACAGTAATCTCTGATTTTTCGCGGGGGTAACGTTCCAAAAAGAACCTGTGATAAGTGAAACCCGCGAAGTAGCAACCTTTTTTTTTTTTTACAATTATTATAGAAGGCTTCAAACTGCGGAGATTGTGTTTTTTCGAGAGAAGAACATAAACTGCGTTTACATGCAGTCAATAACCCTTTTAAAACCCGAATATTGGCAATAACCCGAATTTGCACGGCCATGTAAACACCAATAACCCCTTTGAATAATCCGAATTTGCTCATATTCGGGTTTTTAAAAACCCGAATATGACCCCTGGGTTACTCCTTTTAAAACCCGAATATTCGGTCATGTAAACGCCAAACGGAATATCCCGATCAAACGGAACATGAATTTGTTTTCTGCGCATGCTCTGTTCGCAAGGAAGTCCAGGAAGTTCTTCTAAACACGGCGAAACGCAAGACCACGCCACACTTTTGGAGTGAAGAGGAGACTAATCACTTCATAAATGTAATGAAGGATATGAACATTTTGGCATTTGTAGACGGTAGAAAGTACGGGGATAGCAAGATTTAAAAGAAGGTGAGCGAAAAGTTGCGCGAAGCAGCATTTGTTTTGAATTTGGATACAGGAAGAAAAAGCGGAAATGACGGGAATTGCGTCATGATGTTCTCCGCGCGTCGCTGGTTTGATCGAGATATCCCAAATGATTAATTACCATGTAAACGGAATATTCCGAATGTTTCAGTAACCGGAAAATATTAGCAATAACCCAAATTTTGACTGCATGTAAACGTAGTCATAGTTATGGGTAGTTGTCGCTCTTTTTTCTTCTGGGCAAAAAGATTCTTATAAACCAACATGCCACCATCGATTGTATTTGAGAACTGTAATGAACGCTTCATCAAAGGCTCCAAGCTGCTCGCTGAAGTTCATGGGCCGGTGTCAGCGTTGTTGCTAAGCGACCAATGTTATAGAGGGAATGCGCATGACGTCACATCTATGCGACTTCACAGCGGGTTACGTCCACTGAGTGGCAGAAAGACTGAGTGGCAGAAAGACTGAGTGGCAGAAAGACTGAGTGGCAGCGTAGACTTTCAGTTTGAGCAACTCGAAAACATCTAAAATGGGAAAGAGCTGTTGTGCGATCGACTGTACTCACAGATTTAGCAAGAAATCGGAGTTATTGTTTTACAGACTGCCGAAAAATAAGCTCAAGAGAGACAAATGGATCGCTGCAATTCACAGAAACAACTGGATTCCAGGCACCGAAACATGAATTTGCGGTTCCAATTTTGTATCATGTAATGTTGCATTTTTGGGTAGCTAACGTCAAACGGTCAAATCATAAAGTTCGGTGTCCTCATTACTTTAATTTCTATAACAAATCGTAGTAGGACGAGGTAGGACGAAGTAGGACCAAGCGTCAAGACTTTTTGTATGCCTTCAAGCTTTGCTTCGTGTATTTACCCGGCGTAGAAATTAAGTACATATAAATATCAGGAAACTCAATTCGTGGCCAAATATTAATGTCCAAGGACCACTGGTTCTTCGGGTAACTATACGGTTCACTGTCAAGTCCAACTGCCTTTAATTTAAGCCGATAATCGGCTGTTATCCCGTCTTTTCCACAGTTTCCCCTACTAGTTGCAGCCATTTTTGCCACTCAGTGAGAGTAAGGGGGCGTGGACCCTCTATTGACAAAGGAAGTGAAGAATGTGGAGGAATTTAAACCACATGTAAAATGTCAACATTAGTAAGATTCAAATACGAATCATCTGGATATAGCTACATAAATTGTATTCTAACTATGACCTTTTAGATTGTAAATGTATTTAGCTGGTTTATTGCAAGCCATGTAAAAGAACAAAATACACAGACTTAGAAATCAAATATACTTAAAACTTACCAACGCACGCATTGAGAAACAGCCAATCTGTCCTTCTCATTCTGTTCTTAATCTGTTTCAGTTTTTTGAAATCCACCTCGAGCTCTTCTTTACTCCCAATTCCAGACCCTGATGCAAATTCAATCCTCTGAAAGTCCATATTCACCTCAGACTCCCGTTTAGGGGTTGGGGGTGACCTTCTCTGGCTGCTGCCGCTACAACCCCCCACAACACCAACCAGGCCCCCCACTCCCTGCCCAATCACATGTCCAACAACACCCCTCCTGTTATCCCTGTCCTGTTCATTAAGTGTTGAGGATGGTTGTTGGATCGCAGGCTTTGATGCCAGTTCGATGGGATCAGCTAGGAGACTATTGGCTCTGGGATGATCACACGCGACACATTTGAGTGCCTTGGCCCAGTTCTCACAAGTGCAGGCAGTGCAGGTCCAGTGTTGCGTATGAGTGTTGAGCCTGTTGCGGTCGTTATATTCCTCACACGGGTCTGTAGTGGGGGCTGTGGGACCAGGGCGACATCCATACCCTGAAGTTTGTGGTGATTCCGTGGGACTGTGTGGCTGCTGTGTATGATGTCCTTGATGGGTTGCACGCTGCAGGTACTGCTGTTGTTGAGCGTGTTGCCTCTGGCACAAGCATTGTGTGCAACGGATAGCACGGGGCCAGTTCAGGTAGGTGCACATGTGACATGACCATTTACTACTCGTCTCTGGTGCATCAGCAATACGAACACGAGGTCGGGCGCTGGAGTCTGGGCAAATAAGTAAGCTGGATCCCCCCTGAGTTGGACTGTTGCTATGGTCTGCAGGGTCCCACTGATGCAGACTGGCATCTAGGGCAGGGCTGATCTTAAAGGGCTCCTCGGTAATGATGGCACCCCCGCTGGGTTTCTGAGCGCGGCACATGGTGCATTTGATGGCTGACGGCCAGTTCTCGTATGTGCAGTATTCACAGGCCCACTTGGCAACCAGCTCGGTCATCGTCGCAACACCAACGAAGAAGGTTTCCTGCCGTTCGGAAGGACTATCAGCACAGCAGATCCACTCTCAAGGAAATCCCTCAGCAAGCAGTGGACTAGGGTAAAAAGAAAAAAGAAAATTAAAAAAAGGATAGGGCACCTGGATAAAAAGGATAGCCTAAGCATTATATCAAATAAACACATTAGACCTCACAACTCTACATACTAAAAAAAAAGTATAAACCTAAATATAACTCAAATGGCAACTGTTTTAGATGGTAAAAACATTTAAACAATTGAATTATTCTAAAAAAAGCTGCATTAAATAAAAAGTATATCCTCTGTCTGCAAAAGATATGACGTTCAATTTTAATGTTTTCAGATCTACATCTGAAAGGTAATGCACCCAATGATTCCTGCTTTATTACAGCATCTTCCAAAACTCAAAACTGTAAAAATCTTCAGAGCTGTCAGCTGTGGACCTGTCACTAATTTGTAGCAAAGTGGAGTAAAAGAGTGAAACTGCAGCCTGGAGTGCAGCACTGGTCCACAATGCTTCTCTTAAGCCCCAGAACTGACATTTAAACACATGAAAATACATGCAAGACATGCATCTGTGCCCTTCAACTGAGCTAAGTAACAAAAGACAAGGACAGATGAAACCTGACACTCGGACGGGGAGGCGGATGACTTGTTGACTTGCTAGAGAAGTGAAATTATGGATGAATTATGATGAGACAAAGGCCCTAAAGCACAGGCATGTATGTGGCTATCACCCTTACCACAAAAGCAGCCAGATACCCAGACTGAAAGGGATGCAAGCCGTCTCTGGAGTTGGTTTGAACCTCTTTTTGAAGCAATATTGCTTTGCTCTATTGCCATTTTCCATCTGCCTGCAGCTCCCTCTTTATAGTTGTTTCACATGTGTTATTTTGTTGCCCCTTTAGTAGTTTGTTTATTTCCACCTCTCTGTAGCTTTTATGTATCCTTTAGGTAATTTTTATTCTTCACGACCACTGAACAGATTCCCTTTAATTTTTTTGTAGTGAGGTTTTTAATACTTTAGCATTGCCTTTCTCTTGATTTTGTTGTAGTTTTGCACTTTTCTTGTCACCTTTTAGTTGTTTTATGTCTGTTGTTGATGTTTTGCCACTACTTTTAACCGCAATGTCTCTCCTTGTACTAAATCATTTTTGCCTTAAAAGTCAAGAGCCCTCTAGGCTTGTGCCCAACATGCCTGTTTAATCCAACCATGACATAAATTCACTCCACAGTCTATTATCTGCATATGAAAGTGATTATCCTGGTAACATCCTGAATGTTATTAACGAGGAGCCAAGCTGTAAAGGAAAGTCAGCTCAAAGCCTAGAGCTGGGGTCTGCAACCTGCTGCTCTTCGTCCTCATTGTAGCGGCTCGCTCCCTTTGGCCTTGAAAAACAAACCGAACATAAATAAATCATATTTCTGAATTCGTTTTTAGTTATATTATTAAGTTATTTGGTTGGGCAGTTATCTTGGAGTTTGAGTTGATGCCATATACGTTTAAAATAACTATTTTTAATTTCTATATTTATTTTTAAAGCTGCTAAGCTGCAGCTAAATTCTTTTATTTATAAAAGGGGGTAGTTTTTATTTTACTTTTACACAAATGTAGACTGAAATAGGTCTACGGTTAACAGTTGAATTTATTTCAAAGTACGCCTACAAATGCACACTGCACTTCTGTTGTTATGTTTAGGGGTTGTAACAGGTAGAATTAATAAAAGATAACACAAGAAATAACAGAGATTTAAAAAGTTGTCGTTTTTGTAGAAGTGGGGGCAAAATGGCTCTTTTGATAATAAAGGTTGCAGACCCCTGGCCTAGAGGGAAGCAATGTTAGTGGAGTCACACCACGCCTCTTAGTTTACTAACACACCATGTGAAAGTCCACAAATGTTGCGTTACGCTGAGGGCTGATTTATGGTTCGTCGATGGTATCAAAGGCTGATTTATGGTCCCGCGTTACACCAACGCAGACCCTTACGGCGTAGGCTCTGCGTCGATTTAACGCGGAACCATAATTCAGGCTGCAAGTTTTATGCAGACCGACGCTTAAATAGTCGCGGTCGAGCCAATTACTTGGGACAAATACATGGTTAAAACTTCCATCTTACATAAACAAATAGAAAAGTTGAACGAGAGGGTGTAATGTCCAGCTATGGACGGTGAACAACAAACCTGCTGCTGGTCTGGTGGACATGGCAACCCACCGTTATGTCGGTTGCCATGTCCACCAGAATTCAGAATTCCGGTGTCGCCGTCCGACCGAGCTGATGCTGCGGGGTTTAAAGCTGGAGAAAGGCCCGTGTCAAGTCTTTTAGAAGGCGGTGTTTGAACTCACCTTGGCTGCTGTGTTTACACTCTCCAGTCCCCCCTCCCCGCCCCGCCGCGGCCAAAACAAATGGACTCCCCTCGTAATCCGAGAACCGCTCACTGGGACGACATTTCCACTTCTTTCGGGTCTCCTCCTGGGTCTTAACGAACGGGGGAAAGTCCGTACATAGCGCCGAATAAGAAGATCCCCCCCCTCCCCAGTCCCCTCCCCTCGGCCCGATGGCTTCGCTGCTTTAAATCATTTTAATCCTTTTTTCCCCCGACTTCCAAATACCAGGCTGACAGGGCTTTAATGGCGGCACAAGGGGGAGGGTAGCAACCGGAGTAGGACCGAAAAAAATAGAGTACAGGAGAGAGCGGAGTCTCTGAGCCTCGTTACAGTCAGAGGCAGGATCAGGATTTACCACCTGAATCTGCCGGCGACGCTGATTGGTCCGTCCTTGTGTATTCTTTGGCATCGACCAATCAGATTCCACGTGTCTCCTTCCAATGCCGCGTTCCATTTGTCCTCGGAAGTGGGGATTTCCCAGTTCCCAGTTGGATTTTTCAACTGGAACGCCCCTCGAAGTGGGATTTCCCACTGGGGAAGTGGGAGAGTCTTCACCACCCCCGAGTTCACATTCCGAGATGGCTGCCCCGGTTGTAAACAGTAGAAGAGAGCTTCGTAGCACTTCATTCTAGTTTAGGTCACACTAAATCAGTCGTATACAAGTATTGTTCGGCATATATATGCTGCTATAGTGTCATTTACATTTTTCATGTGGTATATGCGAACTACAAACTTGTTTACCTACTTTGTAACTGGAACGCTGATAACTCGACTGTGACGTCATTCCCAGCTCCGAGTTCCGAGTTCCGAGGTAAATGGAACGCAGCACTACTAAAAGGCTCAGAGAACGCAAAACACATTAGAATGTGATTATAAAAGTGGCATGAGCGCCGAGGTGTATTTATCTTCTTTTTTTAAAAATTTACATCAGGTTAAAGCAGTTACTCAGTGTAAAATGTATTTCTTTTCATGCTGTGCATCCTAATGTGGTAGATCTGTAGAAAACCACGTGGTATCATCTCAAAAGGGATAAGGGGATGATGTCATCGTAAAAATACTGCAGCAAGCGGTCTGCAGTAATGCATGGCGGTTTGTGCAACAGTTGCAAGAGCAGGACTGTTATTATTTATGGGGAATCGCATCCAGAGAATGTTTTTGAACATTAGCTATGCCCTTTGTCATGGTTTTAGTTTAGAAAGAAAAAATAAATATACTCATTCTACTGGTGTCAAATTGTCAATGTGTGCATCGGCTATTTCAAAAGCCTAGTAAAAACTAAAGTGTAGGGTAATTCCACATTTCTTCATCCCTTTTTAAAAGTGCAAAATAGGTTTTAAAAAGAGAATTTTAAATATTTCCTATTCTAAAACTATGCAAATAATGTTTATACACACATACACACACTGCATATTTAAACCAGTTTGCCATTACCCTAATAAAACAGACGCACATGATGTCACATATGTATGTCTCATTTATTATCCCCCAATGTAAGCACCTTGTTCTCTGTGCTCCTCCATGCAAGTCCTTGCTCAGTTTTCAGAGTACACAAATCCAGAACAAAGTCAATAAGACTTAAGTTAAGTGCACTGGACTTTGTGCTTTAGGGAGGTGTTATTACAATGGTCACTCCACGAAGGAAGTGAAGGTGTCACCCCATACGGCAAGAGTACATGAGTGTATATTTGTATTATGTTGAAACTGGAAAAGCTATTGCATCCTAACAATCTTCTCATGCTTTATGCCAGTGGTCTTCTGCGCCAAAGCCTTGCTGGTTTTCACTCTGGCCATGAGGATGAGGTTATACCAGTGAAGGCCACAGATAAAGACTTCATCATTTCAGATCTTAAGATCAGGATGGAGAGAGGACCAATACAGAGCCGCAGTTCTACGCCACCACAACACTAGACTGAGACAAGCCTATACAGTAAGTGCTGTTGAAATGCTACCCCCAACTCCACTGTCTATTATACATTCATTATTTATGCCTATTATGTTCCAGTATTAAAGGAAACCAGACTCCTAACAAAACAGACTTTGTCATTTCGTTCTTTTTTTTTTTTCCTTCTCCATTGTGTGATTGTGTTACTCTGGGTGATTATTAAGCAACAGCAATATTTTGAGTGCCAGTTCCTGGTCAGTGACACATTGGCATTACACATCAGGGCAAGTGAAATGACCCCTAAGGCAAAAAAACATGACGTACAAACAGGCTGTGTAAATAAAGCAGAGCTTGTTCACAAGGCAAAGGGTCTCCCACCACAAACATGTCTTGTGTAGTGCAAAAACGTGTCCATGCTGAATTTAACATTGTTTAGAACTAATCATGCAATGAGGATGCTCTACACCCAAATAAATCCATACTATGTCTTTATATGGGCCAGATGTGAAGTCAATCATCTGCATGTCAGTCATTCTCATCACCAACTTTGCTTTATCGGCTGTTCAGTTACTCAGACTTAATTGCAATTCCAGTCAAAAATAATAAAGCAAGCAAAGTGATATTTGCAACCATGAGAAACAGGTCCCCTTTGAAGCATTCAGTGACTAAGAAGGGAGAATAGAGCATGATCGTTTTAGGAGAAGAAAACAACATTTAGGGAAAGGATGCAAATAGCTGCAGGTATAAAAAAATAAAACAAGAAACATAAGCTGATCATTGGAAACACAAATGTCACACCTCAAGAGAAACCTGTGACATATCTGTGTGCAGCTAGACTGCCCTTAAGTGAAAGGCACTGTGTACTGAAACAGGGCCATGATGGTTTCATCACATTATCCAGGTCCGTTTGCAAAACACTGACCCAAAGGCCAGAATAAATTAGTTCTGAGGTCAAATATGCAAAAAAAAAAAAAAAAAGTAAGATAAGATCAGTCTCTGTTACCAAGGTTACAATCCACACACTACAGAGGGTGGTAGTTAGCCTTCCATTGCAATTTTAATAACAAGTTGAGACAACCAGCATGATAAAAATAGAAGTAGCAGCCAGGTTTGAATATGAAGAAGAGACAGATGCAATTTTTAGTAGTAGCTCTCTGTTGCAGCAGCAGAAGGGAACTTGAAGCATCTGTTTAGTAAAGCTACAGTACACTGTGTTTGCCCTGTGAACCCCATACAATGCACAAAAGTTGAGCTGTGTTTGGCTCAGAGTGGTCAAAGACAACTAGTCAAGTGGCATAACATGTCAGCATTGGTATAGCACAATAATAAAGAAATCTTAAATGTTGTTAAGTGCAGCAAAGCTCATACAATTTCAGTGTTATCCATGAAGAAAAAGACACCCACACTATAGTCAATCCAATAAGATTAACTGTTAATCTGACAAAAATATATATATATTAGGTAGATATAAAGCACCCATTGTGGCAGGTTAAATTTCCTTGAAATCTATTTCTTATAATTTAAATAGGCAACTGTATGATTAATCAGACCGTGGAACACTAAGTCCAAAATCAAAGGAGAAGTAGGCATTGACAAAGTATTTATAGTTACATATATAGATATACGTTCCTCATATTCATCAAATTAAGAAATAAAGGTAATCAACCACTTGTCTACTCTGATTAAAATTGTTTGAAGGCTGCAAAATAATTTCCCTTTGCTTTCTTAGAGGGACTGTTTCAAAGAAAAAGAAAAAGTGCAAGAGATATTGCAAGAAATGATACTTAAAGTTGGTGATGCAAATGTGACACAAAAAGATGCAGACACAAAACATACAGAAAGTGTGGGTCTGTGTTTTATAAAGCCAGTTTGCCAACCAGCTGGCATAAACGGCATTGTATAATCCACTTCTGACCCTGAAACCTGACAGATCCACACTTTAGTACCTTAAAGGGCCTCAATCCAAACAAAAACAAAACAAAAAAACATTTTAAATCCCCAGTGAGGTGCAACTGCAAAGCCTGGCAAGGTTTCCCCTTAAAATGGAGATCATACTAAGACAATAAGAATAATACACAGTGGGACACCACTTGTGTATGCCTTTCACTTTCAGGACTGGCACTTCTTTTGTCAACATTTGCTAATCTTTGATTGCTTCAGATGCCCACCTCTCAAGGTGCATGTCATTTATTTGTGTCCCCCACATGTCCTGTGACACTCTTCTATGTGGTTTGTGAGCCATGAGCGTCCCCATCAGGGCTGAGGGCAGCTGGTCGGCCTTGAGCTAAAGCACTGACAGAAACAATTGGCAGACGAGGACCTTCACTCACTAAGTTCTCATATTCGCTACTGTCATCTTCTTCCTCTTCATCATCATCATCATCCTCATCGTGGTCGTCATCATCCTCCTGTCCTGCAGCTTGTCTGTCTAATGAATCAGAGCTTGATCCATCACCATTTCCAAGGTATGGAGTGCTGGGATTGCTAATGGGATTAGGAGTGGAACTGGTGCCGAGGCCCAGGCCCATTCCCAGGCCCAGGTCTGACCCCAGCGGGGCCGGGGTCGGGTGTCCTGGAGAGCCCACAGCTTGAGGCCGGGGCAAAAGAGCAGCACTGGTGGGTGGGGAAGAAGACGACAGCAGATTGTCATCTTGGGATAAGAGGTCAGTGTAAGAGGGTGGGTTTGGTGAGGTACTGGGCCGCTCTGGAGCTGAGGGTGTGCGGAAGGTTATCCTGGATAGAGGTGAAGCCTCAGAAGTTTTAGTGGTCTCCTCTGGAGTGGAATGGGAGTCTGCATTTTGGACTTCACGGAGCCCTGTCCAACAAAAAGGATGTAAATGTTAAAAAAGGTCAATTCCGTGGAGTAAAACATGTTTATGCTTCAATTAGTTGAAGCATATATATATATATATATATATATATATATATATATATATATAAAAGAGGCGTATCATTTCAGGCGCTTGACGGCACCCGTAGTTCGAGGAAAAGACTGGTGAACTGAAAGATGGAGAATGAAAAGCGACTTTTGAACAGCAAGATTTTAATCGTTGGCCAGCACTAATATAATATATATATATACATACACACACACACACACACACGCATACACACACACATATACATACACACACATATACATACTTCTTTCCTCGGCTGCAGTCCTGTGCTTCCTGAGAGCAATTTGTTGTTTGAGTTTGTTCACGTCCTCTTGGATTTTCTCTTTAACACGCTCACTTTGTTCGACCTCCACACACACAGCCTACAAATTTACCAAAAAAGAAAAAGGTAGATTAAAGAAAAACAGGTGGACAAACAATTTAAAAATCTATGTTTTATGAAACATCAAACAGACAGGTGTAGTCAACTTACTTGGACTTTATCTTGCAGTGCACTGTAAACTTGGAATATTGTTCGGATATCCTTCATTACTCCATCTTTGTCAAAAAACTCGGCACTGCAAAAGTATTTACAAATTCAGACTTCAATTAAATTTTAAAAACTAGAACATTAAGGAGTTTGTTAATAAAGATCGAGATCCCATTATATAAAAGTGTTAAGACAACAAAAATGGCCAAGTTGTTAAAGTGTAGATTAAATTAGCTTTGACTGTCTCACACTCACCAAACACACAAAAACAAA
Source organism: Cololabis saira (assembly GCF_033807715.1). Classification (NCBI taxonomy): domain Eukaryota; kingdom Metazoa; phylum Chordata; class Actinopteri; order Beloniformes; family Belonidae; genus Cololabis; species Cololabis saira. Next base: position 23,885,309 of record NC_084603.1, read on the forward strand.
CTAGGTGAGTAAGCTGAGCTGAAAACTGGATGATCTCAGATAGTGGAAAGAGAGGTCTGACTAAATCCTTAGTCTAGATAACACTCATCTACTACAGAAACGGTGAATCTAAGTTTAGATACAAAGACACAGAAATACAAGCCAACACACGTACCGACTGTAACACAGTTAGGCACAAGAATGCAGGGTGGCAGTTGTATAAAGTTATGTCCTCAAGGTGAATCTGTACTATATCATTAGGTGAAAACAGTGGAATGCTGCAACACCACACAAACAGGATACCGGTACAGGTGATAGCCCGATTGGTTGTCAAACACCAGTCAAGCGCTAAAATTGGGGCCCAAAACCTACCCATGCTCTTTGATGACCTTGGCATAGTTGACAGAGGTGTTGGGCACTGAAGAGACTTTGTATTCCTGTTGGCTCGTGTTCCCAAGGTTTGGGATAGTGAGTGTAATCCTCTGGTTGTACCTACTGGGTAAAAATGACCAGTTAGCATCTTTAGAGACAAAAAATATTGTAACCATACCAAAACACAGCATGTTTATTTCCAGAAACTGAAATGACAAATTGTAATCCCACTAATAACGTTTCAGACATAATGTTGTGAATAGACCATGTCAAATTTCAAATCAAAAACCTTATATATGCCAGATACACAATCAGGGGATCTACTAGAAAATGTGATAACATATGGCAGCCTTTCTTAATGTTTGTTGAAGATATGGACAATATAGTACTCTAAACCTCTGTTACTTCAGTCATCTTTACTATTGTATCTCTTTTTTGTTTTTTGTTATCTGGCTATATGAACTCTGAATATTGAACTTTATATTTCATACTTTGAACTCTATATATCTGGTATTTGTGGGGGGGGGGGGTTCGATGGGATTTTTGATTTCTTCTTGTGTGTTCTGTTGAACTTATGTTTGATTTGTAAATTATAACTTGTAAAACTAAATAAATAAAATGACTGTATATATGCAAGTTAAATGAAAATTCTCTTTTCTATCAGAAACTCACTTTACACCTTTACATTACAAGCAGCATTTTTTGTAGCTTTTAAAGCAACATTGAAGTTAAGCAGAAAAAGAAGGATATATGTGCAAACAAATGCAACTGCAGTAAATAGGCAGCTTCCAGACTGCCCAATATGTTTTTCTGAGTTTATCAGGTGTAGAGTAGAAATGCCAGATAAAAACCTTTACAGTTACACTGCAGCCGTATTTATAAACATTCTACAGGAAAATCAATATGTAAAGAATGATAGCTTTTAAGATGGAAGGGAAATAGGCTCAACATCAACAATGATTTCAACTTTCATTCCATTTGTTTGGGGGAATTTTTAAAAGGGTCAGAAAGAATCCAGTTGCAGAAGTTTTAGAAATGTGCTGAAGGAGGGTTTAAACTGGAGCATGATATTTGTATAAGCTGTAGTGCAGCCAAGTACAGATAAGGCGTATTGAACTGGAGCAGAGCATATTTCTTTAGAAAGCAGAGAATGACTCGGAATGAGGTCAGCATTATCAAGGAGAGCAGCATGCTATCATATCCCCTTATATGTGCTGCGGATTAACTCAAATATGATGAACACTCAACAGTCTGACAAGATACCAGGTTTGTGTGCGTTCATGCAGGTCAACACGCTGTTATCACCTGCGGTTTGGTCTGAAGAGCACATACTCCAGTGCATGTGTGGAGTTGTTGGCAGTAGAGATGAAGCTCAAAAGAAGGAAGACGAGGTCGGGCACACCGAGCAGCTCAGTGAGCTGTTTGTGGATGATCTGCTCTCTGAACGACATCTGCTGCTGTGTGTTCCTTCGAAACCGGTACCAACCGATTACATTCTACACAGCCAAAGAAATACTTTATTAAACTTAAATAGTTTGAGATGCAAAATACGACATAAGTTTGTAGTCAATCATGGGTTTAAAATAAAAATATACATACATCAAGAAATTAAGAAAAAAAAAATCATCAAATTAATTAGTTTCAATATCAGCCCAGCTTTGGTACGAGGTTAATAAAATGAAAAAAAGACAAAAATAAGAATAAAATGACTCACTTTCCGCCTATCTTTAAGAATGCTGTTGAAATTTTCTTCGTTGATTTTACCTGTGTAGTCATAAAAGCTGAGGAGAGGGAAAAAGAAACCAAGTTGAAACATATTCAAGTTGTTCCTGCTGCTCCTCTGCCACAGGTTTCTTCCAGTGCACAGTGTTGTCAGATGGAGCCATCTACTGTCCAATGTCTAATTAATTCAGTCCGTCTTAAAATGGACATAAGGGAGCTGACATAGCTGTATAAATGAAGAATATGACTGAGAAAAATATGAGAATATTTTTTACTTATATTAAGTTGACAACACTTTCTGTATAATGCCCCTTTACAATCTACCATACAATGTTTTTTTTAAACCATACAACAACAACATTTCAAGGTAGATCTTTAATGTTTTTCAAGCTTACTGTGGTTTAAATTGTTGCGGATCATTAATGACAACAATATCTGTAAAACACTGGTATAAATTGTGAAAAATGGCACCTAACACCACCTACATCGACAACAGTTTGTAATAGCAGAGCTCATAGCTTACCTAAACAAATGTGTACACGGAACGTGGTTGTGTATTTCTGGTGGAAATAAACAATGAGAAATGTTTTAGTTAAACACTCTTTTTAGAGCAGTCATAATATTGTAACAACATTTACATAGCAATAACAATGGTAATACATTACAGTGTCCAAGTAAGTCATGATTTTGAGAGATTTAGGTTTCAAAATGCAAAGCAATTGACAAAGACTAGCAGGTACACAGAAAACAAGGCAAAATTGGATAGCTCAGTGGATTGAGTGTGCGCCATTTACAAAGGCTATCACCCTGTGCAGGTTCGAGTCCAGGCCTGTCGCTCTTTGCTGCTTGTTTTCCCCTCTCTCGACCCATTTCCTGTCCACCAACTTTCACAATAAAAGGCCACTAATTCCACAAAATCTTTAAAATAAGTAAATGAATTTAAAAAATAAGGCCTAATTATGTCTTGCTTACGTCAAAATATTCTCAAAGTTTAAAAATTTAATTCATGAAGCTCGCACTTTATTTACTGTGACTTAAAGCTGTTGTCACAGTTTATTTAATCACATCACTTGTTACATGTACTGCTGACATTGAAATCTCACAAAATCTGTGTTTATCTAACAACTCACCTACTACTTGGACGAATTCGGCACTGCTGATCTGTGCGTCGCTGATGCTTACAGTCTCTTCTTGCCTGACATCTCCTAATAGGAAGCCCTCCTGTGTAAACACATTATATATTCAAAGAAACACCCAGAAAATAATAAAAACAGTGAAAAAAAAATCAAGTTGTCAATTGATATTTTTCCTAAAGATTTAGCCATGCAAACTTTATTTATAAAAAGTATTTGAAAACAGCAACCGCTGAACATAGGAATAAAAGCAAATATGAGTAAAATAAATAAACTAAAAGACACAATTAAAAACATAAAACAATAAATCAATATAAAATAAAAATCTAACCCTGGGTCAAATCCCAAGTGAAAGAAATGGCTCCTAAGAGCTGATTTAAAAACAGTTGAGGAAGAAGCCTTTCTAAAACATAATGGCAACCAATTCCAATATTTGGGAGGTGCAACAGCAAAAGCCCTGTCCCCCTTGAATGTCTGCTGTGTCTTGGCACACCCAGGAACAGCTGATCAGCTGATCTGACTGAACAGGGTGGGGAGTGTAAGCAGCAGCACAGAGAAGTAGGGCAGGACAAGACCATTTAAAGATTTAAAAACAAAATTATTTTAAAAACAACTTTAAAATGGACATGTGCTCTATTTTCCATGTTCCGTTACATGGTTGCATTAACATTTTTCCCCATCAGGAAGAAGAGGTCAATGCCAACATACAAGGAATCAAAGTAATGTAGCCAAGTTGTAATAAAGGTACGGGTCACTGTTTTAAGGTGATCCACTGACATAATGTTTTGAATCTTTTACAATTGTCTCAGCTGAAAGAAGATAAATATCAACCATGCACCATCTTAAAACCCAGGTGTGTGACAGCAAGCTTTCCATACTGACCTATGGGGCTCATATCCACAGAGGAAAACCCGCTGGTGACACCAGGACCAAAATCAATCAACTCTGTCTTCTATTCATTAAAATATAAGAAGTTCCGAGCCATCCAAGCTTTAAGCTCCTTGAGACACACTTAAAGCTTGTGTGAAGGGGCAATGCTTTTGTTTTGTTTCATCTCCATAACAATGGAAAGCCTTTTTGTGCCTTCCAAGAATTTCAAAAAGTTCTAACTACAAATGAATGAAAACCAAAATGAACAACAGGAACTACCCACTGTTTGTCTTAAGGTAGTTAACTTACGTTTGACATCTGCATTTTAGTGAACATCGAATGACATCAACATCATTATCAAGGGAACATGCAGACACACACATAAAAAAAATAAATAAATCCCCCAAAATAAGGAAAAGCGTGATTCATCACATTTTGTGGACAAAGGTGGTTGTGTCCCATGGCCTGACACTGCTGATTCGTTAGCAATGACTGTAAAAACAAAGGGAGCTATGGTTCTACGATGCAACTTTCACAATCTGCAATGTGAATTTTTGTGAACAGCAAAGCAAGTTTTCCTCAAACTCAAAGAACTTTACATTTAGTAAAGTCTGTGAAGAAGGAATGTATAGCCTTATAAACTTTGGACTTACTACTTGAACTTAAGTAAGGATCCCTTTCACCATGGCCCAGAGATAAGAACTAAATAACTCCCCAGGAATGCAGGGAAACCTGAACCTAAACCAGAGACAACTGAGGAAAACAAATGCAAACAGCGTCAGCTGAGCTCACTAAAACGCTCCTGAAAGGCTTCTTCGTCTATCCATTAATCACAAATTATCCTCTTCTTGGGTTTACAAACACTAAACATAAGCCCATCCAATTATAGAAAGGATAAGGATCTTTGTGGTTAATAGACAAAAAAACAAACTTGAGTTCAAGTAACATTACTGAAAGTCTAACAACGCAAAAACATGACACATTAAATTACTCAGCTATAACCTTCCATATTAAAAAGTTTCCTGACTTTACTGTTATTGATGTGATAGTTAATGTACAGATTATAGCAGGTGGACGTGACTGTGCAGCTGCACACGGAAGTCCCTTCACTTGTTAAGGCTGATTTATGGTTCTGCGTTATATCAACAACGTACGGTGTGCGCCCCGCGTACCCGCCGCCGTAGGCTCTGCGTCGATTTAGCCTCGCTAACACGCTAAGGAGCCCGGTGCTGGCTATTCCATGGAGCTCAAAGTTTCCACATTGCATTGCATGTTCCGATACAGCAGGTATTGGGAAAAATACAGATCTCCACAGCAAATAACATATCCAGCTAGTTAACACTTGCAGCTGTAATTGGTTGTGTTATTTTAGGTTGCTTTTCTGTTGCTGCAGCTCCAGTCTGATCAGAGCAGAGCTGCCGGGTGATAGACGGCCCCACAGCAGCTAGCAGCAACAGGATAGTGACAGTGGGAAAACAACATAAACTAACACAGGTAACGGAGGACTACACGCGTTACGGAGCTGCACACGCTTGAGCGGCCGCTGCAGGGCGTCGCGTCGGAACAGATGCAGATACTTACATGGTCTGAGTTGCTGTTGGCGCTGTGAAAACACACAGAACTAAAAGTATAACCTGAAATGGATGCCGCCATGATTGAAGCATCCCTAGCAATCCCAGCAACCCCTGCGGTGGCAGACGCGCTCTGATTTATGGTCCCGCGTTACACCAACGCAGAGCCTACGGCGTAGGGTACGCAGTGACGCGCACCGTACTACACCGTAGGCTCTGCGTCGATTTAACGCGGAACCATAATTTAGGCTTAAGTGTGGTGCCCCACACTTGAAGTGCCCTCTCTTCCCACATTTACGGTAAAAAAAGGGAAATTTACTATAGATTTACATTATTTTATTTTAAAGCTCCATCAGATTGGAATAATCTTCCTCTCTTTTTGCGTTCTATTACCTCTTTTCATTATTTTAAGTTGTCATTATATTCTCATCTTAAAACAAATTGCCTATGTTTTTATTTTATTTATGTATTTTTTGTCCTTTTTTTCTATTTATTCATTTTTTCTCTGTTATGTTATATTGATCTCATTGTTTCAGTTATTCAATTAGTCTTCTTTGTAACGAGACTTATGTGTGTAGGGGTTGTGTGTGGGAGGGTGAGCAAGTTGTCTGTGTTTGTTTTATGTATGTCTGTACTGTAATGTAATATATTGTAATGTTGTATGTTTTATGGGAACCCCTTGAAAATGAGATGTTACATCTCAAGGGGCTATCCTTTCATAAATTCTACAAATTCTACATGAACGTATTGCTGAAGTACATGCTCAATATTCATACAAATAAATGTAAGACAAGCAACCAACTAAGAGTAATACCACAGATTAGACATGAGTCTACAAACGCCATACTACACTGATGCTCCAATCAGAATAAGACTCACATGCCAATGTAAAATGTTAACATTTTATAATCATTTCCATCATATATGGCCTGTCTGAGGACTACATGCAAAACTATTACAGCATATGACTAAACAATCAAACAGGCCTACTGAATGAGCTGATGTGAAGGTAGGGGACAGCACACTCACTCAAACGCAATTATTTTTATTTTATTATTATTATTATTATTATTATTATTATTATTATTATTATTATTATTATTATTATTATTATTATTATTATTATTATTATTTTAATGTATTTTTACTGTATAATTGGTTACTGCTGTACCTTTTTGCTTCTCTTCCAGCAAGATATTACATATACAGGAATGTCTCAGAAAATTAGAATATTGTGATAAAGTTCTTTATTTTCTGTAATGGAATTAAAAAAACAAAAATGTCATACATTCTGGATTCATTACAAATCAACTGAAATATTGCAGCCTTTTATTATTTTAATATTGCTGATTATGGTTTACAGTTTAAGATTAAGATTCCCAGAATATTAAATTTTTTTTAGATAGGATATTTGAGTTTTCTTAAACTGTAAACCATGATCAGCAATATTCAAATAATAAAAGGCTTGCATTATTTCAGTTGATTTGTAATGAATAAAGAATGTATGACATTTATGTTTTTGTAATTGCATTACAGAAAATCACAATATTCTAATTTTCTGAGACAGTCCTGTCCAGTCCAGATTAGTCCTTTGATCTGGTGCCCCCTCATTGGCTGGTTACCTGGGCGCTCGCCCGGTTCATCCGTGTAGGATGCGCTACTCACGCGCAATGTCTTGTGGGAAATGTAGTATGCACGGGGCAGACTCAGCTGCAGCATGGATGACGGCAGGGACAACTCGCGTGTTTGTGAAAACACCTCAGACTGTGAGGAAGACAGGTGTTCAGATAATGATTTTGAAACTTCAAAACTCGGGACCAAAGAATAGTAAGTGTTTTCAATGTGGCCATATAATTAACCTTACTCCCGTCCCGTCAGACTCCGTGGCTACCAGATAGGGCGTGAAAGCTAGCAGATGCAACTCTTAAAACTTTGCTCTGCGTTGTATGAGCCACCAGGGACACTTGGTAAAATATGTTTTCCTAATGTAGTACAACATTGCATTTGTAACTTAGGTTTGATGGTTAAAGCATGTGATGTGAACTGCTAAAGAAACCTTAGCTTTTCTATGTTAGCTGTTTGGGGTTAAGGTTTTAGATTTAAAACGTGGCTTTTGAAATTATTAAATGTTTTATATTTGTGATCACTAAAGTTGGGGCTTTTTTCATGAATATCCAGGTGTTATTTTATCATGGTAACTTTCAAGAAAAAAAACTGATTTTATTTATAGTAATATATGGTTTATGGTAATTAATAGTTTCAGGATGCTTATTCATTCATTCTTTGTTTTAACTGGTGACAATTGTGCTACAGTATGTTCAACACTAACTGTCAATGGTTGCCTTTCTCTGCAGCTGGGAAGAAGCATATCAGAAAGAACTTGAGACATTTAAAGACATAGGAGATATTGGTGAGATATGGTAAGAATCTAAAACAAAACAAAATAACTATAATCTGATCAAGACTTTTAGACAGACAAAAATGCAATAGCAGTATAAATTAAACGTCTACAGAATCTGCTATTTACAGGAGCTGATGTTACACCAGCACAACCATGACTAAAATTGTTTTTCTTACCTGATAACATAACTTCTGCTGCTGATAAAAGTCTTTGGGTTTCTGTTTTCTCATAAGGTTTGGTGAGGAAAGCATGAGCCGTGTGCTGAGATGGATGGACAAGGCCAAGATCGCAGAAAACGCTGCCATTCTTGATATCGGCACTGGAAATGGAGCCTTTTTGGTAGAATTGGTGTGGATATTTTGAAAATTATTGTTATCCTTGTACATTTCATTTTAGTTTTCTTGAAAGAACCAGTTCAACAAAATCAAGGAACATTTCCAAAAACAGGATAATCTGGAGATTAGTAAGTGTAATAAGGGATTTTGTTTGTGGATGCATATGTAGCTGATCTTTTTGTCAAAGCTTATTAAGTGACCTTTATTGTACTTTTCTAAGAACTTCAGAAATCTCAACCCCAAATGCTGAACAAGTACCATCTGATTAATCACCGCCGAGTGAAATACATGGCCACGATTTAGGTAGTCTGAGCCTCCAATGCATATCAAGCTTTATTGGATAACCTTTTCAGAACAAATGTTTCTGTAATTGTTGAATAACCTTGTTCTTCATTCGCTTCCTTTTTTTTTTATACCCAGATTAAACACGGATACAAGAATCTGACTGGTATTGATTACTCTCCAGCCTCTGTAGAGTTGGCCAGAAGTGTTCTGCGGGCCGAGGGCTTGACTGATATCACCATAAAGGTGGGTTTATAAATGTCTTTTAAACCACCGACTAGCACTTAGTCTTGTCTTAAGAAACACATTCTCACTGAATGGGAGATTTTAAATGTATTCTTCATGCTTTCTAAATATGAGGCCTATAAAAAATCCTGTTTACTGATCTCCTTTCACCCAAAATATTCACAAAAATCTTAGCTTTTCATTTAAGCAAATGTACTAAAAAAAAAAAAGTTTCAACCAAATAAAACATGTCAACCTTTGGAAATGATGTACTATGATATCTTGTTTCACTGGGTTAAAATAATGATTTCAGTTCCATTTAATACTCTGTCACTATGGGAAAGTACTGAAAACAGTTACAGTGAGTCACAAACTTGCACAGCTGGCCAAATTCTAAAAAAATTCCAGATTTCAAAACGATCAACCAGAAATGAAAGTGCCCACGTTTTGTTACAAGTTTCTGGGATTTTTTGAATACACGTTGTAGTCTGGTGAGATCAAAGTAGAGCTTTTTGGCAGCAAACATCTGCTGCAATTTGTTGTAAACAAAGAGAAGCCCCTCAGTCTCCTCACTGTAGTAGGGTTGAGATTTTTTTGTGTGTTTTTTCTTCAGTTGGAATCCATAAACGCAGATTTACTAAGCTGGTGATATTAGTGTGTGATAAACAAAGAATAGCGCCAATGGGAGTCTCCACCTTCCAAGAAAGATCTTAAAACTGACCCAGTGTCCAAACACAGCCTCCACCTGCTTTGTTAGATAATGACCAATGCAGTGTGTACTATGAGTAGTGGAAGCTGTCATACTGTTCAAAACAAACAGACCTATAAAGAGCTTCTCTTCCAGAAAATAAAGAATGAGAATATAAGACTTTTCTGCATCAAGGCATCATTGCCATTTGACTTCATATGCCTCTTCCTCGTTACCTGTGTTTGTGCACCAGCTATCACAACCCCTGTCAATCACAAGAATTACAAATTAATTTTATTCAGTGTTAAATAACTGTCTGCTCAGCAGGGAATTGTGCAGTGCAAAGCTTTGTAAATAATCTGATGTGATTTATGTAAACGCCTCCACTCACCAAAATTTACTGTCTGAAATAAAAAAAGGAAAACTTCACATTTCTACATATGAAGTAGGGACAGGTGCAGCGGTCACTGTGGCCACTACCTTCAACTTCTCACTATGTCAAAACACAGTTCTCACCAAAAGTGACACAAAGTGATGGTAAATCTGAGAACGTCATTGGAACAACAGTATACACACAAGACATCGGCGAATACCCTGCCTTTAATGCACAGATCTAGCATGTCGTGCGCCCCTTTTACATTGTCCGATGCAGGGTGGCGTGTGGAGCTGCCCGGCGAATGCTCACCTACGAGGGTAGTCTTAACCGCGGGTCAGGTCTAATGTACACCGGCGGGTGGCGGGTCGTGGGATGTTCACATTTTTGTATTGACTACTGTTATGCTTAAATAATATTTGTACAGCTAGGTGAAGACTTTTGTTGCAAAGATCCCCTTCTGTTAAGGTTCACACTGTTGATGCATCATGCATCCATACAGAATGAACTGCCTTCAGTCTTAAGTGCCACTAATACAATATAGCTTACAGTGAATTTGGCCCCAAGAAGGTTAGAGGAACCGTTACTGTGTTTACTCTTGGGGAGAGTGGGATGGCGAGACCTGGAATCTGATGGACATTTACCTGCCTCAAAGCAAAATGAAGTGGCAAGACTTATCACACATGTGCTTATACATGCACAAGTTTCAGGCTGTAAATGCTTGCTGGTCTATAAAGCTTGAGATGAGTGAGGTTTTCTCTCGTGTGTATACTCTAGTTCCTTATATTCATCACGTATCTATGAAAGTGTGCTTTGCTCAGGCAGAAGAGCTGCCATTAAAGTCAATATTGACCTTAGCTGGATGGGGAAGCACAGTGGTGTGCATGTGAAGGAGGAATGTTGGCATCTTGGTCATTTCTACAGTTCTGGTGAATGCCAAAATAATCAGAGTGCACTTTTTTTTTCCCCCTCAAAGGTCAGGGACAGGTTTAAATCTGTGTCAAGCCTGTCTCCAATAACATTAGTCACAGTCTGCTTCAGCATCTCCGCAGTATTTTCAGTTTTTAAACACATGCACATTTCTGCATGCAGTGAACCGCCCGATCCTCCGCCATAAATCTGACATTTTGTGACCCATGGTTTAAGAGTGTGTGGCTGGTGAATTCACCCTAGAGGTCTGAATCTGCCCTCTGTCCACCAAAAAATAAAAAAAAAGGTTGTTTCACTTATGAAATCCCAGGGCAGAAAAACTCCTGCAGGATTTACTGCTTTAATGTCAAGATTGGAATTTATTACAGTGAAATTAAACTGATCCTGTGAAGTAAAACACATTTTATCTCCAAACGATTGAATTCTCCCATAGTTTCAGGTTTTGCCATATATGTAAGGAGATACGTGGGATTTACCACAGTTTAATTGCTCCCTTTTTCTTTATTTCAGGAAATGGATTTCTTGAATTGTCAAGGAGAACTCAAGGGGTTTGACGTCTGTATCGATAAAGGAACGTTCGATGCAGTAAGCTTAAATCCAGAGGACACCAAGGAGAGCAAAAAACTGTATGCCCAAGCTTTAAAAGATGCTCTAAAAGACAATGGGTTTTTCATTATCACTTCTTGTAACTGGACGAAAGAGCAGCTAATAGAGAGATTTGGAGAAGGTGAGATGAAATTGTATATTACGTCTGGTAATATTTTTATGCAACAACTTGCTTTATGAGATCTGTGTTATTTTTATCAAATTTGGTATGATAGTGACACAAACTCAGGTACAGAGGTCTCAGAAATTAATCTATCAAATATGATACATCCAGCATTATAGGGTTAAAAGACTACAGACAACTTGACAAGTCTTTATCTTGTGAGGAAGATACTTTGTCTTTTGTCATTAAAACTCCACAGTGAACAACTGTTAGCTAAGATGCAAATAAGTTAAAACACGTAGAGTATGTTGTTTCTTCAGTGTGCATCATTCTGATTCAGAGTTGTCTACCTGTCATGGAAACGCTTTCTACCAGAGTTTAGTTGAACAACTGTCAAAACACAGACTCAGTTCCACAGTCACAACAGTTACCTGGCAGCTTGTTAGGCTGCAGGCAACAACAGCTTGTAAAGTCAGACGTTCGGCACGCCTCCACTAGCTGCCACTCGTCCTCCTGCAGTCACTGTGCAGAACCTGCAGGGGGCCAAAGTGGCTCGAGAGCTCATCTTTCACACTGACAGGCTGTCTTTACTGGGCCCCAGGAAGCAGCACAGATGGTGGATGGATAGCTGTTGACTCACAGTTCTCCTCCTAAACCCTTTAAAATACTCAATCCACAAGAAAAGAATCTTGGCATCTCTGTTGACACACTACTACTAATTTACATAGTGCCTATGTCCTAACTTGAAACATTTTCTCCATGTTGACCTGCAGGATTTGAGTTCGTACAGGAGTTGCCTACACCCAGTTTCCAGTTTGGAGGCAAGACTGGGAACAGTGTGGCAGCTCTCGTCTTCAGGAGACTGCATTGATGGATGCACCAGAAGAGGATTTATTTTTTTCTCAAATCCATTAATGCTGCAGCTTTTTCTGTTGAACACGAGCATTTATGTACTTAAAGACATTTATCAAGAACTCATGTTGAAAGACTTGTCTAATGAAGCAAATATGCAGCAACTGACTGAGACCTGGAATAAATCTGTCTTCTGTCTTAACTTTATGTTCAGCTGCAAAGAGCAGGCTTTTGTATTTGCCAGACATGCTGTTCACGACATTACCTTTTGGCAGTGTTTCTGATATATTACATTTAAGGTAACATTTTATATACATGTTTTATTAGTGTTTAATGTCACCTTTTATTGCTGAAACGATGTGTGCCCATAGTAACCTAAAATTATGTGAGTACATCTTTCCTGAGCCGGTTTGTGGCAGCAAGTCGGCTTGTTATTGATTCTGTTTGATTTGATTAGGGATAATAAGGTCAGTAAACAGACATTTATTCAGTTATCTTGAGCTAAAAAAGAAAAAAAGGCTTGACTGTTTCCCACATTCCATAAATCCTATTATTCCCCCTCGAAATGACTTTGTAATGACCCCTAAGAGAGTCAAAAAGTCTCTGAGAGAAACAAAAAATAAACTAGTGTTCCTTCCTGCAAGGCAGCAAATGGCATTCATCTTTCATTCTACACAAAGAATAGCCCCGAGTTAATTGGCTAAGCTAGAAACCAGCAGCGCTCGGGGTCCAGAGGACCATAATGAAGAACTTCTGACATAATGAATAAACAGGAGGCCGTGACTTCTGTGGGGGGATGCTTGTCTGCCTTTTCCGTGCTCAATGGCATCATTAATAACTGCCAAATTCTGGATCCCTAATTGGAAGCTGAATGGGCCTGTAGCCCTATGGGAGCCTTGAGGAGTGTTGAGGCACGCTGTTGAGTAAACACATCCAAGCTTTACAAGAATTATTGCTTGGAAAGTTACAAGGCTCTGGATATCCTGCCTGGATCTGCAGGTTCTGCCCACGTATGCAGTTGAGAGATTTTCCCATGAAGTGAAATGTCCTCCATTGAGCTTATGCTCAACTGTTCTCTGCTTTATGTATGTCAACACACAGGCTCGCTGTCCTGACGAGGTCATGGTAGAAGTGCCATAAGATTTTAATACATATTTGAGCGTCCCATAGCTCGCTCATTTAAGAGATGTCACACCAGTTCACTGCTATGATAAAGCTTCTGTCATACTTCTCATATCAATCAGTGATCACAATGTAGGTGATGATTTAGGATTTGTTTTCAAAACTAGTGTCTGAAATGTGCTTCTACAAACTAACAAGTTAGTTTTGTTGTATTGACTTCTGAATCAATTTTCTCCCGTTTACCACAAAACCACATAGCTCATTTTGTATGGGCTGAACCAGGCTGTACCTTAAATTCACAAACATCAGCACTTTCACAGCTTTTGTAGCTGGCACATGTTGGGAGCTACACTTTTATTCCACTCATAATGTTAACCTCCAAGACTTTTGATGCCATTGCCCACTGGATGGCTTCATAGTAGCAAAAAAATGCCACCCTTTCATGTTCACCTCTCGAGTGTGATACTGCAAATATTTACGTTTTCCCTCCATCTCCCTGGAAACACATTTGAAGTCCTCCTAATAGGATTTTTTGTGGACTGGAATGAATTGAATTACTCCAACATGCAGCTGTGACTTTTTCCAAGGCAGGACGTGGAAGCCAGTGGGACATTTTCACACACTCTTCAGAGTAGGGGCGACCAAAACTAGCTACCTCATTGATTTAGATCAGGGATATTCAACTAGATTCGGCCGGGGGCCACATCTGCAAAAGGACTGTATGGAGAGGGCCGCACAATTTGAAAATGTGGGGGTTTTCAAAATGTATTTTGCACTCAAAGACGAAGACTTATGTAAATATAATACATTTGTATTATACATTTGAATATATCTAGTTTACATATGAATTATGTATTAATTGTCTCCAGATTTAGTAATTGTGAATGTTAAATATAATATTCAGATAAAGAAATATTATTTTGAATGCAAGTTCATTTTGAAACCATGCATTGTGCAAACTTAATGAAGTTGATATTGACCTACTTTTAATAAAACACACCATAATGACAAAGCACCACTTTCCTCCAAGATTTCCTTATTTGAATATTACATTAAGCATTGAGCACAAGCATTTCAGTCCATAGTAGCCAGTTATAAAAATTTTACAAAAAAAAAAATGTCAACAAACACCCCCTTTTTTGAATTATGACCAGGGGCCACATAAAAGCTCCTGGCGGGCCGCATGTGTCCCGCGGGCCGCCAATTGAATATCCCTGATTTAGATGAAGAATGAGCAAAGTTGATTTTAAAAGTCGTAACTTTCAAGGATGCCCTTTGTTTTACTGAGGCTTCCGCACTTGTTTTCTTCTCACATCAATGAACTGCGTGTAGTAATAAAGTAGCACATGAGTTAATGCTAGAGGGAGGACCGCAGTGGAGCATACCAAGAAGAGAGGGGAGGGATATTATTTTCAAATTAAACTTCACTCTCTATGTGGCTACACGTTGAACAATTTTGTTCTTTAAAGTTAATACCTACACTTTTATAGATTATTTGTAGTTGAATCCCTCGTCTCCGTGTCCACGGAGGTTTTCCAGCAGCTCAATGTGGCTCTCCTGTCCCCCCAGGTTGGTCTGGTCCGGGTGTCCGCGGATATTGCTAAGGATGATTTATGGTTCCGCGTTACACCAATGCAGAGTACGGTGCGCGTCGCCGCGTACCCTACGCCGTAGGCTCTGCGTCGATTTACAATCAATGCTGAAGGCTGAGTGCAGCGGCTCTGCTCTCTGCTGCTCGCAGTCCTGCTCAGTCCTGCACTGAGGACGCCACACTGGCTGCTGCTGCCGCTGGGAAACTTTTGTGAGTCTCCTTCTCCTTTTAAAGTCTTTGCCTTTGTTGAAGATGAGCTAAAAACTTGGAAAAATCCTCTGCTGGCCAGGTAGTATGTGTATGTATAGAGACTCATGTTCGTTACAATTGTGCTCAGGCATTTGTGATTATGTTCCTTGTTTCACTCATCTCAAGTATACATTGTTCATCCTGGGGTTCCCCTGAAGTTTGTGCGAACAGTAAAGAAAAGTTGGATGCATTTTTAGAGAGAGATCTACCAGCGTGGAGTATTTTTAAACTAGATTAAGAACAAAAATAAGAACAGCTTTATGGAATCTAGCACTCCTTGTGGATGTCATTAATGACTCCACTTGGATGTCTGGGGTTAAATCTGACCAGTTTGCTGCTGTTTTTAATGTTCTCATTAATAACTCGTTTTAAAAGGTGTAAAAAGTGCACACAATCTCTTTGGACAGCAACCTCCCTTTTATCTGAAATTCACTGTACTGAAACTGAAGCTGCAGAAATAATACCCCTATGTAGAGAGGCAGTGTGGTTGCTTTACAGCATGTATTGACACAACTCCTCACCACAGCTTGTGAGTACAGATTGAGTCCTTTTGGCCCATAAATTGCATCTCTCATCTGTCTCCATCACACAGTTTCTTGTACTCTCCTCACACTATATGTAATTAACCTTATTCATCTTCTCTTTCTTGCTTTTTGCCAAAGAGGGTTCACCAGAAAATATACATGTCTAAATCATTGGAGTCTAATCAAAATATGCACTTGTTGCACTCTTACCTGTATATGAGGGTCATATATTATAACTGTGTTACACGTGAAAACAGAAACCAAATCGATAAATCAAGAACATATGATACATATTATACTCATTTATTGTGCTCTCAGTTCACAATTACTGCAAGTGAGCTTAAAAACCAGTTGTGTATATGTATGCCATAGAAAAATATCATTTGGTTGTTTCCTTTCCATTGCGGGTTAGGAAGTAAGAGCTGGTGCTCTTGTTTTGCACTGCTTAAAGACAAGACAGACCTTTTGTAGATACCACAAACATGATACCATAAAGAACTGGTTTGGTACCAGGGCACCATTTCAAAATACCTGAAAATATATTTTGATGCCATCATAGCGATTGTCCTTAACCCACAAAGAAGACTAATTTTCTCAGCAAAACAGGAAATGTCACTGGCTGTTTGTAAAGAAATCCAGCTCAGGGAATACTCTCACAAATGTGAATGTTAGTTGAAAGTTTGGTTTGAACATGAAGCAGAGATTTTATCGCATGCCAGGTCTAGGTTGTAATTACATAGGGGATGTTAATAGGGGGCCCTTGCAAATACTAATTATTCTTTTGGGGAAGCTTTTGGGCATCTTTCATTTGCCTTTTCCCTTCTGGGGAGATTATGATGACTGTATCTCACTTTGATTTCCAAAATAAACCACTGGTGGAATGCCACAACTCTATGTGAACAACCATCCACGTGAAACTGCAACCTGTTTTTATGCTGTAGCCAGTGATTTTCTTCTTTCCATGAATCAGTTGAAACATTTTTCTATGCTGATGCCAGTACCCAAGTTTTGGAAACTAAAACCATCGTATTTTATAACCTTACTTTTTCATGTTTGAATTTTTAAAATGAATTGACATAATGATGCATTCCACTTCTGTTAGAGCCAACAATACAAAGAGAGTTTGAATAACTTTTACATACTTATTGAGTTAATAAAGAATCTAAAATAAACCATTACATGGAATTTTTCGATATCCTGGGCTGTTAAAGCATTAATTATGTGCTTACAAGTGGCTTAATCAGCCAAATCTCTGTCCACAGTTGCTGGCAGTCACTTTAATGAAGCCCAACTTGATGTGCAGCACTTGTACTCAACAACAGCTCTGGCACTGTTACACTGTAGGCTTGTTTTGGTCATGCTAGAAGCCTAATTTATGGGAGCAATTAAGGCCGGTGGGCTTTTAAAGGGGATCACTCTGCACTCCAGTGCGCGCTTAAGACGCACACATTTGCAACGCCTTTGTGTTCCAGGCAAAAGGCCCTATTAGACCTCCTTTCTGTCTGTGGGCAGCTGTGTGCCTGTGTGCTGAGCAAGCCACTGGCCCATTCACCGTCTGTGTGCACAACTTTCGCCCTGTCCGCACACTGATGCACATGCTGCCACTTTCACTTCACTCAGCTCTTTGCTTTATGTCTTTTATGTATATTTCAGTCTTCCATTTTTGCATATTTTTATGCTGTTATTTGTCTGGCTGTTTCCTTTACGCTGTGGCACCCTTTCCATGCCTTGTTCTCTGGCCTGTGGCATTATGCAAAGCTGTCAGACAAGGATTGTTAGCCATGCCTGTCTGTGCCTCTGTGTTACTCTATTATATCAGAAACCTCTCTTTCTTCTGTGTGACCCACAGCCGTAACCACTGCTGCTTCTCTCATATGTTTTTTTTAACACAAAACCTGTTTTGTCTGTTATTCTCCTTTTAAAATACATGTTTCAGTGCTGCCATTCTTTATTTTGTGTATTACCTCTTCATTGACATGATGGATTTGAAAGTCTGGCATCACGTCGCCTCCTGTGCTAAAGATCTTCTGCTGAAAAGAAAAGAAAAGAAAAGAAAAGAGGCATTCCCACGTACACCAGAGGAGTACTCCCCCAACCCCCTAAGAGCAGACTCTGAAGATGAAAAGCGTTCTGAGATGCAATAGAAATTCTCTCATCACCACAACCCACCATTGTGCTTGTAGGTGTTGATAGTGAGAAATCATTTTGAGTTTGGAAAGAGAGAGAGTTGCTTTTTGACTCTCAAATGAGTGTGTCCCAGCCCATGGTCTTATTTTCTTTTAGTTAATTTGCATGTCCAGAGTCTGATGCCATCGTGGGCCACGTATGTGCATAACCTTTATTCATCTCGAAAACCCCATATTCCAGGCGTGATCATGTTTTGTCTTTTGTTGCCTAGTGTTATTGTTACACCCCTGTTATGAATGACAGTGGTTTGCATTCTCTTGTTTATTTTTCCTCTGCTGCTTTGGACTTGCTTTTCCTCAAAATGTCAGACATCACTTCGCACAACTTCTGGCTGGATCATTCAGTATAGTCGGCTCTTCTGTGGACTCATTCTGGTCTCCCAACTGCATCCTCTGGAGAAAAGAGAAGCGAAACCTTTGGTTTAGTGCTTTGTGCAGACGGCTGCACCAAGCGTGTTGATTTAGTTTATTTTAAGATAATGTTTTCCACTCTTACAACAGAACATAAGCGCCCATCTTCCCCTCTAAGGTATAGGATGCAGTGTCATTTTAGAGGCATTTCAAGGCTTTACTTTAGACTTTCATTAATAATGTGTTGAAAAATAGCTACAGTTGGCCTAATGAAAGATGTGCTCCCCATATCATTCTTACTGAGGGTAGATACATCCCTGCAGACTATTAAAACGGCAAGGGAGTTGGCTGTCCCTCGTGGTAGACCACAGTTTCTGACAGATGTGTCATTCTGAAAGAATCCATTTTTATTTTAGTCTGGATGGTGAGAACCAGCAAAACTGAGAATAGGTTATCAGTTAAAATGCAACCAAGGCATTAAAAAATGGTGTACAGTATACTCAGATGAATATCAAGTTTTTCTCACTATTGATGAAACCTTTGCAATAAATACCGCCAATGTGGGACTGAAGCTAGTTATTTTCTAATAGATGTAAAGAAAAACAATATGATATTGTGTGTGATGTGGGTTTCTCTATGTCACCATGAAAGATACTTTGGGCAAATATTATGGGTTATTTCAAGTTGGAGGCTGTTTTTCCGATTTTTTGTTGTATCGTTTCCTTTTGATTGGGCTAAAACAGCCTACTCGCAAAATGTGTTGCTCATTCCAGATTATTTTCTCCTTAGATATTTTTTTTTTCTGTGTTTGGGATCAGATCAAGAGGGGCATTAAAATCAAGACAAATTATTACACCATGGAAAACTAGTTTTATCAGCATCTTTGTCAATACCGTAATGTTTAAGTTTTCCATAGCTAAAGAAGCCTTTCAATAGTTTCTCTGGAAACCTTAGCTATGCAGAAATTCAGCCCCATGACAAAACTTTTGGTGTTTTTGTGCAACTGGCTCCTGGCAATCAAAGCATTACGTCCTTTTTAAAAGTGGCTCTAAGTGCAAGCTTAGACTTGATAATAGAGCAAGTGTGACCCGGCAATCCAGGTTGCACAAAGATGACCAATTTTCATGGCGACAAGTGTAATGTACTCTGTCTGTAGGCCTCTGAATTGTGCTGGCTTTTAGCCTGTCAGCATGTTTTACATGCATCTGCAGGTTACTCACAACAACAGCACAAACATGTAATATGATTTGCAACCCATTAACTTGTGGGCAACGGATCAGCTTACAATGTCAGGAAGTGACTTCAGGACAGTACAGGTGGAGATCTAAGAGATGTATTGCAATGATCTCCCTGGTCGTCTGAAGCCACCTAAGTCGTGTGGTTGCGCCCGTATGCCCTGTTCCACTCGACAGAGTGTCGGAACGTTAGCAGGTCACTTGTAATGGCGGGTGGACAAAGAATTCATTCACTGGTTATTGCTAACCAGTGGGCTTTCACAAATGCAGCTGGAGGGATGGCCCCTTGGCTGGTGGCTAGTTGCCCTGGTCTGAGCTGAGCTGTAGTCCTTAAGGCTGGATGACGGTCGATTATCGGGTTGTTGTGTCCCGGCCTTTACAGAACGTTAAGACGGGAGATGTTGGGCATTGACTGAAGAAGTTTGGATAGAGGGAGGATCGGGGAGCCAATGCTAATGGCGCTTTTCCACTAGTACCTAATCTGCTCTACTTATCTCAACTCGACTTGACTCAACGTGGCCCAGTTTATTTTCCATTACAATCCAGTAGTAATAGGCTGGGTTGGAGAGTGAGAGAAGGCTTCAAGCAGTAAGGCTTTTTAGCTTTTTTTAGCTTGTCTCGGCGCTGCTGAAAAGTCAGTTTGTAGCCGTGAGCAGCTATGGGTGGAGAAAGCTTCTGGTAGATCTTTTCGTTCCTTATTGCCCTGTCTGGATCCCTTTTGAATTCTCTCCTCAGCCACCAGGTTTATGAATGTCTGCACCTCAGAGTTGGACCACGAAGCAGACTTTTATGCTGCTATTGCTGGTCGAATAAAATGAACAAGAAGCCGCCGTCAGAGTTGCTCTTCAAACAATGTCCACATCCTGACTCAGAGGTCGGACTGGCCCTGACCAATCCGTGGCATGTAGTGTGATGATGTCAGATACAGCCGACTCAGCCCGCTTAGAACCTCGGCAGAGTAGTTGAAGTTGTAGTAGAAAAGTATCTACTCGTCACGGGTAGACCCTTAGTGGAAAAGCGTCAAGTCGAGCCGAGTTGAGCCAAGTAGGTACTAATGGAAAAGCGCCATAATTAATGTCCGGCGGAGCTGCTTCGTGGCAGCATGGGACCCCTGCTGAGTTTTGGGGTCCATGTCCAATGCAAGGCTAGTGGTGTCACTTTCACACCTATCTGTGAAATATTAAACTACAAAGCCTGCTGGGATTTTGAGTCATTGTGAAGGTTTCTTTGTTTCAGACCATGTGGTCAGGCCTTACAGTTGATGTTAGGCCTTTCTTTGTTCAACACATGGCTGTGGCCCAACAACATCATGATAACACTCATTCGTTCTGTTTAGCTCTGCAGAATGGAAAACTTACACATTTTCTTCAATCCCTTAAATCATGTGGGTTTTACACCCATATGACACACTTTACTTATCAGTCCCAGGGGGTTCATAAGGTGAGCTGAGCCCCGTCATGTATGAATGACTGGACCAGTGGAATGCTGCGTAGCCTTTATTCTGACATTCTCCCATTGATACACTCACAACTCGCCCACAGCTCTGTGTTATGTAACATAGAAAGGATTCTTGATAGGTTGATTGGTTGTGACAGTTTTTATAGCATCATTTGCTTTTTTAGTATAGGAGTGGTTCCCTTTTTTGAGCTCAACAATTGAAAGGGATTGCCAGCAGCTCCGCAGTCTCCCATGTAATGTATCCCTGATGGATTAGGGCTTGGGCCAGAGTGCAAAGAACAGAGCACAGACCAGGCACCTGTGGGTAATAGAGGAACCATGGGCAGAATGGCAGGGATTGATTTGGAGGGGGGCGAGTGTAATTAGTGGGTTGTCTGATGTGTGGAGAGTTGAGGCATGCAAGGGCTACTCCAGGGGGTAAGAGGCGCCATACCTTATTTTACTCCAATTAAAACACCTGATCCTACGCCTGAAAAGGTTTGAAATATTTCTGTAAACCAACTCCTGGCCTGAGACACAAAAGGGTTTATCCTGAATGCGTTTCATAGCTTGAATAGAAAATGTGTTCTGTGTTTGCAGGTTTAACGCAGCTGAAGACACTGGCCTAGTTTTCTATCACAAACACACTTAAAGATAAAGAAATGATGAGTTGTCCAGACATTTGTCTTGACTATTGGTGACGACTGATTTTTCTTTTTTTTTCAGATCACCAGTTGTCACTGTTGACCTCTGTTTGTGTATGGTTGCTATGGCTACATAGCCACATTGTAGAAACAGTGTTACTTTACAGTACCTGCTAGTAGTGTGTGTGTAAATATAGCTTTGTCTGTAAAAGGTGAGACTGTTTAAAAATGTAATATTGTAATGCTTTCAAATCATTTTAACCCTGTATTTTAGTGTTTTACACCCTCAAACTTCAACACTGAGCAAAGAGAACATGTTATATGATGATATTATTTACATTATAGTATACTTATTTTTGACATGATCTTAGAATTTGGTTTGATAAAGAGATAAAGATATAAGGGATTTGGGGATTTTGCTCCAAAGCTCTTTACAGAAGAATCAAGATGTTAAAATCATAATTGAATTGATGAATGAGTATTGATAGCCCTTTATACCATCAGGGTCCACGGCACTAAAAACAGGCATTTCTGACTGATTTTTTTTAAAGTTGAAAATATCTTTGGAAATTAAACCTGACTCATTTTTTGGACCTAAAAAAGAGAAGCCATCACTTCAGATGCACAACTCATATTA
Source organism: Cololabis saira (assembly GCF_033807715.1). NCBI lineage: Eukaryota > Metazoa > Chordata > Actinopteri > Beloniformes > Belonidae > Cololabis > Cololabis saira. The sequence continues at coordinate 23,907,727 of NC_084603.1, forward strand.
TTCTTTTCTTTTTGCACACCCTTAAGAAATCTATTCTAAGTGAGAAGTGAATAAGTCATGAGGAAGAATGAGCCGCTGTCAAAGCACATCTTTCACTTTAGTACAGAATGCCCTAATATATGGACACAACATTTGATCCATCATTTGAAAGATCATTGCCTTGCTGAACATGTCCAAATGTCAGTTAACAAAGGCTAAGATGATAAAGTAAGTTGAGCACACAGCCAGCAGTTTCTTCTTTAACTGGTTAATTATGTTGTTAAACATATAAACTTAAAAAAAATGGAATCAGCTACAATCGCAAATGCCAAGTCATAATTTGACCAGATAATTTTAAAATCAATGTTTCTTTAGTATTTAATGGCTGTGCGTATCGTGCGGGGTGCATTCATCCCTTAAGTGTTGTAGAATCAGTGAAATTATTCCTACGATGAATGGCATGCTCAGAAAAGAGCTGTTTATTTTAGAATATATTACAACAGCATGGCTCCGTAGTCAGTATGGGTCTAAAGCTGACCCGTCTGAAGTCCAGATCTGTGGCTTGGTAGGTGATCAAAAAGAGTCCTGACCTGTCAACCAATGTAAAACATTTACAAGCAGGGATTGGAAAACATTTTTCTTTTGAAACTCGAGTAGTTGGTCTTCCCCTCTCCCAAACACTGACAACAGTGTTTTAAAATGATATTGATATAATACAGAGGCAAACAGGCCTTTTAAAATTAGTGGTTCGGCATTAGAGTTAAACTGAGCATCCATCCAAACAAATCTGAAAGTAAACTAGAGACCTGGACAGAAAAAAAAACAAAAACAAAATGAAAGCTTTGCAGTGTGTTTAGTTAGTTGTGTTTTATATATGTTGCACTTTTCTGCTTTCAGGCAGATGCATGTAAATGTATCACTTTATTAATTGTCATATTCTGAAGGATTAAACCAGGTCAGTTTAAAAAAATTGATGCAGCCTAACTATAATAAAATTGATTTGACCGTAGGGACGTGCCCTCTGCTGTACTGATTAATGGAATTTTTTCTTTTATTGCAAGAGTGATGAATCATGCAGTGTGAGTGAAGTTAACACAATGTCACAATACTTTGTGGATATCATTTGGGGCTTTTTCTTTTCATGTATTTTGTAATGAAGTCAATAAGATCCACACCCAGTTCTGCAGCAGTGTGACCACAAGGGAAGCACTGCAAAAGGGAAGTGTGCTTTCATGTGCAACTTATGTTAGTGTATCTTTATGCCAGTTAAACAGTGAGATGAATGAAAGCATTAACTGGAATCCCAGGTTAAAATGGGAGTTCTCAAGAATTTGTGTCAGGATTGCTTTTGTGTTTTTTTTATTGCAGATCTGTCGAGACAGCTTACTGCTGGCTTTTCAAAGTAAAAGCCCAGCCAATGGCATATTACTTTGGAACTTTGACAGCTGGCAGTATATCTACAGATGTTAGTGGTCACTGTAGTTGGAGAAACATTCAATGGAATCTGCAGGAGGAGACCAGACCTTTTTAGTAACACAAAAACAAGGCGATCAGATCTTTACTAGTGACACTACAAAAAAAAAAACACATTCAATGAGCACTTCTTTGTTTGTGCAGTTGTTCAGACCTATTGGTGTAACAATGGTGTGTTTTTAGCCTGTGTTATTTCACCAGTGGCTACTAGGGTGATAGCAAGAGGAGTCAGTGGTATGTATTGACCCCCCCTAAAGACCATTTTTACAACGTAAAGCACATTATCTGAGAGTGGGGTGGCTGTGTTGTCACCCTGCATTAACAGTTTTCACAAAAGAATGGCTCTTAGTTTTATTAAGACCCGACTACAAAAAACATCTCAACACTTATCTCAGGCATTCTGGGTCTAAGAAAGAAATGTGGAAAATATTTACCTATGCCTTGTTTTGATAAGGTCTTATTAAAGATTTGATAAGTGCAAGGGTTACCACCCATGTAGCCCCTCAGCATTTTATTATTGAGAAATTAATCTTTTTTTTCTTTTCCAACTAGAGCCACTGATCAAAGTCTTGACACCAGACGCACTCCGTGCAAGTATGCAGTAACCAGAGCCAATTGGTGATGGACACCAAGCGCCCTGTCCCAGAACTTTAGGGGGTGCCCAAATAGGCTTCTATTCATGTGCCTGTACAAATCACAGACCGGGCAAAGAGCCATATTATCTTAGCTGCCCTTTCTTGTGCCCTCTCAAGCCGCTGACTATTGTGAGCCAAGAGCTGCTGTTTGAAACCCAGCATGCAGAAGTCTTATGAGAGGTCCTGCTAGATTTTTAACCCAATATGGCAAACAAGTTTTATTACAGTCAAGTAAATATGAAAGCACACCTTCAGGTTTCATGTCACAGGATTCGGGCCTTACCACATCTTAAAGTCAAGTAACGAATGAGTCAGATGAACATGTCGGTTTGCAAAGTTTAATTATTTATTAAATAAAAACGAAACCGAAATGCAGATGTACTGTGTGGAAAGTGCATACACACCATTGTCATTTCAAGAACAACCGGTAGAAGCAATAACTCAAGAAAGTCACTTTGTGTCTGACGTTATCGGTCTCTTTCATCATTGTGAATGGATTTTGCCCACTTTTTCTTCACAGCATTGCTTTAGTTCAGGTATTTGTTTATGGACCAATCTCTTAAGGTCCTTCCAAAGCATTTCAGTCATGTTGAGGTCTGAACTTTGACTGGATCATTGCAACACCTTTTAATCTTTCCCTCGTCAGCCTCGTCTCTGTCGTGGATTTGCTGGTGTGTTTGGGATAGTTCTGGTGCAGATGGTCTCACGTTATCTATCAAGTTCTCTGGTATACAAAGGAGTTCATGGTGGACTTGGTGACAACTGGGTGCCTACATTTGACAGTTGACTATGATGCGTCTGCTGATATGAATCGACTGGTTTCACCAACCATGGTAATTAGCAAAGATGTCTCTTTTGCTAGTCTTAACAGGACGTTGTTTTAGAAGTCTTGTGGTTTGTTCAGATGCAACTACACAAACGTTGCCACGCTACCATGTTGTTTTTAGACAGCTTGTCTCTTGGAAACCATTTTAACAAACCACAATTCTTCCTTTTTCTGCTTTTCATTCTACTCTCATGAACTACAAAATGTCTTCTAACTTACGACAGAGTCCGATAGGTAGACCTTGAGTTTCTTACAGTTTGCATGGTGCGATTCATTTCTGGGCAGATTGGATGTATACTAAATGTTTTCTGGTAAATAATCTTTTTCACTGCAAAACGGTGACCTTCAAATTGTTTAGGCCTTGCAACAATTCCCAGATTGATAAGCAGCAACAGTTTCTTCTCTCAGACCAGGGCCGACGTCCTGAGATGATGTTTATTATTAGTAACACAGTGACTCTGACCTGATCAGTTGTGTGTAAGGTTGATTTTCAGGAAAAACAAAAAAACAGCTTTCCTGAGAAAGTCACATTCATCTGAAGGGAGGGTGTAATATCATGCATCATTTCACATCTACAAAGCCTTTTGTAGTGCTCTGAATGCAAATATTGAGACAAAACATAAAGTCTTTCCAAATTTTCAGTGAAGGATGTACAACTGAGCCTTGTGAAATTTAAACTGGTTTCATGAAACCTGCCTTTAACACACTGCAAGAGCAGTTTTAAGCGTAAGCGTGAATCATCACTGCTAAAGTGTGTCCCAAACAAAACGGGAGATGTCAGCAATGACCCCACACATGTACTCTACCATTTTCTGTCCATTAACCCCTGGTTTCTCCAACATTTGAAGTTGGTTCATTAAGTAAGCACGGCCCCAGGGTTGAATTCACACTTGGTCTGCCCTCTCCCATGACCTCACTTGCCAGTCACCTCACACAAGTGCAGCTTAGCATCAACAGACAGTATGTACAGGCACACACATACAAAAGAACTGTTTGTGCTGTTTCAGCCCTGATGGAACACGCCACACCTCCACAAAGCGTTCAAACATAACATTATAATAACCTTTACACATTAGTCATGCTTTTTAACTCCCGTTCTGATTAACACACACATTGGCATACGCAAACTGCTACATTGCCCCATCCAAATGTCACTGACGGTCTGAATCAGGAAAGCATCTACGAAACTGATCACAGGGCACATCTCCTTCTCTTTCAGTTCCCACAACTAGTACCGGGTTCTCTTCCCCGCTCTGGCCCAGTTGTGCTCCACTAACTCTGGAATAACTGGAGATAATGGGAGTCACATGTTAGCAGTTGGTTTGAGGCAAGCTTCCATGAAAAGTGTGTATGTGTGTTTGTGTATGTATATATGTATGTATGTATATATATATATAATAATGTCATGCAGCTGGAGAAGAGGGAAGGGACAGATATAACATTGTGAAGTAATAAGACATGACTATAGTGGTGGAAAATTGTTTTTATTTAGGCCCTGTGTGACAATCCTGCCATATGTTTTCCTTTACTATATTTTCCCCACAAAACTACTTCAATACCCAGAACACACCCGTGCACCCTAGCAATGTTAAGTGCAACAACCCGTACTTAACACGAAACCACATGTTACAGGGGCAGGATAACAAAGCAGGCCTGGAGGATCCATCAGCCGCGTGTGTTGCTGCACGGTGGAAAGTTGTCATTGGCCAGCAGATGGCTGGACAATCCCAACCATAATTATTTATTTGTATTATGCCAGTGTGTTTGGTGGCTCATTGATGAGGGAGGTTAGTTTAAATCAAGTCATTGCAGTTATTCCTCCTAAAGAAAGCCACCTTGAACCTGTCCATCTTGTCCCAAGATCTTTTCCTTGTATTAAGCAGCAAAGTAGAACAGGGCAGAACACGAACCATCTGCCAAGCATGTAACTCCCTCCACAGGGTTTAAGGGTTGTGTGTGCTGCAGTCCCTCTTTACCAAATGTGGGTGCAGGCGACCGCAGCTCCCTACATATTTCTCCTCTGTTCATGTTTCCCAGCCACATCTGTAGTCGTGAAGTTTGTTGGGTTTTTATGTTTTTTTTTCATGGATTGTACACACGTTTGCATTCCGTTTTAGGATGTTTAGATTAAGAAATGTTTAGTGCAGTATATTAATGGGAGAAATGCTCCATATTTTTTTCTCTCTCTGTTTTACAAGGAGGAGGAAGTAATGTAGCAGCGTGTTTTGTTTACCAAAACAGAAGTTTTACTGAGTTTAACTGTCAAGGTGTTAAAGATTGAATGGAAAGGCACCCTGTAGCTTATATAAAGCCCTTTAGCTTAATTTTCTTTTTAAATGTATTATTATTTGGTAGCTGGTAAAAATAATCCTTCTGTAAACCACTTCTTCTTTTCTTTTTATCCAGAACTATTTGTGTATAATGCCTTATGTTTGAGTGAGGTGGAAGTTACCATCTTGCGGGTGCTTTTTGGGCAGAAAAGATTCATATACAACAGGGCTAGAGGGAAGGACTTTAAAGGAAGGGGAACACATTTTTCTGATCTACAATATTCATCTGGTGGTCTTAGAGTTCATTTCAGCTTCCTACCTGTTCAAGCAGTCCACGGAGCTGGACTTGACTCAAGCCTACGTTTGATTGTAACTGCTTATGGGAATATGACTGTTCTTTTTGGTCAATGTCTGCCAGACAGAAGACATTTGTACTTTTAGTTGCAATATTTCTCTTTTCAGGAATTAAATGATTAATGTTTGTGTTTTTCCTGTTTTATTTTTCTACACAGAGATCACCAGAAGTATTGAGACTCGTTCCTACCTCCATCACTTTATCAGCAGTTGTTCAGATGGAAGGCCACCAACTAATCATCTGCTTTGCCAAAATGCACTATCTGCCGTCCGCCCTCTTGTAAAATGGCTGCTCATGGCCTTTTTCTGCAACTGAACACCAGGGAGCAGAGCCGCTTGTTACCATGGTGATCATTTTCTCAAAAACACTGGAAAAGAAGAAGCGTGTCAGTGATGTAACGTCCAAGAGCATCGAGAGACGGCTGGTGAGTGAAACTTTTTAGTATGTCATTAACTTGTATTACAAATTGTTACACATGTAACACAATGTGTTAATGTTTAGAATAAAGCATCAGGTAGCTTGTTCATTAAAGTAATGTCAAAGGGAAATAAAGACTGCTTTTTCACTTTGAGGTCCACGTCAGGTCTTGGCAAATCTTGACAAGCTTAAAAATACACTTTTTGAACACTGGAGTGCTTGGGAGGAATAGTTACAGTTTTGGAAGAAAGGTAACGCTTAAGCCCACAAAATAAATGCTTAAGGAAGGACTGCTTCTTTTGACATTTACTTTTTCTGCATTTTACACATGGCCATGTTAGTGCACTAAATCTTCCTGAGAATTTTTATTTATTTTTTTTTAAACAAACACTTTGGTTTCAGTTCTCAGTACAAGCTTCATTCAATTAATTTACATGCTTAGTTTTTTTTATCTCACCATGCTCCGGCTACACATTGCACGCAAGGAGTCGCTTTCACTTCTCCAGTTGTCTTCTTGATACGTCTATAAAATCTTGACTCTCCGAAAACTGCAACACTAATTCAGCAAACTTAAATGTACCACAAGATCTCTTTGTTGTGAAGAATGGAGGAATTGTTGAACCAGTCTTGCATTTTCCCTTCCACGCCCCCATTTTATTTAGTTACTTTCTTTCGTTGGAACTTTTGGAGCCCAAATAGATCATGTGTGCTATTGTAGAGCTCATCAATAACTCGTGTGAATGCAAAAGGGCTGCTGGACTGACGTCAATAGTGTAAGCTACCTGCCTTTTCACTCCCACCAGTTAATAAGCACCTAGGTGTGAGTGTACAGGTTCTGCCATTCAATAACCTTTTCCAACACAATAGGCTTTGTTATGCAATGCTCTTTGCTATGCGCTGTATTTTAGAAACCTTTTTTTTTTTTGGTGTGGTACCAACCGCAATGGAGATTCAAAACTGTGACTAGTGTTTTGGCAACCACTGCTTCTCTGTCTTAACAAATAAAACTGAGCACATAGAGCATGGATATCTGATGAAAAGATGGTTGTTATGAGGCAACTGCTTTATACTCAAATAACCCTTACTCATGATGTTGCCTATAAACATGGCCAGCTATCCTAATTCTTTTCCACTTTGACACACACAAAGTAAATAAATTAGTTCTGTTCTTCTGCTTTGGACTTTTAATTTCCAGTTGGCAGTACTAATGAATGCAGAAATGAAGCATGCAATGGAAGTAATCTTGGTTGTTTGAAATAGTGGCTTGTGGATGCTTCAGTATGAATCATCACATAAAGTCCACACCCACCAGATTGCAGTTGGTGTGGTACGTTGTGTACCAGTGGAAGTATCTCTGTGAGTGGGAGGAGTGCCAGACCCATTTCATGAGAATTTTCCCACTGTGAATGGTCGTGGCCAGCCAGACTAAAAGTTATGTTTCATATTTAATCCTTTACTTTTATCATAGGGTTAGGGACGGGTAGGGTACCATAGTGTCTGTCCAAGTTTAGCTTAGCACAATAGTGAAAGTATTAATTGCAGTGACAAACTTCTACTGTTAAGTATTTCCCAAGTTACATTTTATTTCAAAACCTTCCATTGACGGAGGTTTATGCTGCATTTGAGGCACCTCAGAAATGGGAACTTGAAACTGCCATTTTTGGCCGTGATCCATTCAACACTCAAAGTGGACAAAGCTGTGGCCGCATCAGTTTTGGTGAACAATAAATGTTTGCCTAAACATGTAGTTCACATTATTTAAAACAGAAAGTAATTGATTCGGTTATTTGTCTTTTGGTAGCATTTGTACTAGATGTTCTTTTTTGTACAATTACATCCAATAATCCTTATTTTCTGTGTACCATTTGGGTAGTATGTGTGATCTGTTGAACGTGATTATCTAACACTGTTGAAAGATAACTGATGGTGAGGTGTGGGTTCTTATAGCTCACAAAATGTAGCCATTGTTGCAAGCATTAATGCACTTAGACATTCAATAGTGCTAATTTTATGAATTAATTAAAAGTTGGCCACCTGTTGGTCATCTGACTCTGATCCAGCAATGGTTACTAGTTTAGTTTTGTATTGGATGTGTGATTTTTCTACATTTATTTTTGAGCCAGCTCTTCAAATGCAAAACGACACATGGGGCCACACTTGGCCAGACGGTAGACCATGTGTGGTCAACATGCAGTCCTCCAGTTTCAGGTCTCAGACAGAGCTATTATACTCCGTCCAGGAACTTCATACGGTCATTCATTCTTTCTCTGTGAGTGACGTATTTATGTGACTGGCCAGATTTGGGTAAATATGGAGTTAAGTCATTTCGGCTGAACAAGCAAGTTCAATTTGTAATAATTTTCCACTTTATTGATGAAGGCTAATGTACAATTTCTTTTTTTTCTCCCAGCATTTGTGGGAAATGTCTGGCTCCGACGCTGTAAAATGCTCTGTTGATCACTAGCTAGTCGTCTGAGTATGTGCCGTTGTTCTTCTCGTCATTACTCGGTGCTGTGCGGTTGGCATTTTGGGATTTTCAGAACTTGATCTCTAAAAACATTTGCCTGCTTTTGAAGAGAAGATTATGAAAACTATAATAATGAAACAAAAAGGAGAATTTGAAAAAAAAAAAACAAGCCGGCATCAGGTTGATTGATGCTTCCATAAGAATTGCACAGAAATACTTTTTTTAAACCGTATGTAATTCTTAAGTTAATTTGCTTTAATTAGTATTTTCTTGCTGAGTGTCTGCTTGTGCTTTTACAGAGTGAGCTCCACACCATGAGCAGAGGGACCACCCTCTTCTCCTGTGGAACCGTCGGTGAGTTATTCTCATCATTTCCCTCTACGTTTGCTTCACGACCAGCTGTCTGCCTCATGCAACTCCACAAATGTACTTGCATAGTGAATTCCCTTTTTAATGCCTCAAATGAGTGTCTCATTGTTTATCCACTCTGTCATGTTGGGTCTTTCACTTCTCCGTTTTTCCATCTGTCAGTCAGCCCCATCTCATGATAAGGGTGCACCTGCCGCCACACAACGTTGCACAGCACTCTCATGGGAGTGAACTGTAATTGAATATGATGTTGCCAATGTCAACAATTTCCCTTCAGCTCTTTTACAGTTTCAGCAATTACCCCTTGTGTTAAAAGACATACTACCTTAGACACAAACACCCACTCAAGCCCTTTTTACATTCCTCAAATACTCCACCAGCAGCTGCCATCATCTAGAGCCCAAGACCAGTTATGAAATTGCTTAATCAGCATTCTGTCCAGCATTTAATGAAACTGCAGCAGTCACTGCTCCGTTGAGCATCGACCGGAGCACAAGTTACTAATTTTCATGAAATGAGTTGCGCTTAGGCCTGCAACTGTACCCTGTATAGACGCAGGGTCTGAGCATGCTACTATTGGAAGTGAGCGAGGATTGAAATGGCTTTTTAGTGAGCGTATGGCACTTTTGGTGTAAAAATGATAAACCGGTCACTATAAGATAAGATAAGATAAGATAAGATAAGATAGTCTTTTATTACTCCCTCAATGGGGAAACTCACGTGTTAGCAGCAGTACACTTAACATACACACACACACACACGCATGCGGGGAAGGGGGTAAAACTTTTTTCTTTTGGGAAGAAACAGGGTTTTGTCACTGGGATGAGCGTGGCGTACTTCTACCACCATTAATCCTGACCGTAACGTCACGTTTCGGGTTGTGTTAGTTCAGTGAGTACTCTGTCTCTTGCTTTCAAAGGGCAGCTGTTTGAAGTTCATCCAATCCTCCTTTTGTCGAGCTGTTTTCCTAACATTCCTGCTAGGTCGTCGCTGTAGCCCCCATGCATTGTTCGGCCGCCCAAAACAGTGGTTTCCGTGTACCAGTGCGCGAGACAGCATGCCAAACTTGGAGACGGGCATCCAAGAGGATGGGATTCAGATCAGCCATTTTGACAAAAGCTTCAGGAGTTTCACACTAAACCACTTGGCTTGGTATCTGAAGCTGCTGTGGCCTTTTGCTGCAGGTGTAGCAGCTCCTGCAGCTGTGTGCTGGACTTCTGTGCTTATGGCAAGATCGTATGCAAGCCTGGTTGCTTTCTAAAGCATATTCCAAAGAATTTTTGATGTTTCACTTGCTGACTGTTGCGTACATTTTTTTTTTGCTTTCTTGCAGGTTTTTTAAATGATCAGGAATGTTGTTTTCTGTTTTTGCTGGATTCTTCATAGACGCCGTGTGGGACATCAAGTGGACTAACTTGTCTGTTCGGTTCTGGGTCAGATTAATCTGTAACGTAGGATTCCTACAATAGACCGCCTTAGTTTTGTGTTTAATAATTATTGTTTCTAATCCTAAGATTTTAGCATTATCACAACTTAGAGCTGAGAACTTATATCTTATATGTGAAAAACAAACGTAACACACTGACCTTGTTGAGTCATATTCTCTCACTTGCTAAACTGCGTGTTATCATGAGCTTCACTTTGCCAAATTCTTCCTGAAAACAGCCATTTTGTTTTTCAACTTACTAAACATTTTTAACCTTAAATGCACTGAAAGTTCTTTTTTTTTGACTTGCTGACTGCTGTGCTTGTTTTTCACCTTTCAGTAGTCACACGTGACCAGCAGTGCTTTGAATAGTTAGTTTTGACTGTTTTACCATCATTCTTTAGAAAAGTGACTAACTTTCTTTTAATCTAAACAAACTCAAAGCTCATGATTTTCCATCGGATTTTATGTTAAGCCTTGTGTTTCTTTGAATTTGGTAAGTCCCTATTGCAGTTAAAGGGCAAAAAGAACCCTTTCTTCTCAAAACAGCTTGTTCTTACCCTAAGAAGTATCCTTCTTGATATAATTTCTTGTCTTTCATGCTCGTCTTTCAAGATCTTAGTTTTCCTCATTGCACAAAAAGATACATCTCTTACTTTGGCTAACTGACCCTGTCGTGTGTGTTTTTCAGAGGCGGACAGATGGCTGGACTCGGGGCAAAGCTGTGCCATCCAGCAGAGGGCTTCATTTCAGACCGATTCTAGTCTGGAGAGCCTTTGGGATGTGATTCCTGAGTCTGGGAGTCGGCAGTGGGCCAAAGAACCCGGCAGTGCCACCGCTATCACCAACTTGATAAGAGATCTGAGTCTGGGCAACAGCGGCGCCCACATGACGTCCACCACTGCACAATACACCACTACAGCCACCAGCCATGCTCCCGCAGCCCCCCCAAGCAAACGTCAGTGTCGCTCGCTGTCATTGTCTGACGAGTTCAGCGGCTGCCGCTCATCTTGGAGGCCTCAGGGTTCCCGGGTCTGGACGGCGGTGGAGAAACGCAGGTGTTACAGTGGAGGAAGTGTCCGAGGAGGAGCGGGAGGCCATTTTCCCACCATGCAGCGTAGCTCCAGCTTCAGCTTACCCTCACGCTCCAGCCTCCCCTCAGATGGCACCCTGGACCTGCCGTTCTTCAACCAGCAACTGCCTCCTCATCCTCAGTTCACGGCGTCTCCCGTCTCCCCGACCTCTCCTTCCTCCCACAGTCACATCTTCCTCAGGCCCCTCTCTCTTTCCCACGAGCAGATCAGCCTGACAGAGCTACAGGGGGAAGAGGCATCGGAGGCCAGCTCCCCCGACTCCACCCCGGAGCTGGGGAGGCGAGCTAAAAAGGGAGCAGGTGGGAAGGGGTGTCTCTCCCGGAGCAGGTCCCAGCCTTGCGTGCTGAATGACAAAAAGATTGGCATGAAGCGCAGGAGACCAGAAGATGCCCAGGAGCAGCGCCCCTCCCTGGACTTGGCAAAGATGACTCAGGTTAGCTGGATATGCAGACAAAAACACACAAACTTGCACATATTTGTTTCTGTATAACTCGAATAGTTTTAGATTTTAAAGTTACTTTTGTTTTCTAATCTTAATTTAATGTGAAAAAATGTCCATTATTACATTTGGGCAAACACTGGACCAAATGCACGTATCGCACACAAAATGCCTTCTTGTTCTTAGATGCAAGAGAAGATCAAGAGATCCTCAAACATAACTAGGTTTCACTCTCAGGCTGATTAGAGACTGGATTCAATCAAGCTGAATGAAGTTTTCTGGATTGTTAGTCCAAAGCTTCAGGGCTAAGTGGTCTCAGGCTTCCTCCCTTCAACTCATGGAGAGGCGCTCTCCAAAGAAACATTCCTGATGTTCGGTCACACTGCCTAGTGCTACGCTCTAGCAAGTCTTACTTTAGGTTATCATTTCATTAACTCTGTTGAGTAAATAGCCCGTCCAAAGGTTCAGCTCCTCAAGTTCTTCCGTGTCAGCCCTGCAGCTCCTTCCCTTCATCTGCAGCGATGCATCTCCTCCTACCTTCTGTCTGCCATCAAACAATTAAAGAAGCAAAAGGTGATTAATTGTGGGGTTACGTGGATACAAGCAACTCTCTATTGCCTTCCCCATGTCAAGAGTTTGTTTGTTCTTGAGTAAGGTCAGAGGAAGCAGCAGAGCAGACGGAGAGCATGAATGACTGTTGGACAAAGCCAAACCTAAAATAGAATGGTAGAAGTATTTTAATGGCATGTGCTGTTTTAATGCTTGGCAGTGCTCTGATGTTTTTACAATCCTTGGCCGATCATATCAAATGTATAATTTCATTAAAAAGCTCTTTAAGGACCGTATAGATTGAAAATAATGAATTAAACAGGTCAGAGCTTAAAACACAGTCCATATCTGATTTAACTTTGTTTCCCTGAACACAACATCTATATGATTGTCCGAAACTTTCTTCCATAATACATCCTGTCAAGGGAATTTGTGCGTTTCCTGTTCCCTTATTAGAAAGTATCATCAGTTTATCCGTCTACCCTCCCTTCCTTTTCCAAAAACAGTTGCATTCCCAGCCAGCCACCCTTAGGACTGAGCCAGGCTGGATCAACAAGGCCTGGGTAATGGAGCCTAGCAGGCATGTTTCCTCTAGTCATGCCAGCTGCTAAGAGGGGAAAATCAGGCGCTCTGATTGCACATTTACGCACAAATACACATATGCACGTCGAGTAAGTTTCACCATTGCTTGTGTTACCTCTTTTATGGATCTCTCTGTTATGAGAGTTTAATGGGCAGGTTATTTTCTTTTTTCTCCTTTTTTTTTTTTTAAATCTCTGTGAACTCTGTGCGTAATTACAGCCAGCATTGCTGTAAAGATTCAGATTAGATTTTACTTTCTCACCCTTATGAATGTCTGGGTTGAGGAAAGAAAACAGAACATATGGTGTAATAAAAAAAACACATTAACTCAAATTCAAGCTTTTTTTTTTCTAAAGTTATTATTTAGAACTAATTATCATCTCCACCTTGGGATTTTTAAATCCTAAACATGCAAGGTAGTAATTTCTCACACTAAATGTGATAACCCCAAAAGTTTAAGAGTCAGGTGTAGTAGGTTCAGAGAGTTGTACAAGGTTATGAAAGTGGTTCGTCATAATGGGAGCCAGTAGAAAAGGACAGCTCTTAGCTGGCAAACTGTCTGGAAAAGGAAGCACTAATGTGGAAAGGCAGGGTTTGTTACAACCTGTTTGTCCTAGCAACAACAAAACGTAAGAATTGACATCAAAGCTGGGAGCTGATGGGATTTAACCAACTCTGATGGGAAGCTGTAATTATTTGGTGGGATTTTAATGTACAGTATGTGAAAATTATATAAAACCTCCTGAATTTAGCTGTTTTACTTCATCTTAGATTTGAAAACTGACCAAAACATAATGTGTATGACAACTTTTCTCCCTCGCCACACACACCACTCTCTGAACAACTAGTTGTTTAAAAGACATTTCTTAGACATATTTTTGTCCGTTGCTGTTGCCAGTTTGTGTTTTGACGCGCCACCTGGTTTCATTCAAGGCTGTTCAAACTTAAAATAAAAAGGCTTAAGATGTTTAGTCTTGGCCTTAAAAAATATCTGTCTTTAACAGTTGCGCTTGCTGGAAAACATAAGGTTGCATGCATTTTTTTTTCTTTTTGCATGTGTTCATTGGCAGAATCCATCTATTATATTTTTCCCACCATATGAAATGGGTGTGTTATATCAATTTGGAGCCTTGATTTCTTTTCACCTTACACGCTTGCTCCGTTTAATGTACCCGTGGGAGAGCAGTACAGTCTAAATTTGTTTAAGCTACAAGGAAGACAAAAGAAAATCCATACTTGGCGCAACAAGCATCATACTCGAAGCTACATGTTGAACTTATTTTTGGTGTCCTTGGAGTTCAAGAGGTGAAGGAATGTGTCAAGTCTCCTGTGTGTTTTGTTAGTGGAACATGGTGTAATTTGGCCTCTAGATTCTTCGACCACGTCAATGAAGTCGGGTGTGAATTCTGGGGATGCATGTCATGCTAATTGGCTATCACCCGACTACTGTAGGGATTTATGTGCTGCCATCCCCAGAATTCCTTGAATATCCTCCCTGTCAGCAGTCTGTATCAGTTGCCTCTTCTCTTCACTGTCCCATTTTTAAGCTTTGCTGCCCTTCCACCTTGGCGCTGCATTGTTTTTTCCTCAGAATTGTGGGCGTATCGAGCTTTCAGAAGGGGGAATGTTATCTCTTGATTGTAGGTCACTCGCTGAATGATTGTTGACGCAGCTTACGCTTTGCTTTTCAGGAAACGCCTCGTGAGAGTTCAGCCTGGTCATCCGATAACTTAAACCGGGTTATTGTATAGTCAGGAAAAAAAGCATTCAGAGAAAGTCTTTGGTTTAGCTGTGCGAGCAGTACAGGTGGGAAACAGGGGTGTGTTACGCAAAAGCTCGACTGTGTTCGTGTGTGTATGTGTGCGCACTCTGGGGAGAAATGGCAGGATTAAGAAAGGGAGTATTATTTCTTCAGTGAAGCTGGCACAGAAACTTTTCACCCCTCGCTATTAATATCTTCTCCCTGGCCCAAGTTCCTCCTGCTGCTCTCTTCCCCTGCTCTCTCTACATCTCTTTCCATTCCTGAAATGGCAGACATGGCGATCATAGCAGTGTGTGAAGCACCGCAGACATATGGGAACACCTAGGTGGGTGTCTGGAGGCCTGACTCCCCTCAAGGTTTTGATGACATGTTGCAGCTTGTCATACACTTGTATTGGAGAACATCACTAGTGAGGAGTCTTGCATAGTATCTGCTCCTTTTCATCAGCTACCAACTGAACATATTTATGTTTTTCATCTCACCTCCAGGCATTTGCACGCATCTGTCACGCATTTTCTCCGCGCTGAAGTGAATTCCAGACAAACACTCCGACCAAAGCAAAGGCTTTCACACACAGATAAAACAACAGATAATTGATGCAGAGGTGTGCAAGTATGTAATTTAACCGTCAGGAATGAGTTAAATTATCCAGTCTTCGCTCGCACCTCCGTTCCCTCTTTTGTTTGTCAGATGTTTGCAGTTGGAGGCGTATGTCTGCCTTTTATGTCACTGGATGTTTTCTGTATGACCTCAGTTCAGCACAAAACTGAACCAAAAGAAGTGAGTGCTAGTATTCTGCACGTTTGATTATCCGTGTGCAAGGTTCTCATCAGATTCCCAGCAGGACCTTTGCCATGCCACTTTGCAGGGTGTTGTTTGATGTTTGCCCAAATTATCAGGAGGATATTTGCCTAATCTCTTGGCATGTGCTTGCCCCTTTTTCCAAAGCAGCTGCCTTTTTGATCCCATGTTGTAGATAACATTTTTACAGAGGTTGCACTTGTGCAGCTGATGCTTTAAAGTAATGTGTGCCAGAATACCACTTAGTTTCATGGTTAGTGGAGTCTACATTTCTCAAGAAGAATCACATTGTAAATACACGATTCTCCTGAAAACTCTTTGTATTCCAGCTGATGATGTTTAAGTATTTATTAGTCTCTCTGGTTGTGTTTCCGCCAGTGTTTTTTTTTCTCTCTCTCTTCCTTACTGAACTAAAACATTAGAAAAAGTGTATTTGCTTGGACTGGATTTTTCTTTTTTAGAGTTCTGATGCAAGAGAGGGTTTGACTGTTTTTTTTTCCTTTCTTTGTTAACATAGTTTACTAGTGAGGTTCACTAACCTGAAGTAATACCCGCAGTTCAATATCAGCTTTGCTGTAAATTGAAACTCAAAAAGGCATTTGATAAGATAAAAAAAATGATAAAACACTGATTTTCCAGGAAATGACAAACCAAAAAGTAAAATCATGAATCCCCACAAACGCCTTTTAGTCATCGTTGGGGTAGTTACTGGCATGTGGGTGACAAATATTGCAGGACATATCTGAAAGCATTGAGCTTGATTTCACGGGGACTTCACAGAGCAGTGTATAGGATTTACTTGCATGTATAGGATTTACTTGCATGTATCATTGAAGATTCAGATTGTCCTAAATGACCCAGTCTCTCCTTGTAAGGCCGGCTTTACTTTGGTAGCTTAGCGTGTGTTGTTTCTGCTGCAGCACAGCTGTTTTATCGTCAAGACATGCGAGTTGCTTACTTGTAAATCGATGGCATATGCATAGAATTGTACGGGGATGATGATTGGACGGGAAATGAAATGAAATCATGATCATAATAATGGTTATTAGCCCATTTAAGAAAAAAAATGTCTTTGACATACTGCTGCAGTGCAGCTCAAGTTGTGAAGTAGATATCATGCAGGTACCCTGATTCTCTAACCAGTTTACATGGTAGCCAAAATAAAAATGGCCATGTTCCACACACGAAACACGCATGTGACTGCTAATGAAATTAACGTAAGGACCTAATCAGAGCCAGTGCTTGAATTGCTTGACCCTTCTGGGTTACCCTACAATCATGGTGGTGCTGCGTTGCGGACTCAAAGCCAAAGTGGATACTTTCCTATAGTTCTGAAGAAGTCTGTGTAATGATTTTACCAAAATACCACAGTTATACAGGACAAAATGCACTTTCAAACATGTCTTTACACCTCAGTTAATAGCTGTTGGTTTTAGAGGTAGAGAAGGGCCACTTGACGCCCCTCCAGTCCCCTTTGCTGGAGGGTATGCTGCTTTTAAAATTGGCATTATGCCTTTTATTTAGTTATGACTTTATGAGGTACATCAAATTCAGAATAGAGTGAAGTTGGGTGGAGATAAAGAGGGAAAGGCTGTGGATAGTTCTGATCTGACATGATGTCATAGTACTCTGGAAATCTAAATGGCTCACTGAATATGGCGCCTTTTCCAACTTTGACGACTCCACAGTGACAGGGTTGCGCTTTGCAAGACAGTTACACTTGATAATCACTTTGGACAGCAAAAGAATTGCTCTCAAACAGAGATCCCCCCCCCCCCTGCCATACATTCCCAGTAATAAAAATGAGAATCCACACCCTCCTAGGATAAGAACGGGACATTCACACGACAACCATCTCCCAACATCTGCCTAAATGTTCTACACGTGCATGTTATATACCTCTTTATACTCTCTGATGTAAAGTAAAATGAGCCCAGTTGAAGAAAGAAGTGGTTGCAGCACGTTAAAGTGGTCACATCATGTTACATTTTACAGCTGTAATCAAATATTTGAAGGAGGCCTGCAACAAAAACGTCATCCAATTCAAAAGCTCAAGGGTCTAATTTATTATGTTTAGCTAAAACATCCCAAGATTTTCGAAGGACGTGTGTTTCTAGTGGCCAGACAAAGGGGATGACAGCTTTTAAGATATGCACCTTACTGTTTTTCAAGTAAAACTAGCTACGTTTGATGTGACAGCATTGTGGTGGAGTCCATGTGTGACATAGTTTACTGTATGTGTGTATCTGTGTGTGCACGGGTGTTATTCATCTGGCAAAACTAGGCATATAGCAGAAATGTAACCCTGCTCTCCCAACCCACCAACACGCCCACCTAAGGCCCAGCCAGCCGCAGCACATTTTATAGAAAGCATATTGTGAGAGGTCGCCTCTCCCCCCTCCTTTCGGTCCTGCTTTCGTCTCCTCCTTTGCTGTGATAATTAGTAGAGGGTTAATACTGGGGGTTGAACACAGAGATCTAGGGGCTGAGAAATCCCCTTTTCCACTCCACTGGGGTAACTACAGCAAAGGCCTCCCATTACTCGCATGATAACACCGCCTGTTTGCAGATGAAGCAACTTAAATGTAAAGTTAATCCAACAAAAAGAGAGCAAGCTTCGAGTCAAAATCCCGTGGTACGGTTTTTCTTTACACCGTGCTGAATCAGAGAAGGGAAGAAGTGAGGCCACGAAAATAAGTCTTAAGAGAGGGAGGCTCCCGGCTCATTGTAGCAGCAAAAGCTCTATCTCAACACATGCTAGGGAACATAAGAGGTGCCTATCATGTAAGCCGAGGCTCTATAGAGAAAACCCTCCTCTCTATTCACCTCCATGCCTCCAACATCTGCTGCTGGGGGCACTCCACAGATCATTAACCCCTTCGGTGCACAGCACGGCCGCCTTTCTTTGTTGCAGAGAGGAAGTCGGAGTGGGAAGAGGGCATACAAACAGTCCTGGAGAGAACTCGTCAGTAAACCGAGTATCGCTCAGGTCAGGGTTTAAGAGCAAAAACACGGCCCATTGTTCACATACGGATCGTACCTGACGCTCCCAGGAGCGCACTAAAAACTTCACAGCCACTGTGTGTAACTATTACTTAAATTAGACATGTTCTATAGCGTCCAGGGCCGGGTTAAGTATGTGTTTCCAAGTGGGTCCCACTGTTGAATAAGCCCAGAGGACAGTTTGACAAAAGATACCTTCTGTGGTTTCCAACTAATCTTACTGTTTTTTCTCCCACAGGCCAGATGGTTTAGAGTTTTGTGTTTGCTCCTTAGAGGCTCGTGTGTGTTTACATGTTCACATGCAGTCGATGAAAAGGAAAAGCCAGGCTTTGGTTGCCCGAGCAGAAACCCAAGCTCAGAATGGAAAAGCCTGAGCTCAAATTCCCCCCGTTAAAGCGCTTTAACTTTTATAGACTTGTGAGGGTGAAGCGTGGATGTGAGCAAGCGTGATTAGTAGGGGTGGGTATTGGGAAGGACCTCACGATACGATACGCATCACGATACTTGAGCCACGATACGATACACATTGCGATATCCCGATTATGCGATATCCCGATTATTATATTATACATAGTTCACCGAAAAATTTAAAAATGCGTTACACATCTTAAAATCCAAGTTGTATATATGTACATCAGA
Organism: Cololabis saira; assembly: GCF_033807715.1. Classification (NCBI taxonomy): domain Eukaryota; kingdom Metazoa; phylum Chordata; class Actinopteri; order Beloniformes; family Belonidae; genus Cololabis; species Cololabis saira. The sequence continues at coordinate 23,926,813 of NC_084603.1, forward strand.
TGGTAGTGATGGATCTTAAAATCCGAGTTGCACGTTCATCAGATTATAGGGACAATTCATGGGACAAACTGAGTCAAAACAATGTTTTATTATAACTATACAAGCTAAAGTTACAACATATTTGTATATGTTTTTCATATGATTTACATCATATGAAATTAACATTCAATTTAGTATGAGGTTGCTTTAATTATGTGGCAAATGATAATAAACACAAGAAAGATGGGTACTAAAACCAAGGACAGGCACAGTGATCAGTCAGTATAGATATAAATCCATAAATAAATAAACCTCTGTCCATTATTTTTCATTTTTTAAGGACAGGAAATTGTGTTATATAAAAAATAAATTATAAAATGAAATAAAACGTGAAATAAAACCTGAGCTCAGTGCAGGGCCCTCCCAGGGTTGGTAGAGAGTGGCAATGCCCAGGACTGTCACTTAGGTAGGAGCACTGGGTGATATAATGGGGAAAAGATAAAAAATAAAAATAAAAAAAAATAAATAAAAAAAAATCGATATTCAAATTTTGAATATCGATATTGAATCGGCTGGAAAAGTATCGCGATATATTGCCATATCGATATTTTTGCCCACCCCTAGTGATTAGTAAGACACACAGAAAGCAACATTCATGTTTTGCTTCTTCTCTCTTGTGTTTAGAAACGTCAGACCTTTCAGAGCTTGAGCTGCCCCGGATTCTCATCTTCTGACAGTTGGTCATCGAGGCTGCCCCCGTCCTCCTGCGAGGCCGCCAATCAGTCGAGGTCAGACTTCACTGCCGTGCCCGAGCGGAGCCTTGCGGCACGCCAGGATGTGACGGCAGATCACGAGGAAGCGGATTCGTCCTACGAGGAGCTGGATAGCGATTCTGCTTGTAGCGTGGACTCGCTGCCCAGCTCTCCGGGTTGCATTGTGGACAGTAAATGCTCCGTATGGATGGGCGACTGCGGGACACAGGGGGACATTTTCCAGCTCGGGGGAGAGTTGGATCTGGAACAGATTGAAAGAAACTGAATATAATTAGGTGATTTTTAAAGAGACTGTGTCTGTGCTGTTTTAGAAAGCTATGTTTGATTGTACTAAAGCATGACTACCAAGATGGGCTGCAAGAAAAAGAATAATTTGAAAGGGAAAGTTATCAGAAGGACTGGGAAAGTGATGGATGATAAAGACTCGAGTATGTTGTTGATGCCTGGCTCCTTAATGACACATTTGCCTTGAACATTCTTACTGTTTGAATCAAAAAGCAGTGTCCTAGTTGCTTTTTAGGGGGGAGGGGGTATTAGACTTAACTCAGGAGAGGAAAAGTGAGGGTTAGTCTTAAAGAAAACATCTCCCAGCCTTCACTGTCTTTCCAACCTGGTGATCTAAGGTTTATAGTACTGTAGCAGTAGCTTGGCTCTCACATATTTAGCTTGTGTTTGCTTTTTAGCGAAATTGGAGGATACGGTGAAACAGGAGTCGGCAACGAGAAGAAAGAATCATCTTCTCAGAGCCTTGTCTTTCCTCTTCATCTTTTGTGCACACACCTGTATACCTTTTTTGTATGAATTTAGACTCAATAAGCTTTATGAAGAGTTCACAAAATGAAAAGTGCCTTCCTTTGGATGTATGCTCTGTAGCTCTCTTCAAGAAACCTGCCTCACTCAAAGCCACCCTCTCAGACAGATATTGATATGCAAATTTTATATTTGAATTAAACACTGAACCTCATCTTTTGAGTTCTAACAGCAGTGTGTATTTTTCTACATTTTTTTTTTTTTTTAATGAGTTGTTTGTGAAGGAATACGATTTTAAATGTCTTTCTTTTAACAGAATGGGATGTGAAATAAATTCACAACATGCACTCGTGTCTGGTTTAATTTCAACATATCAGGGGCACGGTGGCTTGATTTTATTTGATTTTATTTTTTTTTCCCCTTTGCAAGACAAATTTCACTTTGACAAACCAAAAGTATAAATGAGCAGAAAAGTTTCCAGATGCTCTTCCGAAGCTGCACCCACTCCCCCACAGTCACTTCCTGCATCACATTTCAGAACCATTTTATTGAAGCTCACTCTTAAAAATGTATCAGTCCAGATGCATCTTTACTGTTCTTTCTTTAATGGGTAGATTATTGGCTAGAAGCTTTTTTTACAGTGGCATTTCATTCATTCATTCATTCATTCATTCATTCATTTATTCATACAAAACATTGTATAGAGCATAGCAACGTTAACACTAGTATGAATCTATGTATCTATATACAAATAGATATACACATGCACATATACACACACATTTTTAACATATAGAACCCCTTGTAAATTAATTAATATAAATAAATGAATCTATTTTAACTGAAGGTACAAAATAAGTCTAATCTATATCCCAATGTGCACACACACATCTATCAAACAAATACTGCACTCTGGCACCGAACACACCCAAGGCCAGTGTCCCCACACCTAGCACCCCAAAATGACAGAGTGAGAGCAAAACCAGAAGGTTCCTGATCTGGTTGGCCGGCACAAGACACAACACCAACACAAGCACCCAGACGCCTGACAGCAACACCCACCTCTCCACCCCACAACAGAAGCACCCCGCGACCCCTGCAAGCAAAATTACATTTCTCGCCCAACCTAAACATGTTTTCAGTACAACACAAGTTATGCATATTTGGAATACTGTCTACATTACTAGACACAAGGAGTTGTTCAAATGTGTGTGTTGTGAAGCAGACAGCACCTTTGTATACTTTATCAAATGGCCAAACACAGGAAGGTTGGTGGTGGAGAATGTTGCAGGGCCTTTATCCTGGGGACTTGTGTTTAAGTACTCTGACATGTTTTTTTGTTTGTTTCAACTCAATATTTGGTTGCAGCACCAAAAGCTGCTCGGTGGATTCGGAGATGTCTGGCAAAAACCATGGTGAAGTACATCCTTTGGAAACCCTGATTGTTGCTGACAAAATAGCAGTACTTTTTTAACCTAAACTTCAATCACGTTCTGACCAAATATTTGCACAAAATACCTCACATGTAAGAGGAACAAACACGACCACTCCCTGTGTTGAGTTTTTATAGAGGAGGATATGAAGATATACTGTAAAAGTATGCTTTGTTTTCCTTTATAGCAGATTAGATTCATTTCTTGTCCACGTAACTGTTTTTTAAAAGGGTTGGTTAGTGATACTGTACTCCAAAGTTGACCAATAACAAATTAGTTTTTCAAGGCAGCAGGTCTTGAGTTCTGAGGTCTTGTTGCTGTTTTTGTCAGTGGATCTCATGTGACTTTCATTGAAGGAGAAATTTATGTAACAGCTTTGGTTCCATAAACATTATTTGAATGCGTACTTTTATTATTGAATCAGTAATCATCCCTAACCATATTGTATTTGATTATGAAGAGTTTAATCCAAGTCCAAATGGATGAAATTAGTATGCCAAGAGACAGGGCTGTCTTGGTCCATTATCATCTTTTGTTTGGACAAGTCTTAGCATACTCTATTTTTTTTTCTGGACTATTAGTAATAGAACAAGTTAAGATAAACCTGTGTTTTTCCTTTAGCACTGCCCGTAAGCCACATGAACTTGCTGGAAGCCTCTTGGATTATTCCTGGCTGGTAACCTTGCGTCCACCAAAGAACTTGACATCAGTAGAAAGTATCTCAGGACTTGCGAGGCAGGCAGACAGACATACTCAGTGACCGGGCAAGGCTGTTTCTCTCAGGGATTTCCTATCATGTCTCTGATGTCTGTCCAAGCTGCTGAGACCAACTCAAAGCACCTGCCACCTTTTTAACACTTACCCCCATAGATGTTTATCTCTTAAAGCTGCACTAGGGGTTGGTTTCATCATTATTATTGGCCACCAGGGAGGCAGACGGCTGAAATAAAGTAATAGGACAGATTGTTTTTCCAACACAGGGAGTAAAGCACTGGCAGCGAAACAGTGTTTATGTTCAAAACAGGATGTTACAGCTACTTGCGGCTTTTCCTTCGATCGTGGCCTTGAAGGAAGGTGAACTCCAACATCTCAAAGCTCAGGTTTTGGCTTTCACAAACACACCCAAACACGTACAGCACGAACACTCATTCAAAGACCCTGAAATAGATAGCCTATTGAGTATGTTTCTATACACAAAAACCCTGTCCCCGAGCTAGGACAGCTATCAGATGATATATTTCCTTCTTTTTTTATTCCCAGTTGCAGTGTCTGCTTAAATAGTGGCTGTTCTAAGAGGAAGAATTAGCTGATTAATGGGAGGAAAACATCTTAAATCAAAGGGCAGGAGAAAAAAAGACCAGGCAGGTACTGTGAGAAAGGCTCAGACTTCAGCTCATGAAACACTTGTTTAACTTCACAGAAAAGGCTGGAAGCGTAAAATCCTGTTGCTATCAACAGTAGTGTCGTTGCCTTTTGCTCCCAAAGGTCAGTAAAGCGCGCACACACACACATATTTCCTCTCTCGCAGGAACTGGCAGGCTAAACAGCAGAGAGAGTTAATATCTGAGGTAAAAGTGCTATAAATAGGGAGCATTGTAGTTGCAGTTGGCAGATGTAGACGTTGGAGAGAGGGAGACAGGAAAGGCCACGTTGGACAAATTTACAGCTCCATGGGCTGCTTGACCTCGATTACATGTGAGAAAACATTGGCTGCATTTTGAGAGAGAAAAAAAAAAAAGACTCTTTCAGCAAAATGGCTTGAAGTCTGTTTGGAGGATCTTGGAGGAGGTTAGAACAACAACATACGTTTTTCATTCAACCTTGAATGTGTGATCTCACGTTCACGTCCAGCTGAGTGGAAGTCACGCTGTCATCTTAGCTTTACCACAACACTTCCTCATGCACATTTGAAGTACTACGTCATTCAACTGTCTTTTTTTACATGAGCAATAGGTAAATACTATGTTTGTTTTTTTTATTTAGAACCAGTCTCTAATATTCAACAGAAGTGACTGCCTTATACACAATATAACAACAAATGATTCAGAATTGCGTCACTTGCCAGCAGTACTCGTGTTGTAAAAAAAAATCAGGGGGGGTGGTGGATTTTATCATATGGGGACAGATAATTTGTGCTGATTACAAATAATATAATATATTACAAATAATAGCACTGACCAAAAAACCTGCAGAAATACTGCAGGAATGACATAGCAGCAGTTAAATGCAGCCTTCTGTAAGCTTTAAATATCCACTGGGCTTACATCAAATACATCAAAACACAACAATAAAAAACACTTTTCTGAGCTTATCAATATGACTCTGTCCTTCACAGGATAAGTAAAATGGATTACTGCAAAAACTGAAAATATTAACAAGAATATTTGTCTTATTTCTAGTAAAAATGTCTCATTTTAGTAAAAAAAATCTCATTACAGTTAAAACAAGACTCATCACTGGAAAAAACAACAATTTTCACCTGTTTCAAGTAGATTTTCACGTAAAATAAGTAGAAAAATCTGCCAGTGGAACAAGATTTTTTTGCTTGTAATGAGAAGATAAATCTTGTCCCACTGGCAGATTTTTCTACTTATTTCAAGTGAAAATTTACTTGAAACAGGTGAAAATTGTCAAATAAGTTATTTTTCTGGTGATGACTCTAAATGTTGAAATAGCAGTAAAACCACATTCATTGATGAAATGACATAAGGGATGGAAAGGGGGGATGGCAGTTTTACAGGGGGATGATTTGGACCGTTTTTATTTCAGGGGGGGATGCCATCCCCCCTCATCCCCCCTCAACTCCAGTACTGCCTGCCAGAAACCAAGACTCTGATGTAGTAACTTGGTAAGTCTGATTGATTATCCAAATGTTACTACACATTATCTCTTGCTTCACTAACTACGGTTATCGTAAGAGTTACTCAGGAAATTATACTCTTAAATGACGCTCCATCTAACACCATTTTATTGGCTGGCGACTGTTTACACACACGTTGGCACCTTTCATGCAAACTACATGCAACCATGGAAACCTGTGAGCAACCAGCCCTTGAAAGGAGGTATGTACAGCACTGTATACTTTTATATGACTAATTTCACCTCACAAGCTCCAATAACCTCTTGCCAGTCAACAAATACCCTATTATTCCTTGTGATTGGGAGTTGCCATGGTGTTCCTGGTCTCTAGTACAGTGTGAATGAGGCCTTATATAACTGTGTGTTAGATAGATTCATTATTATGAAGAAAGTGGACTCTCGTGTAGACTCAGTTTGGCTGTTCTGCATAAAGAAAACGTACTGAAAACTCTTGCTTTTGTTGAGTAATGGTACATTTTGTGTTGAAGGTGGAGCAGATAATTCTTCCTGTTCAGGACAGGTGTGTTTGTCGACATGCGTGCTAATAAGTACACTGGTGGACACCTAGTTAGACAGGTGGCCGGTAGTGTCACATGTCAATGAATGACTGGTTCTCCTCACAGAGGTGAAGGAGTGCAACCCAACACTTGTTGTGCCCTCCCCCTAAGTGATGCCAGGAAAATTTGCAGGAAAGAGAGTTTTGAAAATATGCAACCAAAATTACCTGCCTCTTCCTTTTAACCCATGAAAAAAAGAAAAGAACACGTCAGAATCACACGTTTTATAAGCCAAGCTTTTGTCCTTGTGCATACGTTTGTGTTAAAGTGTGTATACATTTCACCGCGTCAGCATTAAGAGCAGCTGGCTAGCGAGCTCCCGGCCGTCTGTCCTCCAGCTAGCACCGTTTAACGGCCTACGGCCGGGGTCGAAGGTCGCAGTTTTTCTCTCAAATCCTTCCCGGCCAAACCAGAAATCTTTGTTGCAGTCTGTTCGCACAGTCTACAGTACAACAATTTATCAACTAGCCTGGTAGATCACACAGGTCCATAGGAATTCCCCATCCAAGGAGTGGCACCGACAGTTGCTTATCCATCTGCCTTTGCACACAATTGGTTAGAACTATGACCAATCAGAGCAATGAACAAGATGATGTTTTCAGAGTGACTGAAACGAGTTAACAGGGAGCATGTCGGCAAAATAGCAAATAAATCTATCTTGCAAAGAAATTATTTGATTGCCGTCTTCTACTGAATTAAAAAAAACTAAATAAAAAATCTGAATCTTTCATTTTTGACTCCAAAGTCGATTCAAACAGACATTAATCCTCAGCTGCATCTGCACTGTTGACATTCAGATCACATTACCGTTCTGTGGTCATTGTGTTAAGACTCTACATGGATAGACTAGATTTGACTGGCTCCCCAAGACCCAATTTAAATTAGCTAGCAATACATTTAGATTTCTTGGCCAATAATCAACTATTTTCTCTTTAAAATAGGAATGATTACTCTCAGTTTTATGTCTCTCTTAAGGGTCACGGAGGGCTGATCACTCAGCTAAAAATGGTCATTCAATGAGGAGCTCTACTTTAGCAAAGTAGAGAAACCTGGATTTACACTTTTGTGTCACTATCCGTTAGAATCTTATCATCGTTCTTAGACAAATGACAGATGACTGACAGATGTGAGTTACTGTACTTCTTACAATGATGGTGTTAGAAAGAGATTGATAGTGATAAAGATAGTGATGGACAGCCTGGGGCATTACCTGAACAATGACTACTTGATGAGTTGACCGAGATAAACCCTGAAAAACCAGACTGCACTATCTAACACTACACGTAAATCTTCCTGACTTTATGGGAAGCAGATGGTAACATTGTTCGGTGTTGATGTGCTCAGTGGCATTCAGAGGAGTAATGCTGCCAGCTCTGAAGTTACAAGAAATAAAGGAGTGCCAAAGGGCCACAGACCGACGAGAGAATTCAACAACAAATATGCTGCCAAAAACATATTCCACTCTGGAAATGTGTTGCCATGCCGCCCAGACATTTCCCTTTCTGCATGTGCTGCAGCTGACAGTGTATTTAGAGAATGTAGGAGAGATGAAGGGCCTTTTACTCAGTGGACGGACGCATGCTGAGGGAGAGGAAACATATGCTCCCTTTTTTTTTCAAGCAATAGGGTAGTACACACAGGAGACTGGCCATTGACTTGCTTTATACACAGTGATGACTAAATGGTGAACAATGGGGGACTGAAATAGACATGTTTTTGCAGCGGCTGGTCTTCGCGCATCCATCACATCAGTTACATCTGGGTCAACCGGTGCTGCTTGGATTACTCCTGGCTGAAACCGAGGGCAGTTCACCTGCATGCTGGAAATACCAGTTGGTGAACATCTGCAGAAACTAACAACCAGTGCCTGAGAGAAAGAGAGAAAAAGTAAAATAAAATGAACAGAGCTGCGTGACAAAAATGTCATTGGTGTGGGTGTCAACAACACTTACCCTTTTTGCCTGAAAAGGTCTGCAGTGCAGCTCAAAGAAGTCTTCCCATAAAAGTTGTGTGCACAGAGTAAAATCCTTAGATAATATCAAAACAACAGGATACAGATTTTTACCACTGCTATGCACAATTCTTGATTTCTAATCATGCTCCATGTCGTCAGTGGCCTCTGCCCTGTCAGTTCAACTCCCTGGTGTTTGTTTTCCAGTTCCAGCTTGCAATGGGAGTGAACAAAGCAGGCAGGGTTGGCTCAGGACACTTGAACTGTAATCAAACCGAAATCAGTGACTATTCAGGGCAGACTACCAGAAACAACCTCAAAGGTCAGAAAAGTGCCAACACAACCACAGCCTGCATGATTACCTTCAACCTTTGGTGTAAAGGTAGACAAATGTTTCAGTCTATGTGTGGTGCAACTACCTGAAAGAACATGTGTAAGTTTCACAGCATTAGTTAAACTGCATTCGTGAGTTAATCTTGAAGTATTAAATGCAGTATCATACTGAGCTTGCATGTTTGTGTAGAAATACAAATATTTTAATGAAATTAGATATAAGAATGTGAAATTAGGTGTATTAGTTCCTTTATATAATTTGGTGGACTATAATATCATTAAGACAACTGCCTGATGACCCCGAAAATCTAAAGCAAGGCTGGGAAACTCCAGTCCCCAAGGGCTGCTATCCTGCATGTTTTAGACGTTTCCTTGCTTCAACACAAGCCTATACGAATGACTGGGTCATTAACAGACTTGTGCAGACCTTAATGACAAGCTGATGATGATCCATGAATTTGAGTCAGGTGTGTTAAACCAGGGAAACATCTTAAACATGTGGGACAGCGGCCCTTGACTGGAATCGCCTGCCATTGATGTAAAGGATATGTCAATTAACAGCATTCAGAGTGCCTTGCCTCACTGCCTCTTGTTTGCCTCCATAATCAAGAGAAAAAAAGGTCTGTAAGGATTAGAGGAGAGGAGGCCGTGAAAAGTGCATAAAAGAATCAAAAGAGAAGCCTTTTAGTGGAAACAAAAAGTCAACTTTTTTTTCTACTTAACAGTGATTTCAGTGTATCTTAATCCTGCTAAGTATTACATCTATTTGTATTACAGGCAATACAAAGACAGTTTGAGAATATGGATATCTGTAACTTCAGTCACAAATAAAATAAGTAAATATTGAATGATTATCTGTACCCACAATTTAAAACTCGGCACCTTTGAACTTCAGCTACATGTAGATGGGTTTTGTAGATCGCACAGTCAAACTGAGAATATCAGGTCTGATATCCTTCAGATCTTTTCAGGCCACCCTTCGCCTGGATTCTGTGGGTGCGTCCAGGAAAGGCGCCTGCCGTGCATTTGGATCTGTAAACATGGGTAGAGGAGCAGGCAACAGTCTGTGATGTTATCACTGTAGACATTAGCTGGTGGGCAGACAACAAATGAACACGAAAGCCCTAATTAGATTCAAATTAAGTGACTCTTTAAACCAATTGGTGAGTTTCTGGAAACTCAACAAACACAACCAAAGGATATTTGATTGTGTGGGCAGATTATGCCACTGTAGTACACTATATGAAATGGTTCTGATCTGTTTTTAAGTTAAACATGGACATTACTCCAGAATTCACCTAACTCATGCTGCTATTTTCCTTAGGGGCACTAAGGCATTGTTTTTGCACCTTTTTTTGAAACAAATCATTCTTGTGCATCATTTTTCCAATTGTAATGTCATAAACTTTAACATTTAACATGCTAAGTATGACCTGTAAAGTCTGAGATTGTAATGCTTGAGAATTTCTTTCAGTTTTTCTGATTATTGCATGAGCTGACCTTTGAGTGAACTTGCTGGAACATCCACCCCCAGGGAAGACTGACTGCTGTCTTAAATTATTTCAATTTGTGAATTATGTGTCTTACTGATGAATCATGGCCCCTAAACCGTTTGGAAATGATTTAGTAATCCTTCTCAGATTGAAGGCAGCATCAATTGCTTCTCTAACATAATTCCTTCATAAATTTCCTTCTTGGTATCATGTTGACATAAACCTGTACAGTCCAGACCAGCAAACTCTATGAACGTCTGCTTTAACTGAGGTGCTCACACCTGCAATATAAAACATTAGCATAATCAATAAACAAGGTGATTACATAGACATTAACACACACATAGTGTGTGTGTTTCAGATAGTAAAAATAAAAAGCACGATTTAAAGTTTAAACAGAAAAAAGCAATAAAATAAAACAAAATAGAATGAAACAAAAACAACATTTTATAGAAAAACACACTCAATATTTTGGCATTTTGCCAGACCCTGAGGGACAAATCTTAATGGCTATGAAGCTGTATTCTGAGTTTTTTTCCCACACTTCTTCTCCTATTTGGCTTACTTATAAAATAGTTGTTAGATAAGTAACGGACAGTTTAATATTTCATGTGTTGTTGTTCTTTTGCGGGTTGCTTTCACCTAATTTAAGATCTGGCATGGTCCAAATCATTTATTTTTAAACCTTTGTTCTGAAGTATTTTCACAACTAAACAAGTCACATCAAGCACAACAATGTTCCTTTTATTTCAGTATGTTAGCTCTTTCTGCATGCAAAATGTTCACAAATGGTGTAATTATCTTTAAAAGCAGGCACTGCTTCTGAACTACTGGAAACACCTTGTTTGTAATTCAGGAATTTCTGTCTTTTCTTTCTTTCTTTTTTTACCCCTTCTCAAACATAAACATAAATCAGTCCCTAATGCATGCCTCCTTAAGTTCCTTCCCGTTCCTTCATTTTACCCGTTTGACTGGCTGTAACAATAACCTGGATACAAGGAAAAAAATATGTTGCCATTTATGTTTCTCGAAACCCAAATTATACATTCCTCAGGCAACAGAGGCCAACGTGTCCAGCACAAGTGACCATTGGTCAGGATCTGGAAGTAAGTCAAAATTTAATGTTAAATCATGTTGTTTTCTTTATTCTTAAGCAGGTATTTTACAAGCTAACCTTAACTACATATCTACATTTCTAAATCTGTCCGGAAGTATATATTTTTGTGTGTGTGTGTATGTAACTATCTGATGTGTATACATAACTATCTGTTTAATATGTATGATGAAGTTGCTTTATTGTAGGCTTTGATCCACTTTAAGATCATGATTATCTTACATGACTCAAAAGTTGATCCATAAATCAGGTCCATAAACTGTTTAGACATTGTGCACATGTGAGGAAAAAATATATATATATATATATAAAATAGTTTCTCAAGGAATGTCAACGTATGAAATTATGGTGTTGAAAAAGATAAAGTGGCACCATATCACCAAATATGACAAAAGGACCGGACAGTTAAAACAGATAGGCTCTCTTTCGAAACAGTGCAGTATGCAGTATGCAGTATGTAGTATGCAGTATGCAGTATGTAGTATGTACTGCGCACTGCATGGTCCAACAGTTATTGTTAGTATATATGACAGTGTAAAAGAAGTAGCACATCATCCAGGTATGTTTTACATACTGCAGACAGAGCTATTCTTCTACTATTACATACTGTGTTATTCAATTTGAGAAAAGCAGTAAGTATACATAGTCTAGTATGCTACTTTTAAAATAGTCTGGGACTTTTAAATAGACAGATAAAAGATTATATGAAATGGTGCAGGAAAGTACAATTTGTCAGAACTTTAATATTTCACAGACTGTTGAAATGAATATTACAAAACTGATTTGTACAACACCCAACAGCTTATTACACAAGGTGCATTTTTTTAAGAACTCTGGCTCTCCTTTTCCTTTGTGACACTTCTCACAGCTCATTCTGCAAATGCTCATTAAGCAGCTCCATCTGAATGAGAAATGGATTCGGTTTTGAGAATGTTTTGATTTCGTTTCACAATATCTGAAAGGAGGAGAAGCAAGCAGGATTGTGGAATGCCATCATATCCTGTGGGAGAGTATATTCTTGATACATGTTTTCGGTGATGCAGGTTCCCACCAAGAACTGACAGATTATTAATCAGTGTGAGCCTCTGTTGCTGCTTTGGTGTGGGTCCCTGTCAGGGATAGGCACAGATAGTTGTGTTTGATCTAGCTCGAAGAGAAAATTAGAGTGCTCAGAAAATCCTTGGTAATACATCAGCAACTTGCTTTTATCTGAGTAGAAGCCGTACATCTTCTGTCGCGCTCACTGTACTTCTCATCTTAGGTTTCATCCAAGCAAAGAAGTCAAGGTTAAACCAAATTAGCTCTGCTTTAACGACAGGAAAAGGTTACACCTGTAACTGACGCAGGAAGTGACAAAGGCGAGCCTTACGGTTTGAATGCTTTCATCTGTCTGCACCCTTTTTTTGCCCTGTGATGTGCTTTGACTTTCTTTTTAAAGACAATGTTTTCACTTCCCCCTCACATTTTCGATGTGTGAGACTCGTGCACACAAACAGAAATGAAGACAGCCATTGTGTTAAAGCTCTGCAGGGCAGTTGAATGCAAACAGTCGTTAACATGCACATGTGCCATCACAGAGATGTGAGTAAATTAAAAGACAGAAAAGATAATGGAGCTCTGGGTGAGCACAGATGAGGCCTGTGTCTGTTATGTCTGCCTCCCTACAGGTTTGCATGTTCGCGACAAAAGAGAGAGGCCTCTTCCCTTGTTTGCTCAGTGTGTGCTTTCCTAGTGTGCGCCCTGCTTCTGTCCTGTTTGTGTACAGTCTGTGTATGCCTTTCACCGATTAAAGAATGCAGTCGCCTGTGTAGGAGTCACTCACTGTTTGGGTAGTGCACTGAGCGAGTCAGTGGATGCGCTTCACGCCTGTCTGAGATCTGGATGTTTCCACTTGTTCTGGTTCATTTTTTAGCTTGCTCCTCCCTTCCTTTGACATACACTCATAATCAGTGAGATGAAGGGTTTGGAGGAATGCTGGAGGAGGGAGAAGAGATGGGGGGTCTCTTTCTTGTTTTTCTCCTTTTTCGCACTCCATAACTGAGTTGTCTGATCCTTCCCGCTGGGACCGTTGGGCACTTACTTCCCAAGGTTAGGGATCAGTGTCCATTCAGAGAGGAGGAAGCTGAGCTGTCACTGGTTCTTCTATTTATCAGCTTCCTTTTAAGACTTATAGTTGTATAATCTTCTTTGCATGGACATCTACAGGGTCGTGTGAGGAACAAAGCATGTATATCATATAGGCACGTGACCTCAGCATACCACAGTCACCTCAATGGCATGTCTATAGAAGGGGGTGCATGACTATAACTGTGATTGTCTTCCAGTAAAAGTGAAATAAAATGAGCACAGCCACAAGGAGGCCATCTATTGGCAGTATTTTTGACAGTTTCACAGCAGTTTGACAGCAAAATGTGACGGTCTGAAAACAATTTGAGGCCCTTGTGCAACGAGAAACACCCAAGTGAAAGTGCAGGACATTAAGTGTGTGAGTGCAAGGATGCAGGTGAAGTGGAGCAGTTTAAGGGGAAGAGTGAGCAAGAAAACTCGGAATAATGTGCTCAAACCTAATGAAAAGGCCCTAATAAAACATAGTAATGAGCCCAATATACAGTATACTCTGAGTGTATAAATGCACAAAGAGCACACATTTCAGAGTAAAGAGGAAACAGGGAAAGGAGAGAATGAGTTGTGAAATATAGGGGAGAGTTGCAAGAAAGACTGAACCAAGAATGCAGCATTTATACAAACAGCCAAGTTTCAGCAACGTCTCCTCTTTAAATGTACGGTGTGACAAGACTTTTTTTTCCCTCTGTAGTGTGAGAAAACCACTACAGACCACAAAGTGTTTTTCAATCTTTGTCCCTCATCGCATGTTACATGATTTGTCAGCAGAGGTAAATACAGGCAAAAGCCTGCCCGAGGAAGTCTGCAAAGGCCTTGTAAGGAGTGAGGGTTTGGAAAGCCCCATAGCATGCTATTCGTTTTCCCTCCCCTGTGCTCGCCAGCCCACTCCACCCGGCTATTATGGCGGGGTTGCTCTCAAGGGACCCCCAACACAGACGCTAGTTTGGAAACCCCAAGCACGCTGACCGCCTGCGTTTCAGGGAGGGGGGGAAAAAAGGGGAAGCAAAGGACAAAGAAAAAGGAGAGAAAGGCCTCATTGCTGGCTGAATCTTCCTGAGTCTGTGATTTCAATCCCCTGTCCGTGTAAACAAACAAAGACATGAAAGAAGAAAACATGGACAGCGTGAAGAAAAGAAACGTGGAAAAAAAATGAGTGGGGGCAAAAAGCAAGAGGGATGAAACAGTCCAGAGGAAAAACATGCTTTGGCAAGAAGCGTGAGATACAAGTCACCAGCTCATTTATTGGTGCCACTGCCAGACACGGAGACAAACAAAACACATGCAGGCAGCAGAAGCTGGCCAACACACAGACTGGCGTGGAGAGAAGTTTCTTTGACACAAATCAGTTTTTGAACATTTTTGCATAAGAGGAAAATACTTTTATTGTAGTTTTATTACCCTGTTGAATCTCTTCTTTCATCATGCAGGATAGTATATTTATTACCCGTTTCTATTTATATTCTATGCAGGACACACAGAGTAGATTCAAGATAAAGAATTACATAAATAAGGCAGATAAACAAACAGGATAAGGCAGTGACAGAGTGACAAACCAAGCCTGGAGGAAGCCTGTTTGGCACGTGGAGGAAAAGCATAGAAGACGTGCAATGAATGAAAATCAGCCGACAAGAGACACGGGGAAGCACAGCACTATAAATATACAGGGACTAATAGACTAATTAGACATAAGGGATGCAATGAAGGTGAGACATGTAATCATTAAGGGAGGAAAACATACAAAGGGAGGAAGTTAAACAAACATTGACATAGGTTACAAGTCACTAATTAAAAAAAACTAAAAAACAGGAACGAAAAACACAAATAAAACCCTGGATTAAGACTATCATAGTATCTGATTTTAGCTGTTACTGTTAAACCTTTGACAGTCTTTATATTAGCATGACAAAATCAGCTCCGAATTATCACTATCAAACAAATTCAACTTTTTTTCTTTTTGAAAGATATATATGTCTTATTTAAAAAAAAATGTTTTAGGAACATTATTACCACATGAGAGAGTATGCACTACCTTGTCTCAGCACACTTAACAAACTATGCTCACACTCCCACAAAACTCACATAAACATATTTGATTACCATTTCTCTCATCTGTGCAGTTGGTAAAGATCCCACTATCTAGATCTGTTTTTTGTTGAGTCATTTGTTGAACTGGTTCAGGTTGTTAAAACACTACTGCAGCTGGGAATGCTCAAGTAATGTATGGCCAGTAGGTTGTAATAAATCACATTATAGTTCCTTCATCACATACAGAATTATAAACTCTGATGGTCCATTTCTGTCTCTTGTTTAAGATTTTAAAGACCAACATTAAGAATTTTTGCTTTATAGGCAAAACTTCATCACATTCAATACTGCATTGGAACTTTAATTTCCCATTTTCTGACAACCCCCCCAAAACATTATTAACTAATTTCTGTTTTAAGTGATTTATATAAGCGCTAAAGGGCTTTAGCTGTTCAAAGATAAGTGAAAAAGCATGAACAAAAGAGTTACAATGCCGCTCTAATAAGGTACAGTGAATGCACCATAACTCAATGGAAAGGCTGGACGTTTTCAATCAAAGCTGAGTTGGTGATGTAACAGTGCATGCAAATCTGACCTTCTCACTGGATCAGATATTTCCAGGGTAAGGGGACTCCAACAAAGTGAAAAGGTTGTGGTATGGTTGATCCCCCCCCCTCAATTTGATGATGATCTTAAACAAAAATACAGTATATAGGTATATTCTGTCTAACACAGAAAAAGTAATTCATTTCAAAATATGTCCCATTGAACTATGAAAATAGCCTAACACGATGTTTTAGCCCAGTCCCCCAGCACAGAACTTTCTTGTGCTAAACAAGATTGTACCAAACCAACTTCACAATCTCTTTTCATCAGTAGTTTCTAGTACCCCTCATCTGTTTTCAACACCCCATATTTCCCTTGCTGAATGATTCAGTTCTCACACTAAAACTTCATTAGTAAAATCTGTGATCTTTCAAAATCCAGTTTCCACATCACAGAAAAGCTGTTTACAAAAACCAGCACTCTTTTTGCACTTTTTTATTAATCTCTGTGGAGTTAAATGATCAAATCTTTCTTTCCTGCTCTCTAACATTCTCCACTTGGGAAGAAAAGCAAATATATTTACCAGTCCAGGCCCATGTGGAGCCATCTAAAGCTCTGAATAGACTTGGAAAGGCTCCTTGCAGAAGAAAGAGGGGTTTCATTCAAACCAACTTCTTTCTATTCTTTCATTCTCTTCACTCCATTTCATCCTCCCCTGGTACATACCATAGGAGCTGTAGTGGTGTTTCCAGCTGCCAAAACCAACCACAAAGTGCTTTTAAATCCATGTCATATGTCCTGTTTCTGCCTCGCTCTCCCCCCACCTCACAAGTTCGAAAACTGTGCCACAGGGAAAGAAATAGGAATGGACTGGAAGTCTAACAACTGTGTGTCTGCTGCACTTTCTGTTTAGACAGATTGACACATAAACACAGCTGATCCTCTTTTTGATCTTTACATATCTGTAATTTATCCATATCTAAATATTTAATAAAAGCTTCCTCCAATTCAGAAGATTTCTGTGTTCTGGACACAAGACAAACATCCCAGCCATGCATCATGTATTTGGAGGGAGTCCAGTCATTGGAATGAGTGTTATGGCAGGTGATTCGAAAAGGTTGTGAGCCACATCAGCAGCAGCAAGGGTAACCACGCTGCCGTCTGCTGATGCTATATGTCTAAACTCTTTCAGTGTATCTAATTCAAGAAAGCTATGCAGATAACCTTAAACCAGCAAACAACTCTGACACATTATCACCCTTTCACATCGTTAAGGAAACATTTTGATCACAGTGGTGTATTCACACATCTAGCACGACAGGACATATCTGTCTCTTTAGCAGCTAAACGTTACAGTATTTTCACAGACAGTTCATGATTGAAGCTGTTTGAAGCAATGCAGGTAGCTTATACCATTAATATGCAAAAAAACAGGTGGAAATAAGGTTTATAAAGTACGACGGAGTATTAGGGCCAAACTAAGACAAAAAAATTGGAAATTACGAGAATAAAGTCATAATATAATGAGAATAAAGTCGTAAAATTACGTGAATAAAGTCGTAATAGAATAAAGTCGTAATATTATGAGGTTAAAGTCGTAATATTACGAGAATAAAGTCGTAATATTACGAGAATAAAGTCGCAATAAAAAAAAGTCGTATTATGAGAATAAAGTCGTTATATTATGAGAATAAAGTCGTAATATTACGAGAATAAAGTCGTAATATTACGAGAATAAAGTCGTAACATTACGAGAATAAAGTCATAACATTACGAGAATAAAGTAGTAACATTATGAGAATAAAGTCCTAATATTATGAGAATATAATTTATGAGAACTCTTCTCCCTGTGTAAAAATGAGGAATATTGAGCATTTTGTGTTATATTTATATATTTATAATATATATAATATTATGACTTTATTCTCGTAATATTACGACTTTATTCTCAAAATATTACGACTTTATTCTCGTAATTTCCTTTTTTTTTTTTGTCTTAGTTTGGCCCTAATACTCCGTCGTAATAAAGGCAGTTTAACTGAGCCAAATTAGCTCTGAACCATTTAGCTGAAAGATGATGACCTGTGTGAACTGTGTGAGATAATCGTCTCTGGGTTCATCACAACAACTGTAATCTTTTGACACAGATTACTTTATTTGTAATTATCTGAGATACTGGTAAGTTGAAAGTACGTTTAAAGAAAGCTATGCAGGTAACTTTAAACCAGCAAACAGCTCTGACACATTATCACCTTTTAACATTGTGAAGGAAAGGTGAGGGTTTTTGTTTTCCTACAGTGAATCCAGAGGTGAATGACAGTAATCAGAGATTCTATGATTGTTTTTATTCTCTGTATGAGAGTTACTGGATGTGCTTTTGTACACACAGGAGTGTTTCTGTTGCTGGGTTTGATCTTTTCACTGGCATGAAGCCTTTTGGATTACCAGAGCTGTTTGTGCAATACAAGATGTCAGAAAGGGAAAAAGCACTCAGTGTTGACGTGGAAATGGTGGGTTTATGAGAGGGAGTGATCAGAGATGCAAAACAAACATCACTCTTCCTTCTTTTGTGAAAATCCTGAAGGGTGAGTCCTTGCACATTGTTTCTTTAAAACTGTCACTGAGCAATTATTCAGTCGTATCAATCCAACTCTGGATTATTTTTTCCATAAACTCATAGACTCACACACAATGAAGGAATGGCTGTAAACAGGTTGAATCACAGTCTAACACACTAGCTCTTCTGATTTGATCATTTCAAACACATCCTTCCCTCCTCAGCCACAGACTGGTGTAAGGTTTCTTCCTCCCATCTGTCTCCCTGCATGTTTCTCCTGGCCCAACTCTTTTGTCACCACGAATGCTTCTGTTCAATAGAAGCCAACAAGCACAGAGGTCCATCGACATCACACACCCAGGCCACCTGATTTGACACAAGTGAACATCATAACTCTGTTAGAATAACCCAGTTAAGCTAATAGTGGATCATGAGAAACACAGTTATGAAGACTGACTTTCTCTGATGGTTATTAAATTAGATGCAAAATATAATCACTATTACTATATTACTATTTTTTTTGTAAATCTAGGATTGTCCCGATGAGATTTGCTTTGTAATAACTGCTGACTTACTTGCTTAATTACTTGGTATGTTCTTGTGACCTCAGAAGATTTTTGGTATTTGTCAAAGTCAAGATTAGCTTTTTCAATTAGATAAGGTCACCATTCCTCTGAATTAGCCTCTCTGACATCAAAAAAACAGTTTGAACATTGGGAAGTACCCTTATCTCTATGCAAGTGTCCAGTTGAGAAGACAGGAACTACTATCCTTCATATTCACGGACAGACTGTGTCGCAGGAGTGGTTGACCAACAAATGACAATGCATCTGTTAATGAAACCACTAACAGATATTTTTTGTATTTTATGAAAGTTTTTTGAAATTCGGACACCCTGAGAATGTTGTTGTCTGTTTATGTGTGTGTGAGTGAATATTTGGAGAGAGAAAAATACTCCACTATGCTGGAAAACCTTTCCCTATCCGGGAAAGATGGTGGGCGTAGTATCAGGGTTTGGCCACATTGGTCTGGGCCATGAGGGCTCACCATAAATCAATTTGGAGTGAAAATGGAGCAAAATTACATCAAGATTTTAACCAAAGATGACGTGAAAGACTTTCAAGTAAGAAATTCAAGTGAGAAACCTCACCAACGCCCCAAAGTTTAAATTGTTGTGTCTAAAGGAATGAGCTAAAATTTGTCCAAGCTGATGTGGAGGACTGATCAACCTTCTCCTCAAATGTATAGCTGCAGTTACGTCTGACAGAAAACCACCAACAGATGTGTAACCATGGCTCACTTTACTTAGAAGAAACATTCCAGAGTTAAATCAACCCTCGGTGTATTATGAGATGGTAAAGGATGTAAACTTTTGCTAGGAACCAAAACATGATTCGAAGCAGTTTTGAGCGATAATGGAATCTATCTTTGCAGTAAGAAGCCTAGAAATGTTGGCAAAGAGCACTGATAGGGTCCCTACAGACAAACCAAGGTAATTTTAACTTTGTATGTGTGCAAAAAATGTAATAAAAAAAGACTGTTTGTACAGTGATCTCCACCTATTAGCTGCTACATCTTAAAGTCTGTATGACTGCCGAGCAATTATTACATAAACAATGGTAGGTAAGAACTCCCCTAACGGGAGAAAAACCTTAAGCCAAATAGCGGGAAGGAAAACCTGCCTTTTAAGAGGGAAAAAAACCAGAACCTGACTCATAAGGAGGGACCTTCCAGCAGGAGGCCAGCTGGGCAGAGCAGGAAAAGAGAGACCAGAAAGTGACAATGAAGAACAGAGAGATGGAGATGCACAGATATATTGTCAAAGGTACAAAAAACAAGATGTATTAGTATTTATTAATAATCCGTTAGCTGGAGGGCTAAGAGTTCTATGTACATATGACATATACATAGCTAGCTGGTTTACTACAGAGACGGCTAAACAGGTGCTGACAGCAAACACTGAGGTGGTCAGAGTGTGGGACTACAGGTCAAGCTCTGGTTTACAAATGTGTACAGAAGAGAAAAAGAGGGGGCAGACCAGCACAACAAACTACAAGAACAATGGACCACAATTGTGCTTATGAGATACTTCTAATTAATAACTGTGGATTGATCTTAAGAAAGGAAACAGAAAAAGAGGAGAGCCAAAAGGGGTGAGGGGCACCGTCAGTGGTTCATGTTGGTGCCCTCCTCCTGCAGCGTAGCCTATAGCAGCATATCTATGATGAAGCTGTTTAAGACGAGCTGCTCTACTCTTGTCCTGCAGCTGCTGCTATGACTACTGGCCCTAATACACAAGTTCAGACTAACTTTAGGCTTTACTGAACAGAAACGTTTTAAGTTTAAGCCTCCTTAAAGCGGCACAATGTAACTTTCAGCTTTTGTTGAGTTTGGCGGCTCCTTTGGACAAACGGGGTAGTGCTTTACCAGAAAGAACACTACATTTCCCATGAGCACCAGCGCGTACTGCCGGAAAACTCCTGTCCCCGTCGCGTGCATTTGTTTTGATAGTGAATGAAATAAGACGGGACAGACTTTCAGAACTACTTTTCTGTTTTCAGCGGTCGTTTGCAGGATGGATAGCGAAGATGTAATGTATCTATTTTTGGCTAAACAATATAATATGACGATGTTGAAAATCACTAAGTTCAACTTGGTTTTATTAGTGAAGTCACCTCCGCCCCCCCACTCCTGTTTCAGCGTTTCTACTGCACCTTTTTCCTGTCACGTTTTTTCTTCATCATAAATTAGTAGTCCAACATACTTACTGACAAAATAAAAAAATACTTTATAACCTGTGAATAACTGAATGCCCATTCCTTATATTTTGCAGATCAGCCCTGCACAATTTTACAGTTCTCAGGAAAAATAGTAGAACCCAAGACGAATCGCCTGTATGTGAAAACATTCTAATTTTGATTCTTATTTAACATAGAACTCTACATTTACATTTGTATCATAACAATTCTGTCTCTCTTGTCGGACATCCCTCCTCGTCTTTCATCTCACGCCAGCGAGTGAACGCCGAGCCAATGTTTATTCTTGTGCGGGCATTTTTTTTTTGTCCGGGCATTTAGCTTGGTACTCTCCCGCTTTCTTTTTTCGACTCCTCCGATAAAACTTTTATTTTCTTCGTTTTTTTCGCTGCTTCGGCCATGATACCAGCTTCTGCTGAGCTCTGCGCTCCACGCCCCGCCCAGCTTTCGTCTCGACTACGAATCGGGAAGGAGGGGGAAGTGACGTATGCCGTAAAGCAGTCAAAGCCGTAAAAATGTGTAGTTTTTTAGTGTGGCAGGGTTCCTACCATGCTCCTCAAAGTTACATAGTGCCAGGGAAGGCGATACAGACCCCTCAGACCATGACAGAGGTGTCATTAAACCTGATGTACCATCACAATGACTCTGGACATATTATATTAAAGGGGACCTATTATGAAAAACACGTTTTTTCTTGTTTTAACATATATAAAGAGGTCTCCCCTCACCCTGCCAACACAGGGAAGATGAAATCCCATGAAAATCTGCAAGGTCTGTTCCCCCCCGCCCGGAGGGTCCTTCCAGTGTCATGTGACTTCTACGAGCCGTTTAGATTCTGCGCCTATGGTGACGTCACCATAGGCGCAGAGGTTCGGCCCCCGCTGCTGAAACCACGCCCACAACCAGCTCCGCCGGTCGGAGCGTCCGCCATTGTTCCCACAGCGAGGGGACAGTAAAAATTAGGTTTTGCATCGACACTTACCCTCATAAAAGGATCAGTTCCCACAGCCCGGACCCGGCAACTGCACACGAGTCAGCGGTAAGTGACGTTATTTTTTTATGTTATTTATATTTGTCTATGAGTATGATCTTTGCATGGGCTAAGTATTTAGCTTAGCTCCGGAGCACCGGGGCTCCTCACCGGACCGGACCAGTGAGGGGCCCCGACGGGTACAGTAATACATTTTTCTTCTGTTCATGATTTCAGATCTTCCAAGCACCTGAAGCATTTCAACGACACCTTCAGAAAACGCACGGTCCTTCCTTGAGCCAGCAATAGTGCATAAATGTTATTTATATACAACTTATGTTTTATTTTTTAACAATAAAGTTGTCATTTGTGAAAATTCAGTGTTGTGATTTCTTTACAGTTAACATGATTCATTTGTCTTGAGGAATTGGAGTAAATAACTGTGGTGTACCTGTTTATGAATCTTCCTGTGTGAATTAGTGTGAAGACGAGGTGACCCGGTCAGGGAACTAAAGGTTGATTTATGGTTCCGCGTTACACCAACGCAGAGCCTACGGCGTAGGGTACGCGTCGATTTAACGCAGAACCGTAAATCAGGCTTAAGATCCGTTTAAACCGTGTAACTGCATTCGAGCGTCCGACTATCACGTCGAGCTGCGTGACATCAGACGCTCTTTGTCCACACTGAAACCGTTGAACTCGCGGCCAGTTAGGACAGTCCAATACAAAAAAATTTAAGCAATGGAATTTATTTTGTAGCAGAAGCTCCCTGGCATGGGACATGCAGCCGGCCCTTCTGCCCGGCTCCCTCCCCTGCTACACGTCATTCAAGCAGCCAATCAGCGCAGAGCCTCATTATCATAGCCTCCCCGCCTCTCAGGATCACTCACAGAAAAAGGGGTTAGAAGCGGTAAAACTAGAGACATGGCCCACAGGCTGAATTTCTGTTTTATGTAGAAAAAACAAGCTTTAGATTGTTTTTAAGACATTCAAGGCCTGTTTAAAATTTACATTAAATGCCATAATAGGTCCCCTTTAAGGTGGAAAAGTTACATAGGGCTTCTTTAACCCAAACTGGAAGTTGGTTCCATAGTAACAATGCCTGATAGCAGAAGGCCCTTCCTCCAAATCTACATTTGGATATTATAGGAACTACAAACAAGCCTGAACAGAGTGCTCTATTAAGAACATAAGGTACTATCTGGTCTTGCAAATATCGCAGAGCTTGACCGTTTTGGGCTTTATTTGCAAGTAATAACATTTCTAATTGGATTCTAAGTTTTACAGGGAGCCGATGGAGTGAGGCTAATCCTGGAGAGACGTGGTCTCTCTTGTTGATTCCTGTCAGCACTCACACTGCTCCATTTTGGATCAGCTGGAGGATATTCAGAGAATTACTTGGACAACCTGATAATAATACATTACAGTAATCTAGTCTAGAAGTTACAAACGCGTGAATTCGTTTTTCAGTATCGGCTCTGGGAGAGGATGTTCCTACTGTAATCTTTACAATATTCATATATGGAAAAATGCTGTATTTCAAACTAGATTAATATGCTGTTTAAATGACAAATCCTGATCAATTATAACTCCAAGGTTTTGCACAGTAGTACTCGCTTCTTAAGGTGTTTGGGACCAATAACAAAAACCTTTTGTTTTGTCAGAATTTAGAAGTAAAACGTTATTAGACATCCTGGCCTTGATGTCCTTAAAACATGCCTGAAGGTTGGCTAACAGTTCTATTTCATCTGACTTCATAGAAGGATACAGCTGCGTATCATCAGCATAGCAACGAAAATTGATGCTGTGATTTTGCATAATACCTACCAAGGGCTGCGTGTATAAACTGAACAAGATTGGCCCTGAACACTGCACTGAACCCTGCGGGACACCATAGCAGATGCTCATCTGAGCAGAAGAAACCTAATTGACATGAACAAACTGAAATCTGTCAGATAGATATGATTTAAACCACTTATTGCAGAAAAAGGGTTTGAAAGGGCTCATAAACTTTCAAATGACATTTGACAAGTGTCAGCCAGTAAGTTTAGAGTCCATATTATATCTTCTCTGTTTAATATTTTATTCTGAGTTATGTAACGGATAACTTCCTGACAAGGATCAATTAACGGCATCCAGCAGGCACCACAAAATACCTGACTTGTTTCCCCACAGCCCTTCTATGGTCATATTACAAGTTTGTAAAATGAACAAGACTTGTTGAATTACTAATTTAATGGGCTAGCTTTAGTTGTGCTTGCAGATTAACAAAACTCGAAGAGCTGTTTTTTCCCGTTTTGAGGTTTCATGCTACGCTATGCTAACCTGAATTTGAGTTTTATCCATCATCTCATCTGTGAGAATCCTATTTTCAAAATGTGAAACTTTTCCTCTTTTCTATGAACATGCAAAATATGAAAGAGAGCACATCCCTGCACATGCAAATGAATAGACAATGCTAAAACAGGGCAGTGTTTACCCTATTTCCAAAGAGTTATCTATAATGCAGGAAGTGCGTGTGTAATGAAGGAAACCTTACTGAAAGATAAACATACCACACCTCATACTGTCTTGTCCTGTCAGATCCTGTCTCACTCTGCCTGGCTGCTGCTGCCTCTAGGTCAACAGGGGCAGCAGCTGCATGTGTCTGACTTTTTCAAAGGCTGCAAAACGTCACTTTTATTTCGCCAAAATGATCACATCTATTGCACCACTCTCAGAGGGAAATGCTGTATCAATGTGCAAACTGAGAGAAAAGAAAGAGGAAAAGAACATGAAACTAGGTGTGTTCAGTATGCATGCAATTATCTCAGTTTCAAGGGGAAGGCTTGGCTTCTGGTCGCAGCAGAGAGATGCACCAACTGATACTCCTCGAGTATACTCGTGCCTACTGAATACAATGTATCAAGATTTCCATGATGAAACATTTTAACACAAATAGACAGAGAGAACTGGAAAATGATGTTGTGTTTACATTATCAGCACGTTGTGGCACGGCCTGAACAAAAGGCCCATTTTTGCCACACAATACTCCTAACAGGTTATTTCTGGTACTCTGGCGCTGAAGAAGGATGAAAGACTAGCCACAAAGGAAAGAATGTGGTTCCTGTTGTGGTCTTAGAGGGTCATGAGCAAGTAGATGGAGGGGTGGAGAGTCTGCCTTTTCACATTTGGTGGCCCCTGGGGTGCATGAGTCAAGGTCTGCCATGGGAGGAGGGGTGAATGGAAGACAAAATGGGTGTTTATAGTCCAGAGTTGGAGGGGTCAAAGGTGTGAGTTATGCTATGTGAACTAGATGATACGATAGGTGCCACCGCAGTTTAACTTTGCCAAAGACTGGGTGCTTCAAGGAATGAAGAAAGTCAAGCTTGGCACTAACATTCCCTTTAAAACTGATGCAAAATGGTGAGGGAAGTTGAGTTTGCACAAGCCGCATTTTTATTTTTTTGACAGTCACTGACTCTGACCTCATTTCCTGGTAATTCCCTCAACCTCTCCTGGTACCAACACAGGAGACATGCAAGATGTAAAACCTTATGATAACATTAGGTACATTTCCATGCTGAAGACAAACATGCATGCATGCACACGAGAACGATTAAACATTTCTCTCAGGGAACATTTACTTTGTGAGGACATCATGACAGAGGTGACACTTCGAAGATCCTGTTAGCATTTACTGCACGCATGACTGTAAGACTGCTTTTTTTGCAGTTTGTGTACATGCGCTTGGTTTTTGACCGACTCCCATAACTGCCATCGAGAAACGCCGCCGCAGATTCTGGTTCTGCCACTGTCTGTCTGTGTTTACTATAGCCACAGGGCTCTCATTATCCTCAGCACAGCACCTCGTCCATAATAGACAGCTGACAACAGAATGCATCGGCCAACTTTTTCTTTTCACAAAGAATCTGATGTGAAAACTGGATAAGGAGCTTCCAAAAAACAAAAAAAACAACAACCAAACAAGCAATTTCAGAGTGAATCAATTCTTTAGACAAGTGCAGCATCCTTTTTATATCACCATTTGAATTGGTTTTCCTTGGTTGCGTGTGTGCAGAATAATTATCAGGGTGGTCTGGGATCCTGTGGCTGCTTGCTTGGGAAACTGACACAACTATACAGGAAACTAGGTCTTATCTAGATGGTTATGGGGAGAAGGATGGGACAAACAAGTCAAAAAGTGCATAACATTTCTAATTTCTATCTATGTTTAAGGATTTTATTTGACTGATTGTGTAGGCCAGAAAGAATGAAACACTTATTGTGCAGGACTAGACTGAAAACTGGACATTACAGGTTTGCTTTTTGCTCTATCATTTAATGATTTAATTGTTTTGCGAATGATTACATGCATGCGGATTTGTACTGTTTAGTTTACAAATAACTTGAATGTCACTATCTCTTTTTGAACGATCATTTTGAGGGATGGGGGTGGTTCAAGCACTTTGGGAGGACATACTTGATCTGGTCATGATGAAGGTATTTCTGTGAGAATTGATAGGAAAGATGTTGGCCAGCTCAATACAGCACCTCCCAGTGGTAAAATACAGGTTCTGTGTTTTACCACAGCAGGGTGTTGATCGTACTTCCCATTTCCAGGTGGTATCTCCAAACCATAAACCAATTGAAAGCGCTATTTCAAAACGGTTTATTTCTTCAGTCTGTTTGTATTTCAGTTTCAGTTTCACACACAAAAGTGTTCAGTCTCTGCTTTATGGGGAAATGCCCTCAGTTAAGCAGAGCAACTATGAGGTTTTTGTGCTCTACTATACTCCCTTCTAACATACATTTTCAGTGGAAAATAATACTGTCTTTACCGTATCACATTTACCTGACAACTACGGTTTTGATTAAAATGTCAAAATAACTAGCTATGTTTTGTAGCCACAGCTGCCCTGGGGCAGACTGACGGAAACGTGGCTGCCATATCGCGCCAAACGGCCCCTCCGACCATTCATACACATTCACACGGGGCAAGGTGGCTTGCCCAAGGACACTACGACAGCAAACTGGGATGGAGCGGGATTCAAACCGCCGACCTTCCGATCATTGGACGACCCGCTCTACCACCTGAGCTACTGCCGCCCACGATGACAGTGATCCATTCAAGCATACAAATGGAGGCGAGCGGCCCCCTGGGCCCTCTGGGCCCTCTGGGCCCTCTGGGCCCTGGGTTTAGTATCCCTGTTCTCAGCATCTAAATTAAAATAAACATAATCTCAGCTCAGAAAATGTAACAGAGCAGTTATCTGCTTAGATTAACATTTTCTGAGAATAGGGACATTCATTATTGTCTATCACTTTAGTCTCTATTACTTAATCGCAAGGAATAGAAGAAGTAAAAAAACAAAACCAACTAAAGTAAATAAAAGGGAACGTGACTCTTTAAGCTTGTGAGTCACCGTTATTTAAAAGTACAGTAAATAATTGATCTTGATAGGGAGGCAAACATTTAAAACCAAGGATGAAATGTCAGTTGACCAGCCACAGAAACAAATCACTCAAGTATTTTATTCACACAAGCTTACCGTGTTTCTGGCTTATTTTACTGAAAGATGATCAGTACATCACAGAGTTCTTACTCCAAGTTTGGTGTCAATACATGTTGTTTGTTTTTTCTTTTTTTCCTACCCAATCTTGATTGGTTGTACCATATAATATGATACATATATTTGGTTTAGAAAATGTAAAATCAACTTGATAACTGTTGTAAGGCTTATCTGAAGATCATTAGTGTATATCAGGCAAAAACAGGATTTGAGGCCTCATAATGAATGCAACTGTTCCTCACTTCTAAAAAGCTGGCATATGGTTTAACTTTGACCTTCTGGTATTGCTTATGTTTCTAAATTTCTGCATCCGGCAGAGACTTGAAACAGAGTCCGGGGCTTGTCCTCTTCTAGTGTGCCAGATTTCAAAATTGTGTCATCCGGTTCACAGCGTTGCCCTGGACTCCAGCTGCAGAAGACAAATCAAGATGATAAAGATGTGTAAGAAAACCGAGGATCGGAATACATTTATATGATGACAATTATACCGTGCGTTGCTGTGAGGTCTTACATTCTCATTTATGGTTGTTTGAGAGGCAGACATTTTCCACTTTTAATGGGTTTTAGCTAAAGTTTACAAGTTCTGTAAAATGTTGATTATTTGCTCAGTTATAGAAGTGATATGACTGAGAGACAGGATTATATAAAGCATGACATTAATTCTGTGTGGTTGATTATATTAGTCTGTCCTCATTCTATTGTGCACCACAGAGTTGTCCCTAGGGATTATTGAAAGATGATCAAACAAATGATCCTCTCTGGTAATTAAATATTAAAACAAGTGTAATTTATATGCATAAATTATTTGGATATCATCTCTAAATGTTGAATAACTTCTGGCACATGTAAGGTAACTCTACTTTAAAAATAACTCCAGTTTGGAAAATAGTTTGAATAACCAGGTCTGTTGAGAGCACAGCAGAAAAAGGTGCCAAGCCTGTCTCCCCTGACTGGTTTGTTCAACACACCCTTAAAAAGAAAATCTTGATAAATCTATGGAAAAAACCAACAACAACATAAAAACAGTTTCTCTCAGAATACAAAACTTGTTGAACTGCTTTGTCTTGTGCAGCTTGCTATAATTTAGTCAGGGAAACATCGATAGACAGATGCGACTCTTGACATAAAGCCAATCCTACTAAAGCCAAAACAAGCTCAACAGTTTTGTGAGTGTAATATTCACCTGCGGTCTTTGATTTCACTTCCGTGAGGAACTGCATTCCCTATAATCCAACCAGTCCTCCAACTAATTTAGTTCACATACCTCAGAATCATGAATTTCACATGTGAACTGAGTGTAGCTGGAACCCGAATAGTCCCGAATCCTAAATGCAGCCACAACACGGCAACGTGCCGGCACTATTCAGTGGAGGATTATCAGTCTGACATGGACTTCTCTTTATTTTACAATACAAAATGGATCAAAAAGAGAAAAATGACATAATGGAAATTTGGATAATGACATCAGATATCTGGAAAACAGTTTACATAATAGGAAATCCTCAATAAATGTGCATAGTTTATAGATGTATTGGGAATAAAACTAAACAGATTCTAATCACCTGGTCTTTCCCTGCAGTTAAATGCAGTGGTGTATTGGAAAGATTTGGCCTTCAACAAATAAAACACAGGTGCAAAATTAATTTACACAGAAAAACAATATATCTATTGATAATGTTATTCCACATCCTGAAATGCCATTCTGTTACAATGTGTTCCAGGAAAAAGTCATCTTGATACCAATCTGGCAGAAGGATAGGAAATTTGAGAGGCCATAAATGAACCAATAAGCCCAGTGATGATTATTCAACACTCTGACCGCGAGGCAGCTGTCAGGAAAATGCTGTCAAAATGTCCCCATGGCTTTGAACCTGAGCAGACCTGTTGTAGCAGGAGATAGATGAAGGTGGGTGAGGCTACTATGAATGTTCACCATGGCAGCTGTATATGTATATACATGTGTGTGTCTAGTAGTTAACCTTCCTGCAACTGCCAACTGAAGTGACCCAGAATAACGCCGCTAATGTTTAACAAACACAGTTGATGGAGTATATGTGTGTGTGCGTGTGTGTGCATGTGTTTATATCTTTTGATAACCCTATCTTGACCTGGCCCATCCTCTAAAAGTCCTTGTTATATCCACTTATCTTTTCACAGACTGTTGCACAACACTTTCATTCTCTCCAAGGAACAAGCTGTGCTGCCAATGATGCTCATACACCCACACCGGCACCCACAAGCACATAAACACACTCGCAGACTTGCACATTAGACGCCACCTGTTTTTCTGATATTTGAGCTTTTGAGAGTTTTATGACAGTTTGTAACACTGAGCATTAAAGGATTTAATCCAGGGACCAAAATAATTGAAATACTCCATGAAAATGGTGTAATTTAGAGGAAAACAGTCCAGTCAAGAGTCTGCACCATCTCATAACAGCGAAGAGCCAGTAGATGGCACCATTTTACTGGTGATGCTCAAATGTCCATTCACATAAAACTATATTTACCCACAATCTTCTCTGCTAGACTTCGGTCTCATATTATATTTTAAAAGTGCCTGTCAACCTATTTTATGAATTTTAAATTCGACCATTGTAAGTATCCTGCATTCATTTACAGAAACATGAAAACACAAACTGACTGCCTGAAGCTATAACAATAATTCTGCTATTTCGTCATCATAAAACAAACATGCGTGACTCCAGGGAGTCAACAAACATCTTATAAATCAGGATTCAATCAAGAGTAAACTGCAGATTAAGATGCAGGAATTAAGATTATCATTATATAGTTCACATTTATTTCCACTGTATCCTTTTTGTTTAATTTCTGCCTCATAATCTCATTATTCTCATTTCACAGTATATTTTACCTCGTTTAAAATGTGATAAACTGCATTTATTTCTATTTTAATATTTTTTCAGTTTGCTCATTAGCATAGATATTGTTTATATAGGTAATTTTATTTTAATTTGGAAAGAAATGAAGAAAGAACGAAGTGTGAAATCATTAAGGCTATAGCTCCCTCTTCTGTTAAAGTCAGTGTCTGTCTGGGATGAGTGTTGTTGGCAGTATATGAGTGTGTGTGTGTGTGTGTGTGTGTGTGTGTGTGTGTGTGTGTGTGTGTGTGTGTGTGTGTGTGTGTGTGTGTGTGTGTGTGTGTGTGTCTGTGTCTGTGTGTGTGTGTGTGTGTGTGTGTGTGTGCATGTATGTGAGGGCATGTGTGATTATTGGCCATGTGTCATGGAGGTGAAAAAGTCAAAAGCAAATAGGAGCTGAGATGCCCCGCATTTGGTTTTTCGGGACCTATCGTTTTGTCATGTGTGATTTTAATATCGGAAAATTTCATTGGGACCTGAAATAAAATATGTATATAGATGTTATTTAACCCAGGACATTAGAGCCTTTGGGTGTTTCCCTGCTCCGTCACAGCTGACTTAAATGAATGGGGAAGACTATATGTGTTTGAAATGTCCTCCTATTTGGATTTAAATTTGAATTTACATTTTTTAGCTTCAATTTAGATATAAGATACATTTGGACATGAATTAAAATGGAATTAGAGTAGTCCAATCCATGTGATAAAGTAAATGCTTGGATCAACCTGTCAGCGTCACACTGGGAAAGTATTGCTCTGATTTCGGTCCTATAAAGCATATAAAGGAAGGGATTGGAAGTCAAAGTAAGGTGACATAACTGTAATTGGATGAATTTCTAGGGTTTTTAAGGAAAAATAAATAATGGATTTCAATTCACTTTCACTTTTATAACACAGATTCACAACAAATTGATATTAAGGCAGTTTACACAGAGGGACAAAGTTTTACCGTTAAATACAGTCCAATAAATGTGATTCTATTGCGTCCAAATTATTATTACTCCAATTCAGTCCAATTCACTGTAATTCATCCATAATACACTCAATTCCTGTTAAGTCAAAAATTCAAATAAAAAACATTCTTAAAAAAAACCCAAATGACTGCATCAAATTTTCACTTCAGCACAATCTTCTGTCCTGAACAAACACGATGTGACAGTGGAG
This sequence comes from Cololabis saira, assembly GCF_033807715.1. Taxonomy (NCBI): domain Eukaryota; kingdom Metazoa; phylum Chordata; class Actinopteri; order Beloniformes; family Belonidae; genus Cololabis; species Cololabis saira. Next base: position 23,958,630 of record NC_084603.1, read on the forward strand.
AGGAAAACAACCTGGTTAACAGGAGAGTGATTAACTCTGGAAAGTGGTCATCGGCCTCAACTGTCTGGGAGTTTGAGATGACAGGAAATAGAGACAATAATAAAGACATATCTTAAAGGCAGAGACAGTATCTGCATTCAGTGGCTGATGCTGATAGAGGAACCACAAGTTTGCCTTCAGTTTGAAAGCAAAGTACTTTGTTTGGGATGATTTGATAAAAGGGCACCAGGCCCTCATAGCTTTGTATGTGAGTGGAATATTTTTCTAATTCTATCCTAAATTTAACAAGAAACCAATGAAGGGCAGCGAGGATTAGGGACATATGGTCTCTCCTATAGGTTTGCATTTTAATTCATGCCAAGAAAGGCCAGTACCCTCACAAACTGATTTAGTTTAGTTAGTTTCATTGATAGATAGACCTGGGTATCCTTAGAATAACACTGGATATCATATTCCCTCATGCTATTGCCCAGTCAAGAGAATGACTCCCAATTTAGAACCCTGTGGAATATCAAAATTAATTGTGGTGTATGTATACAACTTGTTAATATTTTAGAATAAGGAAATGACTTTAAATAATCCAAAATAACATCCATAATACATATTAAAAAGCTGCAGGTAATGGTGGGCTCTAAATCAAGATGAAATTCTTCATACAAATTATTATTCTACATTTTGAGGAATAAGTTCATCTGAGTTCCTTATCAATTATGTTACAAATAAAAAGAAGGTTAGATATGTATGCATTTTGATTCAACCTCAGGATCAAGAGTGGGCATTTTAAGCAATAGTACTGTAATTGCAGCTGACTAAATGGCCTGGAGCCGGTCAATAGAAATGGATTAATCTGATCGAGTACAAAGGTGTTGATAAGGAAGAGAACATTTTTAAATGCTTGGGATGGGGTCCACCAGACACGTCGATGCAAGGATTGTTGACATTAACTAAGGGAGATTAATGGGAGAGAAAAAGGATAAATAAGAGTATAAATGAGACCTTTTACTATTTTTAAGTTTGCAGCATCAGACTCAGCATTTGCGGCAACTGTGGTACAATCCAATTTTCTTCTCAGCACTGATGAGACAACATTTTTTCAACTTGGCCAGATAACTGAAAAGCAACCTTGGGTTCTTCCATATATTTTCATTTTCATACTGAGTGTTTTGTCATCATTTCATGAAAAATAACTGATTCCATCAAAGAGTTACATGCAAAGCGAAGACTGTCATTGCCCATTATGATGTATGCGCTGTAATAAAACACCAATGCAGATAAAAGGTCGGATAAGTCAGACAGCTAAAATTCCTTGTTGTTGTTGGGTTTTTTTTTTTTTATTTTTGCTTATTCCTTTATTTTTTAAAGAAAATTCAGTCCAGGTTAACTACTTATTATGGACTATATTAGCCACAATATTATCTTTTTTTTTAAAAAAGATAAAAAATTAAAGGAGACATATTTAACCCTTTTATTCACAAAATAACATGATTCCAGTCTGTTCTATACTTGTTGAAATACAGTACAGCAATCTTTTCTGACCTGTGTGTATGTCATTGTGAGAAAGTGAGCAACCCCTCCCCTTCTCACCGTCACCGGACTTTTTTAATGTGTGTGGCAGAGTGGAGGATTGGGCGTGGTCTGCGGGTGAGCAGCACACAGGTGTACCTGGTTCTGCTGATTGGGCCCACCTGTGCCCAATCAACCTCCCCACCCTGCCTGGCTTCATAACCAGTGGCTGCATACCAGAAAGGGGGCTGCTGAGTGGAGGTACCTTGCTAAGAGGCTATACTCATTTATGCCATTTTTTAGAATACGTATTTTGCCTTCGGCTGTATGTCTTTGTGCTTTTTTGCATACGATAAAAAGCCTTATTTTTTGGCATTCCACGCTCTGCGGGGTCTCTCCTTTACACCTCATCACCCAGGTCCAGTTTGCCTGATCCCCTTGTACGTGGGGAGGCCGCTCTGGTGCCTCAGTCATGTTCATGTCGTCTTTCTCTTAGATTAGTTCACTTCAGGCAAATGCAAAGTCTGCACAGAGTTTATATTTAATAACCCTTGCAGAATTGAGCAAAGTACGAGAAAGCAATCAGTCGAGTCTGAGAGCAACACGATGACCAACACAAGGGCATTTTCTTTACTGATTTTAATCTCTCTTCCCTCGGCTGCTGTTTTACCATGAACAGTTGGGACTGATCACTTTTTCATGCGCTGTTATGTTGGACTTTCTTAAAGTCTTGCTTAGTTTGCCTATTTTTTTTTCAGTATTTTTTTGCTGTCCTTTTGCTTCTGTTCACCACTTTGTTGAGCTTGTCAGTTTGACTCCGTGTTTTAGTTTGAAAATATTCCTTGTGTATGAATTCTTGTTTTTTTCCTGGCTTGCTTCCGGTCCTGATTGTTAACACCTGTATCTTGTTAACCTTTCAGCATCTGTCAAGAATCAAGATTTTTTGTCTTCTAGTCAGTCTTATTAGTACGTGTTACTGTATGTCATTTGTTGCATTGTGTGTTGTTATTGCCCTTTTCTGTTTTTGGATTTGTTTTTGAATATCCTACCTTAGCTTTGTTACTGTTTAGTTTTTGTTTAAATCAAAACCTTGTTTACTCCATCCTCCTGCTCTCTGGCATTCGGGTTCAACATTCCCCTAGTTTTCATAGAGGGAAGATAAAACATTACACAAGTAGTAGCATTATTAATGCACTTTCTTTTCAAAGGAGTTTTAACCCCCAACATCTGAGGTACAGCAAATTGAGCATGATGTGCAGTTGGATTGAGATAGAAAGAGGAGGATGGAGCATTCTGCCCTGAGCTGGGCCTGTGTTTTAAAGGACCCTGCAAATCAAAAACTGCTCACTGAATTAGATATTTTCAAGCCTATAGGGAACCTCAAATAAAGTGAAAGAGATTTGTTATTTACTTCAGAGAAAGAGATTATTTCATCCAAATGCGACCGACATGCTGGGACTGAGCAATATTTTAATGTTAATTTCTGCCGTAAATAGTGGAGCGACGATGGGAGGAAAATTGAGTTACTTCCCCTGAGAATGCTCTCTGTGTCCCAGAGGTCTTATCAGTTGCCCTCCGTGTGCCTCATACGGCCCTGTTTGCTGCTGACTGTCACCCAGACAGATAGATCGAGGTCTAATAGAGAGCTCTGCTCTGTTAAGTGATTGAGCTGTAAATACAGATTGACCTGAAGCGAGCCTCTCATCATCTGTGAACTCATTCAACACTCTGCGTCCTCTTTGTTGACGTCTGGGAGCTTCTGAATCATTTCAGCTGCTGAGCAGGGGGGCATCTTTACCCACGAGGGAGGGGAGCGACTTACACGGCGGTGTGTGTGTATGTGTGTGTTTAAATGTGCGCTATAAAGGTGCTCAAGCGTCAAACTACAACTCTAAGATGATCTTCCCATCAGCCCCCAAAAGAGCAGAGATTGTCCCAGACAGAATTTATGGAAATAGCCATAAAAGTTGAAGACTTCGCAAATGGGATATGTCGATAAAACCCACAGAGGCACAATCTATGGCAGTTTACTGAGAAGTTGAGAGTCACGGCTGTTAGGCCGCAGAGAGCTAATTTTCTCAATAAAGCCCTGTAAGTCAAAACCCTAAGGGTTTCATAAATCTTAATATAGGACAGATTCATCAAGATCATATTTATCGTCCAAATGATGCTGAAACTTTAATCCTATCACAGAGTATACTTGAATAGTCAGTCAGATTATTGAAAAACCATCATCTGCAATGAATTACCCTCAATTTAGAGTTGAAATTTTAGAAGTGATAATTTCAAAACAGTCATTTCATTACTGAAAGAGGTCAACAATACACTTTAACTTTTCTTTTTCTTTTTAAGATGATCAAAAACTGTTAAATTGTACATCTTCACTCAGAGGTTGTCTCCTATGCAAACTATAAGCATTAAAAAAAAAATCTTAAAAAAAAAGAAAAAAAACATGATGCCAATTGCAGAGACAGAAATAAACAATGACCTCCAAATATTTTCTCCCCCCTTTTTGTGTTGCAAGTGGGAAATAAGTGAGGTGATTCAGGGACTGTGTATCCATACCAGCTCTGGCAGATGATCCTCAGCTCAACTTTGCTGATTTATTGGTGATTCACAAGATAACTTTGAGTGTTCACGACATTGACTTCTGGGAATCAGTTAACTCTTTAACCTCTTTTGATCGATCAATGACAATTAATCAAAATTGAACCTTCCTGGGTTTTAGACATTAGTCAGTTTGAGAAACAAAGATGCTGTCAGAATGATCGTTTTGTTTTGAAATGAATTCAGTTGACAGACACATAAGAGCAAATTTGTACTGAATATCCTGCATTTCTCAGCTCTCACTAGAAGCGGTTCTTTTACTGCTGGACGCTCCACATGGGCAGTGATGCCTGCAGAGCCAGACGAGAACTGGGGGTGGGAGACGCTTATGAAAACCAGCCACTCCGCCCTCTGGGGGAAGACGAGGACCCAAACCGTTTTACTAGCACAGAAGGGCAATAAGCGCTAAAAGGAAAACAATTATACTGCAATCATTTCCGATTCCTTGGCAGTCATGGGCCAAAATGGTGTAAGGATGAAGGTTGCTTGGCTTCTATAAGCCACGTTTGTGAGAGGTGGTGTGTTTTTAAGAACTTTTCTTGAATCTATATAACAGAATTTCTTTCTTGGAGTGCTAGTTGTTTTGTTTTTTCAGTGATTTGGATTTATTGTAAAAACAAAGTAAAAGAAAATTGTATAACATTCATTTTGGTTTTTCCATATAAACATACCTTCTCAATGATATGCTTATATTCACAGATCCCAAATAGGGATGCAAGACATGCAATGGTATTGCATGTTAAATACAGAATCTTATTTTTTGTAGTTGTTCAGGGGGAACTAAACCATACTTGTGCCATCTCATGATCGTTTTCAAGTTGTGAGGCAGCGATGTGTCTGGAGCGAAGCGGCTCTTGGGAAGCATGAATCCGGATCAACAGTAATTCTCCTCCCATGGAGGTCACACTCTCGATATAGGAGGCAAAGGTTCCCTCTGCTGTTTGCAGCTCCTACTTCTATTAGCAAATCTGTTAGCCCCAGTCCACCGAGAAGGAGGACCAGCTCCAGGGAGCACACTAACATACAAAAGACGCACACACTTGCTCACGGCACAGAGCTTGTTTGATGAAAAAGAACAATTAGGGGAGAAATGAGGGAGAATCATCAGGGGAAATGGTTGATGAAGCCTTTATTGATTAGAGCAGCTTCACTGATCCAGCTCTCATTGTAGCAATTACCACTGGCTGCCAGTGAGAGTGGGGGGCCTCACAGTGCAGGGGCCCGGCTCAAAGACCAGGATGTTAAAGACAGGAATGCTCTGCCAAATTAAACTTCCAATTAAAGTAAAGCAAAAACTGTTTATTTGTTTCCATAAAACAGAATCCCGTTATCTTTAACACTGAGTACCAAGTACCTTGGTTTTTACACTACAAGCCACATCCATATAGTTCTTTAGTCTGTCTTGTTTTTCTTCCGTCATAAACACATCCTGGGAAATGTGGGGTTCAGCAGTTTGCCTCAGGACACATTGAAATATGGATTGTTGAGGTCAGGGATTGAACCACTAACCGTCTGATTGGTGGACGGGTGCTCCACCTCCTGAGCCACAGCTGCCCTTTAAAAAGAGCAGTTGTGAAAAACATAAAGCAGACACAAAGAAAATGAGCTCAGGACAGTGCTGTTGGTTCCCGTCACACAGGCTGAAGTATGACAAATTATTCCTCCCTAGAATCTGCTCCTCATTATCAGAGATAATTATTTTTACAACCTCTGACTCTGAGTATACTGTGTAAATCCTTTCCTTTTCATAGATTTCATATGAGCATACTTAGTTCTGCATATTATTGTGCGTAACAAATATGTATCTTCTTTTTCTTCCCCTTCCACTCTCTTTCTTTCAAACATCAATGATTAATTCAAATCATTCTGAGTAAAGCCATAAAGTCTAAAGGGGGCACATCTGAGTAAATTTAACCTACCGGAGAGAGCTTGGTCTTTTTTTTGGTGTGTTTGCTCAGCTTAGATGGCTTTGCATTTGTATTTAAATTGGACTGTTGTCTGCCCTTAAACCAAAGATAGTTGTTTAGACTGCAGACACTTCCATGGGTGGTTTGAAAGCATCCCCTCGGTGCTTAATGAAGAATTCAAATGTGGTTTAATCTTTCCCTGGTGTTTCAACAAGACATGAGCAGGAATGTCACTGTAAGAGGGAACTGGTGACATCTAATTGTGTGATGTGACTTTGTACTGCAAACCATTTGAATTTGACAAATTAAAACATTTTAGCTCATCAATGGTCAGATAAGTAAACTTCCTTTACTTAGAGAGGGCCCACATTTTGACCTACAATGTGACTGGGTTTATGCAAATACAATAGCTAAGAATTATATACATGTTCTACATAAAAGAAAAAGAAAAGAGGGCATATTAATTCTGACCTCCATTAAAATAGCAAATACTATTTAAGGTAATGGCCAGGAGCATCAAACAAAGACTTAAACTTCACATAACCATTAAGTGAATACCCTCCACATGCTCCCAAACTATGCCTGCAAAAAACAATATGGCTGTTTGCAAACGTGCACAAAGACAACATACAAACACACAGTTCAGTCACTGCATGTCTGCCTCCTCATGCACATTGTGTCATGCTTTGGTGTGAGTTTGCATCATATTTATCAATTTAAAACACCTGCTGTTTTAGGAAGTGTTGATAGTCTCCAAATTTAAGTGTTTATACAACCAATATTTCAAAAGAAATAAGTGCATTTTGCAAGGGAATATTACACTTTTATTGGTTAATGTCTGTTTCACAAATACTGTAGACCTGCTGACACGTCTTTTTTTGTCCTCAAAGTTGGCCTTCAAAGTGCCAGTTAAAATCCAGTTTTTATCCATCTGATCTGAAGTTGTAGCTTTATTTCTCCTTTGGATCCTATCAGAAACTTAACAATTTAGAAGTACTGGCAAAAAAGTGTGTTTTGTGAGATCACAGCAGTTTCAACTGTTAGCACCAAATTAATTTCTTCCAGTCCAACTAGACGTCTTAGCCAACACTGTAACAGTTTCCTGATGACATCCTTGGATATTGCCGGCACATGGACAGAACACACTGACAAACAACCTATAAACACAGCGACCTCAAAATAATAGAATAATAAAAATAATCTTTGTCACTGTTATAACAATTATAACCCCCCCAATCATTTTACGATATGAGAATAACTTTTTACAAAACCTTTTTGCAAGTCAGGCTCCATCCATCCATCCATCCATCCATCCATCCATCCATCCATCCATCCATCCATCCATCCATCCATCCATCCATCCATCCATCCATCCATCCATCCATCCATCCCATTTTCTATACCACTTTAATCCTGTGCAGGGTCACGGGGGTCTGCCGGAGCTTATCCCAGCTCATTACAGATGAGAGGCAAAGGTTCACCCTGGACAGGTTGCCAGTCCATCAGAGGGACACGTGCATTTAATGTTATCATTTTTAAATAGGGGGGGGGGGTATCAGGGGTAAAAACAAACCAGACCACCCAGTAACATCCACCACTGCAGGAACGCAGTACTCACTCAGTTCCCGAACAGCGTCATAGTTTCACAGCAGTTCAGCTATTAAGCAAGGACACACAAACAAAACAGAGATAACGGTCAATGGAAAAATATAAAGGGACAAAGACAATCTGTTTATGCAGTAGATGGAGATGAATGGAGCGTAATCCATTGCCTTCTATTGCACCTACCTATCCTCCACCATGGCTGCTGCCTGCTTAACCACAATGATGATTAATCCTACACCCACTATTTATATTTCCTAATTGTAATTAGCGTGAATTATCAATTACGGTTAGTGCCTAATTGCCCTTCATAAAGACAGCTCCCCAGGTTTAAACGGGTCCATTTAAATAATGTAACTAATAGCTCTTGCCTTTGCATTGTGGATATATCTTCATTGTTCCATGCGTGAACTGTGATGGTTGCTCGTAATTCAATGGGGCAAACGAGAGAAGGAGTGCAGGTGGCACTTTGGGACTAATTATTGTAAATGAATTATGATGTGACCTTCTCAGAACAATGGCTAATCAATGCTCAAGTTGAGTGACAGTGCACCCTGTACAGATGCCAGAGCCATTACTGGCAGGCCTCAGCCATAGTGGAAAACAGGCAGCAGAGGCTGTTATGGCTGTCTCCTTTTAGTCTTTTTCATGGGGCACACTCTCCTCTACTCGCCCAAACACTCACTTTCTCGCGGCTGAAACAGCAGGTTTTGTGTTGACAAGATGTGCGGGCCAAAACACCTGCCCTTTCTTTGGCCCAGTATGTGGACTAATTAGGTGGCAGCCCCAACAGGAAGTTGGGGCTGAAATCCAAGCTCTGCTCAGCCTTCGTGCACCGGTAAGAAAATACCCTGTCACCTGCTTTAACGCCCAAAACAAATAGCAATTATTATTAATACCATTAAATATTTGTATGATTTTTGATTAGATTACACCTCAATTTTTCCTGAGTGTAAAGTTAAACTGGGCCTGAGTTTAAACAATGGAAATAAGATCAACTGCATTCATGTCGGGTCCATCGCACACGGCTACCTCACAACTGTATTGTATTGATCACTTGAACCATGTGTATTTTATGAACTGTATAAAAAAGGACATTAATTTTTATTGGCTATGTTATTAAAGTGGTAATAAACTTTACACTTTAATGTTCCTTTTTGTACCTTTTGTGTTTTTCTTTGTGTTATTAGATAAGCAAGGGCATAGGGCACAACTGATCAACTTCACTTCAAAAATGAGTGAAACATTTTTTTTTGCCTTCGCTGATGTCACTTCTGCTCATATTTACAGCTTGTGGGACACATAAACATAAAAACCAAAGGTGTGTTTTTTTATTTTAATAACATTTTGAAATAGCTTATGGTAAACAATCACCTGTTATATTGTGTCACATCGTTGTAAAATAGGAGACAGGTTGGTCTTTATCTGCTACCACTGTCACAATCCATTCCTCTGCTACGCTCTCCCTGCCGGCCGCACCCACCGCATCAGCCAACTCTGTTCACCTGTGAACTCAGGTGCTCCTCATCTGTTTCAAGTCTGTATTTAAGCCTCTCTGGTCCACAGACTCACTGCCAGATTGTTTTTGCTCCCATGCCTGACTCTCCAGCACTTGTTCCCGGATTGCTTACTTGGTATCGACCCGACTTGCCCCCGACCATCGCTTCTGTGTCAGCCCCGATAAATCCTCCAGCCTTCTGTCCCCGACCATGTGTTTGCCTGCCTGCTTTCCGTTCCTTGTCTGCCTGTGGCTGGTTGGCACTAGGCCGGTTCCTGCTCCAACAGGAGACCCACCTGATAAGCTTCTCCTCTCCATCTAACATCCTCTGGGAACTTATCAAGCTCTGGATCCAGTCTCTGCTGCCATCCTCTGACCTGCCAAATAATGCTGTTTAAATACAAAAAACCTGGTTCATTTGTGCTGCGATTGGGTTTCACTCCATACCAGTTACAACCTCAGCTTTTAGTGCAACTAAAAATCACTCAAGACCCGGCTCAGATCTGACCAAGCCAGGATCGGATCTGACAGTGGCCTTCCTGCTCTATAGGCAAACAAACGTGTGTGTAATTTTTTCTTTTAAGCACTAAATGAGTTGGTATTTTTAATTGCCAAAGGCAGCAGCTGGACATAGTTTCTTGTCATTAAGTGAATTTAGGCAGAAGTGTCCCAGACATCGTCCAACTGTGTCCCAAGTGATCACTTTTGAATCCATCTTGGAATATGTTTAGATGTTGAATTAGCATTGACTGCTTGTGATTTGGTTTGCTGAATGGGGTCTCATCCAGGAAATACTGCATGCCTCTCCCATTTTATCAAATAATGATGCATTGTGAGGGGGGAAAATGGTTTTGAAATGCTGTGGTGTAATAAAAATGATTTTTTTTTCCTAAAACAGTTTTGTCAGTGTTGTTCTACAGTACATGACCCTGAATAGTAAGAAGCAGACATGGATGGATGGAAATCAGCAAAGTCATTCTGGTGCACAAACCAAAGGAAACAAAACAAAGTAATTAAATGCGTGCTTAAAATTTTTATTTAAAGAACAAATTAATAGTAAAACCCTTGTTTTGAAGGTTGTGAGTTATATTGTTTGACACTTCACTGACCTTTAAATTTGATTTTGCTTGCATGACCTCTTAAATCAAAATACAAGATATTTAAAAACTTTATTAGGATGTGCCATAGAATGGCAGGACAAAGCAGGTCTGCAGACAGACTACATGAACTCTGAGTATGCTGTCTTAAGTTGTGCAGAATTAGATCCGTTTTCCAGCGGAAATAAATGCAGAGTTCCAGAATACTTTCAAAAAACTCATCTGTCTTAGAGGTTTGTCCTCTTGTAATCCACATTCAGGTTACATATCTACATGCAGTTGTAGACTATTTTGAATAACTGTGGTTTTGCTGTGGTATCACAGAGCTCATCTGGCCATTTTGATCAAGTTGGCATGATGGTTTTTCGCTCAGCGCTGCTGGACTTAAAGGTCACCCATGTCTGGCTTTCTAGCCTTGGCTTCCATGAACTGAAATTTTCTCAGTGTCCCTAAATCTTTATACAGTAATATGCTTTGTTAATGTTTAAAGACCTAAGTTATTTGCCACACTGCATTGAGACTAAATGTCAAATTTCATCCTTTTTTCATAGACTAAGCATTTATTCTCCTAAACCATTTTGGACTTGAATATGTTGCAGCACAAAGGGAAACCCTTGCAAATGCTAAAATTGTAATATTTTGGGGTATTTCTTTTGCGCATTTTATTTTTTTTTAATATTTTATATTTGCATGTATTCACCTGAGTGATAACCAGAGGAAAATTTCATCTCACCGATATGTGGAAGAAAGTTTGCTCCCTTTGCCTTCATGACTGCACTATTCACGATGTTGGCTGACAACACCGGTGTTTGAACTGACCTTTACCTTGCTGTGACAGAGGTGCACTATGACTGACAGTGTCCCTCGGCATAATTTACCCCCACCCCGCATTGCCCTCCATCTCCTCTGTGATGCAGTTGACCCCTTTACAAATCACCCCCAACTTTACACATCTGCTGCCTGTCAGCATCTGCCAGGCGCACTCACCCGTCCCAACTGTAATGAAAAACTCTCATTACTCGCCTCCACCCAACAGGTATACAGGCCGTTAGGACAATTACTGGGCAATGCCACTGACCTTGTTGTCAGAGAGAGTCAAACAAACACGGAGGTCTAACTGAAAGGAAGACTGGCACAAGGCATGTAATACAGGCAGGAGGCCTGGCAAGAAAAGTGAAGCTTTATCCTTGTTAAGGAAGGAACTGTATTGATCTAAAATGGCACACATCAATGCCAGCTCTCTAGGAATGAAAGCAGAGAAGTATGAAGCAGCAAAACTCTGGGTATCATTCCTACCACCTTTCGATTATGAGAGTAGCTATTATAGCTCTGCTCTGAAATACTGCCACACTGACTGTAAAATATCCAAATTCATATACATCTGTTTCCTGAAACTGAAAATGTGTAACCCTATTGTCAGTTTCCAGAGGAAAATGCAAACTGAAAATGCACCCCAAATGTACAGTACCATGACTACAGAACATCTTATGTGGTTGTAGATTGTTTGGATTTTAAATGCTTCTTGCAGGCATCTACAAGCTTCCAGTACATGTCTGCTGGTGGTTTCTGCAGCTCTTCTGCTCTTCTGTTGTATGTTCAAGCTCTTTGTCAGTATGCATTCTTTTGTGATGTTAGTTAAGCGACTGTCTTGCAGTATACGTAGATCCTCACCTTGAAGCTTGCTTCCTAAAATCTTTCCTAAAAACCTAAAAGCCTTTCCTTCTGCCTCATTATGCAAATGAGGAGAGCTGCCCTTCTTGGTCCAGCTCCTCCACTATTGGTCAATAAACAGGAAGAATCAAGTTAATTACGCGACCGGCAGTGTCCACATCCTGTTCGCAGGAGGCTATATCCAATCTGAAGCCGGCTATTGATCTGATTACTGATAGGCCTGCACTGATAACTGAGCAGCCGGCGCTGGCAACTGAAAAGACGACTGCTTACGTTTCTTGGCCGGTAATTTTGGTGTGGAACCCAGCAACTCATTGCATTGCCTGCTGACCCGGACATACATTAACACTGGAAAGGTTTGGATGGGCTGAGTACTTATAGCGAGAAGCTGGCAGCTAATGTGCCAACGCTGACGATGGAAACATAGAAAATAAAAAATAATAAAAACTGATTCTTTAACTTTAGTGTTTCTTCAACTACAAACAGCAGGAAAGCCAGAGCTAACAAGTGTTTTTTTTTTCCGTTTCTGGCAATGTTGTTGATAAATGTCCTCAATATTGTAATATATTTATCTCAATTCAACTCTACATTTTATTCAAGACTAAAACTAATAATATTAATGTCCAGACTTATAGTTAATATACACTAGCTGCTTTGTTGTTTTTATAACCTCCCTTTGGCTACCCCTACACCAAATAACATTAATAGATCAGTTTAGAATTTCACCCATTAAACAATATTCAGTCTTTAGTGAGGACTGATTATGTAAATAAAAAGACCAGAGAGCAGCATTATACATACAGTACACTTCAATGAATGTGAGGGGTATGTATGTTTATCCAGTGTGTCACTGCTGGCTTGATCCTGCTGCTTCCTGTTTATTGATCAATAGTGGAGGAGCTGGACCAAGAAGGGCAGCCCTCCTCATTTGCGTAATGAGGCATAAATGCATAAGGAAAAGTAAAAAAGCGCTTTTTACTTTACCTTTTGCTGAAATACATACTGTAATAAAAAGAGAGATGGAAATGTAAAGACAACAAATGCATGTATAAGGAAAAGGAAAAACAAAAAATATCTATACGTCTACTTTTATTTTTAATCATGTCAGGTTTGGTCCTCCATAGGTACAACTACTGTATGTTTCAAAACATGAAACTGTTTCATTGTTGTTATAATCTGCTCTTCAGATTAAAATGAATCATTTGGATATGTTTTTTGAAGTATTGTTCCAAAGTCATACTCATTGAAATAACAAAACATAGCCTGTATCATACCAATGTGAAGCCATTAAGGACATTATATTAAGAGACTTTAAATGACCATTTTCAAATAGCTGATGAAAACAAATATATATTGAACAGCTTTCGAAGCAAAGCCAATTTCAGAATGACTGAAAGTGTTTTCCATTTCAAAAAATTGCGAAAATGAATTAAAACAAATCTGATATGCCCCAGCACCTTCAATGTGACAAGTCTCACCCTTTCAAATTCATGCTAATATTTTCCTATAATCACTAAACATAAGGTCCAGATGAGGGCGATGAGGGTATCATTAGGGTTGCAGATGTTAGCTCGTGAACCAAAGTGTTGCCTAATTGAAAGTGAAAACTGAAGGAAAAAGTTACCAAAATCAATAGGTTTTAGGATGCTTGTACATGTAGATGCTGTTACAAACAGTTTGACAGACTGTACGTCTCAAAATTTGCAACATCTCTCCTTAAATGCTAGCTACACACCTTTTTTGTGCCCCTCTTTACATGAGAATTCAAGACAGTAATGGAGTTTAGAGAAAACAATGATATCCACAGTCAGTTTGTGAGCATAAGTGCAACTGATAATGTTGCTCCAGCTATTAGACAAATTATCGGATGTTTAGCAGAGTAGGGGCAGCCAGCCACCCTGTGAAGTGATCATTTTATTGACCCCAGAAGGAGGTCTTGGATGGAAGTGTGTCTCTTTGGTTCCCTGTGGTGTTCAACAGTCACCACTCCTCTCTGAAGTCTTGGTCTAGCACGAACAGACTCATGGCTGAGCCAGCTGCTGTTCCCGCTCTCAGAAGTCTACCTGAGGGGCTTCTTTGTCCTTTTATTTTATTTTTTTATCCTTTTGTCCCACTGACCCACACAAACAGATGTCCAGCCACTGGGCTTTCTCGTAGGAAGTTGTAAACCTCCAGCGTGCAGTGAGCTCTATTCATATGGAGAGCCTACAATGGTGGCTGCACAAGAGTTATACACATGCAAATGCAGACATGCAGACACCCTGTAGTGGTGGCTTTAACAAATGTTTGACTATGTAACTACAGGCCTTAACCAGTCCACCAGACTATAACTGTGGAGCAATGAAAGCGCCATGTAGCTCCAGTAATCGCCTTGAACTGTGTGAGTAACACAGGAAATTGTGTAGGAGGCCCTTTTAGAGTGTGTAAACATGATTAGATGCACCGTGTCACTGCCGATGGACAGGACTACACACAGAGAAATGGTCGTTCTGCCTTCTGTCAGCCATAAACAATGCAGACCTCACAGGCTATGCAAGATGCTTCCAACAACATATAAAGAGATGTGCCATCATTTTGGGATCAGCCTTCTTTGTAGTCAAATAGTTTCGCTACTCTTTTCTCAGTTCATACAAAAACTGCCAGTTTAGCTTAATTTAGCTAAAAGTGAACTGCTAAACCTGGCCTAAGTGACAAAATAAACTTCCAAACAACTCCAAAATGGTCTTATTCACATGTTTTGACTTGTGCATTTACTTTATTTAGAAAAAAACTAAGTAAAATTCTGTACGGTAATCTTTTATAACGATGGCCAAAATGCAAAAACTCTATCTGCAAAATTATTTAAAAAAATCGAGGCAAAGTCTTCTAATCTCCACTTTGCAAATCAGTACCTAGTTGGTCTAACACATACTGTAGTATAGGACTCTTGTCCAGAAAATGTTTTTACATTTATTGGGTATCCATGAAAAATACAATTCTTCGTGAAAAAAGTTTTGTTTCTTTTGCATTCTTCAGATAGGAGGTTTTGCGTTTTTGCCATCAAGACGTACGAGGAACTATGTTCTCATTTTTACAAAGTGCCACTACCTGGGCGCAGTGATGGCTCACAATGCCCCCCAAATCCCAGGTCAAACTTCTGCCAAGAGTCTGACTAGCTGCATGCCTAGCGACCAATGTGATTATTAACTATGGCCTTTATATAGGTACACAGTTATCAGATAATTATGATTACTTTGCACCAAACGATCCAGAGCTTATTTGATTTGTCAGACTGGTTGATTGATAAAGAAAACAGTTAGTCTCCATATATTGCTTTATCTTTTTATCAGATCACAAGTTTGAGACTTCAGATACCTTCCATCATCTATACTAGGGGTCAGCAGCCCTGGTGCTAAAGAGCCACAGTTGTGCATGTTTTAGATATCTCACACACCTGGCTCTAACTAAAAGTCATCATCACCTTGTCATTCAGGTCTTCACAAGTCTGTTAATGATACAGTCCTTGGTATCATGGTGTGATGAAGCAGGGAACATCCAAAACATGCAGGATTTTTAGGACCAGGGGTGCCTACCACTTATTTAAATCTAGGGGTCCCCTGGACCCTTTTCCAGCTCTCTTTGTGCAAAAGGATGCACCATGGACAGGTCGACAGTCCATCGCAGGGTCTTGTGTATATACAATCAACCATAGAAACATTCACAGGCAAACACCAAATAACATGACATACATGGTTTTGGGACTGGGAGAAAAGTGGAGTACCTGGAGAGAACCCCTGAACGCACATGAACATGCAAACCCCACACAAAAAGACCATTAATGGGATTCAAACCTCAATGCTTTAGCTGTGAGGCAATTTAACAGAAATCAGTTGCACAAAAAATTGAAAGTGAAGGAAGCTTAAAACAAACCATTCTGTGCTGTAACAGTCACTGGTTTAGCCACCCAGTGTCCAGAATGACTGTCAGGTTTTTATCTGTATTGGACACCTGCTGAGAATATTGATCATCTGCTGGTTTCACCATTTGACCATTCTAGGCATCAGGCGTCAAACAACCTCGTTCCACTTTGTATCAAATACTAATCATGGAGACAAATGATTATGAATATAAATAAATCACATTTGGGAAAGCATTCGAATGCATTAAGGTTCAATTTTGAATGCTTTAACAACTATTGAGTGGTCATGGATCCTTTTTAAATTACAGATTTCATTAAGTTATTTGGTGAGAAGTGAAAACATATAAAGAATGTCTTCTTCTTATTCTTTTGATATAGATAAAACCTTTTTCATAAGAAACATTACTATCTATGTAAATAAAACATCTTCCAAGCTGTGCCGCAATGTAAAATTCTAAATATGATATAACATTACATCTGATTCCATGAGACAACTATGACATAAAAAGACACTTTTAATTAGACATGATCATACCAGCAAGTTACTGCCTTCAGACCTGGTTACACCAGTGCTGTGTTTCTGCTCATTCCATTTTATTTTAACTGTCTGAAAAAATACTGTCAGCCCTGAATTTTCCCCAAAGACTAATTAGTGAATTCATAATGAAAAAGACCCTTTAACGGCCAGATTTTTGCAGAATCGCTCTAATTTTCTACAAAAGTAAAGCATCTATGGATAAAGGAGTGGTAGCCAAAACAACAAAAATGCAAAAACAAAACAAACAAAAAAAAGGACGGAAGTTTTTTTGTTTTGCTGATAAAAGCACCCAACAAAAAGTCCCTTTCCCGACAGTGACGCCTTTAACAGAGTCAGCGAGTGGCAGGAACATCTCCGATGAATCAAGTGCCATCTGTGGTCAATTTACTTTCAGGTCGTCAATTATTGAATTTAATGATATGGGTGATTATCAGCGAACGCTTTGAGCCCATTAGGTGGTCGCGTGAAACACTATTAGTGTTTTGTGTCACGTGTCCGGCTGAAAGAAGGGGGGTGGACAGACGCTTTAAAGATCCCACTCCGGTCATTTCATTCACGCTGAAAAACTGACGGACAGAAGCAAAGGAGTGAAGTCCACAGTCCGAGGGAGCATCACCTCCTGATTTCAGACAAATTAAGCCTCAAAACAAGAGACAAACTGAGCAGTTAGAAGTTCGTTTCCGAGCGCGTAATTATGCACGCTGTTCCTTTTTTTGCTTTTGCGCGTCTCGTTTGATAAAGGATGCCGGAACGTAAGGAGTGACGATGGCTTCCGTTCATAAGATTTCCTTTTCCATAATTGACATATTGGATCCGCACAAATTCAACAGCAAAAGGGCGAACGAAGTTTCCATAGTGAAGGAGAAGTTTGCTGCGCCAAAAGCGGAGGAAAAGAGTTTGGAGTGGGAGAGCCCAGCGGGGGAAGACTTCAGGGAAGAGCGCACTGATACAGGTAGAGAAACATTGCATTTTGGTCATCCTTGAATCCTTACAATGCCACTTCAAATAGATGTTATATTAGTTCATTTGGTATGTTTTATTTCTTTAAAAATAAAATACAAAGCATATGAAAAAATCGCTTAAAACATGGTATTTTCACCCAATAAGGGGGTCAAACCAGCAGAAAGAGAATTGCTATCCTCTAGAATTATAGTAATCTCTGTATGACCTTCCCTTAATTTCAAGGCTGCGTTTCCTTTGAAGGAAGCCACAAAGGCTTGCTCCCAGAGCCCCGCGTGTGATTGGCACCGGGACAGGCAGCCCAGATAATTGTTTAAATCGCCCCATTGAGGATGCCTCTGCGCGCTTTGATCGATATCCCATTACTGCTTCCTGCATATCTCCCTCCTGCACCTTGCAGGTACAAACCTCGCACCCCATCCATGTCTGATCCTAAATATCGTTCGATTAAAACTTCCCTTTAAATAGATGACATTTATCGATCCGCCCGCAAATATGAAACTCCATTAGCGCGTCACAGCTGAAGTGTCCAAGCTGGATTTAGACGGGATTTCTTTCCGCAACATGACATTTGAAGCGTTGTACGCTTTATAAATTATTTAAGGATTAGTGAGCAAGTCTTCCCCTCCTCTGAATGCTTGTTTCGCTCCACCAACCTCAGGGTCGTAATCAAACACTTAACCGGTGTCAAACTCAGGCCCTGGATGTTAGGCTATTATTTAAATTAGAGTTCATAACAATGTAACTATGTAAGCATTACTTTTCTTTCTTTCTTTCTTTCTTTCTTTCTTTCTTTCTTTCTTTCTTTCTTTCTTTCTTTCTTTCTTTCTTTCTTTCTTTCTTTCTTTCTTTCTTTCTTTCTTTCTTTCTTTCTTTCTTTCTTTCTTTATATATATATATATATATATATAAATATATATATATATATATATATATATATATATATATATATATATATAAATATATATATATATATATATATATATATATATATATATATATATATATATATATATATATATATATATATATATATATATATATATATATGTCATGATGAGAGTGTGTTAATGGTTAATGAGGGACTATTTTATGTGAGTGTGTCATTTAGGGATTTACAGTTAAGTTAGTTCCGGTTGGGAAAAAGGGTAACTGAGTGTGTGTGTGTGTGTGTGTATGTATGTATATATATATATATATATATATATATATATATATATATATATATATATATATATATATATATATATATATATATATATATATATATATATCAACAAATCAGGTGAGGAAGGTGAACATATTGGACAGATTTCTGTCAGGAGCTGTCCTTCAGCACCCTTTAGTCTCTCATGACTACTATAAGATACTTGATCTCTATATGAAAGGCGTTTTCCATAGATTTTGACTGTTACCTAGGAATCATTGGTGACCTTTATGGTTTCTTTTCAATAATTTCTGTTCACTGCAAAATGAACAAAATGCACACATTGAGTAATCCCTCACGTGACCTCTTGCTCATGTTTCCAGCTGCGGGGGAAGAGTCAGGAGATGAGGACTCCCTGCTCTCCAGTCATCCCGAGGCGGTGGCAGACGCCCTTCTCCTCTCCCCACCGGCCCACACGGAGCCCTGTCTCTCCGGAGACAAGGACACGGTCATCTCCACGCAGGACCCGTCGGCGCACAAGCGGCGGCGTCCGGACCAGTCCTGCGCCAAACCCCGGCGCGCCAGGACGGCGTTCACCTACGAACAACTGGTGGCTCTGGAAAACAAGTTCCGCGCCACCCGCTACCTGTCCGTGTGCGAGAGACTAAACCTGGCCCTGTCCTTAAGCCTGACCGAAACCCAGGTGAAAATCTGGTTCCAGAACAGGAGGACCAAGTGGAAAAAGCAGAACCCCGGAGCGGACAGCACCCTGCACCCCGGCTCCCACTCCCTGCTCAGCGTCAGTCCCAACCCGAACACATGCGGCCCCAACTCTGGCAGCTTCCACCAAACTTTCTCCAACTTCAGCTCTGGGAATGTGATTTTCCACACTGCTGCTGGTGTTCCGCTTTCCTCCACTGGAGGGCTGTTGCATCCCTTCATGTCCAGTGGATATGTCCAACCGACTTATTTTAATCCACACCTATAAAAAAAAAATAAGACTAAAAATAAATCACTGACACTCAGACTTTGGACATATGATATCTTTGAAATGCTTTGGGACTTTTAGAATTCTTAGTCAGAGCAGAAACCTTTAAGGTGGTTCACCAGCTGGTTCACTGTGAAGGGAGTTGGAACTTAATTAAAGTAAAAAAAGCCTTTTAATTGTTTCTTTATTTTATATCTTTGGGAATCTAAACTTCACAGTATAGTCTTTCACATGCAATATTGGTTAAATAAATGGGTTTTGTAGGAGCTTGTGAATTAATTTTCCTCAGCTGGTCAAAAGACCTTTCCATTGATTTTGCTGGTACAACTCATTACTGTATTACAACTCATACAGGGATATTTTATACACAGGTCTTTTTTATTACAGTGCATATAAATCTCCAACATAATTTGCAAGACTTCTCTACCTCTCACACTTGCATATCTCACACCTTATGTCATACAAACAACAAAATCATTTTTTTAAATTAAAAAAGTGTATAAAAAACAAGTCTGTGAGTCATGTGTGTCTGTTGTATCAAAAAGAATATGCATTGCAAAATGTCTGGATATTCTTGATATTTAATTGGCAAATAAGGATTTGTGATAGTGGTACATCCTTGTTAAAGTGTACCTTGGAGATTTACACATCTAATGGGTAACAAATATGAGCTTTTATCATAAATTGAGGAGGGTCAGGTATTGCATTATAATCTGCGAAAGAATATACAGTGATTTTAAAGTTTCAACATTCTCATTCAAACTCAAACAAGATAAACTTTGAAACTGCACGGTGTACAGTCTGCACAGAAAAATAAATAGTAAGCGCCAGTATCATTCAGGAGAAAAAGAAACTTTTTAGAATGTTAGATTAAATCATTTCATTTTTTGTAAATTGTGGCTGAAAGGCCTTTTATTCTTCTTATGAACATTTTATTCACCTTGAGGTATCCTAATGGAAAAACCTCCAGTGATGGTCTTCATGGAAATACTCATGTATAACACAGCATTTTTAATCGCATATATGTGACATGAATTAAAAAAGAGATAAATCAACGATTTATGAATTGTTGATTTTTGCCAGCAAGGGTTGAGACACAAAAGTTAGAAGCTAAATGAATGAAGGTATACCATCTTAGATCTACAATGTAAAAGTCTGAAGGGTTTTCTGTTTCCATTTATGCGGTATGAGTCTATGTCCTTACAACTTACAACACCATGTCTGCCAGTCGTTTACGTTGTGTACTTTGTGGTATCAATCCAAATATTGCAAAAAAATGTAATTATATTTCTAGTACATCTGAAAAACGTTGTGTCATTGAGTACCAAAAATGGTCTTATTTTAGGTTGGAGTGGGACATACAGTAAGTGAGAGGGTGCTATGTCTGTCTTCAATGACGGACTGGATCAGTAGTTGGTGTAAACATGGACAGTTTTCCTTTGGGCCAGTGAAGGTATATCAGTCTTAAATTAAATCACAGTCTGCTGTTAACACATAGAAGAAGGATGCAACCTAATCAGAGCGTTGCCCTA
Organism: Cololabis saira; assembly: GCF_033807715.1. Taxonomy (NCBI): domain Eukaryota; kingdom Metazoa; phylum Chordata; class Actinopteri; order Beloniformes; family Belonidae; genus Cololabis; species Cololabis saira. Next base: position 23,979,578 of record NC_084603.1, read on the forward strand.
ATCACTTTCTGACTGCTCAAATCATCAAATGTTACAAAAAACCATCATGAACATTTCATTATTAATCATTTCATTCATTTTTAAATCCAGCTTTCATTTCCATGTCAGGAACAGAAACACAAACTAACACTTTGAATGCTGAATAATAAAAGGTGTACGTTTTTAGTTGCAGCTTTATCATTTACAAACATTTCTTGCTGCAGAGCTTTGTAAAGTCAAACTGTTACTTTCATCATGCAACCACACTGTGTCACTATTTCTTTGCCTACTTTACACACATCTTTGTATACAACAGTGACAGCTGTGCTTATAGAAATGTAAGATTTACTCTCCTCATCAGTAGCAGAGAGTAATTTGCTTTAGGACTTAATCAACTGTTTCCTTTCTGAAATATTTCATTATGACGTATATTTGTTTTCAAACACTTACTGGGCTTGTGTGTGTAAGAGCTAAATGTGTAATATTTGTGTCAGTGAAAAAGTTCATTTAGGACCTGCTAATTCAGCACATTCTGTTTAAATGGCAGTTGATTGTTGGGGGTATACTCTATAACCCATCCATCTGTTTCCCTCTCTGTATATGCAAGCCTAATTGCTGTAACGTATCACCCACTGAGCTGAGAGAAATCAGCCAGACAAACAAATATTTTCCAACAGCTTCATGTAGCCTTCTTGATCTATGTAGTCCACCAGCACTGTACTGAGCGCGTCACACCCAATGTCAGCCACTGTCATTAGCTGACATCCATCAAGAGTGTATCATGCTTTCATTTCTTTAAACCACAATACACTGGTTGAGTAAACAGCATCTGTCTGTATCTGTTGAAGGTGAGTGAGATGAGCTGACTGCGGATGGGAGGCAATTATCTCCTGATGCCAGTTTGATGGTCAGAGAGGTGACAAGCAGCCTTAAATAAAATGGTGTTTACTCACAACTGTCAAAACCTGGACATATTTGGTCTGTCACTGAGGTGTTAGTGATAGTCTAACCCCCCCTCCTCCAAACATTGCTGCCACAACGTCATGAGTATAACTTTGTTACAGCTCATAAACTTGCTGAACACCAGTATAAATAATAATGATGAATATATTTCCTTGCTAAGGAGACTTTTTTTTTTCAAGAAATGACTGGCATGGAGCTGAAGAATTTGACCGTTTTGATCAACACTGCAGGAAATCTAGCACAAGATACCCGTTCCACATTTTGGCTTGAGGCAACTGTCACATGGCAATGAGATGAATAATCAACTAGGTATTTGTGAGAGATATTCAGGCCTAGGCAGAGAAGACACCTGTTTAAAATTCCTGCTGCAGAGTCCATGCAGGGACAAGGTGCTGTCATGCTTGCATGCACGTGTAAAGAAAAATCCAGCTGCAACCCCTGTTCTCTGTGCTTATCCTTTGCAGTGAAATGAGTAGGAGGCTTGAATAAATAAAAAGGAGCAAATCATTCGTTGTTGTTCTGTGTGTGTGTGTGTGTGTGTATGTGTGTGTGTGTGTGTGTGTGTGTGTGTGTGTGTGTGTGTGTGTGTGTGTGTGTGTGTGTGTGTGTGTGTGTGTGTGTGTGTGTGTGTGTGTGTGTGTGTGTGTGTGTGTGTGTGTGTGTGTGTGTGTGTGTGTGTGCGTACACAGTCTTCAGCTGGTGGTGCACAGAGACAGGACACCGTCTCCCCTGAGGTTCACAGGTTGGAGAGGAGGAATGAACAGTGCAGACAAGGAGGATGAAAAGATTTGTGGAAGAAAAAGAGATTTAGAAGCAAAGCACTGTGGGAGTGTTTTCTAATAATACGATGTATACACACTGATTAGGCTTTGTTGGTATATGTTTTTTTTTAAATAATTATCTAACTGCAATATTTTGACTCTCTTTCCAGAAAATACAATTTCAAATGTGATTTCCTCCTACAGATCAAATAAAACCTTTTAAAGCACCAACATTGTCCATTGATGCACCTCTGCATGAACTAATTTGCAACAAACTGTGTAGCACAAGGGACTCCAGTAACTTTTTTTACTGAAAACATTTATGTGCTAAACATATGACGTCATCAACAGTTTTACATGGTCATGTGATGTGAACATGACCACTGTTATAAAGATTTTGATAATACCATTATTATTTAAATCATATATCGTATAGAAAAGTGCACAAAGACATAAAAGTGCTGAGTAATATTATAGTTTTAATGACATTGGAGCATCATTACATGCAGCCATGGGGCATCATTTCATTATTCATTAATTTTTTAGCAATGCTAAGCTTTTTGAAAACTCACTCATCACCAAGAGCAGGAACCATGTTGCATCTTTAGAAACCTGCAAATATTCAAGTCTAGTTTATGTCATTTTAATTGTGGACTGTTTATTTTATTCTTTATCTTATATTTTTCTATTTTATTACTTGTACTTTGCATCGTGGGTCAGAGAGGACTGTAATTTAATTTTTGATGTATATCTATATAGCATATCTGACAATAAAGCTTGAAACTTGAACTTGAAAACTGATGTTAAATCAACTTCAGAATATTTATGTTGTTGTGGCAAGATGAGGTACTGAGCAAATCCTTGATGCTAAAACACAAGTCACTCAGACTGTACACCATTATTATGTTTAAGATGTAATACAATGACAAAAGCTTCTAAACTGAAATGAACCCTGTTGTCTTTCGGCAGTGTGCAGTTTCTGCAGATTGTACAGCATGTCTATTTTTTTTTCCACCTTTTTCTTCTTGATGCTGCCATTAGTGTGTATCAGAAGTGGGTAGTCTAAAGCTGTAAAAAAAAAAGGTTTCCTCTTGAAGTAGAGAGGAGATGATTTAAGTGGTTGACTTCTACCCCACATAAAAGAAAATGCTATGAACAGAGATATAAAGATGAGCTATAGTTTAAAAATGGCACTCTTTTTTGGCGTTTTGACCAATGCATATTCCAGACAAGTGGGGGAGAGCGAGACCAAATGTGATTTAGAGTGAAAAACAAAGACAAATCTAAATTCATTGGGAAAGATTTGGACAACTTCCCAGTTAGGGTTAAGCTCAAGATGGTCTGGAAACTGCATGCCTTGTCTTAAATTAATCTCTGGCAGGCTATGCAATTTAAGCTTGTCCGGCCCATCTTTTTTTCCCCTTCAACTCACAAATCTTTTAACTTCATGCGTTCTAATCTCTGCACACAGGCCAACACAGACACACTGATGATTACATGACCACAGACCCAAGAGTTGAGCAACGGATAAGTGAAGATTCTCAAAGGAAGGAGCTGGGCAAATAAAATGAGGGGGGCTGTGTAGCCTTGAATCAGCTTGAACTTGTAGCTGAGTACAGCCAAAGCTCCCCATTGTAACCCTTTTACAGAGGCTGATCCTCTAAAACCTCCTATGTCTCATCCTCGATCAGATTTGAGTTAAATTCTCTGTTGACCCTACAAAAAAGAAAATGAAACCAAAAGTGGTATAAGATTTGTTTGAGAATCTATGTACTTGTCTTCAATGTGGATGGATCTAGATGATAAACACTGAAAACAAATGTGGGTACCCGCTCAAAACAGAGCAAAAACAATATTTTAATAATTTTCCAAATGCCTTCTCACTGTCTCTGCTTAATATGCTCTCCACTTCCTCTGCAGCTTTACCCAACGTGTAGTTGTGCTCATCTTATGCCCGCAAAGGTCAACAGTGATAACAATACTGAGGAGGATGAGGAGTTGTTAACTATTGCTCCTACTGTAGGACCTCTGTACTCAAAGAGAATTCGTCCTCCTTTGTTCTCCCTCTCACACACGCACAGGCATTCTGCTATTTGGATGAGATGGGTGCTTAACATATTCTGCAAATGTAGGCTTCGAATTCTCAGTCAGAACTCCTCGGAATAAAATCCAAATACACTGAATATCATACAAAGCATCAGAGCATATATGAACCAAAGTTACCAAACAGAAAGGAAAACAGAAACATAAAATAGTGCCCAGCTCATTTTGTTAGATAGTTCCACCTATGGTGGACTAATAGGGTGGTGAAAGACTAAAAGACACAATTTTCAAGTAACTGACCTCTTTTTTTTACAGTTGTAATTTATCATTTCAGTACTTGTATCATTAGGTTTAGCATGAATTGTCTAACTTCAAGAAAACGTCATGGTTTCGGTTAAAATACAACCTTTCATAACATTATCAAGTACACTTGTCGTTTCTACAACAACCTTCTCAGTTTTGTGTGTTACCATGGTGATGAGACCAAATGCAGTAATATCACAGGTAGACAATGGATGGCCATGACATTATTGGTTCTTGCACAAACCATGAGAGACTTCAGCTGGTCCTAATGAAAGGTCTGTGGCATACTTTGGTAAAGAAAACGAATATAGGGATATTGATCATGTTTTTATTGATCTGGTCATACACAGAACATGAGAGCACATGCAGCATCGAGCCTGACGGCTCACACAACCATATGCAGCAAATTGAGCTCAGACAACCTCTCATTTAGCTAAAAGAAAAATAGATATTCTAAATTATTTAAGTTTTTCTCATTTCCAGTTCACTCAATGACAGTTGCAATAAAAAGGGATCCCTATAGTAAAAATGTGAGTCAGGCATTTAAGAGACGAACCAAATGTGTATTTGGACGTCTTGACTGAGACGACACAGAGAAAGCCTGTGTAGAGTTAACACCTCATCCACCAGTCTCAGCCCTGGCTCCCCTCAAGGTTGTCCCCTTGGCCTGTTGTTCTACCCACTGCTGACCCATGACTGCAGTTAAAACAACCTCATAGGGAAATTTGCAGATCAAATGGTAGGACTTATCACCACCAGCATATACAGTCACGCCATAGATGAGCTGGGAATGTGGTGCTAGGAAAGCAATATATATGCTCAAGATCTCTTAAACCATAGGGATTTATTGTGGATTTCCTTAAGACTGGCAGTGGCTCCCTCCTCGTTGCCCTGACAAAGCAGCAGGGGGGATGGCTCCAAGCTTCAAACACCTCAGGTACACCTCCCTAACACATTCACCTGGACTTAATAATACCTGCAGCATAATCAAAATCAATCAATGCCTGTACCTTCTGAGGAAACCAAAGAGGGCAGCCCTAAACTCCAACGTCCTCAGCTAAGAGTTTGTGGGGGGGGTGCATGACTTCCTCCATCCGTGGGTGGAACATTGTGCTACAGTAGCTGCACAGTGGTGGGAAGGAGGCGGTGGTGTTGGTGCTGAAGTCTGAATAAATATCATTGTACATAACTTAATACTCGTCTCAGAGAGCTACATCAGAAGAAGCAGGGAAAAGGTAGTTTGCATCGAGATTCCACCCTGCATGTGAACATTTTGACCCCTTGAGTCGTAACAGGACACGGACCACCAGGCTGAAGAAACGCTTGCTTCTATAGTTCCCGGCGTTGCTTTTCTGGTTGCTGTCAAACTGATGAAATGCTCCGTATTGCCATGCTAAGCCTGCACTGCTGCACTTATTAATTTTTTTATTATTTTTTTTTGGCGTGATTAAATTTGTATTTATTTTATCAAATAAATGATGTTACAGAATTAGATATTTGATTTGCATTTATTAATTACACCTATTGTTGCTGCATTTGGTTCTTTTCTTATTGTCATGGTCACAATGACAAAGTACCTTTAAATTATTAAATAATTTGCTTTGTTTAATTCAGTACAGGCCAACACTGAAAATTATTGTTTACATGAGAATGTTTCACCAGTGTTTACAATCACGACTTTATAACGACAGTTCAACTGTTAAACCATCAGTGGCACCAACAAAAGGGAATTCAGAATGTTCTGCTGCCAGTTGGGGAAATAAAAAAGACAAATATTCAAAGAAAGTAGCAAGAGGGGTTAAACTATCATAGGCTATTTTATTTATTTCCTGATTTGTCTCCATAATTGCTGTTTTGTGTTTTCTGTCGATGGCAAAACACATAAAGCAAGTGCAAAACAGTTGTGACTTCCCATCCCTAACATACTGCACATGCTACATGGTTTGGATTTGTGGGTGGAGATCACAGGTGGGGGATAAAAATCGGGAGTCTAGATAATTCTACTCTGATCTGAGTTTCTAAATGTACAAAGCAAGCAATGACACCACATTTCAATCTGAACTAAATTTCCAAGAAGAGCACTCTCAGTGTGGCTGAAAATGCTACAGATGAACTGTTTTTTGTCAAGACTGATAGCATCACTGATGCATTCAAACTAATCAAAATTGATTCACTGACTGCAGGAAATGTAACCCCTAAACTCCATTTATGCACACAACTTGTGCATCTCCATGAGATGTGAATAATCACTATCAATTTAACAGGAATAGACAGCAATTAGACTCGGTTCTCATGCATATGGAAATGCTGTGAAGAGGTGGGAGTTTATTCAAATGTGACTTTATCTTCATGTAGCAGCGTTTCCCAAGGCAGGCTCTGTCACTTGTCAGAAATGAGACACCTCGCCTCTTTAAAGTTGCAACCAGTGGGAGCTCCAAAGATTAGCATCGTGCAAGCCCTCATATATTCTTTTTTTTATTCTTTTTTTCTACTTTTTTGTTACCAGAAACAGATGTCATAACAAACGGTGAGTCAGTCACCTCTTGACAAGAAAATTAATATCCTTCCTGTAATGAAAAGCAAACACGTCAGTCACTTCTGAGACCTGTATCACATATGTTCAATCATGAAATGAAAACATTCCAGTGGATGTGCATAAAAGAATAATTAAAAAAATTACAAGAGCATCAGGTTTAAAACCTAGTTATAATCATCTCAGTGAATGCTGTGCCATCAAATACAAATATGACACAGCCATGAACTGTCCCTGATTGCACAATATATCCGTAGTTGTCAGTCCACTTGCCTGTAACAGTACTCTCCATGAAAAAAAAAAGTATTTTGCAAAACTTCACCAAAATGAAACCTTCAATGATGCATTTTCTCCATATACAACACATGGAACTGTGCTTCAATTTCTTCAAAATGTATTGATATTGATTATAGTATCAGCAGAGCCGGTCTCGCATCATGATGAGAAGCTGTGGTTAATGCCAGACATGAACAGATTTCCCACTACCATTGCTCCCTGCAGACAATGCATTGGGCGTCTTCCCATATGCTCCTTTATGGTGTCTTGGCTTCACAAAGTAGGCCTACGTTGTAATGTCAAGTTTGATCAGATAGCAGAGTTGTTGTTTTTTTTTAATACACGTACTGTCTCACTTAATTTGAATGCTCTTTCACCAAAAAACTAAACAAAACACAAATTATTTACTGATTTTGCGCTTGATGTTCTTCACCTCATTCTCATTTATGTATTATTTTATTTAACCCAAGTCAATCAAATCCGTTCGAGACTGAGGAGTTAAGCATGAATTATGGTTCTGCGTTAAATCGACGCAGAGCCTACGGCGTAGTCTATACCGTACGGTGCGTGTCGCCGCGTAACTTACGCCGTAGGCTCTGCGTTGGTGTAACGCGGAACCATAAATCAGCCTTAATGAGAGCGGAGCTGTCGCGGCTGCTCCACATGCGCGCCTCCTCCTCTCTCTCTTTTCCTCTGCGCGCTCCAGAGCTCCAGAGTCTGATGGAGACATTTCCACGACGAAAAGTAGTCTTCATTTGCCAACATGAGGACGGCTCACACTGAGGATACACTTGACTATTTCTCTTGAGACCTGTCAGATCGGGTTGACTCCTTCAGCCGGTAAGCGGGATATTTGCTGGTGAGCAGCTGCAAAAGAGACATCTCGAATCAACCGACTCAACTCTAGCGTGAGTATTTCTTCATTTATTTCTGCCGAAATCACATAGGCGTCAAAAAGAAGATGACTTTTGTTGTTGTTGTTATTTCAACCAACCCGTCATTTCAATTTGAATTAATATTTGCGGACACACCCAATGTCCCAGCATGAGCCATTAGAAAAAAAAAATGCAATTTCATAATAAAAACACTCTCAGTACTATGCTGTCCAAAAATGTCTCTGGAGGGACTTAGTAATACGAAGTCAACTTCTGGCTGAATCATCTGCTGCACTAAACAGCTGCAGAATATCTCTGAGACATTTCTCTAGGGGGGTTGATACCAGAGGCTGATACACAAACAACTCTATTAGCTAAAGATAAGCTATAAAGATTTGTCTACATACCTCCTCCAAACTCTCTTGAATATCCTGTTATTGTTCTTCAGTTGATTGTAGACCTTAGTTAACAGCAGAGTTTCAGGAATTCTCTCAGCAAACTCCTGCCATGGGAAGTGAACGGGTTTTCTCATGCATCTCAGCAAATGAGCAAGCTTGTCAAATCTTTTTTTTTTTTCCACTTTCTTGCAAGAATTTCCAAGACCAAACTGTGAGATCTGTTGATGTATGAGATATCTGCGTGTATGTTATTTCTGCTTGACATTTAGGCCATCTTCCTCTCTTTTCCAGTCTGTTAAAGGGGATGTAGCTCTGCTCCAAATGAGAGTTAATGCCCAGGCAGGTATAGGCTGGTGACCTTTTGACAAACATGCCTCTGTGGACTTCCAGTGCAGCTTGTAAATCAATACTTTTCCTTTTTTTTCCCCATTTTAAAATTGTCAGTCAGTGGGGGAAAGAGTTGGAGCGTAATGTAAGGGAATGGGGAGATAGATGTGGCGTTGTAAGCTGCCTTATACCTCTCCACACTCCATAAGTCAGCACACACCCATGCCAAACGTCTCCACGGCTGCTGCTCCCAGCCCTGCAGCTTGTCTGGTCTGCTGGGCAGGGAGGTTTTAGGTTGCCCACCGAATTTGTGGAACAAATGTCCGGAGCCGCGAGATATAAAAGCTGTGCTTCTTTTGGCAGAGCCAAGTGTTTCCTAAACTTTAGGTAATGCGAGAAGTATGAGAGGGGAAAAGGGAGCGAGTTCTTCCATATCAGATTGTTTAGACTGGACTCCAGGGGGCCACAAATGGACTGATTTTGTAATGGAGCACTACTTGATGGAATGTGGGAGGATTGCATGATGCTGAAGTGTTTTGGAAACTTCTCACAGCTTCTATTTCAAAAGATGATACCCGAAGATGACAACAAGTTTCAAATTCAAATTCAAAGTCTTTATTTCGAACATGACAGTTAAGGTAAAATACATGCTTCAACATTTGAACAATGAATGCAAGAGAGACACTTTTTTTTGGTAGCAGCAACAGTCATGACATGTTCGAATAGGAGTAGTAAACAACTTATGAACTTCAGTGATTTAAGATTGACTCAGTGTTATTTCTGACATGAAAATGGTTTTGAACAAACTATGTATGTTTTTGAACTTTTTTTGTGTGTGTTTCTGTCACTTTTCTTATAGTTTAGCTCTTTCTTTTGAGTGATGAGTTAAACCATCATTTTTTTCCTCAGTTCAGTTTTTTTTTCCATCTGGTGAAGAGATACTTGAAAGTCCCTCTTAAAGATAAAGTATCTCTTAAAGATATCTTCTGTTGTTCGTTCATCAGTGGAGTTTTTGCGTGTCACATTTTGCACAGATCACATTATTACCCAGTTAAATTGATTAATCTTGACACAATTGATATGGTTATTCAAGTACCAATAAGCCATGACATTAAAACCACCTGCTTTTCTAGGCTAATCTTTTATGGCAAAAACAGCTTTGCTAATTCTTTTGGGGTGTCCTGTGGACTCTGGAACAGCGATATTGGCAGCTTATGTCCAGTTGGACATCCAGTACATCCTGCAGATGCTTGATCGGAACGAGATCCAGTGAGTTCAGCTGCAGGTCAAGAACTGCTATGCAGTTGCTCTGCAGCAATGCTTAGTTAACACGCACTTGTCAAACATATATTTTGATCCAGGGTTTGCCAGTAGGGCACTGCATTATAACCACACAATGTACATTATTTGTTTAACCTGGTTTTTTAATGTTATGTCTGTTCTGTGTGCATGAAGGGCATGCATACTCTGACCATTATTTTTCCTTTTTTTCCCCCTCTGACCATTATGGCTGAAGTTACTCTTAAAAACATAAATTATTCAGTGGGCTGTTTAAACACTTTCATCATCTTAAAACTTGTTCTTAGCCTGCTGTTTGCATACCAGTTAAGAAATTGGTTAAACGGAAAACGCTGCTCTGTGGCTTCTCATGTTGTTTTGCTTTAGAACCAGTATGAGTCGCCTGCCAAGACAAATATTGTCAGTTATGCCTGAAAGCAATAGGGTATTAGGAATTAATCAGAAGAAAGCATTATCTATTCTTAAGACATATGAGGTTCATGGTACATGATAATCACAGTGTAAATATAAATATTTAACATTTACATTTCATCACATCTTAAGTACGAGCAGATTCTTTAAATATTGAGTTCATTTAGACTGCTTTCTCCCTTTAGCTCACATAAGAAAATAACCAGCACAGGCATGTTGTTACAAGACTTGTCTGAACATTTTGAGGGTGCAGAAAGGATTTACAGTAGTACGTCTTCCCAGACAAAAGCAGTTGAAGTCACTTGAACAGCACTGACAAGCTCTTTCTTCAAATGCCTTTCATCAGCTTACTAAAGGTGGGGTCACAGCTCAAGAAGAGACATGTGCTGCATTCACAAAGACTCCAGAGCTGTACTCACCAAACAAAGCCCCGACAGAGCTTTTGCCTTTGTCTGATGGTTAATAAAGTTAATCAGTCATTTTGAATTAGCTGTCAGCCAATTATCTCTTACTACATCAAACAATTTTAACAGCTGTCATCTTAAGGCAGAATACAGGACTTTCTTTTTATGGACACATCGGTTTTAATGTCATTTGAAGGAATGTTTTGTTTGATTTATTTTAGGAAGTGTTGTTGTAGTTGTTGTGGTTTTCCATCCGTACTATTAGAAAAAATAATTAACTAAAAAACAACAACCAGTAACTTTGGACTCCCGTTCTGGTCGTCTCTTATCATTAGAGTTATTCCAGTTCCAACACCAGCATTGAAAATACTCACAGATTCTGCCACAATTAAGGGTAATGGTATCTTTAACTCAATTCACTTCAATTAAAACCAACCTTTTTTTTCTCTAAAGTATGCAAGTAAGACTGTTTACATCTATGCACCGACTGATACCCCATCATTTTTATAAACAAAATCCAAATTTGTAAAACAGGGTACCCAGGAGTACTGCAGTGTCCTGTTTTTAGTCGGCAGCTAGAGTCGTGAGCCAGCTTTAGAGCATTAGCGTTATGCCAACATGCAGCCTTTTTCCGTTTGAAAACCCCACCAGCGTAGCTGTGACATGCTCATTTTGCTTTTATTATGAGTCTATTAAGTTAAAAGGAAAGACAAATTGCATTAAATCCAAGAGTTTATTTTCAGAAACAGGAGATATTCTTGAAACAAAGCTAGAATGCAAAAGCAATAACAGACGATTGATAATTAGTCCATGTCATTGGTTGCAAAAGTCAGATCCTACCACCTAATTGAAGATTTGGAGCTGCCACTACTTAAAAAAAAAACGATTTTTAAAGATAACCCTGGTATTGTAATAAACACATATATGTTCACACATCAAGAATTATGAAAGTATCTCCCAGAGATACAGTGTACATCATGGCAGAGGAGACCAAGACTCAAGTAAGCAACAACAGAATTACTGAGAGACTGAGCGTAAGAGACAAAACAAAAGAGTGAATCTTAGTGTTGTAAAGTGACTTAACTTCCATAACTATAGAAGACCAACTGAGCTTTGGTGCCACCTTTACAGTCTAGAGTAAAAATGTAGAGCAGTCTGACGATAAGGTTGCATCTTTTTATGTATTTGTTTTATAGCACATAATAAATTGCTTTGATATTAGCCATGGTGACCGAGGATCATTACTAAAAATTAAAATGATATTGTCTAAGTCAGTGATGGTTCTGATTAATTGCAATTTATCTACAGTACATGGGTGAATAATTGATTATCTGGAGAAACATAGGCTGAAACATGAAGCTAATAAGAGAAAAGCAACAAGGCAGGGATAGGTGAAAGTGAAACTAAAACTATAACAGAACTTGTTGAAACAGATTTATTGAAGCATGGGATTCAGACAAGAAAACAAGTTTTTCCAAAACTCTAACTTGATACATCTCATAGGAGTGATCGTGATGTTTGTGTATGTCATGGGAAGAAATGGGTGCAGCAGTGTTTGTCCGCAGGAGTAATTGGTTGCTTAAGAGTAATCAATAGCAGGAGGGGCTGTGCTTGAAGAGACTGTTACACACTCATGGTCCAACTGCAAAAAGATAATTGTCAACCAAGTTAAATTAATTGTTTCAGTTGGTAACACGCAAATGAGTGAAACCCATCCAATTCATCCAACCCTAGCTACTGTACCACGTTTAACTTGCTTCCTCCTTTTGGATGAATTTTATTCATTTTTTGTTCTCAACTGATTTAACTCTTTTATTTCCCAGTTTATTATGACACCACTTTAACTCTTAATTGTTATTGATATTGATTTAAAGCTATCTGACTCAGTTTTGAAAGTTACTTTGGCAGAGCTTGGGAACCAAAAGAAAAGATTCTATTTCAGCTTATTTACAGTTACAGCCCTGCACGATGGGTTCCCAGATGATCATGTAATCCAAAAGCTGTTACTTAGGTCCCTCTGCATTTCAATCTACAGTTTTTCCAATGAGACACTCCAGATAGGTTGACTGAAAAAAAGACCCCTCCTGCGGCCCCACCCCTTCATGCTGACCACAGATTCTCTTTATTTCGTTGAACTTTCCACTACCACTTTTCCACCCTTGCATTCATTAAATATCAGTTAACATTTCTGATATTCTTTAAGTACCGGTAATGTAAAACTTAAGGTTCTGTTGAAACAAATGACTTGTTCAAAGAGAAAAAAGACATTAGCATGTAGATTCACAGTTTACACTGACATGCAACCCCAAATATAACATGTTAGTGAAGACTATATCTGTACTCCAGATGTTAATGTGGACTGTGGGGAAACAAGTGGTTTAAACTAGTACTTTTTTTTTTTAAGCATGTGTGTCTTTTGTTTAGACTGTACTTTTACTTCAATAGCTTGCCTGTTCCATAGTCACTCTTCCCTGACAGGCAATCCTGTCATCTTTTATCCAAGAGAGAATTGTAAAGAAAACAGAGGGATAAGTTTAGCCTGATTGGATGTATTAAGCCAGTTTCCGGGCCTGTTTGTGCTGTCAGAACACATATTTCCTGTGAAGATTTCATCCACGATCTGTCTGTTAAAGGACTTGAAAAGAAAGGAAGAAGGAGAGCAAGAGAGAAAGAGGAAGTCTGAGCATTTCCCAGCAGGACGCATCCAGATTTTCTTTCTTTCTTCAGTGTTATTTTGACGTACAATTTCCTTTTCATCGACATATAGAGAGCTTTTTTATTACCTCAGTTTGGTGTCCAAATCTTTGTCTGTGTTCTCCATCAGTGAGGAGGCAGCTCTATTTACTTTTGTGGCATCAGAATTTTCTTACATCTCCCATTTCTCAAGGCTGGGATTCAGCCAAGTCTCTGTCACATAGTGCACTGCTGAGGATCAGGATGTACTAAAGCATAAACATGAAGACATGATTAAAACGTGCTTTATAAAAGGGGAGGCTATGTTTGAGTTGTGCATGCTGGCTCTTGGAACTGAGTCGTCTGTTCTTTTTAACTAATGTGGATCCATTCTAGACATTCCTTGTATTTATATAAGTTTTATTTCATAGAGTCACAACTCTGAAGTTGAACAAAGCTGCACAGTGTGCGCAATATTTTTTTCTGCGGTGCAGCTCAGTGGGGATGCTAATTATCGTTTGCTTTACAGCTGGTGTCTTTGCTGCACAGGATGAGATGTGTCTGATTGGCATCGTGTCATCACTGGTGCAATACTGCGTCGGTGCGTCAGGGCTTGATGTGTTTGCCTTTGTGCTTTCACAGTCAGAATATATGATATTGGAAAGTTGAAAGTGAATTCCATCAGGCTATATTCATTATATTAATGAAGCACCGAAGAGAAATATAGCATTCACTTGTATCTTTACTATAGTAATTATTGAAAAGTAAAGTAACAGCTTTGAAGTTTGTCCATTTTACAGCCATAAGCTTCTGATATGATAATTCATGTGCTGGCATTACTTATTGGTAAAAAAAAAAAAAAAAAAAGACACACCAGTTTGCAGCCTTTCTGAGGTCGGTGGACTCAAAATATTCACCAAATATGGTAATATTTGGTGAAATATCACAGTATTGGCTGCTGTACAAACACTTGTCCAAATATCGGTGGTTTCCAGATGATGCTTTCGTGAGATGCTTGACTAATTAAAGAGGTTAAAGCTGATTTTTAATAACGGGCAATACTTCATCATCAGTTTTGTTTACATTATGATACACAGCACCCACAGTGTTTACGTTCTTGTGCAGGGAACAGTGAGCGAGCTGATGCTGTGTCTTGTTTAACTTATCTCTGGAGTAAACATTTCCGTGTCTAATGAGGCAGAAAAATGCAGAGCAGAAGCTGATGCAGTTTTCGGAGATGTTCCAGTGATAGAGGTTAAAGTCATATGCAACAATCTGCTTTTTTAAATCTTTTTTTTATCTGTTTTCTGATAGATCATTTCAGCGGAACCCTAGATAAAGCACACATACTTGGCTGCACCCATATTTGTTTGCCTTTGATAGTAACAAAAAGACACAAATCTGCCTGAAACAGCAGAATGTATTTGGGTCAAAGAGTTTTAGAGTTTAAAATGAATCCTCTTTTCTTAAGACGTGAGCCTTGTCTGATCAAATATTGATTTATTTGAAAGTCTCATATCATGTGATTTTGGTGCCAATTTGTTTTTCATTTATCAAACACCCCAATATAATTCTTTTTACTTTGAATCTGACTCTACAACTGTGTGGGCCTGGTAGTTTGTGCAGCCTGAAGCTTCTATTGTTTGTGTGCTCTGGTGAGCAGCCTGCTTGGCTTTCACCTCCCTTTACTCCCCTCTGTAACTGCTGTTATTAGTCGCCTTCCTCAGCCAACCAAACATGTTACTCCCAGTCACATTCTACAGTGACAGAGAAAGTTGAAGGATTTTTATTTTTTTAAGTAAATGTAGCCTCTGGGGAGTAGCGCTGACCCACCACATTAGGAGCGATGCATGCGCTGGCTTGATCTGCGCTTGGAGATTAGAGGACTAATCTGCAGATGCAATCAATACTCAACAGAAAGTCATTTTGAGGAAACAAAATCTGCATCTCTTGATATCCTGATGTGACTGCTCTTTCAAAGCTTTATACATTGCTCAATCAATTGCACACCCCAGAAAATGATAGCTACAGCCTAAAAAGTGGGTATATGACAATTTGAGATAAATTTGATGAAAAAAAGCATATAAGACCTCTTTTCAAAAACATTGGTTTCTCTAATGTTTTAATGTGGTATAGTTATTTTACACAAAACTAACTTATGGATGATTTACTCTGAAATAAGGTTTGGCGTAAGGTGTCTTAAAATAGATTTGACCTATTTTAAATTTAGTATCTTCACTAAAGAAGGAGCAGTAAGACATAGACAATGCATTTAAAATGTTTTGTGCATTCAGATATGTACTAAATGATTTTTTCACAAACTAAATATATGACCCAAACTTGACACAAATTGAGTGTGAATAGCAAAGATCAATATCAAAGAATGGATGTATCGTTGTGCTTAATGATTGGATATACTACGATTTCAAACTGTGAAATAGTGTCAAAATTGAAAAAAACAAACAACAAAAAAACACTTTGTATTGGCTTGTTAGTTTTAATTCTACAAATATCCATGGCAAACTTTATTTTTTCTTCAATAAAAACTGGGAAATCTTAAGAGATTAAAAAAATTATAATATCACTAATTTCCTACCTAGGGTATTTAAATGTCCTGCCAATCTACCCATCAGGAACAATAATACTGTATATTTATATGGTTCTGAGATATGTTCTGAGATATGTCACTAGTGCTGAAATGGAAACTTCCCATTTCTTGACAGAAACTACTGCTTCTTTGAGATGCTTCAGTACCTTTGCAGTGCTACTTGACTTTGTGGACATCTCTGCTTGCAAATGGGTTTATTGAAATCCTTTGTCTCTCCTTGTTTAAGCTATTTTCACACAGGACTTTGACTTGTAACACTTTCTATAAAAAGCGGTGATGAAAGCCCTTCAGAAGCACATCTCACCATTTTCTATTCAAACTTCTAACAGGTACCGCTGATTACTGTGTGCGTGTTTAGTTGATGTGCCTGCCTGTCTGCTGTGGTGCTAACTGGGAAGAGTTTTCAAGTACCACCAGTCTTGGTTCGGTAGTGTAGGTGATATAATGTTGAAACGTCCTTCTCCTTCATATAAATCATCTCTGGAAACGTAATATTTTAGTTACCTCGTCAATTGGATCAGGACATCATGTTACCTTAGTAATTTAGAAACCAGATTTACTTCCAACCAGATTTCAAAATCTCTTTTTTTTTCTCTCTTTTACTATGAAATGTACTTCCAACCAGATATGATTCTATATTGGGAATTTTGATAGGTATAGAGAACAGAGATGATAACAAGTACCAGAGTCTGTTGGAATATTAGAGCAGCGAAGAAAATTAAACTATGGGACAAAAGACTTTTTAAGGATAAATTTGCTTCTATGTTTTAGAAAATATCTGTGTCCACATTAGACCCCCATATATAAATATTACGCCATTTATGCTCTCTGTATATATACATATGAATAAAAACAACCAGAAATCACTGCAGGAAAGAACCTTTGTTGAACAGGGTTTAATTTGAAAAGCATAACGATTTTTTTCTTTATTTCCCTAACTGTAAAAATTCATGTTATCACAGTCAAAATTAAGATTAGCATCTGAGACAGCACTGCCAACTAAAACCCAAACCTAGTGACTTGAGCTTCTTTCACTGACATTTTAAACAGCCCACCCCTGCCTCTGTCTGACTGATATTTAATTAAATGAGCCCCTTAATAACTTCAGAGGGATCAGAAACAAGTTCTTCTCCCACCCCAAGTGGCTGCCCACGCAGGCTTGCACATATCAGCATGCATTCCTGATAAATCTGCAAGGCCTTAAAGCTGTCCAGGAAGTGTGCGAGAGGTTTCTATTTGACTTCTGAGTTCTTTTGCTGACCTTTTCATCTAATTTGTCCAGATACAGACTGTGCTTGAGTCACCCACAGTTTATGGCATTGTTCCACATGGACATGGATCATTGGAAGGCTGTAAGCATTAAAGAATGTACATTTGCATGTGTAAAGGTTACACTGGAAGTTTTTAAATTTAAATAAATAAAACTTAAAAACAAAATGTCTTTAAGTTCATCAACAGAGAAGTATCTTTTTCTAACTTTTTTTTTTTAAATTTGGAGTCCTATAGAGATTTAAAAAAAAAAAATCAAAATATCAAAATATGCAGATAAAGAATTGTGATATTACTTGGAATCTTTCTAACTCCAGCTTCTTTCAAGTTCTGTTCCAGAGTTTACATTCCTGCACTTTTATTGAATTTTCCATTAAATAAAGTTCAATATTTATGCAGAGGTCAGGGTAGTGTGAAGCCTGTGTTTCCATCTGTATCTTTCACCGCACACGGCCTACAGCTGGAGCTGATGCAGACAGGTGCTTGGACCTGTCATTATATCCAGGCTGTATCCTCATTATTAAAAAAAAGAACCAAGGCTGAAAGAGAGATTTGAAATTAAAAGATGATTTGGCAAAGAGATTGAAGCATTAACTGCAATAAACAATAAAACATGAATGACAATAGCTTTACCTGATTATACTCAACATTTTGAATCCTTAGTTTCACTCACAGCGTGAATCACCTGAAATGGTTCTGTATTTTTTGGAGGTTTCCTTTGAGGAAATACTGTAGCACTTCTGAGCAGTTGAACTATCAAAGGAATTTCATTAGGGTTTTCCACTGCAGGCAGTCATTTCAATACTTTTTAGTTAAATGGCATATATTGCAAATTAATAACTTTTTTTTAAATGTCTAAACTAAATTATTTCTCAGATTAAAGATTTTTAAAATTAAAAATTCAATATACAAATATCATGACAGACCAACCCCGACCCTTCAAGAAGGTTCCATTTGTTGATATAAAGTTGTTATAAAACATTGGTCCTGTAATTTAATAAATAGCCATGCCAGCAGAGGGGATTAAGTCACCATGACGTAACTATATTGATCCATGTTTTAGAATAACTGATTAATCCACAAGAACTCAAAATGTCTAATGTCAATCTAATCAGGACAAACTGGTGGCTGTTTGGCCTTACTTTGTAATAATAAGACCTGGGCTACTTTCTGTTACTGAATTAACCAATTCCTCTGTATACCAAAGGTTTTCAAAGTGTTGTGTAGTCATCTGCAACATTTAAAGCTTTGTGTAAACGGTATTTTTCAAAAAGGCAACAATCCCAGGCATAAAAGTAAATGTACAACAGAATAGCTGAAAAATAAATTAGTCACGATGCTGCAATGGTCTAGCAATGCTGTATCAGGAACCCAAGAGAGCGTTGCATGAATCACTGCCAAAACTTCTCAAGAAAGTTAAGCAACTTCGAAATACATGTGTCCTACTTTTTTCCACAATGAGGTGAGATACTGGTAGCATAAGTAACCAATCCTTTAAAAAGAGAAAAAGAAAAGACAATTAACTTTTTTTTTAGTACTTTCTTTTTCACAGGACTGCAGAAGCACTGTACCCATGAAATGATCATTCCTACTATATTATCATTCATGTTGTGAAAGATGAATAGAAATGTGAGGATTTGCCATATGGGTGCCCACCTGTATCAATATCCAACTTAGCTGTCAAAAATAAAGTTTCCATGTTAACAAAATAAAGCTCTTGGTGGGCTTTTACCTTGCAGAAAGTAATGGTGTGTTTTTAGTTTTAGATTACAGAGGAGCTATTATTCTGACCCTGGAAATGTCTTAGTAAAGCCAGTCTTTGCATATAGCCCTCACCTTAGAGTGGCAAATGATCATACAGCAGACCACACACACACACACACACACACACACACACACACACACACACACACACACACACACACACACACACACACACACACACACACACACACACACACACACACACACACACACACACACACACACACACACACACACACACACACTTCAGCTAACCTCAAACACAAGATGGGACTCCTCTTATAGAAAACTATGGTTTAAAATTCCCAAACTGACACATTAGAGACTAAATATAGCTAGTTCAAGTACCCCAATATTAAAAATGTTCAAACTAATTTTTCTTGGCCCTGTGGGGAAAGACTAAAATGCTTCAAAGGAAACCTCACTGCTGCCTGTTGGGTTAAAACCACATGTGTTGTGATTTAACACCTGTTACTGTTTTGCAGGAGACCCTGTTGAAGAGTTGGGAAACCTGTGTGAAATGAAGACGAATAACCACCTGGAGATTAACAGAACCTCTGCTGCAGAAACCTACATTTTTTTTCAGGGAACAATATCCTGATTTTTCTCTCCACATGCCTTGCTCTGGGTCTGTGTCGCAATGCCGTTATCAGACTGCAAGTGTACGAGCAACACGCCAGGTGACTACATTCACAGCCTGCACAGTTGGCCTCTGGCTGAAGACTACGGAAAGAGCTCCGTCAGGACGTTCTTTCATTTCAGGCACATGAATGTTCATGAAAATCTCAGGATCAAGCAAGCTCCCTTGTTGTTTTTAACCAGCCTCAGGCACATCTCAAAGGTCAAAGTAGTTAGCTTCCTCCTGGGCCTGACGTTCATGTTCCTCATCATGGCTTCATACATCCTGACGTGGGACAAGAAAAGACTGTTGCTCACTGCCTTACCCTATCAGCTCAGACCTGTGGCCATCCCGACCATCATGGCCACAGCAGACGTTTCTACCGAGGAGAGTCTAATGGACGCAAAAGTCATCTCCATTAAGGAGTACACATCCAGGACGGTGCCTAATCAAAGGGACATCATTGACACAGATTTGCATGTAAGATGTGGAATTAAGATCTAACTTGTTTGTACTTTAGCCAGTAAAAAAGCATTATTGTTATACATACAAATTTCAGTCTGAATTTGAAAATATACACTTTGACTACTTAATTTTCTTGCTGACAAACGTGACTTGCAGAAGTCTGGTAGATAACAAACACATTCCAGCCAACGCTGGGATAAATGGCTGTTTGACAGAGCTCAAAATGACCATGACCAGTGACATTTTCCCGAAGTGCAAAACCGCTGTTATGTTGTGGTAATGCAGATCTACTATATTTGATGTTTTCATCATAGTTGTTCACACATCTCCACAATTTTCCAGTGTGTAAATGTGCTTAAAATTACAATGACATGTTGCAGCACAACTGAGTCAGTAAGCTTAATACCAGTTTGTGGTATTTTGGTTGTCAGGAATGTTTTCAACTGAATAACAACCATAGAAGAGGACTAGGTGATGCTATGTTATTTGCAAAGCTGGAAAATCCTATAATGTAGACATCAGTTATAAATGTTTTTATGCTTTTTATGTCATGACTACATGTAAAGTTTGACGTCAGTTAACATGGCATGAACAAAAGCCATGTGGAAAGACATCAGTTGGAAAAGAAACACAGGATTGTAGCTTTAAAAAAAAAAGGCAAATACTTCTCCTGGCAATTATCATTATTTCACACAATAGACATTTGTCTGCAACTCTGCATTAATTCATGCCTTTTTGTTCCTCTCGCCAGTTGTTTTCAGTAATCCCTCGCCGTTTCTTACCTGGCATTAAAAGCCCATGCTGGTATGAGGAGTTCTCCAGCGAACTGAACATGGACCCATACGGGAAGAACCACTTCAGTCTGCGATCAAAGAGCTTCAAAAGCGCGTGTGACCACCTGAGAGCCAACTTCCACCAGCATGTATGCCACAGAGACGGAAAACACTTCCGCCTGCGCTGCCTGCCATACTTTTACATTATTGGTCAACCAAAATGTGGCACAACAGACTTGTTTCACAGACTGCTGATGCACCCGGAGGTAAAGTTCAACATCATAAAGGAGCCGCACTGGTGGACTAGGAAACGCTTTGGTAAGGAAGAAAGATATGGGCAAGTTTTATGTAAACAATAGCAATTTTATCTGATTGGGACTCTTTCAGGAGTAAATAGTATATAATACTTAAAGACTTGTGTCTAATTTGAGTTGCTGTGGAGAGCTGTGTGAGGTAGCTAGGCAACTAACAGAGACACCAGGAAGTCACTGATGACCGCTTTCAAATTAAATTAATATAAACCCCTATTACTTTCAGAAACCTCTGTACAGTTAGGTCTTTCCAGTTGGCCATAGTCTTGTAAAACTCTAACATGTTCCTCATGTGAATCCACTATTACTCAACCGTAAACCTTTTGAGCTTTATAACGTTTCCCCTTTGGATACTTTTTTTGGCTAAGTTTTTTCTTTTTTGGCAGTATCCTTTTGCATAGTACCAAACTGAACTAAAAAACTGAACAGAAAAAATAAATTTGTGCTCCAGAGTTGAGGATCAAATGATAAATAAAAATTTCTAGCAGCAGTGAAATGTGGAAATAAACTTGCAGAAAAGCACTTAAGAGAGTGAAATAAAATGTTATGCAGCTACTTTACAATCAAAATCATTATTAATTCTCTTCTCTGGGGAGCTTTTATAGTGAACCTCCAGCAAGAAGTGCTGGAGTGTGTACTGTATGTGTGTGTGCGTGCATGTGTGTGTGTGTGTGTGTGTGTGTGTGTGTGTAGCTTCTGTTATTTAAGCATCTCATTGCAAATGCATTGACGCATTTTAACATTTTTAAGTGATTATATATACTGTGCTGGGTTGTCTGGAGGTAAATAGGTGTATATTTTCTTGTATGAGTGTATTATGTGCTTGCAAAATTGGGTTTGGTTATTTCTATGTGCATGCAGATTACCAAAACCACGGCTAGTTACTCTCCAGTGGAGTATTAAAGAATCTTTGATTTGTTCATTAGACAGATCTGTGCAAAGGGCACTATAAATTACCTCATAACGACTGTTATTTCTGGTTACCTCAGGTTATATCCGTTTCAAAGAAGGTTTCCAGGAACGTTTTCCAGTGGAAGATTACCTGGATCTGTTTGACTTGGCAGCCCACAACATCCATGAAGGAATCAGTGGAAATTCTTCTGGAGACCACCCTGCACTTCAGATTATCACAGGTGAACACACGTGAAAATGTATGGGTGGGTAGGAATGAATTGTCATTTTTAGCACCCATTGTGTATCAGAACAGTTAAGTTAAAGTTATTTTCATTCCCATTTTTAATTTTATTTTACTTTTGCATCTCGGAGGGGCAAAACAACTTATTTCTCACCATTCTCACTGGTCTCCTCCTTCCTTTTTACTCATGAGGAATGGTTAGGAAAGTTCAGTTCAAAGTGCTTTCCATCAAGGCAGATAAATACCACAAAAACCTGAATGATAAAAATTTAAACAGGGCATAATATATCAGAATGAGTTTTATAGGACAAGTGCACTAGACAGACAATTTGCACAGGAAAGCATATCTTTGCAGACATATTCAATAAAAGCAGAAGCAAGTCTAACTCTGAATTTATAGAAAAAGAGAGGGTGAAATATAAATTAAATGTTACAAACTATTTAAAATGGTTACAAGTGCCATAAACCTGCATTCCACTTGCTTCTAGCAGAGGGCAGCATAGTAACCCAAAACCATTTCACCTTGTTTGGTTTGAGCTGTGACGGACCGGCGACCTGTCCCAAGTTAACCCCTTCCTTTTGCCCGCAATGAGCTGGAAAAGTCCCCAGCAGACCCCTGTGACCCTGCAGGATTACGCAGATGGAGACAACGGATGACTGAAATGTTCAAACTGTTTGCAATATTACAACGCAAACAGAGAAACTTCTGCACATTTAGTTCCTTTTTAGCTTGCATTCATCTAATGTACGTCTGTAACATGTGGACAAGAAGAAAGCAGGTTTTTACTGGTCTCACTGGGAAGGCGCAGAAGTAGTGTAGAACACCCTAAAAGAAATGAAAGCATGGATGCATATTTTTAAATCTTTCTTGTATTTCACATTTCAGTTTTTAGGACACCAGTTGGATGATTTTGTGACGGAAAGATCCAGTATATTGTTGTGTCCAAATCCCTGATGGAAACCTTTCATTTTCACATGATTCGTCCTATACATTTTCTATAACTTGAACAGTTGCTTACGTTAAGTTAATAAGTAGTTGTTGTGCCTCTACATACAGAGTGGTTCTCCACCAATCAGAAAGTTGCAGGAATGATCATCGGCTCCTTCAGTCTTCATATTGTGGCGCCCTGAGGCAAGACATTGGACACCGCAGTCCTCACTTGTGATTTGCTTTGAACTTGTGGTGAATGTATTAAACCACTTGTATTTGATGCCGCATTTCTCTCTCTCTCTTTTGAGCTATGTCATCATTTCAATCAGTTGCTCAGCCTCTGAACTCTGACAAAAACACACATTTTTGTCAAACTTGACTTTGAAATTGTCCCCAGCCGGTCAGGTTGATGAAACTCCTCCATGTTCCAGAAGTGAAGGTGCTTCTCTCGAGATTTTACTGCACATGTGATTCTTATGAACAAAGTCCACTCGTATAATCTGTGGGCAAATGTTTAGGAAATGAAAAGGAAAAAAATGTACATAAAAAGTGGAACTTAGAACAGGTGGAGTTCATGGAGAAGCTTGTTGCTTTCGGTGGGTGCCACATGTGCGTGCCACATGTTCCTGAAATCAGAGACATGACAGATTGAGTACTGAAGAGCTGGAGGGGAAAACCACACACCTTATGCCAGATCGTTTGTAGTGCAAGACATGTAGTCCATGGTCTTTAGAAGTATTCATAGAAACACATCTGGTTGCTTTCATTTTTAGTTGAGAAGACATTGCTCTATTGTCTAAATGTAGCTATATGGATTGTGAATCTTCTTTGAAATGTTGAATGAAGGCTTCTTTGCAAAATTAGGCATGTTTTGTTATGTAAAAGAAAAGAAAAGGATGACTTATACAAAGCACATTCAAAATCCTAACTACTGCATAGCTACAAACCTACAATCCCAACTCCAGATGAGTGGGGATGCTGTATAAAATGAAAATAAAAATTGAATAAATTGATTTTCATGTCCCATAAACACATATTTCATTTATAATATTATCCTTTTTCCTGAGCCCATGCAGTAATTTCCATTACAGAATCATGTTTATAGTACAGAGCAGCTGAAATTCATGGACATCCATTACCAGAAATTGATGCCCTCCATTTTTTACTTCCATTTGACATACCCTCCTAACTAATGTGTTATCGGGATTGTAGATTCATCTGGCATAATGCTACACATCTCTTCTATAACTTCCCCCAAGGCCATCTTGATTATGTCACACTGGGCATGAGCATTTTCAGATGACTGCAAGGCAAGTGTGATGCTAGAGGTTCTGCCTTCACAGGTGAAGCCAGTGCATCCACCATGTGGGACAACCAAGCTTGGAGCTATCTCCATGGAGACAGAGAAGAGTCAGCGCCTCCCTTCCTCGTCCAGGACTTCATCCATGCGGTCCAACCTGGTGCTAAAATCATCATCATGCTCAGAGATCCAGTAGAGAGGTAGACAGGTCTTCGTCTCTACAGTACCTCTGTATACTTTTGCATTTATTTGATTTTCGAAGGTTTATATGAATTATTTAGGGCTTCCCAGTCATGTTGCAGATCAGACAGTATTTGTGTTGAATAAGAATCCCTTCTGTTCACCAGGCAATATGTAACTTAAAACTCTGCTTTACCTCAGGCTCTACTCCGACTACTTGTACTTCACCACGGCAAACAAGTCAGCAGAGGACTTCCATCAGAAGGTCGTGGACTCTGTGCGATTGTTTCAGTCTTGTCTCTCTGAGAGGTCACTTCGTTCCTGTGTCTACAACACCAGCCTCTTCAACGTCATGCCGGTTAGCTGGAAATATCATCTCACTTTTGACACTGCCCAAGCTGCACGAGTTGATTTATATATATATATATATATATATATATATATATATATATATATATATATATATATATATATATATATATATATATATATATATATATATATATATATACACATCGCTGTTTTAGGACACCAATGGTAAAATCATCTATCACCTGAGAAAGAACCCATTAGAGAAGACTTTAAATCAAGTCAAATAAATAATGTTCAGTCAAACAAACATAGACCCTTTATTTAATCAGATTTTGTTCTGGAGGAGATAGAGAAGAGGGTCTATTCAAATTTGATACTCTTGGCTTGTTGTTGCAACATGGTGCCCTCTAGAGGATTTAAAGTGTCACTGCATCTGCATTGACTTGTAGCCAGTGACTTCATTTGGGGTCCAGTAAAATGAATTAAAGAATGAAGATATTCATACATAGAGGTCACTCCGGGCTGTACCCATTTTAAGCGTTTGCTCTATTTTTTTATAGTGATTTTATATTTCATGTTTCTTAATATTGTCAAAGGTGTTTACTGCAACGTTTGAACGTTTTGAGAGTTTTGTTCAAAGTCCTGGCAACAGTCACACCAACAAAGCCTTAAAAAATGCATTTGTTAAGGTGATTAAGTTTATTTACAGTAGAACATTGAAAAGCATTGTTGAAAAATATGTGTCAGTCTATCAGCTTTTACTTATCATTAAATTCAATGACAAAGGACAAAATCAACGAATCAACATTTAATGACATCAACATCAGTGATGATTTAAAAACGAAATTTAATCAAGGCAAAGTTATTTCTAAAAAAATGTTTGTGGTTGTCTACAGAAGTGGGGTTCTGATGAAGACCTGACTGAAAATAAATTAGAAGATGTTCATTGTCATGAGGAAAGACAACATCAAAAATAGACAAAAATATGTGATCTGCCAGGCGAGTTCTGAGCAATGAGGCTGCATGCATCATTTTTTCTGTTATGCCATTTTGTAGATATCTCAGAATCTATTTTAGTATTTTTAAACTGGGGAATGCAAGATATTTTATACAAACTACTATGACTTTTTTTTAACATTTAAATGCAAATACAAATTTAAAAATACATTCTGTATTCGGAATATGTATTTTAAATATGTATATCAAAAATACGGCCCATCTTTAGCAGAAGTCACACGGTGACAGTGTGATTTATTGAAATGTTACAGATATTGGGCATTTTACCGGTGCAGGATTTTAGAGGTCACATACAGTATGCTATATGTCAAGGTTTTGATCCATATGCCTCTACCTTTTTAATGTTTGTGATGAGTAAACAAAGAACAGCAGTGACTCTGTAAAGTCCATTTCCAGAGTAGTTTTCTAAGTTTAAATTATTACATGTTTGTCTACTGTTGTCTGTAGTAAAACAAGTTCTCTGCATAAGATTTTTTGTGCTGATTTATGTCTTTATATCTCACAGGTTCGACTAACTCTGGGAATATACTTCATATTTATACTGGACTGGATGACGACATTTCAAAGAGAACAGATTTTAGTTCTTCGACTGGAGGACTATGCAGCCAACCTTAAAGAGACAATCAAGAAAGTTTTTGATTTTCTGAGTTTAGGTGTGTATCCAAAAAGCTACAAAAACATTTGTCATTGTGACAATTTTACTTTTTATCTGTTTTTTTGGGGGGAGACTACATCTCTCTGGCTTTAAATTGGTCTCATTAACTCTTCCTTGACCTACATTTTTTCCAGGACCTTTGTCAGACCAGGTGGAGACAGCACTGACCAAAAAGCCCATGTCTAACACCCGGCGGGCGCAGGACAGGAGCCTCGGCCCCATGCTGCCAGCCACTAGAGACATCCTCAATACATTTCACCAGCCCTTCAACCATGAACTGGCCAGCTTGTTGGAAGACAAGGCCTTTCGCTGGAGCAAAATCTGAGGGAGAATGAGCACAGGAGAGACGTCGGAAGTGACTGGTCACAGCAAGATACTCAATAAATAATCCCACAGGAGAAAAACTGTGATATTTATTTGCTTTTGACAGAATGAAAGTGAATTATCAAGTGTGTAATTAAATAAATAAATAAATATATATATATATATATATATATATTGAAAGGTTTTCTACTGAAATAACATACATTCTTAAAGTGAATACAAATTAATTAATTAACACCGCTTAATAATTTTCAATTTGAGTGGAAATCCAAGTGATTACGATCTCGTAAATTTGAACTTGACTTTTACATATTACATATATAATATACAATATGTAAATATGAAATGAAATATGAAAACGGAAGCTTATGTTTATATTATAAACATAAGATTCCGTTTTCATGGTTCATTTCATCTAAATGATAACACACATACTAAGTATTTAAAGAAACTGAAAATTTCACTGTTATATCAATTACACTTACAGATTTCAGAAAACTTGGAAATGTATCAGTCCTTAAATAAAAAGGATATGTATTAAAGTGATTGATGTAGAGGAGCAATAATTGCCCCTCTACATCAATCAATTGTAAATTTTTTATCTAGCTGTTAATAATTATTCTGAACATATAAATAACTAACAGGGGGTCTCCCAGAATTGTTTATATAGATTTATTTCTATAATAATAAACTATTTGTACTAATGGAGTCCAATTGTGGAAATTATGAAAATCCTGTGATGAGAAAACAACAGAAAACTATGATTATTATTGTTGAAAACTGACCCCCTAATTTAAAGCAAATTTACTTTTACAATTTTTGTAGCACTCACCATTGGCTTGTTTTTCCACTGGATTTGGTTGAAATTATAATATGTGAACATCCTTTTGTAGCTAAATCTTTGAAAAAGATGGTAACTGCTCCAACATCACCTACCTCCTTAGAGAAACGTTTTCTTCCTCCACCATTGATTCAAAGCCATTCTGAGTCACAGAGACAGAAACATGAAGACTGGGTTGGATATGGAGATTTTCATTTTTATGAACCTTTTCTGTAAAGTAAACTAAATGAAAAAAAGAGAGAAAACATTTCAAACAAAGTAAATGAAGCTAAGGTAGCCATATCAGTTAAATGAATAGGGATATGCAATGATATATGTTGTCATTTATTTGACATTTTGAGAGAGGTTGTAACAGCAGCTATTAATGTTAACAGACAGCCTCTAATAAACAATTACATCATCTCCAAGCTAGGCCAGATAGGAAGTTTCACAGGTTATGTTTAAGTGTTATATTGTCAGGTACACTTTGCTATCTCCAAGAACCCCTAAAAGGTGCTTGTTTTTTTATTTTTCTTGAGTGCCACACATTCTACAAGGGTTGCAGGATTTTAAGCATATTTGTTGCTTAACAAGAGCTGTTTGCAAAATGTAAATTAGCTAAACAAATGGGAGAAGTTCTACTAAGCAACAAGAGTATTTTTTTATTGTTATAATTACTGTTAAAAAACAGGTGATGAGATTGCTACTGAAATGCATCGACATTTCTGCACTTCATCTAAATTATTTGCAATCAATTAAAAAAAGAGGAATAAAAAAAAAATTAATCTTTGACGGATATTGGTAAATTCAGTGATGAGTCACAGAAAAATAGCGCAGAATATACTACAGTGAGCAAAATAACCAGAGTCAAATTCCTTGTCGAGCATGCTCAAATTTGGCCAATAAACCTGATTCTGATTCTGATTCTGATTCTGATTCATGTTCTTGTGTAAGAAAATAAATCATTTCAGCAATTGACCACAAGAGGGCACCAGAATACATATCATCACTCCACATTCAACACGGTTCCTTTCAGTGTCATCAGGATTTCACACATGCCTGATCCATCCAGGTACAGTTAAGTTCAACATGATTAGCTACCTATAAGAAGTCAAACAAAACTAAGGGGTCCATGGAAATGATTGTAATCAGAAGTGTTTATTATTTATTTGTTTCTAAAAGAACAATGATATTTTACCAATGTTTAAAAGTATTAGCAATACAAATATGCCAAGGCCAAAGCAACTAGCCTTCTGACAATAACAATTTCATGTGAACATTTGTGACTTACAAGTCTGGCACGTCTCCTGGGAAATATAAACCCATTCTTTAATTGCGGATAGTTCTGGCTTATTCAAACTGCATTGAGTATTAACTTTAAGTTCCCTCTGAGAGGGTCACTTGATTCTGGTATCCTCAAAATGTTTTTAATACATTCAATTGAATGTTTTGATTAATTGTCTTGTTGGAAGGGTGGGAACCTAAAGCTGGAGTAGCAGCAGATTAATTTACATCAGTCCTATCTTTTTTTCCTCATCCCATGTACCTGTACAATGTTTCCTACACCTGCAGCAGCAAACTAGCACCACAGCATGATGCTCCAGCCAGGTTTCACTGTGAGAACTCTCCCTTCGTTAACCAAGAAAAAGCAGCCTCCATGTCCCAAAACAGCACATTACACCAAAGGACAGACTTCTAACGTGCACCCCCATGTTTCAGATGTGCAAACTTCAGACTGACTTTGATAATGATGACCCTAAAGATCATCGTAGTGAAGAGCCTTTCAAACATAAGTAAAAACTCTGATCTTGAAACATCAAGTCCACAAGTATTGTTGTCTTGTTTACATTGCTCATTATTCCCTTGTTTCTTTAGGAAATCTTACACTTATGTCCACTTCTGTTTGTTATTCACATTTGTCTCTGTGGACTTACAAAAGATGCAATATTCACCTGTTATGAAGTCAGTAAACCTCAAGAACATGGCTGTAGCCTTCCTCCTTCAAATGAACGTCCACTATCTTTTCAGGCTGATTTCTTTGGTGTGGTCCTTAAAAAGATTTGAAGAAGAGTCTCCCTCAGTCAGGTGTTGAAGAGACATTAACAATCCTTGTGGCGTCTGTAAGGTTCAAATTGGTTGCTCCCGTGAGATTTGAGTGCAAAAATCACTTGTGATCTAATGGTTTTGAATATCTTGATTTTCACAATATTTTGAATAACGTATAATGTATTTTACATTCAGAAAAGAACCAAATGTAAAGTTTTATGAAAAATGCAAGAAGAATATACTGTTTGTACTGGATTGAGTAAATCATGCCTAAATCATGTTAGAAAGTGAATTAACAGAAGAGTCAAGAGATATTTAAAATGAAATCTGCACTAAAAGCAAACTATTGGATGCCGTTATAGTTATATTTATAAGCACCAGTGCTTCTGCTCCTGACATGAGAAAACTGTGTTCAGTAAACTGAACTGCTTTGATTTTCTTGTCCTTTGGACTAATTTACTTTCATCTTAAGTGCTGTCTCATTATCTCACAGTCAGGGTGTTACATCCATTTTTTTCTTTGCATCCACTTCCACGGATGTTACTTCTGTTCACACTTTTTTTTTAAATTTGAGCCAATTATAGCTTTAAATTAAGCCTCAGGCAACTGGTCTACAGTTTTATTTAATGTTCAGATTTGTGGTGATATGTTACTTCTGCCAGTGTCAACATGTTGTTACAGAGCACAAATAATCATGAGACTAATGAGGGTTTGTGGGAGTTTAGCTGATTGATTAAGATGTCATTGGTGTCATGGATAATGACGATCTTGTGAGCTGATAACTGCTGACATTCCCTGTTTATGTGACACTGATTGCAATTCTGGTTTGAATGTTCAAAGCTGGAACAAACAGTTTATTATGGAAGTCTTCTATCTTTTCAAAGATGTAAGATATTGGAATGTGCACTCATGGTGATGAGTGGGTGTGTGTGTGTGTTCGGCTGCAATTAAAGATACACGGGTGAAGTGAAAAGGAACCC
The DNA here is from genome assembly GCF_033807715.1 of Cololabis saira. Lineage (NCBI taxonomy): Eukaryota > Metazoa > Chordata > Actinopteri > Beloniformes > Belonidae > Cololabis > Cololabis saira. The sequence continues at coordinate 24,010,332 of NC_084603.1, forward strand.
TTCCTTTTCCTTACATCATTCCTCTTCACACCTGTTTTCACATTTTCAGATCATTCCCAGCTCTTACGGAGACCCTATCAAATCTGGGTGTTTTCTCCATTACAGTTTGATGCTCAGTGCCTTGCTCAAGGGCATGTCAAATTTGGTCTGTCAAACAGAAAATAATTACTGCGCCATTCTCAGCTGAAACTTACAATGTTTTCATCAGGGCTGTCTTAGGAAAACAACACCATATGCGTTATATCACTGCCTATGCAACAAGAGACTGTGTATTGAGAACACTGCAGTCTTTTATCTAAGAGGACTTTTTGACAAGCTCCAGAGCAAAAAAGATAATTTGTGAATAACCAAATGGCTGTGATGTTATGTATTTTTAATACTTATTTTTTCCCAACAATCTTCCAATTAACATGTATCCATAGACAACCAAACCTTTGAGATATGCAAACAGTTTCTCATCACCCCACCCTTCCAGTGGTGATGTTGGTTTAAAAAGATATAAAATGTCATCTTTAGTCTAATCACACATGCAAACTCCCAGTCTCTTTCTGATTTTGTGGAATATTTCCCAGTGAAAAAAAAATCTAATGCTGGAGATGAAGAAGTAATTGAAATGTTGAAGCATCCTCAGCTCACTGATTGAGGATTCATTTGAGAACACAATGAATAAAGTACATGAAACCAATTCTCAGAGCTTCTGAAGGAGACACACACGAAATGGAAGTAAGATGGAAAAGAGAGAAAACATTCAATTGATATTTTTAGAACAGCGACAGAGCAGGTTATCTGAAAGACTGCGGTTTCTCATCTACACCGAATACACATTTCTGCATAAGACAACATGTTTCAATTATTTTTGCACATTTCTTTTCAACCCTATTTCAAGTTTCTTTGAACTTCAGCACTCATGGATGAATAATCCATACTCATGCAGACTAAGTCTCATTTGTGTTTCGGTTTGGCTGAGATAAGGGAAATATTGGGGCACTGCTTGAAAGCTGATGAGTTCCTCATATGCCTCAGTACACCATGCACACTTTGATGTTTTTTATATTAATCTTTTGATTTAACACAAGTATCAGTTAAGTCAGTTTTTTACAGCTAAAGGGCATAGCACAATGTTGCCTTAAAAGGCCTCAAGAGCTCTAATGCATGCAGAACCCTTTATCTTTTGAGCCTATATTTGGAATAAGGACATATTCCAAGAAAAACAGTTTATCATGATAGCAAAAATAATTGAGGAGGATTCCCATTTCAAGATGGACAAGCTGAGTAAAACTATAATATGTGTAAAAGATGTAATCTGGAGGATAAATCCTAGGTATGATATAGATAAAAAGTAACTTTAATGTCTCAAGCCCAACTCTTAAAAGTGTGTTTCCATTAGGAATGACGTGGATGAAGACAGTATGAAAATAATTGGTAGGTATTTTGAGTCGAGTTGTGACATCAGCATCAGCAAATTTCAGAGGTCTATGACTAATTCAGCCCAATTAATCCAATTATAAGACAGCTCATCCTTGTGCTGATTAGACACACAATCAGACCTGAGTCACGCTCTTCTACTGTAATCCTGAGATTAAATGTTTTTTTTTTTAATTGGTTCATTATTCTGACAGATGGAGATGAGAAGTCCATCATCATTACATTCACTGCTGCTTTTCAGAAATGTTTGGACATTTTGGAATTAATACTTTCAGACACTTGTTGCATATAGTTGGCGCTTACATTCTTAAGATCGTAAATACCTTCATCAATATTTTCTGTCACTTGTTGGTGAGGGTCAGTTTTGACACTGGGAAACTAATAACCCGACATCCATCCATTTTCAACCCTTTGCATCCTCAGCAGGGTTGCTGGGGGTGGATGGGTGGCTTTGTTGTAGTTTATACAGGCGGGAGGCTTGCAAAATCCTTCGTAGTAGGTTGCCAGTCTATTACAGGATACCGCAGAGACGTGACACGTAATGCCTGCTCACGCGATGTTAAAACTCTCTTGACTGAAATGGTTACTCCATTTATTTGACGACATGCCTGGGATGTATTGTTCATCCTCTGTTAAATCTGAACACTTGCATGTCTTCAGAGGTGTATACAGATTCTGACGAATTAGAACCCTCATCTATTTCCTCAATATAAAGATAAAAGATAGATATAAAGAAAGTTAGAAATGAGATTACTGATGAAAGAATTAAGGTTATACAAATTTGAAAAAATTGATTGATTATTTTTATTATTGGGAACACTTAAAACACCAAGAAATGGCCATATTTTGCATTTTCACGAATAGAAGTAAGGTTTAACAAATCAGAAACAGATTTTTAGATATTCTTTACTAACAAAATTCACTTAATCCAGGCAGGGGTGCAATTATCTACTTTCTGACAGATATGCAGACATATTACAGGCGCTGCAGCGGAGTAGTCCTTCAGGCTGAATCAGAAACTAACTTCATTATCTTGTTAACTAGATCTCCTCTGCTCCATTTCAAAGTGGGAAAGTTAGACTCTCCAAAAGACTCAAAGAAATTCAATACACGCTGCATCTGATGTTGGTACTTATTTTAGAACCTTTTTTCAAAAAACCTTGCTACTGTAACAAACTTAGTGATGACGTCTCTGGCGCACTTAAAAATGGAAAACAAACCACCATCGTATGAGCCTCTGGAGTATTAATCAGAGAGCTTCACCCAGAGCAGACCGGAAGAACCATATAGGTGATCTCGGCTTGCTTGTTTTGTGCCGTTTCCGAGCACGATTGCTGTGTTCAGATATACCAAACGTTCTGATCTTTAGGGAGAAACGCTCCCTGTTCCGGAATAACTGCTCCAAACGGGACAGGTGTGAAAGCACCCTAAATGTCTTATTTGTTGAAAATATTGTTTTAATTATTCAGAACCAAAAATCACAAGTAACTTTTATTACCACCTTGAGCACCTTTTGTATGCATTTGCAGTTTTCCAGAGCCACACACTGCAGAGGTCAAAGGGTCAGGTTTTCCTTTCATTTGGTACCTTTTGTGTATGTCCTGACTTTGTCTATATTAGATCTGTTTCCTCATGATGACCCATCAGCGGCAACAACAGTTGGTCAGATTGAACATGTCTTATTTTACGCTTGCAGAGGTAGTAAAAGGAATGATAGAGATAAATCTCTGTACACTTTGGGGACTGAGCAGAGGCAATCAGTCATGGTTGAACTTTACCACAACTATCAGTGAGCAGAAACTCATGCCCCTATCTCATTGGATTGCACAATTGCACAACAATGTTTTGTGATTTCCCTGGTCAGTATTAAAGAAATGCCACCACGCCCCATTATATGAATTGCATTGGACCCACATCCTTGCACTTACTTCCTTTTGCATTTATTTTTGTTAAGCAAATACAAGCAGTGAAAAAATAGGGTAATTCTTTGTCTTTTTTATGTAAATATGTGTGAGTGAACAAATGCACATTCACCATTCATAATATTACAATTTCTTTTTACAATTTATTTTCAGTCTGATTTACAAAAGCACAAAATTAAGCCTAGTTGGCTTGCTTAAAATTAAATATTTCTGTTTGATGACATAACTGTTTAAAGACATGAGCTATAACACAAGATTTTTACACAATTATTTAATAAATAAAGAGAAACAACTCAAAATAATAAATATACAAAATTAATTATTTATTGATGAACTTCTTTGGTCAGAAATGTTAGTAACTAAACATGTCTAGGAAATCTTGATGAGTCCCCCCATGACCTTGAAGTAAAATTTGTTAAATCCTCTCTAAAGGATATTTTCTTAACCCTTTATAGGGCGAGTAACCATATACGGTAATTTCCGTGGACATGAAAAACTACTTTCCCTACACTTCTCAGTGAGGTCTTGAAGTCATGTGAGTTAATCCTGCCAATCAGCATAGATCATGCTTTGTCACAGACAGTCATTTTTTACAAATACACCCCCTTATGGTCAAACTAGTTCAAGTGACAGTGTCCTTTCGTAGACATATGCCCGGTGCATCTAATAAGTCATACTTCGGGTGTTTTCATTTTACAAATAGCGCATTATAAGGTAAGACAATATTGGATGTTGCATTGGATGTTGCCACAGATTTGTATAGCATAATATCAGTACCACCATTAATTCTAATGCTATTCTTCACTTCTTGTTCTGTGGCATGGTCAATGGCATGGTCAACCTGCCTGCTGCTGGTGGAGAGAGAGGGTCAGGAGCTGATTGGACTGATTGGACGAAATATATGGATGGAGAAAAAGAGAAGCCCTATAAGTCAAGTTGTACCATTTATGGAGAAAAATTTTAATATCTCTATGAAGAGACAGTAACATGTTGAGAAGTTTAAAAAAATAAAGTAGGCTATCATAAATATTATGTTGTATGTGTTTTTTTTTTTATATTTTTATACATATCCAATTTATGGGTACAATTTCACCCACAATGGGCAAGTAACCATACATGGTAACATCAGTGTTTGATACAATGTTATTCGCGATGGGCAAGGAACCATATATGGTAACTTCTTTGACCTCTATTTGCATCAAGAATAAAAAAAAAAAAGAAAAAAACATAATAAATTGTTTTAAAAAAAAATCATCTTTCAGATCTGTATGTTTAATAAACTAATAAACTGACAACAGGTTTGTCTTTCCAGGACTTTCATGCATATTGTTACTGTGTGCTCTCCTGATGACTGGCATGAACACGAAATTTAGTTTCCTTCGGCCCCTTTTGTGACTTTGCAGTTTGACACTGTTCATTTTAAAAGGTTGACCACTTTTATGAGTCACCTACATGAGACATTGGGCCGTTGTTCTCATCAAAAGTCAGTTATAATCTATCTTTTTTTTTAAATTTGTTTAAAAAAAATGTGGATTTCCTTTATCAACTTTTAGAACTTTTGGTATTTTGGGATAAGAAAAAAAAAAGTGAGCCGCTCGGTGGCGCAGTGGGTTAAGCGGTGGCTCATATACTGAGGCTACAGTCTTCCTCCTGCAGCGGTCGCGGGTTCGAATCCAGCCCGTGCACCTTTGCTGCGTGTCTTCCCCGTTCTCTCTCTACCCCTTTCAAGTCTGCATCTCAATAAAGGGCCACTAGAGCCCAAAAAAATCTTTAAAAAAAAAAAAAAAGTGGGGAAAACGGTGGGGAAGCGGTTTGTGCAGTTGCCTCACAGCGAGACGGCTCCTGGTCTGACTCCCAGCAAAGGCTCTTGCCTGGGTATTTTCTGGGTATTCGAGCTTTCTCCCACAGTCCAAAAACATGCACATAAGGTTAATTGCTGAGTCTTGAGTGTGTGTTTGTCTCTATGTGGTCCTGTGATGGCCTGGTGACCTGTCCAGGGTGCACCTCTACCTTTTGCCTAAATACCCTATTCCATCAACATTAAAACTCACTCTCTTCACCTGTACAGGTGGGATAGGCTCCAGCAGATCATAATGGATGGATGGAATTTAAAGGATTTTTAAACTTGAAGAATACTTTCTATCATTAACATGTGATGATTTCTCTCACAAACCATTTGTGAAGCAGCAAGGCTTCCTAAGAAAAGGTGGAACGGGTATGTTAGCCCCCATGTCAACAGCATCAAAATAAAGTGGCAGAAGCCAAATGGTTTCACTTTACCTGTCTTTTTTTATTTTATTATTTTGCTCCAAGGAATTCAGGTGACAAGTTAGGTCCCTATGTTTTTCCTTTCTATTCAAGCTAAATCAACAGTTTGACTTGAATATTAACCCTCATTGTGTATCAATGATTATCTAATTGTTTAAGTTTAAACTTTGCTCTCTGGCACAATGGAGAGCTGTGACAGGACTTTGTTTCCCACAGCAATTTGATATAAAATTTAAACTTTTGCAGTCATTTGTCAAATTGTTCTTTTATGAGAGGTTAAAATATGCACATGTGCTGTTTGTGCACTGGGCGGGGATGAAAGATTTTATCGAGAAAGATGTAGCGTGTGTGACGGAAGGAGGATAGAAATTAAACAAATATAATCAACCTGAATCATAAATATGTAAAACACAAGGTCTGTTTATAGCTACACAGCAAGACTGTGTTTATTCAAGCACTGTTCTGCGTTGATTTTATTCCATTGGTTTTCAGCGTTTATTTGCCAAAGATCCCTGTTGCTGGTGTGTGACGCAGCCCAGCACCTCCTGCCACAATCTGGCGCTGTCATCTGGGCTGCTGTGCTGCTTGAACACATCTCACTCATCTCATTTATCACAATTGAGTGAATGTTAACATTTTAAATGACTCTTGCTTTTGTAATGTACGTTTTTGCAGCCTAAGCTTTTGAATGTTTTATTTTAACCCTTTACAAAAATGCAGTGACGTATTCAACCCTTGCAGGCTTTGCTTGTGATCTTGTTGCTAAAACACAGATGTATCACACGTATAATCATTGTTCTCTCAGGATAGTGGTGAGAAAAGTGGCCTGTGAACCCGTGGAAATGGATAAGAAACCTTCATCCTCGCCTTTAAGTGATGCTTCCTCTCTGTCAGATTAATGCCAGTTTTTATCCTCTTTCCCTTTCAGCTCCCCCTCTCTGCACGTGCACATATAATACGCATACACGTACAAATTCACTCAGGCGTAGCGATAGATGAGTGCTGTGGTCATGCTGTTGCTTAACCAAGAAAAGAATAGCTGAACGAACGCACACCTTTCAAGCTGCGTAACTATCAACAGTGCAAACCTGGGCATGTTGATTATCATCATAAGGTTTACACACAGAGGGAAACAAGAAGTCACACCTAGAGTTTCCAGTTCACTTCATCCACGTGGGTTTGGATAGTGGGAGGAAGCCAGAGCTCTCAGAGATGCCGATTGGCCTGTGGATGAACCCAGGACCATCAACTGACAACTGCTAGTGTCTGCTCGGAAAGCTTGCCTTCCATAATTCATTGGGAAAACTAGGGAATGGAAATCATCACAAATACAAGCTTTTCAAGTAATTTTGGTACCTTTACATTTCATTTCATCACCCTTTTTTCCTTTTTCCTTTTTCTGCAAATTACATGGACGTTTTTGCAATTTCAGGTCTCTGTGGGTCATTGTTATCGTGTATTTTCACATGACAGCAGTTCTCTTTTTCACAGCGTGCATGTTCATTTGACCTCTGTGAGAGAGGCTTATTCATGTGTAACCACAGTTCTTCAGAAAGTGGCCTCATTGTATCCACATCTTTACGCTGCTAAGGTCTCTCCTAATGAAATGACTTGATGGATTTTCCCTAAGCCAAAGGCTTTTAGCTGGCCGAAACAATAATTGCGCAGAACGATTTTGTTCTCTGTTAATCTGATAGATTTCCAATCCTTCCAACCAGGTTTTCTCTTTCCTTTCTAATGGCAGTATCCTTAGATTTTCTGCTAGAGCATTCCTTGAATGATTAAGCGTATTGGCTGAGTGGAACGGGGCTTAAAAGTATGGGCTCAGTCAGTGAACTACTGCTGAATCCTACTGCCTTTTGAATGTCACTCTCTCCTTCGGAATGTGCAGTTACCCCCCCTCCCCTCAGGACATGAAAAAATACCTGCGAAAATATATAATACAACCTGAAGTGGTGTCTTATCTTCTGTTCGTGCCTAACCCTCAATGAACGTAAAGGATCTTAAACATGATATACTCTCCTTCTGTCAGTTTGGAAGTGCCTCTCTTTGGTCTCAATGATTATTTGATGGGATTTTTAATGGTACCTCACGTCGGACGAGGTCCCTTTGGCTCATTGTTATCTCACACAGCCGTCACTGCAGCTGACAGCAAGGTAATGAAAATGCTAGAAATATCTATCGGACACATTTTATAGAATCAGCTCGGAGCCTGAGCTTTGTCTGAAAGATTTATATGAAAATGACAAAAAGCAATGATGCAATGGTGTTTTTTATTAGATATTTGAGGAAATAAGTTGCTGTCGATGAATGTGTGACTGAAGACAACTGACACTGTAAGACTTATCACATCAATTATCGCATCTGTCAAATAAAACAAAGGGCTTTAAAATGGCTCACATAATAAATGGATGTCAATTAAAATTGACACGCTATTGAGCAATGGATTTTAGCATGCTGTGGAGATGCATGAGTCTGAATATGTAGTGTGTATGCCTGGCAGGACAGCCAAACATGAGCAGCATGCTAACAGAAGACATGGAGGTCAGAAAAGATTATGTATTAATTTATTGTATTTATTTATTTTATAACCCTGAGTCTGCCACCACAGCTGCAGCATAGCTGGTGATGATTTCTGCTATATCGTATGATAATCTAGTGTTAAAAGAGAAATGCATACTAATCAGGTTTTACAGGGTTTTAATTATTTCTTACCATTTTTAGTTTAACCGGAAATCATCTATTTTATGTCCAAATCACACACTCTCCTAAAGTTTCCCTAATTACGATGTCTTGATTGGACCGAAGTGGCACACATCATCATGTTCTTAAGTGTGAGCAGTGAAGTACGCAAAGCAGCTGATGCAGGCACAGTCACCAAAACATTAATAATTCCTTTCTACGTCAGTGAAAGCAGCCATGCAAGGTATAATTGAGTACTTAGGAGCACTCTTTAAAAAGCACTCATGATACTCTCAGAAAGTCCTCTAACTTCCATTCACTCATTATTCATGTTGAACCTTAATGGAGCTTTTTGGAGTTAAAAACACCTCAATCTATTATTTGGTAAAAAGGAACATTTAAAAAAATGAAAATAATGCAAACGCAGTGAAATTCTTTGCCAAATTTACACTTATTTTTCTATGCATATGCTTTAAAAAAAATGACTTACATGACACCACAAGGACAAGGATTTTGCACTTAATTACTCATGGTATATAGTTATTAGATACAAATAAGTTATTGTTAATCAACAACTAGCAGCTGCTTAAACAAATGTCAGACTTGAAATGATTAGCAACATTTTAGTAAATGTTCTTTAGCACATTAATCCTAACCAGCACAACTAAATTTACCAATAAACACCATAAAAGAACTCTTGGTTAGTACAAACTGCAGATTGACTCAATGAGCCTTGTAACTTGATGATAACTGATGAGGAAGTGATGATTGGTAGCCATTGGATAAGCCAACTGTCAATCAAAAGGATATGCCCCATTTTATAAATATATTCATTGCTATATAAATTAACCTGAGGTAGTACAAACATGAATTCATGCCAACCCAGAGTTGTCTATCTAACAGTGAAAACCATTTTTTTTTTAACCAAACTGTAAATATGTTTATTTCTGCCACAAAGCAATTTTCATTACTTCAGGGTTGGCCTTAAAACTGAAAATAGATCGCTGTTGCTTGGTTGTCCTTTCACACCAGCATCATTCAAACCTGCTTCTTCTTCTGCAAGTTTTATTGACCGTGGACATTTCTTTTAGGTGCAATAGTGTGGCTGGACAAAGGACAGAGGAAAGGACATGTGCACTTTAGGGGACCACTCAGATTTCAGTTGTGGCCAATGTATCAGTTTCTTTTTCTTTTTTTTTTGTAACCCTAAAACAACCTGTCTGTCTTCTTGTGTGAATATTGTTCCCTCATGAAGACATAAAAGGTGACATTAACAATGAGGGAGGGCAGTGTTTCTCTATGATCAACACTTACTGTAACAGTGGTTGGTGCCTGCCCCCATCAGTCTTGTCAAAAATATGTGAAACCACAGCCTATCTGTTACAGGCTTCAGTAGAACAACTGGGAACAGAATCACGGTCAAAAGACGGGAGAAAGATACAAACACTGGAAAGAATTACTATGACTGCCTCTCTCCCCCTGGGCGAGTGGGGAGTGTAGCTTGTTAGTGAGAAGTTAGATAAATAGAGCAGCCATGGCTATTTTAGGAAAAATAAACAACAATAAACTTATTAACATAGTAGGGAAGCTGTTAAGAAAACATGAAGAGAGCAGTTTATTATCCCCTACAGTCTGGAGCATGTGATAGGAGTTATGCTAAACCCTGGGGCTGAAGTTAACAGTGAGTGCATGTTTGTACAGATTAATGTTTGATATTTACATGTGAGGTTACATAACACATGTAGTCTTGAATAAAAGGTACAGTATATATGATCTATTCCAGAGCTTCAGGAATAAGAGAGAACAGATTCTTAGGTACAAGTTGAAGTGTTTTTGATTAAGATGTATAACAGCCTCTTGTGTATTTAAGACAAAATGTGAAGTGGCACTGGAGGACACACGGTAGCCGAAGAACCGGGGGTTAACTCTTATCCCTCTGGATCTTTACAAGATAGATTGTGTGCCTGCTGAACACTTTCAATGTCACATCTCATTTTTATTTTAGTTATATTTTAGTTTGTTTTCTATAGATATATATCATGCCTTCCGGCTCTTTCAGAAACCAATCAATTTGTGAAGCCATCAGTCCATTTGTTCTGGACTGATGCCCTCACGCACCATGTCGTACATTCTGCACTGATTTATTCATCTCATCCATCACATATACATTTTGTTTGGTTAAATGTTGTTTAATTAAAACAATTTTAAATCCATAAAGGTTGCTTTCTTTTAAATGGATAATCTTCTCTTGTTGTTATACCCTAATAGTAAGCCAATTCTTTTCGTAGCTTACTTTCGTAGCTTACCTCATTTATTTTAGAAAGTAAAATATTAGTAATAGTTCTAATCATTACTTTCAGGATCTTTTTTGTCTTATCACAGTGGTGGAAACACGCTTTCCTCTGAATTCTTTCTCTGGTGTTTTACTTGTGATTCAGAGCAGCATTACTCAGTTGTGGGCGTGACTCAGGCACAAAGAAGCTGTGGGAGAATGATTTTTTTTGTGCTTCTACACCAGCCTCATGTTTTATTTATCATACGTGTATGTGAATTTTAATTTTTCCCTGCTCCCTTGCAATGCCCCAAAAATCCAGAAATTTGCTGTCAAACTAAAAACTGAATTTGGAAGAGACTTTCATCTCTGTTACACATACTCAACGTGAGCTTTGTAAATACTGACATGTGACCTGAGAGCACAAGCAGCTGCTGCCAAAATGGTTCTCATATTTTAGTGGGAATCTCATCTAATGATATCACATAAGACCAAATTGAGCTGAGTTCATTAGATACTTTATTGCTTTAATTCCGGAACAATGTGGTGCTTATGATGCGAGCCGAGGTACCAAAAATAAAAACCCTGACATAAGCTTGTGCGTAGCATAATAACAAAACTATACTGAGATTTATTGCAATAAAGTGTAGACTTTTGATTTACTAACCAATCTACGTTCAGCTATGGTGATGACTTGTAGTGACCAAGAGAATGAGGTTGCTAATACAAGCAACTGAAATAAGCTTATTTTGAAGGGTGTTACCCCTGGCCTTAATAAAATGTTACCCCTCCCTGGGGAGGGGTAACATTTATGGATAGGGTGAGGAGTCATCTGGGACGGGGTCAAAGTAGAGTCACTGTTCCTCCACATCAAATAAAGCCAGCTGAAGGGGTTTGGGAAACTGATCAGGATACAGGCTGGACGCCTCCAAGGGGACAAGTTTTGGACATATTCCATCGGAAGGAGGCCTCGGGGCTGAACAAGGCCCTGCTGGAGATTTTATCTCTCCCTTTTGGCTTCGGGAATCCCTTGGTGACTGCAGTACAGCTGGAGAAGGTGGTTGGGGAGAAGGAGGTTGAAGATTTTTTCTCAGACTGTTTCCCCCATGAGACTGTCTCAAATAGGCCACAGAAATCGGATAGGCACCTTTAGTAGCAGAGATACATCCTGTTGATGCTTTTATCCTATACAGACCAAACCAGCAACCTTCCAGGAATATATATATATATATATATATATATATATATATATATATATATATATATATATATATATATATATATATATATATATATATATATATATATATATATATAAATAGATAGATAGATAGATAGATAGATAGATAGATAGATAGATAGATAGATAGATAGATAGATAGATAGATAGATAGATAGATCTAGTATGTGGAATTATTCTTAGAAGATGTTTCATTGTCAAAAAAAAGTCTGGGTACTATTGTATTAAACAACATTCTGGTTCCGGAAAGCATATTAAAAAAAAGTCTCACGTTTAGTAGTATTTCTGTTCAGAGGAAGTAGTGGAAAAAATCAAATTATAGAAATATGAGCCTAAAAAGAAAAGAAATCATAAGTATTGCCTTAGGACACTTCCTTTGTCCTTTGCGACGGCTTGAATTTGTCAAGGCATGCACTTCAGTAATGTAAAAGGTTATTCTTCATCAATCATGCTGCAGCTTTGTTACATAGCAGTTGGTGTATCAACTTTGCTTTAGGATAGTATACATAATCGCCAAAATAATGACTTAATCATAACCGACCTTAAAGGGGACCTATTATGAATAGAACAGAACAGAACAGAATGTCAGTTACAAAGTGATGCCCAGGCTGCAGGTGTAAATGACCTACGACCTATTTAACCTGCTCTACGTGACAAAACAAAAAGAGAGCATCGTTTGAGTGACTGCGTATTTTAAAACTCTTCATAATTTCAGTCCTGCAACAGATGCACATAAATGATGATAATCTTTTATTGGGCAGTCAAGAAACCTAAAGGGGACCTATTATGAAAAACACTTTTTCTCTTGCTTTAACATATATAAAGTGGTCTCCCCTCAGCCTGCCAACTCAGAGAAGGAGGAAAGCAACGAAATTCTGCAGTGTCTGTACAGCGGCCTGGATGATCCAGTGTGATGTGGAACTACGAGCCGTTCAGATTCTGCTCCTGTCGTTACGTAACGACAGGAGTGATGCGTGGAACCACGGCCACAACTAACTCCGCCGGCCGGAGCTTCCGCCATTCCGCGGTGTGTCGCGTCATTGCGTCATCGCGTCAGGCAGCCAATCAGCACAGTGCCTCATTATCATAGCCGCCCCGCCCACTCAGAATCCCGCATAGATAATGAGGTTAGAAACTGGGAAGATAAAACCATGGCTCAGAGGCTGAATTTCTAATTTATTTAGCAAAAACAATCAAAAGCTTGCTTTTAAGACATTCAAGGCCTGTTTAAAAAAGGTATTAGATGCCATAATAGGTCCCCTTTAAGTTTCCTTAATAGAGTAAGAAAGACAATGCCTAAAATGTAAAACCTGTGCATTTGCTGTTGTTATTAACATCCCGCTTGTTATTTAACTGACACGAAACTCCATATCTTCCCTGACTATGGTCATACACCCGATTTCTTTTTTTTTCATGCAGTCCATTTACTTCACCCAGTTTCTTAACAGTATAGTTACAACCATCAACTCCTGTTTCTGCTAATCTATTTTGATGATATTTTATTTCTCTGTTGTGCATTCTCTGTTTCAAAGTCTTCATGGAAACGGCCAGCATGTCTTGCAACATTTTTAGATATGTTTTACAATGTCACCATCTTCAGCTGTTAAATTAACAAAACAACCACGCAAAAAAAAAAACTGAGATTCATCAGACTTTTTAAAAATAGAATGAACTGAATGAACATCCTTCAAGAGGGGTGATATTACATATTTGTACATATTTCTGTCTGAACCACAACCAGATCACCACAAGGTTGTTCTTAAATAAATCCTCTTAAAAAAGTGGATTAAAGTTTAGTTTTAGACGAAAAGGTACAGCCTGTTGTGGATTATACCGTAAAATGTTTCATTTCTCACACTGTTTATCAGCTGATCAGATGGCTGGAGCAGAACATCCTTGTTATATCAGTATTTCCTTGACATTTTTACTGCAGATATAGTCATGGTACTTGTCATGGTGTGATTGTACTTATGGGGGCTATATGCGATAACACGACTAACATTCACTGCTGATCCCTTCTTTGAATGTGCAGGATGAGGTTTTGTCTGAGATATAACTGTGAATCAGAGTAGAGGATTTCTCTTCCAAGCAGTGACCAATGATAACGTTTAAACATTGCTGCCAATGCCTTTGAGACAAGAAAATAAAAAAAAAAGAATAAAAAAACATTACAGCCCACAGTTAAAACAAATGGAGCATTCCTGGACAGAAATAGATGGTCTTTTTTTTATTTTATTTTTTTTATTAGTTCAGTAAGCAATGCAGGCTGTTTACTTGAGGCCATGGGGAGGACTATGACATTTGAATTCAACATTCCCAGCATTCACTTGCACTGCATGACAGTAGTTGGTCGGTCGAGTTCACAAGAAAATATGTTAAAGCAAATTTTAGTGTGAGGGCAAAGAACTCTGCGGACAAAGTGAGAAAGGACGCCGCCTGTAATCACTAGATATTTTTCTGCTGTGATCAAGTGATTTGCAACGTTTGAAGATCTTGATGTGCAACATATGACATGTGTTGCTGATTAATGAGTCAAACTGAGGGAGTGTTGAGGGAAACTGGCTGTTGTGTTTTCCTTTTTTGTTTAAAAAAAGAAAGATATGTAAAACAGCAATCTGTTACTTTTTCCCGGCGTGATTTGGATGAATCAGAACATATTCAGTTCAGTGTTTCTGCCACTCATTAAAAAAAAAGTTGCTGCACATGGGTGACTACTAACACTTTGGAGGTTTTTACATGTTTGACAGCTAATTTATTTTCCTATAGTCATTTAAAAATATACGTTACATGCCTTGCTTCTTAAATTCTCATGAAATTTTAGATCTGTTTACAAGCTTTTAAAGATCTGCTGGTAAAGACAACAAGTATGGTTGGATGCTTTAGGCTTCACTCAGCTGTGTCCTGCTACATTTGGACAAAATGTAAGTATCTTTCTGTATTTGACGTAAAGCTCTGTAAAAATTAAATGAGCATGTGTAGATAATTAAAATAGTTTAACTGTGTGACTAAGAAATCTGATGGAATCCCCCGGCGAGGCGTACAAGATGCATTTCCATAAATGTCTGTGCTTGAATTTCACTTTTAGCCCCATATGTGACTGTATTTACAACTTTTACTTCATGATACCGGCTGAGCTGTAACACTGGGGTGACATGAAGTCACACATCTTCATTTCCTTCTACCCCTGCTTTCTTGTACTTCCTACACACGATGACTTCAACACGAGGTCTGTGCAGAGCGTTTGGTGTGTGGCAGATTTGTGTCTGCTTCTCACCCACTCACTGAGTCTCAGAGGGAGATGTGGTAAACGCACACCTCCAGTCTGGGGATCCTTCCAAACTTTTTCAGCACCTTCTGCTAGATGCTTTTGATCGGTATGGATTACAGTGAAATACTATTTTACTCTCACGCTTTGACTAATTACATGTCATGAATGTTTTCAGTTTTGATTTGATCTACTTTGTTTTATGTTGAGGCTGAGGGAGCTGAATGATGAAGATGGCCAGAGTATTTTCACATCTCTCTGAACTAATGACTAACCCTTTCTTTGCCCCCTTGTTTTGTAAATCCCTCCTAACAGCTCTGCAATTAAAAAGCCTTTAGTGTTGAATCCTGATGCTTGTATACTATGTCTTTGTTCTGCATTCAAAGCCGCCATCAATTAAATATTTTTTCTCTCTTAAACATAATCAGTGTGGGAGCGTAAAGGTTTTGGCAGACTTGTGTGCTAGTAAAACATTTCTAAAATTAAAATCTCCTCTCTCTGTGTCATTTTAAGTCATGTAGTTTTGAACAGATAATGGTAAATGTATAAGAAAAAACAAGATTTGCTTATCATTTCAAAATGCGCAGCATTTATTGTATTATAATCACAAATATATTTAGCAAAATTCAGACACAGACAAAAATAAATAGACTTTATGCCTTTTAAAGGCTTCATTCTGTCACAGTAAAATAATAACACAACACCCCGACTTTGCCAGTGTTGTCAAGTGACTCTTTCTACAACACAGATGTCACATATTCCCTCTTGTGACATAATCTTTAATGTTAATTGCACATTACTGAATAGCTGCTACTACATTTAACCATTTGAACCGACTCCATCTGATGTGTTCACACAATGAGGTGGCATTACAAAATAAACATTACTTCATAAACAAACTGGCCTCATCAATACAATTCACCATCACAGAAAATACTGAGAAAGTTGACAGAAAGATTTGACTTTTGATTAAATTAAAATCCAATGTCTAAAAGGCACTTAAATAACTCAGGCCTCATTGTTACAACATACAATAATTTCCATAAAACCATCAGTGTGGTGCATGATACAACCACTGTACTGTGAAAAATGATGATCATAAACATGTACAGTAATTCATCCAGCTAAATAACTGTCACTGAGGTCAGAAGTTAGACAGGAGTTTTATTCAAGAAATACAGCTATTCATTTCAATTACAATACAAAACATAATACATTTAAAAAGTCTAATCACTGTCCTTTTTTTTAGATCACATAACCATAAATATATCACACTGAGGTATGAAAATAGTCCTGCACGTCTGCTCTCTTTGTTCTGAACTTGGAGAGACACATGTGCCCTGCATTTGGTTGATTTTGTGACACAATTAACCCATTGGTGACCATAGTGTTGCTTTCTGTTACATGATTTGTTTGACAAAAATGTCCCACCATGCTACAAAACCATCTTGATCCCATTACAACCTCTGCCCACAAGCTGCAAAAGTGTCTCACAACTCTTTTTTTCAAGGTTAAGGCTTCTGACATTCTACACTTTTGAATCAACTGATGCCACAGACCAATAACAACGAAGTATTACAAATGTGATATTCTGCACTTGATGGCATGCTCCGTTGTTACAATGAACACAGGCACTGAGGCTGCCACCCTTTGATACACTTATGCTTTTAGGGATATTTACAGAAAGTGCAGACTTGAAGTTGTTTCATTCAGAGATTACTTACCTTTCTTCTAAAAACTGTGTGTTTGTGACCTATTTTCAAAAATGACGCCGCTGGCAGGAACAAATTAGCATTCAGCTGAGTGCGTTGAGAAAGGCTGGCAAAGTCAGAAGAGACATATTAACCCATTGTTTCTGACCTTTCAGTGGATTTTGTTGGCAATAAAAAATAAATAAATTGCCAGCCTTGTTTATTTTTTAGCAACAATCGTTGTTTGCTTTAATGTTTCACCATCACAGAGAACTCCATCCAGTCCTGCACTGCACACGTTGAAAGATCGTCTCTGAACGGGATGGGTGTCACTGGCCGAGCAATTTATTCAGTGGTGGCTGACTGTTGCTGGTTGTGTTGGAGGTGGTTTCACTCCTCCTTGGGTTGTTGTCTGTCCTGAGGGAGGAAGAGTTGAGGGGGCTCCTCTTGAGGATTTTATTTGCGAGATGGCTGCAGGTCTTCCTGTACTGATGACGCAGCAGAGAGTAGACGAATGGGTCACTTGCTGCCTTGCTGTAGGCCAAACATTTGGACATGACACCCCAGTGAGGGCTTATGGGCCCTGGGGAGGAGAGCTCCATGATTCTACCTCAAATAAAGCACAAATGTTAAGAAAAGTCACACACAATTGAAGGGCAAAGTGCAGCATCTGGTCTATTTCTCAGATCAGTGGAGTGGAAGGCATCACACACATGATGAACCCCCTTCAGTGCTATTATATTGTGAAAATGTCATGATGTCACTCCAGTGAAATGTCATCACTGTGTTGCAGAACAAAAATTGATACATGTCATTTTTTTGTTTCATTCTTGACTTATTATTGTAGCGATTTATTTGTTGTCTTAAGTCAAAGTAACGGCAAAAAAACAGTATTAACTATCAAGAGCATTTATATACCGTTAAGAGCATGTAACAAGGATAAGATATGTGGGTCATTCATGTTTCCAGTCCATTATACGCTGTAACATTATGAAAATGAGGTCTTATTAAGTGTTTAAAATGTCACATGGTAACAAGACTCCACTGAAAACAATTATTCAGATGAGTATAACCCAATAAGCAGGAAAAGTTGAGAGGTCTGTGGTATGTTCTTTTCTAATCTCACTGGATTCAGGTTCAGGTTCATAACAGCAAAAAAGTAGGAAACATTTGGACACCTAACATTTAACATCCATATAATATTACGGCTTGCAGCTCACCTTGTAACGACATATGGTGTGAAACACACCACAAATGTGCCGATGAAGGTACTGATCTTCTTGGTGGCTCTCCGCCTCCTCTGCCTCTGCTCATCCAAGCATTTCTGGCGTACGCTGCCAAAGCACACAGGTAGTGTTATATTCTCCCCACAGGCATCATCAGACATGTAGACATGGTGAAGGAATACAAGCGAAAAACTATGTGGGGTGGATGTGAAGAAAACAGCCAGCTGAGCTCCGTAATCTCTGATAATTACATTGGAAAATTGTGACACTGCACTGATATTACAGTATTTATGTGTGTGTGTGTGTGTGTGTGTGTGTGTGTGTGTGTGTGTGTGTGTGTGTGTGTGTGTGTGTGTGTGTGTGTGTGCGTGTGTGCGTGTGTGTGTGCGTGTGTGTGTGTGTGTGTGTGTATGTTTATTACCTAAAATGGTTCAAATAAAATGCTTGGATGGAAATCAATATGTTCAATATCTTAAAACATAGCAAATAAAACAAGAAAAGCTTTTAATCTGGGGAAATATATCATTTTTATCAGATAATATGATAACAAAAGTTTATTATTTTTCTGGCCACTAGCTATTTATGGTTGCTTTCAGTGCAGTTTAAAGCAGCACTATGTAACTTTTCCACCTTAATATAATATTTCCAGAGTCATTGTGATGGTACATCAACTTCCAACAGGTTTAATGAACCTCTGTCATGGTCTGAGGGGTCTGTATCGCCTTCACTGGCACTATGTAACTTTGAGGTGCATGGTAGGAACCCTTCCACACTACTGGTAAAGCACTACCGCTTTTGTCCAAAGGAGCCACCAAACTCAACAAAAGCTGAAAGTTACATTGTGCTGCTTAAAGAGGCAAAGCAGAGAACAATCCTAATGCTCCTCTGCAAAACAGGCAGTGCAAGCTTTTTAACTGCACAAACAAAAGTGGCCTGTCTGTAATACTTATTACAATAGAAAAAATATAAGAAGTCGTGTGCAAACATTTAAGTGTAAAGGCTGATTTATGGTTCCGCGTTACACCAACGCAGAGCCTACGCCGTAGGGTACGCGGCGGCGCGCACCGTATGGTGCGCGCCGCCGCGTAACCTATGTCGTACTCTAGGGCGTAAGCTCTGCGTCGATTTAACGCAGAACCATAATTCAGGCTTAAAACCAAGGGCGTAGGTTTGGTCTCAACATTGGTAGGGACGATATAACAGCATAACCTGCATGAACACTTTTTGCTGGGGACGGGACATTAATAAGACCAAACAGATTGGGTGAACGGGGGTCAGGGCTACATTTGTCACGAATATGAACCTAATTAATTGATAGGCTAAATGATCAATGCAAAATAAATCTGTATTGACTTATACTAACTTTCATGTGTATTGGTTCACCTGATACACGGTTCGATTCAAACCTTTGTTTTCAAAAATTACTAAAGAAACATTTTGAAAACTTCCAGAATATTCCAGGATTTTATTAGCAATTTAAATTGCAATATTTGAACATAACTTAAATTATATTAACATACACAATAAATACAAACTTATTAATAATCTCTTAACTACTACTTAACCTATATATGGAACTACATGTTAGCCTCCTACATTGTCCTTCACCACAAGAGTAATACATTGCTTTAAAATAATTCACTTAATAATAGGTAGGGTCAATTCTATCCTTACAACATTTGGGAAGACAATCTAAAATACCTATATATCTGAACTCATTATATAATGCAAATAAGGTTGCTTAAAAGTTGGTGGGGACAATTTGAGCCTCCTGAAAAGTTGGTAGTGTTATGTCCCTACCGTCCCTATGCAAACCTACGCCCTTGCTTAAAACGCATGAATTTGAGACATGGATTAGTCTGAAGCCTCTAGTAGTTATTTACCTGGGGTGAATGTCCACTAGCAGCACCAGCGTCTGCATGGTGATCACATCGATGCGCTTGCAGTGAAACCTCGCAACTTTGAGGACTTTCAGATACGTCACGCACATCACGATCAGCGTGAGGAGGAATGTGAGAGAGTGCAAAGCCACGGTGAAAACGATGAAGTGCGTCCCGGCGGCCCCCCTGGCCCCGGCCCCGGCGCTGCACAGCGTGCAGGACGCGTACAGGTGGTGGAAGCCCACCCAGGAGCGGCAGCTGGCCACGGCCGAGAAGCACAGGGAGTGAACCCACGTGTATCCCAGCGCCAGCACGGCATCCCGGTGCCTGATCCTCGAGTGGTAGCTGAGCGGGAACACCACCGCCACCCACCTATCGATGCTGAGCGCTGCCATGCTGAGCATGGAGTTTGTGGTGAGAAAAGTGTCGAGGAACCCCACGGTCTGGCAGAGGCCCCTGCCTCCTCCGGGGGGGCCCGCGGTGACGATGCCCACCAGCGTCAGTGGCATGTTGGACGCGCTCAGCAACAGGTTGCAAAACGTCAAGTTGAGAATAAAAAGACCGGGCACCTGCTTGCGGATCTCCGGGTTGTACAGAAAGCAGATCAGCACCACGACGTTGGACAGCAGCGACACGACTATAACCCCCAAAAGCAGCACGGCGGCGGCGGCGTCCCCTGCGTCCATGGTGCTGCTGGCTCTTAAACACCCAGACTTGCCGAGAGCGCATCCACAGTCCTGCTGGGGACTGTCATCGTGAATTCAAACGCTTATGGCTCCAAATCCGTCCTCTTGATGCAAATGTCTTCAGTAAACGAAGTGATCCTTTTGAAGAAATATCTTAAAACGATTAGGTCGCAAAAAAAAAAATTAAAAAAAAAATGCAAAGACTGTTCAATTCATTGTGCAGAAAATTTGAAAGTCTCTTTTCCAAGAATTGGGTCACAGCAGAAGGCTTGTTCTCTTGCTGTGCTGCAGTAGTTTTCTTTTCTTTTTTTTTCTCCTGGTCATGACACTGGTAGGAGCGCTCAGGGGTTCTTTGCTGCGCAATTGCGCGCCGTGATGGACAGCCCTGGGAAGGAAGCGGGCTACTATCTCCTCTAAAATAAGCAGATGCACCCGTACACAAAAATAACCTTTTAGTGTAAAAATAGAACCACGACGCACAATGACGTGACTGGTGGTAAATTGTGGTTCCGCGTTAAATCGACGCAGAGGCTACGCCGTACGCGAACCGTACGATGTGCGTCGCCGCGGTACCCAAGGCGTAGGGTCTGCGTCGATTTAACGCGGAACCATAAATCATCCTTCAGGCTGATGTCATGAGCGTCACGTTGTACCGGGTTTTGATGCAAACATACGCACGTTAAGTTTCAGAAGATTGCAGTCGTACTTTCGATAATTAAATGGTTTATTAGTAAGAATTAATCACATCGCCCTGTAATCACTTGGTTCATTAAAATGTATCATCTGCAGGGTTTAGAAAACACTTTAAAAGGACGCACTGCAGCGGAACTACACGCAGCAGTATTAGTTTTCATTTGAAACAGTAACCCCGCCTCTGGCGTTCAGCAGAGTCCACGGAGCTCTCCAGCCCTGCAAAGGAAGTCATACGGCAGGAATGTTGTGTTTTCAGTGGCCCGTGACCTAAATGCATCCTGATCCTTTGCAAATGCATGTGTGTAATAACACCAGTCTACAGTTTCAGAGACATTCTGGTGTTTTCCTATTCTGACAGCCCCTCGGATGGCTGTTTGAGCGGGGAGTGATAGTTAGTGGTAGAGTAAGTAGTTAGTGGCTGTGGATGAATTAGGGTATGCCATTCAATGTACGAATGCAAACCTCAGTGTTGTGGATTTTACAAGGACCAAGAATAAGCCAAAGGTTTTTTTTCAATTCAGACAGACTAGTTACCTGGATTTTCACCTGGATAACAGACTAGACTAGAAATGTTACCCAGACTCTCTAGAAGGAACATAACAGACTTGAGGCTACTTTTGAGGAAGTTTAGGTCTCTCAATGTTTGCAGAAAGTTAAACATATCCTCTAAGTCTGAAAAAATATAATAATAATAATAACAGCTTGTCTGGGAGACAAGCTGGAGAATGCAGGGGTTGACAGTCACCTCACATCCTGGGTTCTGGACTACCTCACCAACCGGCCACAGTATGTGAGGACACGGGACCACACATCGGACATGGTCGTCTGCAGTGTGGGGGCCCCGCAGGGAACGGTCCTGGCGCCGTTCCTCTTCACCCTCTACACTGCTGACTTCTCCTACAACTCCCCAACCTGTCACCTCCAAAAGTTCTCTGACGACTCTGCTATCGTCGGCCTCATCACTGATGAAGACGATAGCGAGTACAGAGAACTGTCCCAGGACTTTGTGGACTGGTGCCTGCAGAACCACCTCCAGATCAACGCGGGGAAAACCAAAGAACTGGTGGTGGATTTCCGCAGGTGTAATAAATCCCCCTCGACACCGGTGAACATCCAGGGAAAGGACATTGAGATGGTGACATCTTATAAGTACCTGGGTGTTCACCTCAACAATAAACTGGACTGGACTACTAATTCCTCTGCACTCCACAGAAAAGGCCAGAGCAGACTCTATCTGCTCAGGAGACTGAGGGCCTTTGGTGTGCAGGAGAAGCTCCTGAAAACATTTTACAACACTGTGGTGGCATCAGCCATTTTTTACGGAGTGGTCTGCTGGGGCAGCAACATCACAGCTGCAGACAGAAGGAGGCTGGACAAAACCATCAAAAGGGCCGGCTCTGTCGTGGGCTGCTCTCTGGACACAGTGCAGGTGGTGGGAGAGAGGAGGATGATGGCTAAGCTGTCATCCATGATGGAGAAGGACTCCCACCCCATGAAGGACACCTTCAGAGCGCTGGAGAGCTCCTTCAGCGACAAGCTCCTTCACCCTAGGTGTGTGAAGGAGCGCTACAGACGGTCCTTCCTCCCTGCAGCTGTGAGACTACACAACCAGCACTGCTCACAGTAGACCACAAACAATACAAACAATCCTGACAATAAAAACCATTCTGCAACGGGCATAAATAACATCTGTAAATATCCATCTGTTTTTTCTTTTGTATACTAGAATTTTTTTTTATTTATTACTATTTTATTCTCCTTCTTATTCTTATTATTATTATTATTGTATATACTGTTTATAGTGTTATAGTGTTTATTATTATTATTATTGTTGTGTGATATTGTGTGATATTGATGCCTCTTGTTTTGCACTATCCCCTTTGCTGCTGTAACCTGGAAATTTCCCCTCTGGGGGACTATTAAAGGATTTCTTATCTTATCTTATCTTATAATAATAATAATAATAATAATAATAATAATAATAATAATAATAATAATAATAATAATAATAATAATAATAATAATAATAATAATAATAATAATAATAATAATAATAATAATAATAATAATAATAATAACTTTTATTTATTTGTACCTTTCAAGAAATCGGCCACCTTACAAAGCTGTAAGCAGAACAATCAAACCACAGTGACTTGTGTACAGTTATATTTGCAGCCATCTTTTGCATCAGCAGCATCAGAGCCATGGTTTACAGTCAGAAGAGTCATCTTCATCTCATCAGTAAGGCGTTTGAGATCATTCTTGCTCAACAATCTTTAACAAGGATTCCACGTGAAAAGAGGATAGTCCTTTAGGGCGAAATTCGTGATCTACCTCTTTATGTTATTTCATTTTCACCTTTTATTTTGGTCAGTAATGTATACAAAAAAACAACCTTTGGGACAATTAAAGAACTTTTCAAATTCAGTTACCCTTCTATTACATTTAAATGTATTCAGTGCACCAATAAGAAACCACAAAGAAACAGTTTTACTTTCTTTGTGGTATTTTAACCGAAGCACGTAAAATAAATAACATTAAGATTTCAATGTTATGTGAACTGTTGAAAAAGGGCTGGGATGTGCTTTACTTAAAGAAGACCATTAAGAGAATTTTGAGATTCAAAATCTTTGTCATGTCCACATCAGTTAAACTCCAGAGATATTTTGCTCTAGCTGATTAGAGCAATCATACATGAGTCTGAAATGAAGGAAGGCACCTTATATGCTGGACGCTTGTATACAGGGTGTACTGTGAGAACAAAACCAAACCTACACAACTAACTTGCAAAATAATAGTTTTCACGACAAGGCTGTGATATGTGAACATATTCAAAGAGGGGTTTCTATTTTTGCACGTTCCTTGAAAATAGAATAGACTCATTTACCATTGTCAAAGAACACCATGCATGTGAGGTCTTTGAAATTTTCAATTAACATGTTCATTGAGACCTCTACGCTAAAGATGGAAGTTAAAATTACTAATTTGTGAAGAATCATCTGATTCATATTAGTTCCACGACCAAAATTAAAAGTATGGATTTGATCTATGGCATTTAATTGAAAGAGATTTCAGCTGTGTCTGGCTATGATTTGGGAAGCCAGTCTATTTGTTACAACCGTGGTCATGTGCAGCTGTCTAGCCATCCTATTACTTATAGGTAATGACAAATTGCCAATTGTGGCTGCAGAGATGTTTTAATTAATTCCACAGAGGGAAGTTTCTCACTTTTGCCCTTTTCATTTAATGCGGGGATGAACGGTGAAACTGAAATCTATTTTTTCTTATGGCATTAACTCTGCAGTGCTCTTCTGACCATGATGAAGTTCAGCTTCATTTGCTTAAGGACTTTGAATTAATGGTGAGAACTCACAGCTATGACCATGCAAATAATCTCAAAAGGACTCTGCAGGCACCCGTACTACATCCCTGGTTCAGCTCCGCTGGATACATCATTTCATCTCTATAAAGCTGGAGACATGAAAAAGAAAATCCTGCTGTTTTGTGATTTTTTTCCCCATTTTGTCAGAAATGTAAAATAATGCAAATGTCTTGTCTTGTTACTTAAATGACTTAATTATCACTAGCTTAAACACACATGCGCACACACAGAGCAGCAGAATACTAAGCAGTCAATCCAAAAAGAAGAAGTGAGGAGAGGATAACTGGGCTGGCAGCAAGAGCACAGGAATATGACAGGCCGGGTGAGCAGACTAACAAGGCACAGAGAGACAGACAAGGCTGTACACACACTGAACACTAACTGGAGGACAAGGCACAAGTGAAATAAATGAATGCAGGAAAACAAAGCAAACAAAATTTAAACCAACACACAGAGACTGTTTCGCAAAACAAAGCAGGAAACCAAATATTTATTCACACCATCGGCCATATTGTCCCATTTTGACAGCTATGCTATCACAGCGATCAAAGCCATGTTATCCATGACTTTTAGCTTCACGGGATAGTAAAGATACCCAGCTAGATGTGCAAAGATCAAGGAGGAGGATATAGATTTTTGCCGCGCTGCTGGTACAGGTTGATGAAAATCCTGCTACTCATATGCCTGTAGGCAAAAAGATCACACATTAATTCTGACATGTCCATTCTCACTCATGTCACATGGGCACACATCAGGTTCATATATGATTAAGGACCACCTACTGAGCTGACACCATTATCATCTGAAATTAGATTTCTGTGTTTACACAGCCCTGAAAATAACAGATATGAGTCAAATCAGTGGAAAAAAATCATGTTGATCATCAAAAACCATCAGATAATAAATAATAAATAATGGTTGCTCAACAGAAAAGAGTACTATTAATAGCAAAGTCCAGTTTGTGTTTAACATTGAATAAATAATGATGGATGCCTTTAAGTTTGGAAGATTTCAAGAGAGAAGGTCTTTTTTTTAATGGAGTACCTGCAGGTTTGTCTGTGTCTGTTTCTTTGCTGTGTCTATTCCATCAACACCTGCCTGTATGCTCTTGTCTTTCTCATGCTGTTTTCTTCTCTCACCAGAACCTGCTGCATGCTTCCTGATTGCTTGTCAGATTTCTCAGACTTGATTACTCCTGCTCAGCATTTCAGATGTTCAGAGGCAACTGGAACAGGAAGATTTGTGAATCTGTCGACAGTAGTGTACAAGGTATGTGCATTGTGATTGTCCTTAGTGATGATGTCAGAAAAGGACTGTCTCTCATCCTTCACGTCTAAATGATATGTCTGAAGTCTGTCTTTGTAGGTGCCATAGTAATCCTGCAGCAGGCACTTCTCTTTATAGTCTGACTGATTTGGCATTTCACCATGACGACTTCTTTCGTACCAGATATGACCTTCCGTTTTATTGGTGCAGAGTACTCCAATAACCTTTGTTAGGTTCATTATGATTCATAATGTGGGTTTTGAATCTTCATATGGTGACTACCCATCAGGAGCAAGCTTAATGCCACATGAGATCACGATTCTTTTTCATGATCACATTGGTCAAAATTCACAGGAGTCAGACAGAACGCTTTTGCTTAGTTTCGTTTTATAATAAACGTATTAAAATTGTCTGCTTAGTTGGAGACTGCCTGTGTCCATTTACAAAAGTATGGCAAGGAACATTATTGCGCTGAAACAGAAATGCAAAAGGAAATGTATCATTGGGATAACTTCACACAGTGCTTTTGGTCAAAGAACATAGATATGACAGCTGATTCTTTAATCTCTTTACAATTTTCCCCTAGCCGTGACACTCTGGTACTACTGTACAACAAAACTCACTGCACTCTGTGTGTTCCCTGTCACAGATGTTAAACTGCTTTTATCTTGAATTCATTGTTGATCCACTCGTCTGGATTTTCTATTGGCTTGAACTCAAATGGCTGCTTGTATTTTTGGCTCCACATCATTTCTTGCAGCCATTCCAGGCTCTGTTATGCTCCCCATCTGTTTGGACGGTTAATGGTCTACACTTATAAAGCACCTTGTTTGATACCTTTTCTCTGCTAATGAGTTTAACACTGCTCTAAGGATAGTGTAGTATTTATTTATTATTTAAAGCAATGCTTGGAGTTTGAAAGTTACAGTAATTAGAGGTCACGACAGTTGATGTGTGTATGTGTGTGTGTGTGTGCGTGCGTGCGTGCGTGCGTGCGTGCATGCGTGTGTGTGTGTGTGTGTGTGTGTGTATGTGTGTGTGTGTGTGACTTAAAATTCTGCTGGCTATTTGACATCTCCACTAAGATGGGAGTCTTTAGGACATTATATAATATATCAGAACTTAAAAGAAATGGGTTTGGAACTGATTTTTTTTCCTTTTTCTTTTTTTACTTGACATTTTTTCTTTAATATTTCTCTTGGGGGTCATGCTCTGAAACACGTCTAGAGACATTTTGTATTGTAGTAGACAGTATATAAATACAACTGAACTGAATTATATACCTATGAGAACAACAAAGCAAATAATATACAATGTATGCATGATAATGAACAGACTTTGCAAGAGAAAGTTTGTGCCTGCGGCACAAAGAACACATCCCTGGCTGCAGCCCCAACTGGCTTCTGCGCAATTTCAGATACTTTTCGTGTTATTCTTTGTGCTTGGATAAACATCCAAGCACAAAGAAAAAGTTTGATTTTCATGTAAAGCCACGATGCATATTATGACTCATACTTCCATGCCTTGCCTGGATGACTCAAAGGGAGCAACAGCTAACTCATAAGTATGCAAGGATGCACTTACATATTTGCATGTATATTTGCAGGAAATGGGCAATGTTTTGCTATAAATACAAACAGCACAGCACACACATCCCTGCAAAAGTTGACCAGATTCTATTCTTAATTTGACCCATTTAAATTCAAGGCACAATTCTTCTAGTCATAACTACAGGGTGTGCGCCGATAGGCCACTATATTGAAATTACTTGTTTTGTATTATATAACTGTTCCCATGCCACAAAAACAGTGTGGAAGCATGGACTACTTTTAGTAGATAAACCACTCTGAATGAGAGGAATGCTTGGCACACGCCGGCTGCAGGCCAGAGACTCTTCACTTCCATGAAAAATGAGAGGTAACTGGTATCATATGTACTGTATAACAAATCATACACACACTTAAATGTACAAGCTGTAATATCTCACAAACCTACTGTAAAACTGACAGCAATAGAGATGGAGTGTTTGACTGATAGCTGCCTGCTCACTCTCATGTGTGGTCACACTTAAGATGATGAACTACTCTACCTATCTCTGAAGGTTTTGATGATTATGAGAAATTGTAGTCTAAAACAGCCTGTGGGATCAAGTGTAATGTTATCCCGCCATATTGTAGCTTAGGGGCATATCCCTTAATACATATTAGTAGTTACTAAAAGTAGATCTAGTACTGCAATTGTGTTCAGAGCCATCAGCATGTGCTACTATTGAAAAAACCCACATATATGAGCTAATTTTTGACATGATCTCTGGTTTAATAAGTGACAAAAAATGTAAAGTCATCAAGAGACAAATCAAGAAATGAATAAATTAGAGAATTACTGCCACAGGCGCTTTATTGCATCACACTTTCTGTCCAATCGGTGAGGCTGTTTAGCTAAGTGCTAATACCGCTTCAGCAACAGATTTGTGAAACAGGTGTCTTGTTGTCAGGTTCACTGTTACACTTTAGTCAAAAATCCCGACATCAGAACATAAGACCACACAAGACCTGTCATTTTGGAGATCCCGTCATCTTCTGGTCTAGATGTCAGTCTGGGGTCTGTCAAATTCAATTGGCTCTTTATGCTCGCTCAATTTCCCTGCTGTGAACTCATCAACTTTGGGAGCGGTGTGTCAGCTTGATGTCTGACATATTCTACCCTGCTAGACTCATTACTGTGAATAATTATTCTCACTTTGACTAGTATGGTTGAAATTAGTAGAGCAGACACTATTACGTCATTCTGAATTACTATGGATAAAAATAACGTGGGATTAATCTTCTTTAGGCATATTGTAAGTTTTGGGGTCTTTTATTCATGCATTTTTATGCTTGCCTGTTAATGCAAAAGGATCATTGTTAATTTTACATCTGTTAAACAAGATAAAGTCTCCCTTATGTAAGCACAGAAGTCAAAGACTGCTTAATTTCAAATTCTCAAAGCAACCGCTGTGCTCCACATTAAACAGGCCTCCCTCCTAACAAGAGCTCTTGTTAGGAGGGCAGTAGACATGACTGACTCAGTTTAAGCTGTCAGAAAAATCACTAGGCTACGTAATAACTCTTGACTTGTTGCAGTTATGTCAACACTGTTTCGCCCTCATCTCAGCCAACTCACAAAGAGTCTTGGGAGAAAAAAAAGCAAAAAGCTCTCTGATGCAAGTCTGTTGTGGCTTTGATGAGCAGTAGCAAGAATCGTTTGCACTTTCCACGTGGGAGGATGGCTTCAAGTGTTCAAAGCGTCAGAAATAATGGGTTTAAATTGGGAGGAAGAGTCGCTGGAAGATACTGCAACATCTCCATCGAGAGCAGTGTAACAAAAAAGAAGTGCAGAATGTTCAAACCATCAATGCAGTAACTTGTTTTCTTTTCTTTTCCGAAAATAAATGAAATAAATGTAAATGCCTAGTTCATCCTATTAGTTAAGGTAAAAGCTCTGCTAAATAATGTCGATTAATTTTGGGTTGAGGATGTAAGTGCACTGTTCATTAGTGAATGCCAATAGCGGGACAGTTTTATCATGTTTAGTCACTGTGATAAGAAGCTCCTGTTCTCATGCAGCAGATGCACAGCATCATCACCTTCACCCTGTCTGGGGCGTGGGTGGACAGATGTGCTGATCTGTGAGTCCCCTGCCCCTCCCTGGCACTCAAGACTGCTGCTGTCACAATTCATAACACTCACGTGCAGCTGTCTCAACATACCAGGCAGGAGAGGAGTTTTCCAAATCTCAGTTTCTGGAGTTTTTTGTTCTGAGTCATGCATTGTTGAATATTTTACAGACCGTCACTGAAACAAATACTCTTGATTTTAGTGTAGTTTCAAATCTGAATCACTCTTTCTGATGCAAACTGTTATTAACATATTAATAAATCCTAAATAAGGATCCAGAGCTAAGGCTAATCTTATAGGTAAGTCTTATAAATTTGGTGTATAAACTGTATTCAGCAGTTGCAGTTGAAGGATCCTGAACCCCTTGAGAGGACAGGATCTATTATACATGCCTGTTCTGGTTCTTTATTTACGTCAAGCTGTCTCAGTAACTTTAACAATACAAGTCATTTAATTCTAGTATGTTACTGGATGCATTTTCCCAAAAAATTGGTGTGAGGCAGGGATATTTTGTCTCAACAATACTGATTTTCACACCTTTCAATACTTTATTTATTTAAATCAAAGCTTCAAACTTGGCAGTTAAATCTGATAATAGTTTGGGGATATGCAACCACATGCTTGCAATGTTCAGCAGATGTTGTTTAATGTCGATTCATGACTATGGCTCTGGAAATAAAGACGAGGTATATGTGAAGATAAAATTCCAGGAGAGCAGATGCTACACATTTCAGCATAAAGATATCCATTCAGTGATCAGGTTTAGCTTTGCATGTGGAATTTAAAAACAGCGTTTAAAAGCATTATTTAGCTCAGTCAGCCGCTTTGTTTGACTTTAACATCTTTTGTTTGGCGTTTCCGTGATCATAACAACTGGAAAGCTGGATCCAGTTGAGCTTTTTGTTTCCAGTCACGAAGAGACTGGATGGGAAACTACAAACATCGAACAAAAATGTCAAAACATTTGACATGAAAAATATGGGAAAATCATCTCTGACTCATAAAAAGAATATTTGTGGGGATATTTTGTAAGGCTGGACCTGAATATTCCTATTTGGATATTTGTTTGTTAGGTGGACATTTAGTTTTCAAATCCGGTGTTTGTTGTACTGCAAAATGCATTTTTCTTCTTGTTATAACTTTTTTGGCTCATAATACTTTAAACGGAGAGATGACAAGACAAGGGCAGTCTGCAAGTATGCAGTTATAGTCTTGCTAACAAAAGCCATGGATAAAAATCAACATGGATGCCTTAAGCAGTTGGGGGTGTTTGAACTGTTATGGTATAAATGAGCTTATATTGCACTGTTTCTTTTTTTCATTGTACTGTATATACTGTTCATACTTTGTAATTATATATATTTTTTACTTTTTACTTTTTCTTATCCCTGTCCTGCATGTGTGTGTTAAGTGTACTGCTGCCAACAAAGTGAGTTTCCCCACTGAGGGAGAAAATAAAGGATCATCATCATCATCATCATCATCATCATCATCATCATCATCATCATCATCATCATCATCATCATCATCATCATCATCATCATCATCATCATATTGCTGCTGTCACCACAATGTTTTTAACACTTAGTAACATTTACATGGCACACACTTCTAATAGTTATACATAGTTACAATGTATGTAAATCTGTCTCCAGATCCCATCTAGGTCTTCCTGAGCCACATTGGTAGGGCTTCTCATTTCCTGGTTGCCCCTGAATCCTGGGTCTTTTCTTAGTCTGGGTCCCAGCTATCAATGTCTGGGCCTGACCTTCTGGGATCATCAAACTAATGCAGTGGCCTTGCCCTGGTTGAGGTCAGAATATTTGCTCAACTCTTCCACCAAAGTCCATAAAAAGGTATTCAGGCCAGCCTTGTTTGATCATGCATGAGTTTTTTTTTACTGAAATTCCTATTTTAAACAACATACCAATGAATTTTCAGAGTTTTTGGTTATATTAAGAGTAAGAGTAAATTGTTTCTCCCGTAAGAATATAATGTATTCAAATTAATTCAGTTTTATTTATATAGCGTCTTTTACAACAGAAGCTGTCTCTAGGCGCTTTCCAGAGACCCAGAACATGAACCCCGAGCAATTATAACCGATAGCAGGTAAAAACTCCCCTAGCAAGAGAAAACCCTTAAGCCAAACAGTGGCAAGGGAAAATTTAAGAGGGAAGAAACCTTGAGCAGGACCTGGCTCATAAGGGGGACCCTCCAGCCGACGGCCAGCTGAGCAGAGCAGGAAAAGAGATTAGATAGAGACGATGAAGAACAGAGAGAGGAGAGACAAAGACATATTGTTAAAGGTATTATGTTAAAAGTAAGATATACAGTATTAGTATTAATGATCCGTTAGCTGGAGTTTAACGTACATACAATATGACAGATACATTGCTAGCTGGTTTACCACAGAGACAACTATATAAACAGATTTAGACAGCAGACACTGAAGTGGTCAGAGGATGGGACTAGAGGTCAGGACGTTGGCAGATATCCAACAAAGACATATACCGTATACAGATAGATGGGAGCAAGGACTAGGATGGTCAGAGGGCGGGACTGCAGGTCAGCATGTAGCTTCCAGAGCTACATGCTGAAGCTCAGGCCTGAAAACATGTACAGAAGAGAAAAAGAGGGGATTAACCAGCACAACAAACTACATTGACACCTGGTATACAGAAAGAAATGTATATCCATGAATCTCAGGGAAAATAATAGCAGAGTAGATTCAAATTTTGGGCTAATTTTAAAGAAATCTACACAATATTAGGAATAATTAATTGTGCCCCCTGACAGGATTAATGCCATGCCAAGCACTCACATTAAACTGGTGAAATGAAGGTAAAATCTTTTTGTTTTATGTCCCACCGACATGAACCATATCCTATTTGAATATTTTCCATCTGTGTCAATTTATTTTTGCTAATAGATTCAGATCATGCTGCAGTAGACATATTTTGTAATTCTTGGATGATAAAATAGACTCCTTTAAGTCAGAGCAGGGGGAAAAACCTGAAATGTCTTATGAACTAGTCAACTTATAATAGACTGGGCTGTAACTTCAGAATCATGTAACCCTGTAGGCATTTTTGAGGAAAAGATGGCATACAGCATTTTTTGAAAGATCAATGTGTCCCAAACCAGAATCCACTGTATGCCAAAAAAATTAGACCCCTGGTTTTCTATATTCCCACATTCAAGATGGCCACCCCATATGGTAAATTGGACTGTAAACGCTGTTGCCTATCCTGGTTTAGGCTCATAGATCAAGCAATTCCTAAGTTCCAATAATACTGTGTTTGGTATCATTTTAAAGGAGACATTTATAGCTGTCTTTCAAACCTAAAGTTGAACTTTTCTGACATACTTGGAGGTCAATAGAGCTCCAGAAACCCCAGAGAATGTTAATTTTTCACCATTTTCGCCTATGTTATTTTTATTTGTATTAACTCTGTGACACCTAGGAATACCAGAGACATAAAAAACAAGTACAGCAATACTCACTTTCATATACAGTTTCAGAAAATGTATAATATCACCATATTATTTCTATCTTGTGGGTGATTGTGTGCTGGAATTCGTGGGCAGTTAGGATGCTGAAATACCGCACTCAAGCAGCAGGTGGCGAGTTTCCACAACAACGAGTTAGCGAGACAACTAGCTAACATGGATGTTGCCAGTGCAAATATATGTGGTGGTGTTCATCTCCTCTATTAAGGGTGAGTAACAGTAACAATAATTTTGAAAAGATGAATCATGTGTTTAAGTTAATCAAGTCATTTAAAAAAAATATCAACCAATTTCCTGGATTAAAGTTAAAGTTAAAGGGTTCAGTCAGTGAGAACATCAATGATGTCCGTTTGGGCATGTTTGTCAAGGGTCTGACAATAGAGAGACTACCACCCACCAGAGATGCTTTGAGCTTTCATATTCAGCGCGTTCACTTCCAGAGCTTGGTGTGGCGGCAAGCCCATTTGCAGTACCCGGTACTCCCGCCCCCTGAAAATATGGGATGGGAGATGGGACATGCACTGCATCTTGTCAGTGCCAAAAGTCAAATGACTGTTGCATGAATATGTAGGACTAAAGCACTGAAGACAAAAATGTGATAGCATCATCACTCACTCGTCTTCTTCTGCTTATTCGTTCCCGGGTCGCAGGGGCAGCAAAGTCAGCAGGGATGCCCAGACTTCCTTCACCCCAGACTCTTCCTCCATCTCTTCCTCCAGCTCTTCCTCCAGCTCTTCCGGGGGGAGTCCGAGGCGTTCCCAGCCCAGCGGAGAGACATAGTCTCTCCAGCGTATCCTGGGTCTTCCCCCGGGGTCTCCTCCTGGTGGGACATGCCTGGAACACCTCCCTAGGAAGGAGGGACATGCCTGGAACACCTCCCTAGGGAGGCGTCCAGGAGGCATCCGATACAGATGCCCAAGCCACCTCAGCTGACTCATCTCAATGTGAAGGAGCAGCGGCTCGACTCCGAGCTCCTCCCGGGTGACCGAACTCCTCACCCTATCTCTAAGGGAGTGTCCAGCCACCCTGCGGAGGCAACTTATCTCTAAGGGAGCGTCCAGCCGCCCTGCGGAGGAAACTCATCTCTAAGGGAGGAAACACATCTCTAAGGGAGCGTCCAGCCACCCTGCGGAGGAAACTCATCTCGGCCGCTTGTATCCGCGATCTTGTCCTTTCGGTCACTACCCAAAGTTCATGACCATAGGTGAGGGTAGGTGCGTAGATTGACCGGTAAATCGAGAGCTTTGCCTTTCGACTCAGCTCCTTCTTCACCACAACGGTCCGGTACACCGACCACATAACTGCGGACGCTGCACCGATCCGTCTGTCAATCTCCCGCTCCATCGTTCCCTCACTCATGAACAAGACCCCGAGATACTTGAACTCCTCCACCTGAGGCAGGACTTCTCCACCCACCCGGAGAAGGCACGCCACCCTTTCCCGGTGGAGAACCATGGCCTCGGTCTTGGAGGTGCTGATTCTCATCCCTGCCGCGTCGCACTCGGCCTCAAACCGCCCCAGCACATGCTGAAGGTCCCGGTCCGATGAAGCCAACAGGACAACATCATCTGCAAAAAGCAGAGATGAAATCCACCAGGCGCTCGCCTAGGAGCCCCAACCCCAGGCCTGGCTCCAGGGCGGGGCCCCGGTGATGCCGATCCGGGCGACGTTACAGTCCTTTGTTCTTTCTCCTCCATGATTGGCGTGAACCGCTCTTAGGGCCTGATTTACGAAAGGTTTGCGTGTGTAAAAACGTGTGCAAACTTGACATCCCCCGCAAACCAATGTGCAAGCTGATCTACTAACAGCGTGCAAAGAGGACTGCACCTCTCAAATGAGCAAAATAGCACACGCTGTTCAGTTAGTACTTTTTCCCTGATTAATAATCAATATGGGGCGTACCCGCCAGAAAGCGCTAAATACTGGGAGGGGAAAATGCAAATAGGTTCATTTACCACACGCAATGAGATTTACCAAGCCTGAAAGTAATTGCGGGGATTGTGATTGCGTCTGTATTTAATACGTTCGGAAGGAAGGTGCTAATCTGCCCAGCATTACGCACCGATGGCTGCTGTTTTTGTGGCAAGGAGGCGACATCGCCAAAATCAAAGAATACGCAGAGAGAGAGTCTTTATTCTGCTGCATGCTATTTTAAAAATGGTTGCACAAGTTTTATTAAAGGCCACTTTTTCTTTAGTTCTTCGCCTTATATCTTGCCACCTTCTTTTAACCTCATCTGCCGTTCTTTTTGTCTTACCAACTGCATTTATTCTGACGCAGATTTTCTCCCATATTGCGTTTCTTTTGGTAATGTTTAAATTTCTTTGCTGTAGTTCATGAATGTGTTTATTTGCCTCTTCCACTAATATCTCTAACTCCAACTCGTCAAATTTCATTTTGCGCTTGCAACTATCCTGCTTTCCATCCAGACTCTCCATGGCGCAAACCGTAAGACACGCAACACCTCATTTAAATACTGCAGTTTGCACCTGTTATCAATTGCGCACGCATTCTTAGTTGATCACCCGCAAAACACACAACAACAGCACGCGCAAACTTTTTTAGTGCACACGCAATTTAGTACTCTTTATTTAGGATCTTAGTAAATCAGGCCCTTAGTGTGGCCCGTCACCTAGGACCCGTTTGCCATGGGAGACCCTACCAGGGGCGTAATGCTCCCTAACAACGCTCCTAGGATCACTCGGGCACACAAACCCCTCCACCACAGTAAGGTGGTGGTTCAAGGAGGGCAAAAATGTGATTGTTCAGTGAAATTTTTGATGAATTAAATTG
Source organism: Cololabis saira (assembly GCF_033807715.1). NCBI lineage: Eukaryota > Metazoa > Chordata > Actinopteri > Beloniformes > Belonidae > Cololabis > Cololabis saira. The sequence goes on from NC_084603.1 coordinate 24,046,189, forward strand.
ATGAAAATCACTCAGGGCTTTGAATATTACTTACTAATAATGTGGTAGTCTTTACAACATGCTGGTCCAAAGAATGAATGGTGGTGAATGGGACTGAGATGGTTACAGCTATTTCAAGCCTTATAATAACTTCTCACAAAGAAAAAGTATGGTTATATCATACATTTCCTGACTCCTCAAAGTCCATTGGGTATTGTGGTTGTTGTCTTTTGGGTCGTTGATATCTCTTGATCCCAGAAGATAAAATTAACTAGACAGTTTAGGCGAAAAATTGTATGGAAATGTGTGTAATTTATGGTTTAAGGGGGCCGTGTGACCTCTATGTTTGTCAGAAAAACACAACCATGGGCTCAGATAAAAGCTGAGAAGGTCCCCTTTACATTGATACCAAACAATCATATATCTACTATTGACAAATAGGAAACTGATCACCATTTCTAACTATGTGCTAATTAATCAATAATTATGACTAAACGATAACTTTGACAGCTTAGCATACGGCAGAAATGGATTCAGCACAAAAAAAGCATACAGAAACAATAGAGAAAGTTCTTTTCCTCAAAAATGCCTACCATGTTGTTTTCTAAGGGGCTTTTTCAATTTTCGGCCCTGACTATAAGGAACATCATGAGGCTAAAGCCCCTGCTTTAGCAAGTCTGATACAATGCTTCCCTCTAGTGGATAGAAGACTATTTTAAAATAATTCAATTTGAATTTATAAACTTTATAAATTAATGTACTATTAACCCAATGAGAAAACTAAGAGTTTTTTTTTATTATTATTTATCATAAAATGACATCTCTGCTAAGATGAGAATCTTTAGGACATTAGAACTTTCTCTTGCAAACTCTTGTTCTGTTTATTATCATGCATGCATTGTATATTATTTGCTTCGTTTTGCGCATGGATATATAATTCAGTTCAGTTTTATTTATATAGTGTCTACTACAATACAAATGATTTCTAGACACTTTTCAGAAACCCCAATCATGACCAAATATTAAACAAAAAATGTCAATTAAAAAAAGAAAAGAAAAAAAAACAGTTCCAAACGCTTAAAAAAAACAACAAGTTCTTGTATATTATATAATGTCCTAAAGACTCCCATCTTTAAAAAAAAAAAAAAATCATAAAATTATATAATTTTCTACTTTACTTGTCCAAAAGATCTTTTGTGAAATTTAATGAATGGTAAGTGAATTGTTAGTGAGTGAATATATTAATTCATATCCGTAGTGATTTACATACAATCCAATACATGAATAAAAACACCACTCTGTCAAACCTTAAGTAGAAACGAGAGATCTGTTTGATAGCGCGCCTTTGGGTGTTGTGCGCTACTCCTGTTTTGGCCAGAAGAGGGCGCTCTTTGCTCTCTGTACGGCCTGCGGCCGGAGCTGCCTCAAGGCTGATTTATGGTTCCGCGTTACACCAACGCAGAACCTACGGCTTAAGGTGCGCGTCGCCGCGTACCTTACGCCGTAGAGACTGCGTCGATTTAACGCAGACCATATTAATTCAGGCTTCAGTGGTGCGCTGTCGGAGCTGTCAGCACTCATTAGAGACGTCTCATTAAAGTGATGTCAGTGGCACTCCATTAGCAGTAAAATGAACAGCTGCCCTGCCTCGAGGCCAAGTCAGAAAGTGAACTTTGCTGGTCAGCGCGGTCTGCAAGTTAACCTGCTCAAGGTAGGAGCAGGGAACAACCAGGCTTTTGTTTTGATCTCCTAACACCGTCTGCAGCATTGTTTTCCGTCAGTTGGTCATGGCGTCAAATCCAATAACCCGGAAATCTTAGTGTAGACTTAAAAAGTTTTTTTGTTTTTGTTTAATGCATTTAACATTAATACACGACTAATCTACAGTATTTTAAAACGGGTGGCATGTTCAACGAACCCAAACTCAAGTTAGACGGCGAAAAAAGCTATCTGAGATAGAGATATAATTAATTGTATAAAAAAACTTTATAAAAAAAGTTGGCTAAGACCAAAAATCAATAAAAAGGGCCTCATGAATGTTTGGTAATTTTATTTTCATGATGACTGTTTTCAGCGTTGATCTTTTCTGTTTTTCTCTGTTGAAAACATTTCCTTCAGTTACTTCACTCTGTCGCTTGAGGGCACCGATGTGTGACGCTGCCCCACGTGGCTTCAAATAACTAGCAGCCAAATTTAAAATTATTGTTAAAAGAATATTAATTGATTTTCTGATATTTGAAATTACGCCGCATTTTGTGTGCTTCTGACAGACCCCTTCCAAATGACACAAACATTTGATCTTTTTTTTTTTTTTTTTTTAAAACAGCTCAGTAAAGGCCAGCCACACTTCAGCTCATTTACCACAGTCCTCTTCCTCTCCTCCAGCTTTGTGTGACCCGGCACATGCAACGCTCTGGACAGGCACTCATTTAGACCAAGATCTGAATGGTATTTGGGGTCAAAACCACAATATCCCCCATTTGCCTTCCTCCATTAATGGCCTATTTAGCGTACTGCCGATGGCAGTAAAGAGATAGCCGAGGCTTTTATACCCTCTGACGGGATATATTAGCAGGTAATGTCCTCAAAGAGGATTAGTGGATGGAAAGAGGGAAAGATGAGGGGAGAGAGAGAGTGGCTGAAAGCGCCGTAGGGATGGCATGGCAGTAAATAGGCAGGTGATAGCAGGGAGGACAGGAGAGCTTATGCGGCCCCGTGCTGCCCCTGGCTACGGAGAGGGGATTAGCCACCCTGGACTCTGGTATCCTGAAGCATGTTGAGTCATATCTGTTTAATTGTTGGCATTTAGAAATATATACAGAACTACACATTCCTTTAAAACTTGAGCAATAAAATAATTATCTGGCAATGTCATATTTCAGTATATGATTTTTTGGAAGGCTGGAAAGTGTCAAGTTCAGGGTGCGGTTTGTGCATCGCTGGTGGTTAACAATTTCTTCTGATCCTTCAGGGTTGACCAGTAAAGAATGTGCTTTGGGTTGAGGTCAAGTGTTCCAACAAAACAAACAAATTATCCTGTTTTCTGTGTTTGGTAGTTAACCTCCTGTCTATTCAAATAATTTTCTTTAAGCAGTCATACGCTTAAGAGTGACCTCTAGGAGGTGAGAGCATGTGTGGGCATATTTCAAGGCTGGAAACAACCTCAGATCTTTCCATGGGAACAATGACGACTCAACGGTAAAAAGAATCAAGTTTAAATTCTGATTAAAACCCCATTTACACTTGAGTCTTTATTTTGTTATCAACATACGCTGACACAATCAAAAGGAAAAAATAAACTGCACTTTAATGGTTACTCTGATATGTGCCAAAGGAGAAGAATGTGGTTAAGGAGAAGAGGCAAGCTGAATTAATAAATGTGTGTTTTGATTTTGCCTTTTTAATTGGTTTTTTAAGTAGACATCGATCATAAGTCATAGGATTTCTAACGGGGTCAGAAAACCATCTCGGGCTATCTTTAGCTGCATGACCTTTGAGGCGGAAGTCCTCATGGAGTTGTGATGAAAGATATCACCACAAGTATTTCATGTCTGTCATTATTCATCTGCAACAGCCCAAAACCGTGCAGAACATACTGGCCCTAAGATTTCCTGGGGAGCCATAAACTGCCCTCCAAAACCTTTAATTTCTCACCCCGTAAATAAACTAGAATTAAAAGTAAGTAATGAAATACGGTAATTATAATAACTGATTGTTTCATATGTATGTATATATATATATATATATATATATATATATATATATATATATAGATATCTTTTTTTAAACTGTTTCTCCTGAAAATGTTTACATGATTTGAATGCAAAAAAACTTGGAAAGTAGGGGCACCAAGACCTGAACCCGATGAATTTCTCTGTTTATGTCTTCTGCAAAAAAACTTCCTAGCTCCCTACACAGAAAAGTACATTGATACTAAATTAATGATACTAAATTAATACTAAACATATTAACAATTACATTGCTATAAATTGTCAGTATAAGTGAAGGTTTATCAATGAGGAGTTAAATGAACTTATAGAGCAGTTGTTGCTTCTTTCAGGTGCTGATAGAAAAAAAAAAAACACTTCAAAACAAATATTTCAGTATAATCTGGCCTTCCCCTCCCGCTACTATTATGACTGCAATATGACTAACGCCCTGGAGCTGAGGCATTGGCTTGGCTCGGCTAAGCTGTTTTGGGGGTATTTGATCATGCATAGATGACATTGAGTTAGAATGGGTCACTGCAGAACCTGCTTTAGCCACAGTCTGTTGGAAAGGAGTCAAGTGGAGGGCAAGCACCTGAGCTAGCTGACCTTTACCTGGAAAGGGGAGATGTGGAAGATAAGAACCGGTGGCTGTGGAGATAGTTTTTATCAAGAGATTGTTATGGTTTTATGAAGAGAGCATCACAAAATGTCAGGGATAAGTAAATGAGTCATTTATCTTGGATTGAAAATCAAAACTGGAATGTTATCATCCCCAATCACTCTCCATGCCCTAATATAATTCTTATTTAAACCTCAGTGTGTGCGAGCTACGCATAAATACTTCCTCTTGATCACTCAGGTTTCCAAATCTTTAAAGGTGTGAGATTTCACTCTCTTTAGAGGAGTTATGTACCAAATCGTTTGTGTGCCCAGACATCCCTATGATTGCCTTAGCTCTCTGCAGCACTAGCTTATAAAAGGAACATTGTGTGCTGCTTCATGTTCCGTGTCCAATTGACTCCTTTCCCAATAATCAAATGCACTGTTTACCTAATCTTTCATACCATTTAAAAACCACAAGGATTATCCTAGTGTTTCTGTCGGTGTACCTTTACCCAGGTACCCATGCCCTGATAACGATCCTTCTTTTCCAAGCTCCCTTTCCTCCTCTTTTTGCAATTCTTACTCTGTATATCTCAGTCGCATTTGCGCTCTTGACTTTCTCCCCAACATACGTCTGCTTTGCTAAGTTCTTACGGCCTCTCCCTCCTCCACAGTAAATAAATCTATCCTCTCTGAATAAATTAAGTATTCTAGTATTGTGTGATAAAAGTCGATTTAAGCTGATGGAAAGAGAGCCTTTTTGAAGATGGCTTTACTGCTACACAGAGCTGTGTTTTGACTGTTGCCTTTGTGTGCAGGAAATTGGTATGGGTTGGAGCGGTGTTATTTAAGAGGGTTAATCTTAGTTTAGAGATGAAATTCTGAACTGAAGTTCATTTTAAACCCCTTTTTGTTAAACTTAATAATGTACATAGTGAACTCCTGACAAAGGTTTCAATACAGCTGCAATGCAGCATAACAGCTTGTTTTGTCATGGGATCATGGGATCATAATTTACCTTGCTTTGGCCATCAAAATCCATGTTGGATCAAATCTCTTGCCCCCAGCCCCAATGGCTGGTAAACACACAATTTGCATAAGACCAGACTGGACATGGACTACTGGACATGAAACAACATAGCTGTTTACAGGTTCAGGTTCTAAACTTTACACCAGTATTGGAGAATGCAACAATACCATTACCAGACAAAGCAGTCAGTCTCCCCAGTGTGCCTTGTAATCCAGGCTCGTGTGTTGCATTGTGGCAGCAGGTCAAGTCTTCATTCATGTCGGCACATGAAAGTTGTTCCCATGAAGCAAAAACACTTTGAGGCTTTTCTCAGAGGAAAACATATTACTCAGCCAAAAATACCACCAGACACCTCAAATTAGATTTCAACTTTTGTCTGTATTTGTTTTGGACTGCTCTGTTGAGACGTCCTGTGGTTTTCTTAAGTCCTTTATTAAAAACCTTTGGCTCTAAATGAAAAACTCACCACTAGCTGTTAGTATGTAGCGATTATACTAAATATTGCTCTTAATGTTTAATATAATATTAAAGGGAGATATATTAAAGGAATGGGGCCAGCGAATAGCCCCCCCAACTGGAAGGTCGCTGGTTCAATCCCCAGCCCTGACGTGTCCGTGGGCAGGACACTGAACCCCACATTGGGCTACACTGCCACACTGGTCTATAGTGCTTGTCCCAAACATGTGTCTGTACAAATGGGGGTGGGTCACCGAGATGGGCACATTAGTCTCAGCTGGTAGTCATAAAAAACTCAACAATGTAATTTCAAATCGTTCTCTATCCACCTGGCTTCTGACTCGAAATCATTTATACGCTAAACCACAATGTAACTTGGCCCCTTAGTGAGGGTTCATTTTGGATAATATGTGGAGGACTTGACTACTGAACACATCTGACTTTCATGTAGGAATTTGTAATTTCAATACTGTCACAGAGCTGGAATTAATTCAAATAATTGCTCACTTAAAAAGTACATTTTTAGCTGGTTGTTGACTTTAAACTCTGTGTAATCATTAAATGTATTTGTATCCGACAAACATTACCTGTTTAAATTATTAGTATTTGTCAGTAGTGAAGATGTTTAACCGGCAGCTTTATGAAGATCAAACACTGTGTATCACGATGCTTGCACACAAGCATGCTCTAGTGAGTTGGTCATGATGATTGAGTGGTTGCTGATGATACCACGGGTTAATCTGTATTTAGTTGGTTCATCCGGATGCCTTTGAGGCCATCTTATTAAAGGAAATGAGACTTTGAGAGAGGTTTTTCTGCGGACAGTCACTGAGCTCTGCGCACATTCCTTCATGTCTCCTGCATACTGGATAGAAACAGTGCTGTCCACAGTGACTCCTGCCAGAACACCGCAAGACAAAAAGCTCCTTGTGCTAGAACACATGTTAGAGAGGACATGCCACTGTGTCAATCCGATGCAATTTTGAAAGTTTATCTCGATACAGAATGTGACCACCATAGATGGCTGAAGTTCTGAGCTATTTGGATCAAGATACCTGGAGAATCAAGAACTGTAATGCTTGAGAAGATTGCCCAGCCCCTCAGTTACAGGGCTGGGGGGGAAAAATAGGGACCTGTTGAAATAGACTCATAATGTCTTAATCAGGTCATTTTTCCCCTTTTTTTGCTAGCCAAGGAGTTGACTGTACGTTAGGATGAAAGGGTTTAATTGGAAATGATAACCTGCTGACAGAGGAGATCTGTCGTCCCAAAACCCTGGCTGTCTGTCTGCCATTACTGCAACAATATCCACAGGGAGATTGGCAGATAGAAGCAGCTGTCAACGCCCTCAACTCAGTGTTGTTCCAGCATAAGCCTTGCACTTGTGTCTACTTCACAAGGCTACGTGGCACTGTTGCTGGCTGTGAGCAAGTATGCCAAAAGAAAAGCTACACTTGGACAACAAGCAAGGAGGGCACGGGCGCACAATGGAATTTTGATCATTTATGTGCTAAAGATAAGAGGATGAAAGCACAAGGGAGATGAGTTCAAGGAAAGCAAAACTCAAATGCTTTCAGACCATCGGAGCATCAGAGCAGTTCAACAAGATCCGGGACATCAAAGGCACTTAAATATTTTTCATTCTTGGGGCCACAAAATGCAGGATGGTATGACAGATACACAATAGGCCCACAGTTTCCTCTTGGCCCCTGCAGCAGTGTTGACATGAGTAGAAATTAAGTTATCACCGATTTTTAAAGTCCAGACGGCTGTCAGACAAGGCCATGGAGGTTGATTCGATGTCTTGCAGTGGCAGGCTACTTTACAGGGGATGCACTGTTTCACATGTCCATCTCCTTGACTACTGCACTGCGTCTTATAATGCTTGTGCAACACAGTAGACCACAATGATGTTTAGTCCAAACGTGCATCAGTATACTGTATGTGACCACATTTTACTAGCTTTGGCAGAACCTGAAACCCAAGACACAAGTAATTCCAAGTGCGGATTTGTTTTCCTTAATATTTTGTATTATTTTTTTTTCTTGTCTTTCTCAGTCACGCTCTATTTCCAGAAAAAAGCTATACAAGACTATTTGATCAGACCACCGAATTTTTAGGCTCACCCCATCTAATTTTCAGATTAGCTACAGAAACTGGATTTGAACTTTTGCATTACAAAAGCTCTCAGGTTTTTAAAGTTATGATCTGCTAAGGCAGTGTTCTCCCTTAAGATCAAATATTTTTGTTGTACAACTTTGTGTAAGCATTTCTTTAAAGGGTATGGTAGATTGAAATGACATCATTACAGAGCATATAGTGTAAGACATTTCATGTAAAAAATTGCAATGCTGATACCACGTACAGTTGGAAGTAACTGTATTGTATGCTTAAGTCCAAGAGAATAAAAGCTTTCACTTTATGTTATCAAGCTACAAAAAATAAGTTCTATTACTTCTGTTGTTTACTATCTTTGTTTCATGTTTATACATGACCCACTATAATGTGAAAAAAGTACATAAATAATGCAAATATAAGATTATTATCATTTTGATCCTCATCAAGTTTAGTCTCCACCCTTGCTTATCCCCACAGAAACGAGCTTCAAGAGGTTCCTGTATTAAAAGGGGAGTTGCTCACCACCAGAGCGCCACCATTTAATTACAACACACAGGAAATTATCCCTAGAATGGGCCCAGTGCTGATAAGAAGTCCAAGCCCTCTGGATGACAGCTCTAGAAACCTGAGAAAACTTATCACCAAAGAGAGGAGGAGGGGGCACGACTGGGTGCTTGACAATCTGATTGGACTGTCATCCCCAGGTCATAATTAATATATTTATCAAATAATAACTGAAAAGAAAATCTCAGCATCATTGGCGCTATTGTAAAATGAGGCTTGCCCTGGCCCCATAGGTGAACAGTGGCCAAATTCATGTGGCGGCTGGTTTCCCTCGTGGCTAATAAGGCTGCTGTCAGTATAATGGGGTGGAAGGGGGGCCAAAGTGAGCTACTCCTTTGGAAGCCATGACAGATAAATTGCCTCCCCTTGCACCGAATGAAACAGAATTTAGAAGAAGAAAAGAAATATGTTACTGTCTGCTGACAACCATAACCACAGCCGTTGTATATGAATACGTGTCATTGTGTAGGCAGTAACGTAAAATATCTACCATCGAAACATTCAATGTGATTCGGTTTTCTTTTCTTGCATTTTCATAGGAAACATTTAAAGGATGAAAACAATATCAACATGGAGTAGGGAAATGAAGTGGGGCAGTGCCCATAAACACCAAAGGGGATGGTTAATATGGCAGCCACTGTTAGATGGTAATAGTGATTATCAGGCTAATTATATATAAATGTGTATACTGTATGTTTACATGGTTGTTTCTCTTTATTCATGTTTTTTTAGAGCAAAATGTGTTGTTATGAATAGCTTTTACAGATATAATGATTGACAGCATACATAAATCGACACGTCTCAATCAGCTATGAGTTTGGTCTTCAATGTGATTGCTGTTCATTCGGAGCTGATCTTTGGGATGCTTTGCCAATGTGTATCCCAAAGATATATATTAAAGTAATTAATATAGTTGCAGTTGAGAACAGCCCAGTTCGTTGGGATAAACCTCCTGAAACATGGGATTCACCTCCTGAAACCTGCTTGATATTAACGTTATGACATATGAGTCACTTGGGATGAATACAGGTTTTCTTATCTTATCTTATCTTACTTGCAGTGACTCGTATTAGGAAGTAACAAGACGGCCAAAAAGCTTACAAGCTTACTTTCACATTGCACACTTGGACTACTCCCACAGCACCATATCACATACCACTGTGCGATGTGTTAAATGTTGAATGTCTAAGGGAATGCCTTCTTTAAAACAAAAATCCCCAATTTCAATCCCACTTGAATCCCACTTGAATCCCACCGTCACCCAACCCTTACTCATGCAGCACTGCTGTAATAATTTTTGCACTTAAAAATAAACCATCATTATTACCTTGTTAATTTTCTTCTAATATTTTTATCCCCGATTTTTTCCCATTTTCACCCAGTGCTCCTACCTACTGTAAGCTACAGTCCTGGGCATTGCCATCCTCTACCAACCCCGGGAGGCCCTGCACTGAGCTCAGGTCTCCTCCTTAACATGAGGAGTGAGCAGGCCGCATCTTTTCACCAGACAGGGTGGGGCTTCTCTGGCTGGACGTAGCGCATGGAAGGATCACGTTATTCCGGCCAGATCCTCCCCACCCCATCTGGCGCCCCGGTTGGCCAGAGGGGGCAGTATAGCCCAGGACCGTGTGCATGTTTTTGTGAGGGTAGCTCACATTAGCTACCCAAGGGAACATGGCGAGAACATGCAAACTCCACACAGAAAGGAAAATGCTGCTGCTGCTTTGCTTAAACCTATTGAATCACATAAATATAATTTTATTCACAAAGAATAAAGATATACGTAAACACTTAAGCGAGAGTTCTTCTTTACACAGCCCACAATTATCGGCAGTGTTTCTGTTTCCTCCAGTTTTGAGTCTTTTTTAAGATGGCTGGTCACCCTGTCCACTTATATCCACTACTGGACAATCGTTCCTGGTTGAAAAGAAGATGAGATGAAGGGTTGCCCTCTCTCCCCTTTGCTTTTCGCTCTATCCGTCGAACCACTTTCAATTGCTTTAAGAACTCTTCCTCTATTTCGCCGAGTCTCTAGTCCCAATGTGGAACTCAAATTGTCACTTTATGCAGACGACCTCCTTTTATATGTACTGTATCTGACCCTTTAACCAGCATTGCACCAATATTATCTCTGTTGAAGAATTATGGATCCTTCTCCGGCTATAAAGTCAATCTTCACAAGTGTGAATGCTTCCCCATAAACACTTCTGCTTTGCTACTCAAACAATCTGATATTCCCTTTAAACTCAGCCCGTCGGGCTTGAGATACTTAGAGATTAATGTGACCCGCACTCTACCCTCTCTTTTCACCACTAATTTTTCCTCACTGGTAACTCGAGTGAAGGCGGACTTACAGAGGTGGAACTCCCTACCGCTGTCGCTGATAGGAACAATTAACACACTGAAAATGACTGTATTGCCTAAATTTCTTTTTTTGTTCCAATGCACTCCTTTATTTCTACCAAAAACTTTTTTTAAATCACTTGACCAAATTGTTTCCAATTTTGTATGGGCCGGTAAGACACCCAGAGTGAGGTATTCGCTTCTCCAAAAATTTAAATTTAATGGGGGTCTAGCACCACCAAATCTTTTGCTTTACTATTGGTCAGCCCATATTCACAAATTCATATATTGGCTTCAGTCTCCTGAGTTATTATGGTGCAGATTGGAGGCTCAGTCACTCTCTTCATCCTCTCTAACGGCCTTACTCTCCTCCTCTTTACCATTGATTCCCTCTAAGTTTACAAATAGCCCTGTGGTGCTCTCCTCCCTTAAGATTTCGTCACAGTTTAGGCGCCACTTTAAATTTGCTTCTCCATCCACCTATACACCTGTTACTAAGAATCATTTGTTCCCTCCATCATTAATGGACACCACTTTTATGATTTGGTACAGTCGGGGCATTAAGCACTTCAGGGATCTGTATAAGGATGGTATCTTTTCCACATTTTCAGATCTGAGGTCAAAGTTCAATTTGCCTGCCTCCCATTTGTTTCGTTACTTCCAGCTTCGACACTGTGCCTCTGCTCTGTTTCCATGCTTCCCTTCCCTTCCTGCTAACCAACCGTGGGATGATCTTCTAACAATGAAACTTAGTCAAAAGTCTCTTATATCTAGGATATATGCACTGTGTATGACATTTGATGGTCATTCTGTAGATAAGGCTCGGGAGGGTTGGAGACGGGAGTTGGGCCTGGACTTCGCAGGGGAGCTGTGGGATAAAGCTATCCATAGCATACGATCTAGCACACCTTGTGCTAGACTAGAACTTATTCAATTCAAGTTGCTGTATAGAGCCCACTACGGTGGCCGACAAGGGCCAAACGCACTGCAACGGCCTAATGCGTTAAGGAAAACGGCTTCAAGTACAGAAACGATTCAAATTCACAAACTCAAAACGAGGTACAAAAAGAAGGACGTGGTGCAAATGAAAAAACGTGCTGCAAAAAAACAAAGAAAAATGTAGCATCATCAAACGCGCTGCAAATAGAGAAACGATGCAAAGTACAAAAGGATATAAAACAAGAAACCATCTTCAAAAGAAAAACGCTTCATAACCGGTCACTACAACCGGTAGTGCTCCAAACCTGCAGGGGGCGCTCTCAGCGTAACAGAGACCAAACAGCTGACTGAACCACAGTGTTTACATCGATGGTTTAAACATACAGCGGGAACGGTAATGTGATTTTTATCTGACTATATTTATATACGATGTTTATATCACTGTACAACGCTGTATATTACGAGACGTTTCTTTATTATATTTTAACGTTACAGTCAGCTGTTCAGTCTCTCTCTACATCCCGTGTGTTTGTCCATTGAGCTGTTACGCCAGACATTTTGGAGTGACTATTCTATGATCATGTCTAAAGTATTGCACTCAAATATTGCACTCATTGCAATATTTGGACTCTCTGTTGACTCCTCACATATCAGCCCTATATAGTCAGAAGTGTTGGCTTTCACATCTCTTTTAGCAAGACGTTGTATCCTACTTTAATGGAAATCCCCCAAGTCTCCGTCTATTGCTCTTTGGCTTAGTGATGTTATGTTTTTTCTCAAATTGGAAAAGGTGAGATATTCAGTGAAAGGCAACTCAACTAAATTTGTTCATAAATTGCAATCCTTCATAGATTACTTTAACTCCTTGAAGACTCTACCCCCTGACTGATCCCCCCCCTTACCTTAATTTTCTTTTCATTTCTTTTATTTATTTGTTTTTATTATTGTTATTTTTGTTGCATTTTATGTTTTATTTATTATTTCCATTTAATGGGATATCAGTGATGGACATTTGCATTTACCACTGCATTTGTTTTTTGTATGCCACATTTGTTCATCCATTACTTTCCTCCATTGATAATTCGTTGCTCATCTGTTTATTTATTATTTAACTCTACAGAGACTCTGTTCCTTAGTTTTGTGTGTTAAAAAAGGGGGGACAATGTATAATGTATAATGCGTATCTTTGATTATATGTATCCATTTTATCATTTTATGTTGTTTTTTCTAAAAAAGATCAATAAAAAAAAAAGAAGATGAGATCAAGTAAAAGTTTTGATGTTGCAGGAAAGCAGAATAAAACAATGAGCTAAAAATAATGCAGCGTCATAGAACAGAACAGAACCTGCTAATAAATTATCTGTGGGTTATGCAAAGTGCTTATGCAATGAAGTGATAATACAATTCATGTTTAAGCAATGAAGGTACAATTATGATAAAATATTTGGCATATCTGCACATTTGTTGTTGATCTATATTCATTTTTTCACCCTAACCTTTTACCTGCTGTTGCAGAATCTACCCTATGGTTATTCCCGGTGAGGATGGATTTTAATTTTGACCCCAGATCACGGCCATATCCTCACCTGTGCAGGTGGAAATCCACAGTGGGATACCTTTATCGTGCATTCCAAGGGTACAAAACAGGAAGGAGGGGAAGTCGAATTGTAAAGGTAACACAATCAGCCGCTAAAGAAGTCACAGGAGTATCAGTTTCTTTAAGCTGCACTGAGCTCGGCACAAGATTAAGATGTGGATTACTGAACATTAACTTCATGTCACACAGACTGAGTCATGTGGTTTGCTCTATAAGCGATGTGGCACCCTGATGTCTTAATCCTTTTAACGTATCTAAGTATCCAAAGTGAGGATCTCATTCTGCTTAGTTTCGAAAGTTAGCAGCATTCCACTAAAATACATTTTTTGGGATCATAAAAAAAAGTGAATTCTTGTCCAAACACATTCACAACAACCTTTTTTTTGGTATTTCCCCACAGACTGGAATCTAATCCTGTGGGGCAGACTTCACCTTTGACTCTTGTACTTGACCCTGTGCCTTGGGAATGGCTTTTTGAAAGTCAGACATGCTCAGACTTTGTATGCGTAACCGCTTGACCAGTTTCAGGATGATGTGGGACAACCAGCCAGAGGGGAAAAGTGTTGTGAATATGTCTGTACAGGGGTCACCCCGACGGGTTTCACAAGTTCGTAGCACAGTGATATGTGATAAGATGCTATCAATCTTAAAAAGGGTATGTAAATCTGTCCTTGAAAGGAAATTATCAATCTCCATTGATCTCTGAAGATAGCTGGGGAGTTAAAAAGACTGAAAGCTGCAGTCAATAATGAACTGTAAACTTAACCTGCTATGATGTGTAGGTTATTTCAGGTTATGCAGGTTCTTCTAGCCTTTGGGGGTTGCACTATTCCTCAAATCCTAAATTTACTGCTACTCTTTGTGGGTGGGTAGCACAGGTGCACACTGGCGCACTGTTACACAGCCTCTGCTGTCCAGTGTGTATTGTGTTCTTTTTCTTTAGGTCCATTTTCCCTACGGAAAACAGTATGTGTGTTTCTAGCCTTGGAAAAAAAAAGGAGAAGAGGAGAAAAAAATCCTCTTCCTCTACCCACCTGTCCTAGCCCCTGTTACAAACAAGTGTACACCTATCTGGGGAAAATGAGGGTGAGGATATAAAGTGAACAGCGGACTGAGTGTGAGGAGGGACATTCCCTACACACCAACCGACCCTACAGGCTCTCTTTCAGGTTCTTGGTGTAGAGAAAGGCTGGCCGGCTGTCCCAGAGCGTTTCGCCTCCATGAGCATGCACAAGATGTCCATTCATGCACCATGGGCCTACAACTTTGCTGCTCCCCCTCTCTCCCTCCTTCCCTCAGCTCCCTTCATCTGCAACTGAAGCAATTCAACTCAGGCCAAAAGCAGGGACCTTTAATCTAACAGAATGTAGCAGGCACCTGAACTACTTAACCGCTGTGCTTGTTCAAGGGGGTGGGCACAGGGGCTAAGGTAACTGGCTTGTAACAGAAAGCCCCGAACTTTATCCTTGGCCAGGATGAGTACATTTCCTTTCTGTTGTTTCTAACAAAGGCCAGCAGGCACAAATGGTCTGCTATCTGTGTCACCGGGAAGTGGAGAGCAATTTGTTTCTATTAAACAGGACGGTCCTCATCTTCCCCCGTCCAACCTCCCCCCCCTCCCCTCCTGTATTGATTCAGATGGCTTTTGTGCGGCAGGTAAAACACAGCCAGTCAGTGGTTTCATTGAGCTCACCTTGACCAGGTGGAGACCTTGTAATCTTTAATAGGGAGGCCTTGAAATGGGGCAAAGCGCACTTGCTCATTTTGTTGTTTGGGTTAATGTGAGAATTTATGGGGACATATGGGCCCTCTGGCATAATGAACACTGAATACTTTGGGGGGGGAGGGGGTCTTGACTGCAGGATTCAGGCAAAAGTTGCACTGCCAAACACCTGCAGTAGTTCATCGCTGCTTTTTTTCCAGGGTTGCACAGCAATTCAGTTCTTGTCCACATACACATAAACACTCTCCACCACAAGCCATCCCTATGCTTCCTTCCTACATCATAGCAGTGGCAGCTTGACCTTTTTGATTTATCCAGATTCCTGTAGAGGGCAGAAATACAACAGTGAACCACAGTATTTCACCCACATTGGTTTCCGTAGCACACAGACCCATTCCCAGACTTTGACAGCGGCAAGATGGCTGCTTTCATAAGAGGGTGTTTCTCTTTTTTATTTAAGCTCTAGTCTCTGCCCATTCATTTTGTCCTTGCTACAGATATGAAACCTTTTGAGGATGATTTTATACCAGTCATGATAACACAAATCAAGCCACAAGAAACATTGCTACCATTTTTGTGCAGTATAAATGTGTAGAATATAGTGTTTGTAAAATAAAGCAACATGGTTAAAGATGGATATCTTGGTAAAGTCACTTAACAATGTTTTTCCATCAATTATTAATGAGGAATTAGACACATATGGATCATTTCATTTAGATAATGAGCATCCCTAAATGGTTAAGGCGAGACACCATCCCTCCTCGCTTTCTCCTCATTTGTCTTCCCTTTTTTCTTCACATTTTACTCCATCCCTTTTTTTCTCCTGCTTCCCTCCCTTTCTTTGTATTGACACCCTGGGACCCCATCTGGCCCCTTTGGAGGCGTGAAATGCGCAGTAATTATTAGTAATCATCACACACCATCAGAAACGGATCCTAGTCCTGTAATTACATGATAAATGTCTGCCTAACACATGCCCTCTGTTTAGCAGTCCCCTGGAGACCGTGGATAATAGACAGCTAACAGGGATCCACAGAATGGGCCTTTCAGCGCTGGTCGGGGCTCATTGTCTACGCGCCAATACATCCTCTCCCCCTGGTTGGCAACAACGCAGACCCCGATCAATCCCCTGCACTGCCCCCCACCCCCCTCCACACACACACACACACACACGCACACGCACGCACGCACGCACACACCCAGTTTACTGACCTCTCCTCTTACACTCACATCTCTTGTCACTGCTAAGCAGACAGCAGCGTCAATCACTGGCATTACACCACATTGCTAATGGCTGCCAAACAATTTTGCAGGGGAGAAAAGAGTTTTGTTCAGCCATTTATAAGGTAATGGTGACTTTGTTTAATGCCGTTGCTGCTGGACCCTGAACAAAATGTGATAATTAGCATTATCATTATCAGTGAGCCTTTTGTTGCTTTTTATGTAGCATTGTGATCAGAATGCAGCTGACCTCTGATTGCTTTTTAGATCTGCTGTCACTATTTTGAGTGTTTCCCTTTTTTGTTGCTTTGAGACATACTGGGCTACGTAACCTTTGATCACATTCATCTTCCAGGTGACAACCGCGTAAATATCACCTGATATGTACAAGGTGTATTATATATTTTATGAGCAGATTCACATTGACAGTTTTGCATGCACTTAAAACCAAAACTTGTTGGAAATTGATTCACCCCATTAGCTACATTGCAACGGTAATTAAGATAGTAAGTATACATTTTGCGGTTACACTACTAAAATATTCATTTACATTAAGTAAAATAAGCACCACAACAAAGACTGACTTCTAAGAATTGGCCACTGTGCACAAAAAGCTACATACCAAATGACCATTACAAAAGATTTTTTACCTTTCAAGTTCAAAGCCCGTTTTTTCTTTTTATTTTAATAATTTATAAGGGTTTATTTCGAAAAAATTTAAAGCCACTCATGTTGGCTGCCACCTTGAGAACAGGTGGACGAGCTGGCTGTGGCAGTTGGATTGAAATTGAAGAGCCACCAAGCATAAAGCAGACTCGCTTCAGTTTATAATGCAAATAAGGCCTACGTGAGTAAATAGACACGTTCAACGCTACTTTCAAACAACACTTCTATATTCGTTTTTCATCGACTTCCCCTGTATCCGTGTAGAAGGATGATGGCGGTCACACACTTGGAATCTATGCTGTGATCAGATATGCATGCAAAGAAGTGCACTCTTATCTAAATCCGCATAGTAACGTGAGGAATAATGTTTGTGAAAAACAAAGTGAATTTGCCTGAAATTTGCCTAGCTGGCTTTAAACAATAGTCAATTCTTTGGCAATATTTTATATATTAGCCTGTCCAGGCCACAAGAGTGTTGGCTGTTACACAAATTTTGTATACTGTCTTACATCTACTCAGGATGGCAACAATGATAACTTTTGATTTGGGCTGTTTACTTCTTGTTTCTGTTAACTCATGAAACCGTGAAATAAAGTGTGTCAGTTGGTATCACGGGAACCCCACCTGATTACCTTCAATGACTGATACAATGGTTTCTCTTGCAGGAAGATCATTGTGTTGTGGAAACTGGCAATACTTTATTTTGCCTGCAGATGGCAACCATTTTCTTTTGAAAGTATCCGTGAGAAGAGGATCTTAGGAACCAAATGAGAAAGACATAGAGAAAGACATAACACAGTCGCACAGGATTAATTATTTTTCATTATTTCATCAGTGCATTGAAACAGTCAGTATTTATATTGTAATTTTTACGTGTGAGTTTCAGCCAATCTAATATATTGAGATCACACCCACATTCACATACAAACCATGAATGCAACAGTTCCGTCTGAGCACTAGCCAAAGCAGACATTGACTGCTTTTGACAGTAACAGACATATCAACTATCCCCTAATTGATACAGCCAGGCGGGCGGTCACTCACTTAATGAATTGCTAATAGCCCTCGGCAATGCTGTGAGTGGCAGGGGCCAAGCATTCCACCTGGTGGAGGCTGCTTGAGGAGTGCAGTGGATGGGGATCCTTCTCATTAATGGAGGCAGGATGCCTGGCAATTGTTCAGTCTTGTGTGGGGAGGCCTCATACACGAGGAGGCCACGCTTATTCCTCAGCTAACCCCCTTAATGTAAGACAGCCAAGTGTCACAGAGTCACTGATAATGAAGACTTGATCAAAGAGGCAGGGCATTCCACGGGGCCGAGCTGAGCAACCAAACAAGATGTGGGAGTGGAACCGAGAAAAGGATTGAAAGCAAGAAGAAGAGAGAAACCAGCATAAAAGGAGAAGAAATAAAGGATGAGAAGAAAAGGATTATACGCAGTGTTATAACAAGTCTACAATTAAAGTTTGTGCAATGCACACTTTAGTTGGAAAATATTACAATGATCTCAAAAAGACTAGCCAACAACATTTAGAAAGTGTTTGATAAAATGGTTCATGTTAGATGTGCAGTCATTTTCCTTTTAAGGATACCGATTTTGTACTGATGGTTTGTCATATGTTCTCATAGTCCACTCACCCATCTATTATTCACACCTGCTTCTTCCCTTTCAGGGTCATGGGGTTATATCCTGGACAGGTCACCAGTCCAGCACAAGGTCACATAATTACGGGGAGAATATGCAAACACCACAGAGCTGTAAGTGAACATTTCTCATCTCCGTGCTTCCTGTTTATGTATGCTGTTATGCTTTTTTCACTTATCAATCACCATGTGCAAACTGATTGTCCTAAGCTTTTCACCCAAGTTAAACCAGTAAATACCACAAACACAAAATAGGGCTTCTTATATATGAGGATTATGGTCATTATGAGTAGAATTAGAGGTTCATGTGCTACTTATTGATTTGTTGTACTTGCCACAAGCTGCAGTGTTATTTATCCTAATGCATATAACTGCTAGCTCTTCAACTGACCCATAATTTCCCACTAATAACTGCTGTGGGCAGAGTGATTATAGCTTTTCATTAGTGCCGGCAGCTTTTATTAGCGCTATCCCAGCTAAAGGGCCCTCTCTGTAATTGTTAGCCATTATAAATATAGTGCGTTGAAAGTATAGAGGGGGGGCAATGACGCCACTTTGTTAACTGCTGATGATTGAGCAATTAAACTTTGCCAACTTAATTACCTCTCCACTGCAACATGGATATGAGGCATTAGGACTTACATTATAGTAAACATTGCTGTCACAGAGTGACTGCTTCCAACTGGATGATGTATTCATCTGTTTTATTATGTGCAAACAGAAAAAAGCAAAGCTTATATCATCAGGGAAAACTATTGAAATTTTATTTTAAAATCATTTTTTAAGGTCAAAACTACATTTAGCTATAATTAAGCTGGTATTACTTGGCTTTTTTTAATGTGTATTAACAACATTGATTCATATGTGACCACCAGTACTGGCTCAGTTGCAGCATAGAAAGGCTAACAGATGTTGTACGGAGCAAAACAAAAAACACAAGAATAAAAACCAACATCCATTCATCAGCGCAAGTAAGGATCAAACTATGCAAGCTCCTCATTAAGTGGCATTAAAACGGTGAAGGTCTATAATTATCGAATAAATCCTCTCCCACATGAAAGGATTCTTCGGCGTGCCGTAATTCTTCCCCACACCGAGCAGCCTCTGGCTGTGAATGAGCCTTTTGTGCCCCACTGTGGGAAGGCCTTTGTG
This sequence comes from Cololabis saira, assembly GCF_033807715.1. Lineage (NCBI taxonomy): Eukaryota > Metazoa > Chordata > Actinopteri > Beloniformes > Belonidae > Cololabis > Cololabis saira. The sequence goes on from NC_084603.1 coordinate 24,065,934, forward strand.
AAATTACACCACTGCATAATGATGCTGATCATAAATTAGCATTTAAAGATGGAGCAGCATTATTGGGTGTGTAAGTGCACATGTATATAAATCTGATGGGAAAAAACAAAAAAAAACCATCAAATTTCATCACTTCTCTGCTCAGTTTTACAGAATAACAAGGCAGCTTATTTTTTCGTAATTATTTCACACTGGGCCACAACTTTGGAATTATACACTACAATCAGACTTCATGATTTGTATAAATAACTTTTATAGTTAATTCTTCAGTTAAAAAGTGCAAGATTTAGCACAATTAAGTAACGGTAAGTTTGCTGAACTCAGAACGGATCCCTGTGGCTGATTTTAAGTTTGTGTCCATCTCATGTTTTATTCCTCTATCTCTGCCTCCGCCTTCTTTGTCTTAAAACTGTAGCAGAAAAGCACAAACAAGCGTGCGCCCTTGTCCATCCTGCACAAATACAAAACACAAGCATTGTAAACCTTGATAGAAGCCACATGACGATGATATTAGATTCAACTTTCTATTCAGCCCCTGAGAGTAGCAGGTGTGTGTTTCATTACGCAGCAAAGAAAACACAACTCCAGCATGGGTTTCTTAACACGGGGGCTCGACCCACTAATGAAAGCAGACAAAGACACCAATCTGGAGCCAGCGCCCACTCTGCGTCCACTTAGCACCAAACTAGAACCTTTGTCGATTACGCCCTGTTTGTTTGATGTGACAATTAGCGAGGAGGTGCTTGGTCATTAATCCCAATATGGCTTTACTCTGGTTGCAATTAATATGCCCAGGCAGCACATCCGGGAAAGGGCCTTAGAGGGAGGAAAATAGGGCCAGACGATTTTTTGATCTTGCATGTATGACTTTAAATTTTCAATTTGGATTTTTTCGTCATTGAAAATGAGAGGATCAAACGACTGCCGGCCCAGAATACTAATGTAAATCACTTTTTTTTTCCAGACACAACAAATGAAAGTTAACAAGAGAAAATTCACACGTGTGATGGTGTGAATGTTATCAAGTTTTTGTTGTGTTCACAGACTTATAAACATTGTTTTCAATTATTCAAACATTTACTGACAGTATATGAGAGGTTTATATAGAACTCATTTGCATAAAAAAAAGATTATAACCTCAGAATGAGGATGGCATGTAAATGATAACTGTTGCAGTGTATGACAAAACAAAAGGATACTGATAAACAACCACACCTAAAATTTCAATAATATTTACCTAACCACATCTTTTCACTGTAAGGGAATTAAAAAAAAACCCTGTGCTCTACTTTAACAGTAACTCAATTCATTGTTTTCCTTCTTCTTGTTTTCCATTGACTTTCCAGGTTCACCGGGAAGCATTGCTTTGCATCCTTAGCTCTGGCAAAACGAGCATGTCTATCCATGCAAATCATGCGACTTTTCAAAGACGGAACTTCATATAAACGAAATGTATCAGCGATGTTCCTCAACACCACCGTTGCACTGCAATGTTTTCTAATCTAATTCTGAGTTTTGAAGACGATGAACGTTGCGCCCATAGTCTTCAAAAAACAAAACTGTATTGATTTAAACTTATGCGAGGTACTCATTATCATCTTAAAGACATATACTCTTGAAAAGGTGTCATAATGAAACATTTACATGAGATGCATAGAATGAAGGAGTTTGGATTGCAAAATATGTTATTGCTAACAAAAGCTTCAATTGAAGTAAAGATGACTTGAAGCCGTAGCAGTGACTGTACACTAGGTGGTGCCCCGCCTCTTCACCAAGACACCTACAATCTAGCACTTTTCTCCTAAAACACTGACTAAATCTGCAATGGCAGAGCTGTAGATATGAGTAGTGATGGCGTTTTAGTCATAAATGATATAAACTCTACTCACCATATTTGGAAGATGCTGTCCAGAAAAAAAAAAAAATTAAGTGAGAAACTTCCATTTAATTGTAAGTAAAAATGTGTTTGACTGATGCAATAGACCACACAGCGCACACATCTATCTGTGATCCGAGGAGGGGAAACTAATGGTGGCTGATTAACAGGTAATGGAGGCTCCAGTGTTGGTGCTGAGGGCCCATAGTTTCAGCCAGGCTCAAGGCAGCAGCTGGAAGCATAATTACACGGGCTGATTTATACATCATTAAGGCCTCCATATAAGTCACCCTTTTTGAAAAGAGCAGTTAAGCTACTTACACTTTTCACAAAACAGCAGCAATTCTGTATAAAATGAATGTATGCCGTTCCTCTGAAAGCATATGGTATATTTTTCACCTATTAATAATTCAAGTTGAATGAGCAAAAATTAGTTGGCTCGGTTACTGCCGCGTTTGTCCCACATTAATTTCGCAGACATTTTGTAAATGGGGCTATTACGCTAAAAACAAAGCAGAGTGAATGACCACGGTTTGCCGTACTTAGCAAAAGAGAGGGCCCCATTCGTACACCTGTCATTTTCCAACAAGGCACCATTATGGTTTGCAGAGAGGTAATATCACACCTTTCATTGTAGCCGTGTCCCTTCAGCGGGGAGGCAGTATCCTTGAAACTGCGAATTTCTGAGAGAGAAAGCCTGTAATCCGAAAATCCAGACATTTGCTTTTCACAACGGTCTGTCAAATGGCAGCGTTCGGGCAGTCGTTTTGAAGCAAAATATGTAAATAATTTGCATTTCTACTGAGATGATTACGAAGCCTGTGTGCACTTCACTCTGCTTGTTCTTTCATTCCACACAATACACACTTAGCGCGAGCTCTAAATTTAAAACTTGACTATGGTTTGATTGAAATCAAATGAGCTGCCCTTTGTTTGGGTAGCCGTGGAATACACAAGTGAACAGGTGTTCTTTTAGATATATCGCAGCATATACATTTTAACAACCCTTGACACCTTTATACGCACAATAACTCTGAAATATGCACACACACTTGCACACTGGCGCACACATTCACCGTCAACACAGAAGGAGCAGCTCAATGGGGCTGAGCACATTGTTGCTTTAACCTTCTGCGCTAGTTATCCCTCTCAGAGCTCGGAGACTTGGCAGCTAACTCTATTGGCTTTTTGTCATGGAGCCTTGGCTCATACAGTGGTTCGGGGCGGATAGCGTGGGGGACGTTGGGGGGGAGGGGGGCATCAAGGAGGACAAAATGACAAGAAAAAAAATCTTTTCTTTGACATTATATTTGAAGTGAAGTGAGTATGAACGGGGCTAGTAGAAGCCTAGTCAAGGCTTTTTAGAGGCCCCGTTATGTCGGGGTCATTATGCTCAGCTGATCATTAGGGTTTGAAGAGGAGACACGAGCCACAGTGCCCCACAAGCTCTTAGCTCAGGTACCATACCCGTCCCTCCACCCCCCACCTCACCCCACCTGACGCTTCTACTCCATGGTGGGTGAGCGGATGAACTGACCTCTGCAGGGCCCTGTATTCAAATATCTATAAGAAGCTTCATGCAGAAGTAAATAGAAGGATGCAACACATTACCTCTCTGATCCTCCTGGATGATTATACCTTTTCTTTTTTTTTTGGTCATCTCTCCATTGTGCATTTAGCAAACCTTCAGTGTTAAGAATGAAGCTTCTTCGGGTCAAGTGAGCAAACAACGAAATTAAGATGAAACAATTCAAAATTCATGTTAGTGTCCTTTAAATATTTTAACTTGCAATTCTGTCTTTAATGGACCCACCAGCGTGCTGGAAGAAACCAGTGATGAAGAGGTCACGTCTTAAGTAGTTCACGTTCATAAATAAAAAGGGAATGGCAGTTGAGGAACTGATGAATTGGCATTGGCTGATACATTCACAAACTCTTTTGTCTCCCTATCCCTTTCCTGCAACCTCCTTTGCAGTCTCTTCCTCCCCATGCTTGAATGTCACCACTCTGGGAGGATTTAACGTTGCTTTTAACCCTTACCACTTCATAATTACCTTGACATTTACCCTGCATTCAATCAAATTTTCAACAGCAGATTTATTGCAATGACTTTTTTGTATTGCAGAAGGCAGCGGTAATTATGCAGGTTATTAGAAGACTTCATGTTAATGCTGTTTTACATTTGTAACATTTGCTGTACTGTTTTTCCGTGTTGAAGAGCCAAGCCAGCTGCCTTAAGACAGAGTGACACAGGAAAGGACAGAAATACTATTAGATGAAGTATCAGATGACTTGGGGTGCGAGCAGTGGAACGGGGTAGCACTGCCTATCCCTCCTTTATTGCTCAGGTTATTATCACAACTGCTACAGAATTGTCGAGACGGGGAGATAGGAGTGGCAACGATCCATCCGGGACTCGTTCATCACCATGCAACGCAGCCCCCCGAATAGAAATTACATCTGCATCTGAATTAGTAACATTATTCGCCAATTTGGCTCAGAGTGAACATTGTTCCATTGAAGGTGGAATTAAATTAGAAAATGAGTGAGTCTTTAATTTTCAGATTATAAATCAGAGAATATAATTCACCTCCTTGTACCTTAAGGGCAATCACATTATCCTAAGCGACATTTTATCCTCAACCCTGCGAAGTGATCTCATCACCATACACAGTCACTCACCAATCATGCTTCCCGGGGAGGTGGGAAATACATCTTCTCCTCCAGAATTAGACATAAAATATGAGTGTCTTCTGCTGCATGAGAGATTATTTTACATGAAATTTGATGGTCCTTCTGAACTCACAAACACTATAGAGAATTACTTGGTTCAAGGGATATTGCTTTCCTTTTTACCCCATAAATGCATAATTTTGTTGACTGAACATGCAGGTGACACAGAATGTAAAAGTCCTTCCACTGTAAATTATATTTCATGTGGAAAGCTTTATATATGGAAAACAGCAAAAAAAGAGGTTGCAGAGGTCATTTAAAGGTGTAGACTGTAACAATATGGATCTAAAGCCACTCAAAAAAGGCATTATTTTTGGTTATATTAGCCCACCTCTTTGACATGGTTCACCCCTTTTGAAAGCTTCTAACAGGAGGAGAAAAAAAATTATATTCCCTTCGTAACTATGCTTCCTTTATTTATTTCTAACGCTACTGCAGCTTAACAGTAGTTGCAATAAACAGCTTAGATCCTGAACATTATAACTGGTAAAAGTGGAAAGAATGGATCGCCCTTTTATTTCCCGTCTTTCCCAGTCTGTTTCCCAAAACTCAGCCTGTTCATTTTATTCTGGCCAATGCCCAGACCTCATTAAAAATGAATGCGCTCCTTAAACCCCAACACTAGGCCTTTTCCATTAGGGAGAGAGATATGAGGGTGATAAACATTATTTGTGATCGGATATGAATCGTGCGAGGATTGGCTGCAATATTGGAAGCCACATTGAAAAGTGATTGTGCTTGAATTCCCCCATGCAGTTTCATGCCATATCGCAGCTCTTGTAATTTGATTCCTATTCATTTCAGCCATTGTTGTGTATTATATTGAAATGCCTATCAAGCTGATCTAGACCAACCAATTTGGATTTTTGTTATTTCGTCCCACTTGGTTGATTTTAACCTGATCAGGATATTTGCTTGGCACAGTCTTGGACATTCTGAAAGGCCTTATCTTACATTTAATTACCATTCTGCCTTTGTTGAAGCAAAATTCATCTATTTTGGTGTGTATGGATGTGTATGGCCTTCTGCTTGCATGCATAAAAGGGAGGAAAAATAGAGGGGAAAAAAGTGTTTGTGTTCGCTTTCTTGTCCGTCTGTCTCTTTGATATACTGTACAGATGGATTTCATAGAAACAGTGCGTTGGTGCATCCCCCCATAAAGAGCAATAAAAGATGGGCTATTGGAGATTCACCCCTGAGCGCTCCACTGACAACCCCCCAGATATATACATTTAATATTCCATTGATTGAACGATTTTATGAGTCATGGTTATCATTATCATCAATACTTCCCTCAGGATCCTCGACAGCAACTTAAAACTAGTACTCAGCAGATGTTGGGCTATAAGTTCCCTGATAAACATTACTATCAAGGAATTTTCTTTTATTACAGCAGGCTACACATAAGGTCTACCTTTTTATGTCACTGCTGCAATGAGGGAGGTGTGTGTGTGTTAGAGGCATCATGCAGGCCTTAAGCACATATCCATAAAGGGATGCATTTCACACAAAATCGGAGTGCAAATAGATGAATGTCATCCGAGCATATTTTACAATATCTTCCCTGCTGCAGGTGGTTTGAGCTGCATTACCCTGACTGTTTGACCCCAGCAAGGCACGTCCCTATGTTACTTTCCTCCAGATCCACTGACAGTCAGAACGGGATGATAATGGTGGCCCTTGGACACCCTGCTCCAGAGGGCAGGGATGCAATGGGCTACAGCTAAGGCACATATTAATATTAATACATATAAAAGCTGTCCAACTGGCACAGAGGCATCAGCCGAGGACACACACAGACACACAGGCATGCAAAAGTGTGCATGTACAGAGACACTCGCTATTTCAGGCACACATCTGCATGCACACATATACACAAAAACAAGTAAAAGGCCCATTATGGATATAACAACGCAGCGTTTGTGGCTGGACCGTTTCCCGAGGTCAGTTTGAAACATTTGCCAGCAGGAAACCTACACAGAGTGCCAGTTGTTCACACCATTTGGGGAAAACACACATTATGTAAATGATTCTTCTTTTGGAATAAAATGCACACACCTAGAAATACTATGCTAATGGCTATCGTGTCAAGCAAAGCTAATGGTCGTTGCGTGTGTTTGCTTGTGTGTGTGCGCTCAAGTGCATATTTGGAAGTTTATTATACATGAATGTGTGTGTAAAAGGCATGATTTAGTTGTCCATGTATTCCTTATCATGAGTAATAACATGCACAACAGAAAGACATTAAAATCAGGTGACAAGGAAAAAGTTTGCTTGGCTTTACATATTTGGTGGATTCACAAAAGCAGTTTGTTAACAAGGCATGTAGAGCGAACAGTCCTACTTTCAGAGGCAATAACACAGCTTTCATGCAGGTAGTTGGATGCTGAAAGGTGTACAATGTCACCCCTGTCACGACCAACAGAAGGCACAGTAAGTAATCAAATTCTATTTGCATACTTTTATACCGGCTGATAGTTTGGTAACAGCAGAGTCGACAAACAGTCTAAAGTAATGGTGCGTACACACAGTTCATTTAGCATAAATTGAAGGAAATATATGGTTTTAAAGGGTTAGGACTATAGCGCCTCTGTATTTGTGTAGGGGCATGAAGTTCAAACACAAGGGCGACAAGGAAATAAAACTGAAATTATTTGGAAATGAAGTTACTGTGGGATGTCTGAGTCACTGACATGTACAGTGAACTGAAAAGCTGATGTTCTTGTTTTACTCCACATTTCAGCATGAGATGTAACCGTTCAAAAGGAAAATTAAATAGCAAATTATAAAGCACCTTACATGGTTTCTGTCAGGAGTAAGTGCGTAGGGGCGTATAATGTTCATCAGATGTCACTTACCTGCTTGCTTGAGCTCATGTTTTACTCAGCACTCACCAGAAAATATTCTTGGAGATATTTAGTATGGTGCTGTTGGATCGCCCAATGTTACAAAAGGACTAGCAAAAAATGAATACGTTCATAAACTGATGCTTTCCACAAAAGAAATAATTAAATAATGTAAAGCCTTGGAACAGTTTTTTTTAAAGCGATCCCATGGGATCACTTAAAGAAAACTGGATAATCTTATGTACAACTTCTTTTTGATCAGTGATGTTGAGAATTAAATAATACACTCATTAGCTGAGCACCTTTCCTAATACGAAGCACAATAAAGACATTTTTATTGTGAGGAACCTTTACCGTAGAAAATTAAACCACAGCTGCAGGGACTTATTTGATGTGTATACTTAATTCAGTCACTCCTGAAAATGAATAATAATGACTGGACCATGGTAAGAGGGAAGCTGAAATACAATAAAAACATGTTGTGCATGTTGTTTTAGAGATTCATTTCTTACAGCCAAATTCATTTGATCAGATACGTAAGTGGATCAGCAGACACGAAGCATGTTTTCTAATTGCACATCCAGACTAAAGAAAACTCCAGTCTTCTCCGGAGCCGAGGGTTGGACTGGGACAGGTCATATTTCACCGTCAGTCTGACTTGCCCCAACAATGTGACAGCTGCTGACAAATAACCTGGCTCATGATTGAAATCTGACAAAATAACACTGTGTTTTATAATAGCGTCCCCAAGCAGAAATATGGCAGCTGCAAACTAAACAGTGCTTCATCACCTCCATGCCAGTCCCAGCGGTTCTCCATTAAGGGCCAGATCATTGTGTTTTGCCTCCCCCATCCCTGCTGACCGCTGAAGTGACAGCCCAGGCTTGCTGCCATGACATTGAAAAATATTTGCACTGACAAGGCCACAAATCACATGCCGACAAGTTTTAAAACTCAATGTTCACTCAATGTGCATCTGCTATATTCTCGTTAAAAGTGTAATATGGTAGTCTCTCCCCTCCGCGTACTTTTATTATTACGGTATTGACAGCAACTATAATAAAGTTGTGCTGTTTTGATGCCAGGGAGGGAAGCTCGAGAGATGGAGAGATTGAAGGAAAGGGTGTATGTGGGTGAGAAATGAAGAGAGTAGCTGAGATGGTTGAATGCTCACACGGAGCTGTAACAAAAGCGCTCCATTTTCATGACAGAACCTCACCTGATATGTTTAGTTTGATGGTCTACTTGTGGGTTTTTCAAGTCCAGAGCCCACATATACTCCATGTCCTAATGGAACTTTGGAGGCAGCAAGTATAATACTTTTTTTGCATTATTTAACAAATGCTTAAAAGTAACAAATATCAAAATATCAAAATATGCCATATCTAATAGAAATCCCAGGGTGAAAACAATCAGTAAGATGTTGATCTTAAATAATTTCCCAATGAGTACACATGAAATTGTTTGGATATATTCAGTAAAATGCGAATCTTTAATTACAAGCAGTTTTGTAGCTTAATCCATGCAAAGAGATTTTTTTCCAGTTCGGTTCATGTGCTAGGAAGTTGATATCATCAGGAACAAATCAACAAAAACGTATCAAAATGTTTTGAGAAATTGAAATCCTTGAATGTGGAAGAAGCAGACCATTAATAGCCTGTAAATAAAAACATACTATTGTCTGAAGGATAAAGCAGACCGTCAGACCTGAGCATACAGTTGTGTTGTGAGTGTTTCAAGGGTTTTGAGGTTTGTGATTAAATTCTGTGATTCATGACAAACTGGTGGATTGTGGTAGACTGTATCTAGTCCGTGTCTGAAACGATGAATACATCTGAATAACATAATCAAGTAGTTGTCTTTTTTTTATATTATCATTTGACTTTGAAGGAAAGCAAACATTAATATATTTAATATTAATTTAATATATATTTAATATAATCAATAAAACTGAGATGTAATAGAAGAAAAATCAACGTGCAAGAACCTGTGTGGATCCATCCTTTTTTTTTGTTTTTTTTCTTTCGTTTTTTCTACTGCAGTGCTCAATAAACCTGAATTGTAATGGTCGCAGGAAGATACGGAGACATTTCAGAACTAGATAGATGTTGTTTTATTGGCACTGAGAACAGCGTTTAAAAAAACTTTCAGAACTAAGCTGTATTAAAATCTCATAGCTGACGGAGAACAGTGCATTAGTATATCATCAGCATAGAAGTGGAATTTGAGCCAAATTGTAAAAAACTCCCTTAATTACAGTGAAGTACCTAGATCTGTATCCACTGAGATCTACCCGATAGATCTTTTTCAAAGCTTCCAAAGATCTGTTTAGACAACCCTACCGCACTAACAGAGTAAATGCTATCCTAATTCAGTATTGTATGATCCACTCTGTTAAAAAAAGAAGCTTTAACTAGGTTAATAAAAAGGGCTGCTCATTATTATTGCTTGTTCAAGAATTCAGTGAAAGCATTTATTACTTTAAAGCTGCTGCTGCATTATATTGTTATTATGTTGTTATTTTTATACTATTCCAAAAGCTGATTAATGGTCTGGGTCACATCTTTTACACGAGGGAAGAAGAAAGACAGGCTTCCATACAGAGGGAATTTCATCTGAGAGCAATGAAAGATTAAAAAGATGCGTGTTAAAGGTGTGAAATCAAATCACGATCTAGTCTGAAAATGAATTTCATGCATCTCAGAAGTTGTGACTGGATTAAAATCAGTGCACATGTTGTCAGTGTCTTCACCATCAAGAATGAGGGTCTCCAGCAAGGAATTAAATGTAACAGAACCCTCATTAAACAATTAAACATCTTTGAGTATTTAACAATTCAAGGTGCCTGATTTATGCACATTTGAATTTTACTTAATGAAGACTTAATGAATATCTAAAATATAAGAATATTATTAAGATTTTCAGTTCATGTGAGGAACTGATCAGCTCTAAGTTTTGTGACAACAACTGGGTATTTGTTGTGTACAGTTGCTGTAATGCAGCCAGACTGTGTTATGATTGATTTATCTCACTTTTGTTGATGCGACATTGTGCCCATGTTGTGCTCTGAAAAAGCAGTACCTTTAATGACAAACTCTGACATTTGCTTACATGTAAATCAGAGTTTAACCCTATTTTCAGGACCATTCCTTTCATTCTGCTTATTATAGCTTTAGTAAAACTAGTTTTCCATGTCTAGACCGCTACATTCCACTATACTGGTGCTATCGAGCCTGTGGTTCCTCTAATATCCCCCTTGGTTTGAAGCCCTGTCGACCATGTAGGGCCTAATGTGTGCCCAGTGCACACGAGTAAGTGTGCTTTAGGCTCATTGTTAACATAAGGCCAAATCTGTAATATAGCACGGACAATTAAGTGCACAATTTTTGTATAAATGCAAAATCCCTCACTGTGAATTATTTAATCCCCTCTCTACAGTTCATTTAATAGAGCCCTTTTGGCGGCCGGTTTGAGTCACAGAAAACTAATTTGATTCTGCTCCTTGATTTAATTAGATTTTATGATGTATGGTATTGCTAATTCGGTGGCTCACCATGCGTTGTCGGCGCCTGTCCCTTGCACTGGCGGTGAGCTGTCAGAGCCCCATTTTTAACAGTATTGAAAAATTCAAGCTTTATTATTGCCCCCTCACTCATTTTCTCCCATCAGAGGGAAAGTAATGAGCTTTTAGTCTCTCCTCTTTTACTCGTCTTCCCTCTCCTCTTTCTTTTCTCTATCTTCATCACTCTGCAAATCTCCTTTTTTTTTTCTTTAGTACTTTTTTTTTCTTCCTTTCACTCTCCAAACTCTCTCAAAACAATAAGAGTGGATCAAGAGTTGGGGAGGAAAAAGAGGGAAAGAACAGCAAAAATAGAGACATGGGAAGTAAAAATGATGGCACCAACAAGTGCAGCGAGTAAGATAGCCGGAATAAGGAAGGATCATCGGTTAAATGAGTGAAGAATAAACATGTAACAGAGAGGGTGAATGTAAATGTAGTTGTGAGTTTCACCGATAAGTGTAACTTTGCGGAGAAAAAGGAGAAAAAGGAATGGGTTATGAGGAAAATGGAGATCAAAGAAGCAAAAATGAGCGAGGAAAGCATGAAGAAGGGAGTGGAGGTTGTGCTGTACGCTTACAGCGCTCCAGGCTCACTGCTCCAGCATTAGCACATTGATTCATGAGTTAAGTTTCCCCAACTGCCCACGGCTATTAGCTTTCAGTTCCTTTGGCTGTCATTTAGACTCCAAAGAGTCTTTTGGTTAATGCACTGTTTTAATGAGAGTGCACCACTCGCTAATATATTTGACTGTATGAAAGGTCACAACAGGAAGCTAAACAGATTGAAAAAGAGGGAGCACAATGGCAGCAGCGCTGTCAAGAGGCAAGACAGCTTTCCGGGCAAACTGATTGGAGTCGGGAGGCGCGAGGGGTGGGTGGCGGGGTGAGCTTTAACCTGCGAGGCAGACTGCTGTGGTGTCACTGCTGCATGCACCATACCCCCTTTATTCAGCACCCGACGGTGCATAATAGGCCTGCGAACTGATGGGTTACTGCTCCCTCTTACAGTTACGCCCCATCTATCACCTTTAACCACAGAGAGAGAGAAAAGTTAGGGAAAGAGATGGAAAGAGACAAGCAATGGAAGGGGCAGAAACAAGGAAGAGGCACATGTTTCATTACCCATATAATCCCCAGTCTGATTGCCACACAAGCAATATAAGAGCATCCCACAGCAGCCCCAGGAAATTTATAGCTGTCTGACTATGAGATTTCCAACCACCCGTTAAATACACAAGGAGCAGATATCAGAGCTGTGGAGCAATCCTGTTTCCAGAAATCCTGTTAGTTCAAAATTATACAATGTAAAAATGATTACAAGGCTTTACTAAAACACCTTCTAATCCACGTTTTCTGCACAGTGCCCACTTAGGTGATATCTCTAGTTCTTATCAATCTTTAAATTGCTTTCATGCCCAATATTTAATTTCGAACGCACGGGGACAACGGTGTTATCAAACATTCTCACGAGTCTGCATAAACGAACATGGCCTTCGCCCTCCTCCCCTTCACTCTTTGTCAACATGCGGCCACCATTTTGTCACAGGACACCCGTAAGGGACTGTCTGCAAGCTGCGGAGTCGTGTCTAGGTTTGGGCCCCAAACCCGATAATCTAACAGTAATCCATTCAAAACTAATCAAACATTTACAAAGGTGCCATGATGTGGAGAGAGCTCTATTAATCAGCGTCCTCCATCAGCAACACGCAGGCTGACCTCGTTACGCTTGCGGCGTCTCAATCTACCTATGCAAATGAGACAGGGGCACCGGGCTGAGTAGGTGACTGACAACTAGATTTGTGCGTGGAAATTATAAACAAATAGTCATTCATTATGGGTGTAGTTGCATGTGTTCGGAAGTGCCAGGCAGTGGACCTGCCTACAAACTCTTCTTCTGTTACACAATTACTCACTAAACATGACGTGACAGTGTTGTCAAGGTGAATTAGCAGCATATGTCAAGCTTTTGTTATAAATCCTGGCCTACTGTAACCCTTCTACCCCCCTCCCTACAACGTATGAACCCAGTTGATGATATATCAACACTGCTCAGAGATTTATAATTCAGTAGGGGTGATTCCACAGGGGGAAGGAGTGGCGAGGTGTGGGACAGGTCTTGTGGCGAGGGTTGAAGGGTTTTGGGGGGTGTAAAAAGTGGGCTCCCTTCTCTATAATCCTCTACCCCTCCCTGTAGGCCCTGGACCTTTCCCCCCCATTACCCAAACCATTTGTTTATTGTGCAGTAATTACAAACCTTCAAGCCTAAAGGCAAACAGGCGGCGAGGCACTGTAATGATGGAGACATTTATAACAATATATCATAACTGCAGTGGACTCAAACAATGAATTTATGTCACAGGATATCAATATCAACGACCGGCAAAACAACCAAGTGGTGATAACTTCACGGTAAGTCGGGAGCTTGTTGGAAAAGGGAATATGCACCTGTTTAGGTAAAACTATTATTGATCTGTTATGAAATTCCTCCCTCCTAAAGGCTGGGGTGTTAGCCGAGTAATATGTTGCATTTTATTTCACAATTTCATGCATGTTTGCTTCACAAGGTTAAAAACTACAATCTGTTCTGAAACGAAAAAAAGAAAATTTTCTCATTTTCAGCACTCCAGAAGCCATTTAATGCTCCCTGTGTTAGAGTGGCAATCCCTATTACCGCTGGATAAAGTGTACCCTTTTTTATTTGAAATGAAAATGTCAGTAATTTCTTTTGAGATTGATGACTCCTTACACGCAGGCCCAATAAATGAAAAATTGATGAGGCTCAGTTCTCTCTTTTAATATTTAAGGCAATATTAAAGCCTCTCTTACATCTCATGGAAATAGTTTTATTTAAAAGGAATAAGACCATTGGGCATTGTTTACTGAACACCTCATGCATGTTTTATAAAACCGGTGCCTCTTGGAGGAATTCAAAGGCCCTTGAAATCGTTACTGCTTTGCAGTAAGTATAAAACGACTTAAGAGGAAGGCGAATGGCATCAGCATTGTTGTGGACCTGTTTTCTTGTTGTTGGATGCGGGCTGCTTTGATGAGGGCTCCAATGCTAGATAGCCATGCCAGAAACAGGGAGAGGGGGAGTTGCACAATAAATGGCTGAGATTTTATTCCTTGTATTGGGTCGTAATGTGTGCTCGGTGAGGAAATTGATGTTTAACGTGGCTGAGCGGACGAATGGGATGAATTGCCATTTAAAACAAAGACCCACGGGTGGGAAGCACAAGAGGAGAGACAAGAGAGAAGTAGGACAAGGAGAGAAAGCTGCTTGAATTGTTCTGATAGTTTAAAAAGAGCCAAAGGGAAAGACAGTCCCGTGCAAAAGGCAAAAATGATACCCGGGTAACTACTAGTCTTGTTTGAAATAGTTCTTCACATGGGCTGAAAAAGAGAGAGAGCTCTTGTATGAAAGTACACAATGGAGCAAAGGAGTACATACCTTTGAACATAGCTTGACCTGTGATATCTTTCGTTGCTTTTAATATATACTAAAAAGTAAATAACAATGGCTAAAGCTTTGGCCTCCGGTTAAATTACTGACCCCGAAATATTTTAAAGGTAAATGGTGGGAACTTTAAGCAAGCAAAAAACCTTCAGTGGACCATTTGGAGCAAATTTATGATACCGTTCCCTTATTATGGTTTCTGGTCCCCAGTGAAACATTTGACCAAGATTTAGGTTATTTTGTTGATGTCACATTATTTGGAAAGCAAAATTGCCTGGATGCTCACAAACATGGATACATGTAAGTGGTGACTAAAAGTAAAATACATGGCATAGTTGGAAACCTTCTATACCAGTAGGACACAATCCAAGTTGAGGGGGCCATTACATTGTAGTGGTGGTTAACAGGGACATTCGAACTGAGAACCAAGATACTCCAGCTCCCATTTAGACAAATTAAATCAAGTCCCATAATGCTTTATGTATCTGTTGCCTGGGTTACACATCCTAGCACACCAGGCCCCTTGATGGAGGGCGGAATGAAGCCCTTTATGTCAGATGCTTCGACAACAGGGGGTGACTACTACCTGCCAACTATTATCAAAGGCACTGGTTTCATAGCGCTGCCATATTTTTTGATTGATCTAAATTACACGTCAGTGAGTGCTGCAGTAACATGATCTATAAAGAGATAGCGACTACTTGTACATTATTAAACTCCCTGAGCGGCTGCTCTGCTTTTGGATTGCTGTAATTATCTGTGCTGGAGGCACAACAAGTGGCCCAAACACAGCTGTCAGCCTGCCTGTGCACCCGAACACTGGTTGGCATTAATTGTTTCTGAACAGAAGCTCAATTTGGCAGAGGATAACATTAAGAAGAGGGGTGGAAGCACGCCTTTATATGTACAGGAAATGTGCACAAACTTTTGCACTTAACAATTTTATCCAGATTTTTAAAAAAAGAAAGTAGACTCAAAGTGGAGCAACATTTTCCAGTCTCAGACTTTTAGCATTGCTGGAAGCACTGTAGTTCCAGATTTCAAAGCACAGTTTGTTACAGGAGCTCAACTGATACAGTATTTCTTATTACACATTCCCTGAAGAGAGATTATTCATCCACTGGAGCATGTTTCATATGTTTCAAAGACAGAAATTCCACTAAATAGTCCTGACATCCCACAATGTAGGAGAGAGTCAGCGACTCGGGGAGACCTGATGGCTGTCTGCGGGACATCTTAGTGGGTCATGTGACCTGTGGCTTCGACACTATGGCACCAGCCAAGTTTAGTGGCCAAGTGCTGGGGTTTTACCGATGGAGAGGGTACACAGGACATGTTACTTTTACCATAGAAGTTTTATTTATTTATTTCATTTTTTTCCTGTAAACCTCAGATCAGATCTGTCTTCTTTTTGCACATTTATACAGCAAAACCAGAACTCAAAAAAAGTGAAAACTCACTGTCAGGCTTATACAGTAGGTAACAAAAGTAAAAATTAAGGGAATTCCATGTTTATTTTCCACGGGCTTGTTTTGTTGCAGGTTTATCTATAAGTATGCAATTGGAAATATATATATTTATATTTATTTTTTTTATTTAAAAAATAAAATTACATATAAGCCTTCATGATGTGTTTGTGTTGGTTTACATCATTCCACATCATCAATGCGTTTTGCTTGCAAGCATCATTTCGTATGGTTCACTTCTTTATGAGGACTGCTTGGGAGTGGAACAGCAGATGCAGACATTGAATTCAAATTCATACAAGGCAGACATAATATCAGGCAATATAGAGGCGGACAGAGAGGCTATTGAAATGCAAATAGACTGCTGGGGCCGCGGCAGCAGGGAAAAGAAATTGGCCAGGATGACAATGCAAGTAAACCACTCCAGTTTGTCAAGAAGGCCACCCTTTGTCACAAAAACTGGGAATGGATTTCATTACAAGTGCTGCTACAGCACTAAAAAGAATAATATTCAAAAATAGGAGGAAAGGGGAAATAAACCAGTTGCCCACTGCAAAACCTATCATGTTAAGATTGAGAAATGCCTGTTAAGTTATCATTTTCAGTTTATTGCTGTGGGTTTTCCAAGGGACGCTCTTCTTGGATCATGATCATGAGCAATGTCGAGAGCGAGAGGATACAGCGCCCATGCATGTGTGTGCTGGTGTCAGTGAGCACGCAGACTTCCTTTATGTCCCTGCTTTTTTTAATGAGTGGCCTTCCAGTTCCCGGTGTGTTGTGTTTGTCAGGTAGGCACGCTCCATCAGGAGGAGGGACACAGAACTGGGAGGCCTCGCTGGACCCTCAGCCATAATAAATTACCTACAAGTGCTGCAGAACAATAACACAAAAAAGTGCGAGCCATCCATTTCGGCACCATTTACAAGAAATCAATATCAATACTTAATGCAATGGGGATGAAAAATGAGCAGAGATACAGGGGCATAATGCAAGCTCAAATGAAAGAGCTTGGAGTCCTGCTTCCCAAGGGTTCGGGGGATGAGGAGGGAGGTGGAATAAGGGAAGAAAAAAAAAGAACTAAGAAAAATGGCATTATACCTTTTTGCTCTTGTCCCTCTTCTATTTAAGTTTCATAAAAGTCTTTTCTCAGCTTGATTCTTTAATTGTTAATCAATGTGCAATTTTGGCATGCCAGCCGCCCAAGACAGAACAAGCACAAACATCTATTTAAAATATTCAATCAGTTAAAAAGGAAAGGAAAAAAAGCATAACCTTTGCTACTGAATATATTACTCTCTCATCTTACGACAATAGCAACAGAGGTGTTGAGACAAATGCCGTCTGCTAACTGGATCAGTGGTTGTGCAGACATTTCCACAGCAGTCAGTGGAGATCTCAGTACCATGTCACAAATGAATCATCTTTTAAAGATAAACATGATCTATATTTGTCCCCAAGGCAGGCTGCATGATGTCATGATGTCAGTCCTAATTTCCCATTTCATTCTGTTGGCCAGTGATGTATTACAGATCTTTGTGTGGAAAACTCTTGGGCCTTTTTGACTGAATGCTGATTAAGATACTAAGTTAGTTAAGTAAGACAATGTGAAAAACCTAAACTTAAAGGTATGGACTGAATGTTTCAGGAAGATCCAAATAATTTAACTTTTTTCCATGTTGAACTAATAGTTACATGTATTTTGCATTCAACATCGTTTCCTTGTGATTGGCTCTGCACATGACTCAAGGGGAAGTTTTTTTTTGTTTTGTTTTGTTTTTTGCCAGGTGCATCACTGGCTTCATTTAGACTTTTCATCTCTGATGAAAGGGCTTTTAAAATGGTGCTTTTGTGTTGAAGTTCCCCGTGTCTTGTGGTCTGGATGAGTTTACTTTTCTGGCTACCTGAAAGTATACAACAGCTAACGCTTCAGTATAAGTTTATACGCTTTTGTTACTCTCCTGTCTCCCCCGCAACACTCCCCTCTGTGGTCCCTGATGCCACATGCAGTATTCAACATATGAACTATAACTGTGTGGGTGAGATATGGCCTTGCCCACACATCTCTAAAATTACATCTTTGGTTTAGAATGCACATGCTTTATGAGTAGTGCCTTTTTGTTGAGGTTGAAAAGGCATGCATGATGAAAAAGGCAGATACAGATATGAAGCAGTACAGTGTGAAAACTGTTCTGCTCGAAAAAGAATCCCCTCACCTCCTTCTTCCTGAGTGTGTTCATTTCTGCCCAGGCGCCTGTCACCAGTAGATGGCACTGGAGCCAAGTTGTCCGGCTGTACAGCTACCAATTTCACCTGCCAGCTCTGGCTGCCAAGGAAAAAAGTGCAAATGTATTTGTTTCACCCCAGCTCGGAGGGCTTTTTCAGACATCGTGTTTTGAGGCCAGATGCAGTATGTGACACACAGAGAGAATATCAATAACCAATATGCTCACAGGCTTCTGGCCAACGGTTGCGAGTCCTTTAAGCTGCAGAGACAATTCCCTTTTTAAAGTCTACCCCTATTCAAATTACACTTTCATTGCCCTGAAAACAAATGATCACAGCTTTAGTAATAAGCAACTAAAAACGTGGCATTTTTGTTGTTTGACTATCATTGTACCCCAGTTACTCACGTTACAACCCATCAAAAGTGGTTGTATATTCCTAACTATTACGTCTGTCTACCTTTGACTTATCAAAAGGCGAATAACATCAATTAGTCTTTGGAGGATAGAGTATTTCTGTATTGTTAAAGGTCTGGTGTCGGGTTCTGAAGGGAGCCATTGTCCCTTCTTGAGCTCTAGTCCTTTAGAGCACCTAAGTGTTTATTGAACTCAATAGAAAGCGCCGGGACAAAGGGACCTGATATTCCTTACTCACTTGCTGCATATTTTGTGTCATAATTTCACCACAAGCTGTTGCGATCAAGTCATTGTGAGGAATTTTGGCAGCCATTCAGTGTAGCTCTTTTAACCCAAGCTGGCCTGACTTTATTGTGGGCTTCACCTGGGTACTCTTGAAGACCAATAATACCCAAACAATGGTGCTGACTTTGAGGGTATTTGGGATTTCACGTGCAGAATTAGGAGGTTAGCTGGTGTGGTTGTGACAGGGCTGACAGAGTGGGGTTAGCACTGAAGTGATTGTGGGTTGACATGACGTGTGATGGCGGACTATAGTTATCAGTTTTCTTGTGGCTGCAGGCAACAAGAGAGGGGGAGTGTTAAGATTTCTTTTATTAAAAAAAAGTTTGGCAAATATGGCTTTCCCTGTACATTTATAATGATACATACTAGAATTTGGTTTCACCATAGTGCACTATATTATTATTGAACCATTTGAAATGCCAGAAAATAAGAAAGTGATATTGCAGAGTAGAGTGTGACAAAGTTCACTCTGTTGTCCCCCTCACGCCGCAGGCAGGATGAGCTCATGGCTGCGCACAGAGAATCAAAGGAAAGTGTTTGCAGAACTGAGGGTGGACCTCGGTGTCAGGGTGTCGCCGCTAACATCAGTGAAGCACACTCACCATTGTTTACTGAATGGCTGTATCACTGTAACAGGTCATGTAAAACACACCTTTCTCTCACAAATGCCATACACACTCTCAAGTAACCCAACACACTCATTGCAGTGTTCCCAAAACGTAATCCGATTTGTGTTCTTAGGCACAACTTTTTTTTGTGTGTGTGTTTACTTTTACTGAAGATTAAAACACACACACTTACACACATACACACAGACACATAAGAATGTTTGTCTTAGTCTCCTTTTCAGGTTTTATTTCATTTCGCATTTGTTTTCAATCATTGTTTAATTTGATTTAGTCACCTAAAATATCTGGTCTGCGTTCAATATTCAGCAAATCTTTTAATATTTAGGGAAACATCATGGACTCTTTCAAAAGACATCGTTTCACAGCATCAACACGTGGTTACGTGAGGACTTCTGCTCTATCTGCAAACTTCTCCAGACAATAATTGTTGAATTGATGAAAAACTGTTCAGTTTGCATCCCCATGTAACACTTTGGATTGCATTAGAATAGGTTTTTCATATTTGATAAACATCCATCCATCCCACTTGTTTTATTTGAGTCCAGTGTATTTAGTCCTTCATTTTGATTTATGTCAGAAATAGAAGATCGGAATCTGCAGATTTGCAATCTGCAAACAGTAAACGTCTGTACCTTCAAACATCACATCAGTAACTATGATAATTGGATATACCATACACTTAAAAGAGTGAGATCTCGGTTGTGCTGTGCACACAGATGATTCTTTGAAGATTTGCATTTATCTAGTCATATGAAACTGCCGTCATGTTTGATGCGACAAACACTGTAACAAGTAACATTACAACTCGTGTATCCAGTGGTTTTCACCTCCCCTTTTTAGTGTGGGCTCAGCTCAACCAGCTTAACCTGGTACTAAAAAGGCTCTTTGTACCAGGTGGCATCTATGATGGAAAACTGGGAGAAAAAAAAAAGTAGGCAGAACCAAGCTGTGTTGTATCGGTGCTGCATAAATATGGCATCTAAAATCCCTATTACTGTATCAAATAAAATCACTACTGTAATATCCTCATCTATTTCTTATCTTACGTCTTACAATTACACCAGGTCACCTGGTATCTTTGTTTGTTTTACAGTTTGAGATGAACCACAAGGTTTGGTGTGTTTTCACATTTTTAATATAGATAAAGCAGCAAATCAGCAATTTCATACCATCCTTTTCTATTAATATCATTAATTCTTAAGCTTCCTTTATGCAGTACCTACCCAGATCTTTCCTTCACTGCTTCCCCTCCTCTCCCCTGTCCCTCTCCCTCTCACCCTCTCTCTGGTGATGATTATTTTAGATCATTTCCATTAACACTGGCATGCCGAGCTCTAATTACTCACTCACTCAGCGTTCTGGGCTGCCTGCCGCTCATTTGGGTAAGCAATGTGGCCCGTTAGCAAGATGCTTGTTAACTGATTGCACTTAATTATATAAGAAGATAATTACATGTAAATGTCGCATCTAAAAGCAGTCATCCAGCCTTGCCCGCTGATGTAATAGGAGCATGTTTAGTATCCCTGTTTTGTTTTTGTAGAGTGAAGGGATTAATTACTGGCTCTGTTGAATCTGCTGGAGATTGTCTCCATGGTGGCATGGACCCAGTATCACCAGGTTTATGAAAGGTTCTTTTGAGTTGATTTCTGCCACATGGAGAGGTCATTTTTGCAACACAAACTGTGTTGCAAAGTGTGTAGCTAATGATGTGTGCTTATATATCTGTAAAACCAGGAATAATAGAAAAAACATGAAATGAATTCTCAGTGGGCATGCAAGACGGCAGGAACAAAATCATGGACCAAAATGGAATTATTGTTAATATGATCTGCGCCGAGCAACCTGCATGTCCTTCCCTCTAGGTGTACAAAAAGAATAGAATGGCTCATTTATCAATATTCTATTGTCCAGGGCAAATGATGCGCCTCTAAGCTGAATTTCATTCAAGCTCCTGTCAAATGAAGGATTATTTAGTGTGTTTTAAGAAGGTGGAGTGCAAGGGGGTAGATAGGGGTCAGAGTTGGAGGGCTCCCTAGGGAGGTCTTGAGGGTCTTGGGGACATCAGTCGTCCATTATCAGCTAATCAGGAGGGGGGAGTAAGTGGCGGCGTGTGTGTGTGTGTGTGTGTTATGTGTGTATGGAAGGAACAGGGAAGGATGGAGAGAAAGAGAGCCTCCATGTGTTTTGTGTGCAGTGTATGTCTATGCATGTGTCCATGTGGTGCCAGGTGCGGATGATGAGGCCTTGCATGTGTCTTTTAATGTCGTACAGCGGCAGAAGGCAGGATCCCCCAGGACGTTATCCATGTTGGCTCTCTCCCCTCATGACCATGGGACAGACACCTCCAGCCTCCAGATGCTCTCAGTTCGATACAGGCCCCACGACTGACATCCACCCATAGTCTCAGAAGGCTCTTTGCACAGCCCAGGGGGCCTGCTGTGTTAAGAACATGATATAGTATTTACAAAAAAATATTTGTAAATGGAAACTGGCTGTATGTAAAGGGCCCTCTGCATGCTGCTCTTTCTTCGGGAGAAGGGATGGATGTTCAGCCCGGGCTGCTTCTGTCTTATCCAGTGCTACTTTAAACCACACAATAAGACACGAGCCAACAGGTTTTACCACCACTGAAATGACATGAAATTAAATGACTGAATGTGCATCAAAAACATTAAACCATTATTCAATTCATGCAGCTTCTTCTTAGCAAAACTGCAGCGGATGTGACTTTTTCAAATTTCCACAAAAAAACGTAATGCTTTTTTTCCTCCGCAACTCATTTTTTCATTTCTAATTCAATTTTTTTTTGGGTGAACAAGCACTTTCTGATAATAAATTGATATTTCAATGAGATGGGCTTTTATTTGTGACCACTCAGGAAACAAATACACCACAAGAAACAAAATATTCCAAGAGAAAAACTCAACACAAAACCTCCATTGATTTTTTTTTCTTAGAATGAGAGGAAAAATCCCATAGTTAGATGCACTAAAAGCACTGAGCTGTGTATGAAAAACTGATATGCCCTGTTTGTGTTACTGTTACAGTGGAAAGTTTAAAATGTCATAGCTGGTAAACCCGGAAATCTCCCTGGTTTAACTGGTGGTAGTTTAGCTACTCGGAGCAAAATCAAAGTTGATGTTGAGATCAATTCACTTCATTTTAACATGACAGGAATACATCAAGTACAAACAAACCCAGTTGTGATGACTGGGAAATCATTTTTAAGATTACTTGAAAAGATAGCACAGTTTATTCCGAGAACACTTAATTACACAGCTTGTACGCAGTGTTCGTTTAGAGGATACATGGATTGGTAGCCTGTAAGTAGAGGCTGCTCGGGGAGGATTGGATGTTTCAGAGACACCTAATCCATCCCCAGGCGCGCTTTTACAGCCTCTGAAATGAGACGCATCTTTGATTTGCTTGCCCTGTAAACAGACAGAGACATGAAGGAGCAATGGGCCCGGCCTCGATGCGAGCTGCCGGAGATTCACCGCCTGAAAAATGCACACAGTCAGCCTGCTGACATCTTTTAAACTTCACTCCCATGTAAGATGACTCTTCAAGTAGTTTGACTTTTGTTGATGTAATTGGAAACTTTGTTTGTGCACTTATCCTTATGAAGAAAAAAAATTAATATGATTTATTATTAATATGATGAACTTTCAAAAACACATGTGCCTATTCACACACATACAACAACACGTTAGGTTAAGAACCATATTTAGGAGCCTCATCTTGGACTGTCAGCATATGGGCCATGCCATCTCCAAAATCCAAACGAAAGCCAATATTCCTGCTAGGATGTCAATGGAAGTCTGATAGGATTTTGCAACATATTTTAGGGAAATATAAAAGAACTGTGGAAAATGCTTGAAATTAAGCCAAAACAAGTTGTCAGTGGCATGTTGTAATCTCAAAAAGGCACAGATTTGTTGGACAACTTCTGCAGCTGGTGTGTTGAGCAGACTGAACGGGTTCTGCAGTGTGAGGGAGGTGACATCAACAATAAAGCTTTGTGAGAGCCGCTTTTTGCTTCGATGGTAGATTAATACCATTCCAGATATGTAGGAAAATACATCAGAGTCAAAGAAAAAAATAAAAAATCCCACAGCGAGGTCAATTAATATAAAGGCATTGATTACCTCTTTGTGTTATTACATGATTTGTATGTTCAATACATTATTTATCGGTAATAACCCAAGGATAATAAATAGTAACATATAAGTAGAGTTTAAAAGAGATTGATACTGCAGTTATTAATAACAAAGAAGTTGGCTAGCTGCGGTTAATTAATATTAATTAACTTAATTAATATTAAGTAATGAATTAACTATATTTAAGGACACCTCTTTTGCAAATTATAGGAGCTACACTTAGAACAAGTACTGTGCAGAATGGTAATTTACTATATGAATTTTAATTTAACTGTTGTGCCAGATAAAAGGTAGACTTTTGTAGCACAAAACCTCTTTCAAAGAGATTTAAAGCTAAAATACCAAAAGCATGACGATGGCCGAAGTATACAATCCCAAAAACATTATGTTCTTCATAATAAATGGTATGTTGTTCATAGCTACTCCACTTGTGTTTGATATGTTTGTGTGTCACTTAACATTTGTGCATGTTTTAGTCTAAACGGGCTGCTTATATCAGTGTCAGCGAGACAGATGAATCATCATTTAATTGGTTGTAATGAGCTCAGTTGTTTTTAATAAACTATTCCTGGTAAAGTGAAGTGGAGTGGTGGGAGTGGTTGGAGGACGGAGTAAAAATCCAAAATCATGTTTTCATTAGGCGCTGACTGCTCTTCCCACTGGAGCTCTACATTTATAAATGAGTACATCTTTATGTAAAATGTAAATCTTTCAATCTGCCAAAATGTCAAAGCCACATAGTGATTTTTTTTGGTCTGCTGTGACCTTTCCTGTTGTCCCCTCTGCTGTGGCTGAGAGTCAGGAGCAGTGATGAGTCAGGAAGGAGGATGGAGGGTCGGTGAGTGTTGCTCCTCTTCCAGACAGTCTGCCTCCACTCTGTGAACATGAAGCGGTGTGGTTGGCTAATGTGGCTGGGGAGAGCGCGGCGGGGCTAAGATGTCATGTCTGTCTGTTGGCTAACAATTAAATGTGGCACCTCAAGCAGATCAATTTGACTTTGAGGCTTCAGGTTTTATCTCCTCACTCATCCCACTCATTTTTTTTCTTTTTCGATTACTCCCTGGCCTTCTTCCCCTCTCTTGCATTTTTTATTCTCCCTTTTGGCACATTAACACCTCTAATTTCCTCTAATGAACCCCCAACCCACCCCCCCTTTAAGAAACCTTTCCCCGTGAGTCTTTTTCTTTATTTGACATGTTACCACTCTTTGCTTTAAAAATAGCACTCAGCAGAAAAGTCGGAACTAAATGGCGGATTCAGAATAGAACTAAAAAAGCAGAAAGCGGCACACGCGCCAGACAGACTCCTATTCCAGGACGGAGACGAGCACTGCTCCAGGGAAACACAACACCAACACAAACCAGCACTTGAAATATCAACGCTCCAGCCTTCTAATTAAAGCCAAGACTAATGGGTCCTAATTGCATCGCTAAAATGTACCAGTTCTCTTCTCTCTGGTGTAACTCGACTACACTTCTTCCCATATGGATTAATGGGGACTGAAACTGCAAAATAAAAAGCAGTTAATTTATCGGAAGATCTTTTAGGGAGTATGAAAAGGGAAGGGGTGGGGGTGGGGGGGTGTAGTGGAGGAAAAGGATGCAAAGACATGTACATTATCAGGCTTTTCTTATTGAAGATGCCTTTCATATCCGCCAGCAGACTTTAACTTCCTAGCGGCATTCATCGCTTTTGGACAATACACAAACCAGTCTTTACTCCAGCAGTGAAAGACAACATGACAACAGTAACAGCAGCTACTTGTTCTCAGAATTATATAAGCAGACTCCAGGGATAGGGAAATGCATTACTTAAGGCTGGTTGATGATGCTTTTTGTCAAAGCGATGCTGGGATTTGAAAGCTTTATGTTCCTTAGTGTGCTTTCTTTTGTATCCAAGTAAAAAAACAAGATTGCTGAAGCCATTTTTACTGCTCTGGACAAAACCTTTTCAAAACCTCCTCCTTCCGTCAGGTGGAAAACTATCAAAACCCTCATACCTAGTACCTTATTTTGTTCCCCTCTCCAAAAACCAGATTGTATTTTGTGACTGGTTGAGTACTTTTTTTTCTTTTTATCAAATCCCTCTAT